>NC_086100.1:83948047-84576440 GCF_963921235.1 Mobula hypostoma | reverse complement strand
GATATGTAAAGCATATTTCTTGATAGATAATTGCCTGATGTACTTTCTCTAATTTTAAACACATTTGTTGGAATTAAACTGCATGAATTTCTGTAATATTGACAAAAGCAATTTCTAGGAAACCCTTACCTCTTCTTCACACTTTTACAGTCTAACATAATTTGTAAATACATGACCATATTTAAAATTCCACTCCAAGAATATACAGTCTACGTTATCAGGCTATGCTATTACAAAAGAGATAGAAAAAGAGAGGGATGTGGAGCGAGAGGGAGAGAAAGAGGAAGAGGGATAGAAGGACTGAACAGAGGGAAAGTAATGGAGAGAAATATAGGGAACATATTTAGACTTCATCTTAACAAACAGGTGATTCTCCAAAGAGCTTTGCACACAATAAATTATGTTTGCAACGATGCTATAGTGTAATAGATTCACCGGGCAAAAATATGTGTAGCTAGTCCTGATAAATAGCAATGAAAATAGTAAGAACTTTGAACAAGATCCCAAGAATGTATCCACTGCTATTCTTCAAATAATGCTCAGACACCCAGGTGAATAGCCTTGCTACAGTCTCCATGTACAATGATGATTCTGGACTATTGCAGCAAATCGGATTCTTGTTCATTAGTAGAATTAAAAAATTAAGATGCATATTTTTATCTGACAATGAAAGATCTATGTGGAAATTATAGCATTAATTAAAATTCCAGCAAAACAAACATCATACTCACAAGTAATTGCAGCGAGTATAACACTGTGGAGATACATCATCGCATCAAACCATGTATCAACAGAATCCAGAGGCTGGCTAGCTTTGTTGCAGCCCTGCTGTGCAGTGGTTTGTGGCAGGACCTTTGCATTCCTGCCTCCTTTATAAAGTACAGGGTTACGAGGTTGGCAAGAGTGACACACACTGACATTGATTTACTTAGGTTATATTTCATAGGTAAATTCACTGAAACTCAACCCACCTGTGCTACCTAAAAATAAACCATTGTTTAAGCATCAAAGTGCGCATCGACGGAACAGTGTATAATCTCCCAGGGAACAAGAAGGGGATTTCCTGTTAATACTAGTCATTAATTAAGATATAAAAATATTATTTGAGCATTCATTTTGGTTACTTCATTTCAACCTTGTCTTCTTGTTATCCAGCACTGTGTTAAAAGTTTTATTTGTTTATTGTATTCAGCCATTCCTCTATTCACATTTTTTGACTAAACTCTGTTTAGAACTGTTCATCCGTGTCACTGGTATGCAATCTCATTACACTCCAATGCCAGAACATTCTGTGCATGATTTCAATATGAGAAATATTACTTAAATGATCAAAGTGATGATATTTCTGGTGTTCTGTGCAGAGGTGAAAGCAGATTTTTTTAAAAAAGGCTTCACATATTCTTTACATAGTTGTAGAAACAATCTCTCTGCTTTGGCTTTGTCAGTTCCATGGCCACTCAACAATGTTCTTTTTATCATTTTATCTATCCCTCTATCTATCTTTTACTTGTCAGGTATTTACACTTCGTTGGTTGTGGTAATCAGAAGCTGTTGAATGATTTTCTAAAGTTCTTTCCATTGTACTAGCCTTCCTTTCACTGTTTATTTCATAATATAATTTTTTCCACTATTTCCCAATGCTAACACCTCAGACAACCTTTCAACCTTTGTTTAGTTCTCCTATTTCATGCTAATTTACCAAAACCAAGGAGAGAGTGTACCAGTCTTTATAATGGGAAACTTCTGGATGAGATATTGGACTCAGTGGCATAAATTTCTGAGTGCTATTATTAGTCTTTTAGCTCCAAAATGACATCTAGACCAAACATGAGCAAATTAATTTTGGACACCAAAATGGTAATGGCAAGCTTGCAGTATATGTCCACCCCAAGTTTGCAAAGCAAGCAGAATACAATGATTAATGCCAGCAATGCAAGTTATTGGTCGAAAAATATCAACAAACAATTAGCAATTATCTAGATATGACCTGGTTAGATCAATCTGCGACTGACCACCTGTCTTAACTTTACATGCTAAATGTTCAGGGTGGCTCTTTGGAGTCTATTAGAGCAGTCATCAATAACCTTCAGGTTTTTCACTAGTTGTTTTCTTCTTAACATCGGTACAAATTTTCAAGGACTTTGCCTTTTTGGCATTTATTGTCTCTGACTGTAAAAGTCCACAGGGAATGTTGTGGCAAGTGATGAAAGACGCCTTGCCAGTCAAGGCTTGTGCAAAACCTAGCCAGCTCAGAAACGAGTGGTTTGTTAAACATTCCCTTGGACAACAGCAGACGGGGTGAAGGAAAAGAGGTTGCATTTAACTGGATAAACTACTGAAAATGAGGAGTGTCTCACCCATCTGATTCCCTTCTTATCATTCTTACTGCCCGTTACGCCACTGGCGTTTAGGGCAACAATGAAGGCCCTCCATCAGTCTGTCCCTACTGTCGCACACAGATATAGAAGAATTCTTCATTGCTGTTTCTGTAACAATTTTGTTTTATCAGTCAGGGTTGTTAGCCCTGAGCTGAACCCCCGAAATTGGAGGACCGGTGGCCACACCTCTACCCTTTGACCTGCTTGGCATGGGTGACCCTACCAAGAGCTAAAGCACAAAGCCCTGGCTCTTTGGGTCATTGCGCACACAAGTCTCCAAATGAGGTTCTGATCTTGTTGGAGGCCATCCAATTCTCACCGTGGAACAATGCACAACATGCCCGCTCTTCTGCAAGGATGCACTCCCTTGTTTGAGCTAATAGTGGGACCTACTGGCTCAGTGGTGAGCAGAAAATATCTCAAAACATGATAGGAAGGGAAACTTACTTTACGTGAGTATCACTTTGTTGTGAGGAGGTAATTAGAGACAGCCGAATAAGCTTCAGGGTTAATTGACTTTTGTGGCCAGGAATGTGAATAAGTTAAGGATGTGTTAGAGATGCCCAGGACAAAAACAGCATGGCAGAAGTTAGACAAGTAGAAATGCAAATGTAGACATGTTACAAAATGGAGAGCTAACTGGGTACAGTGAAGCTTGACGGCATGTCTATGGTCTCGCAGAGAGAACTGATCAGCTTGGCAGTGAGAACTGATCGTCAGCCCTGAGGCAGACTGAACTGGATATACAAGGTCATAAATCTACAGTCATTGCTTTAGCTCAGAGATGTTCAACAGGGTGGTTTGGCAAGCATCTGGAGTTTAAGAACAGGAAGGTTTTGCCACATTCATCTAGAATGTTGGTGAGACCACACTTGGAGGACGATAACATTTATGTATTGGGCTCCTTCCATTTAAGCTGGAGATATTTACAGTGTCTTGCAATTTAATCATCCCTTGTATAAGGGCGCTCTCTAAGGACTCTTATTAATAGAGAAGTGTACTTTTTGTTCTTGCTTGCCTGAGATTAATATACAGAGAAAAGGACCAGTGTGCATCTTACACTTACTAAGAAACTACCTTTTCTCTTTCCATCAACCTTTGAGGAAGCATTCCATAGACACACGATCACCAAGAGATAAAGGTTCACTTCATCTGCATCTTAAATGGGCAAATCTTTCTTTTTAAACATTATTTGTTCTTGATTCTCCCACAAGAGGAAACATCCTCTCTAAGTCTACCCTGTCAAAGCCTCCCGGGGAATCATGTCAGCACTCTTGCTGATGAGTCAAGCTGCTGGAATGTAGACTTCCCACAGTGCGCGATGTCATTGTTTCTATGCTTTGCCATTGTGGCCCTGTCACTGAATTGATAAGAATTCTATTTCCCCAGCATCCACTGGGTGCATCACCACAGACAATGAACCTTATGTACCAATACTCAATGACTCTGCAAGCTATATGCCCTGTACTGCTGTCCTCTGAATTGCCCACACTGTGCCTGTGACTGTGAAGGTGAAATCAAGTGATGAAATTTTATTTACCTCCTCTGAGCCTTTGCTGTTCATTAGATGCCTGGCTAAATCGTATTTCACTAATGGAATCATAGAGTTATACATTGGAGAAACGGGCCCTATGACCCAATTCGTCCTTGCTGACCAAGATGACTATCGAAGCTAGTTATATTTATCTACAGGATGCAAGGATCATTTCCCTCTCAATCTTTCACATCTATGTAATGTATCTGTCTAAATATCCTTTTAACACTGTAACTGTACTCATCTCCACTACTTCATCTGGCAGCTTGCTCAGTATACCCATCACCCTCAAGAGTCATGTTGCGTTGAAACAGGTTCTTCGGCCTATTTGAGTGCGCACCAGCCATCAACCATGCATTTACAGTAATCCTGTTTTATTCTCCCCACATTCCTGTCAATTCTCCTCAAATTCTACCCCTCACCTACTCACTTGACAGTGCATGGCACACCCTGGGCTTGTGTGTTTCTCCTGTCCTACCAAAGTCTGACTTCTGCTTACCAATCTGCATTGTCCTCCTACATCAACCACCAATCTGAGTTCCAGCAAAGCCCACACAGACGGTCTGATATGCTGCTTGGGCAGTAGTCACACCCATACCAAACACAAGCCCTTCCCTTAGCTCAGATACCTTCTGAATCTGACAGGAGGCCAGGTTGGATACTGACCATCTGGTTGAAGTTGGAAATAGACCAGAACCACAAACTCACAGGAGTCACTCATCACCTGAATGGTCAAGCTACCAATATATTCTTGCGTACAAGAGCCAACATCTACCATCCTTTATGGCTATCTTTTATCTTGTAGCCACATTGCATTATTTCCTCCCTCCATGGTTTTTCATTTTATTTGCTTCTGGCAGGCTAAGCTCGCCTTGGCTAAATGTACAAAATCAAAGTCAGTACAGATGACATCTTTGACAATTGGTTCAAAAGAAGTAACTCGAGAGAGAACTAAATCAGTTACTTTAGTTTGTTTATTTACACACAATTCATTTGTAGATTTAATTCTTATTTTCCTAAGTTACTGTGTGTTAATGTGTACTACAGCGCTTTACTCCCCGGTATGGAGAAACGCTGTCTCGTTTGGCGGTATCCATGTATATAGTTAAATGACAATAAATTTGACTTGACTTGACAATCTAGGTCAATGAGCACAATGGATATTGTTTTCACTCAATAGGTCACACAGTCCTCCCCTAATAAAGCAACATCTTTCAACCTGGCAAAGTAACAAAACACCAACTGTGCACCTCCAAACCAGGAACTAAGCTCAAGTAACAGATCAGCTTTGAATTCTCAGGACTGTTCTGACAAATGTGGTTTCTGGGTGTTATTTCCCTTGTTATCTGCCAAAACCTGTACAGGACGTCCACCATGAATGGAAGAGTGTGCCTGACTTCCCAAGGTCTGAAATCGGTGCTAGAAATCACTGCATGGAAGGTATAAATTCCCACTCAGTCAAACATTTTCTGCTCAATGTTAATGGACAAGTAATGGGTTAATGTGGTGGTTTGTCCATCTTGTCCGACGATGACGAGAAACCTGTGCGGGACAGTTTTTAAAGTGAGAAAGCCATCGCATTGGGGCAGTTCTACACTCTCGACCTCAGAAGTCTGGGTCCAGTGGTACGTGCAAACATCCCACACTGGGGTCTTCCTTGGTAGTAGTGGATAACCTGACCATTACCTTAACAGTGGAACATTATAGCGTGTTACATACAGTACTTACATAAATGCACCACACATTTGCTCTTTGAAAACAATACTGTCAGCACTTTTTTACGTGTTGTCCACTGTATTTGCACATTCTGTTGAATGGTATTCTTCATTGGTTTGACTCCCTCAGCTATGTTTTAGTTCATGGAATGGCATAACCTTTTGGCTTGGCTCCATGCTGCTCTGTGGCACTCCACCACAGTGTCATCCTGTATTACCCCGTACCCCCAGCAAACAGATTCAAATCACACTGTGCCTCTGTGTACTCAGACATGGCTCTTGCTCTGACTATCTGATCCACATGATTATTCCTAACTTTTATGCAATAATTTCTGGATCACAGACTTGGATTTCTTCTCTGTAGTCCCATCAGTGAGTATCAGTATCAGAATCAGGTTTATTATCACTGGCATGTGTTGTGAAATTCATTGACTTAGCAGCAGCAGTTAAGTGGAATACATAATATAGAAGAAAGAGAAAAATAAATAATAAGTAAATAAATAAATAAATAAATAAATTTACAGATAACATATATTAAATAGATTAAAATCACGCAAAACCCGGAAATAATTGTATATTAAAGAAGTGAGGTAGTGCTAACAGGTTCAAAGTCCATTCAGGAATTGGATGGCAGAGGGGAAGAAGCTGTTCCTGAATTGCTGAGTGTGTGACTTCATGCTTCTGTACCTCCTACCTGATGGTAACAGTGAGAAAAGGGCATGCCCTGCACGCTGGGGGTCCTTAATAATGGCCGCTACCTTTCTGAGACACCACTCCTTGAAGATGTTCTAGGTACTTTGTAGCCTAGTAACCAAGAGCCGACTAAATTTACAACTCTCTGCAGCTTCTTTCGGTCTTGTTCAGTAGCCCCTCCACACCAGACAGTGATGCAGCCTGTCAGAATGCTCTCCACAGTACAACTATAGAAGCTTTTGAGTGTATTTGTTGACATTCTAAATGTCTTCAAACTCCTAATGAAGTATAATCACTGTCTTGCCTTCTTTATAACTGATTATTCCTCAACATTCTGCTGAATTGATTTTCTTTTTCTGAGGTGATTACCATTGCTTCATTGTCTCTTTAAAGCTTAATTATTTGGCCTATTGTCCTGACTGGTCTACCCTCTCAGAGTGTGTTGGAGACTTGCTTCAGGTTGAAGTAAGGAAAATCCCATGTCAAAATTATGCCTTTATTTGATATCTGGATCACAGTTCAACAATAATACTTCAATTTGATGAGCAATGTCCAATAAAATAATCTTACTATAAAAATAAAATTACTCACAATCATAGAGTCAGAGACAGATACAGCAGAAACAGACCATTTGGCCCACCAAACCTGTGCTGACCATCAGCCTTTACATAAATCCTACATTAACGGTTCAATGGTTCAGTTTAATATCAGAGAATGGATACAGTATACAACCTGAAATTCTTACTCTTTGCAGACATCCGCAAAACAGGAAAAAAAACAAAGACTGAATGACAGAAAACATTAGAACCCCAAGGCCCTCCTCGCCCCCTTGCATAAGCAGCAGCATAAGAATCAGCTCTCCCCCATTCCACTTTCTCCAGCAAAAGCATCAACCCCTACCACCCACCATGCAAGCAAATAGCAAAACCCCCAGAGGCAGTGATCTAGAGTCACTCAAAAACCATTGCCCGTCCCAACACTTTGACATCTCAGACAGTCTCTCTGTCTCCTAGCGAGGAAGAGAGAGATATCGCTCTTGCACCAAACAAGAAGAGAATCCAACAGGTCGTTGTTTTGATGTTACAGCCTGCAGCGTCACTTATTCGAGTTCTCCCTACTCGAGGGCCCGCAGATTCTCACTCACCATCACGAGAGAGAGAGAGAGAGAGAGAGAGAGAGAGATCACTCGAGTGCAAGGGCCTTCTTTCAGCAGCAGCGTACACTGCTGTCTCAATGTTGCTACCTCCCGGTGACGCTTCAGTCAGTGACATCGGAAAGGAAGTAGGCCATCCACAGGGCCTCAACCCAAAGGCTCGTGTCTTCCTGGAGATATTGAAACGCCAGGCTGCACAGCAAGTTCCAAGTGCAAGAGCCCACCACCCGTGAAGAACCATACTTAGAGTGCAGCTGTAGACCAAGGACTCCGACAGGACCCTAGCCACCTTGAAAAGGAAAAAAGAAACATGAGAAGAGAAGAAATTAAACTGTTTCACAGACAAACTGGAAAAAGTGGACCAGGTCTGCAAAAACCTCTGGTGCCATCTTCAGCTCCTCCCACTGCTATGTTTGTAATTTTACTGACATTCCCTAGATTCAACCACTTACCAACACACTAGGGAGAACTTACAATGGCCAATCAACCTTCTAGTTTGCCCATCTTTGTGACGTGGGAGGAAACCAGGGCTCCTAGTGGAAACACACATGGTCTCAGGAAGAACATGCAAACTCCGCACAGAGAGCACCAAGTTCAGGAATGAATCTGGGTCTCTGGCACTGTAAGGCTGTAGCTCTACTAGGAGGGTTACTGTGGCACCTTTGTATCCTGAAAAATGCCTTCATTCTAATTGCTGCTTTAGAATCCGCATCACAAATCTTAGAATCTGCAATGTGAGCATAAGCCTTTCCCAGTAGCAATGGATGGAATGTCTTCCCAATGAAAATAATGCTTCAGCTTGATTTGAATGTAGCTACATTTGCTTTTATTAAGAAATGCAAACAAAACAATATTGGCTGTTCCTGCCTGGTATCCATCATGATTGATGGCAGCACCTTTGCTACAACTTGAATCTCAAGTTGGCTCTGGAGATGTCACCGCTTTATAGTGAAGTAGAAAATATTTGCTATCAAATCACTTTGTGTTGCACATCAATCCACTTTCAATTTATTGTTCTTATGAAGTGCAATCACTATAGCTAATGGTGTAATCACCATAACTAAGTCTGACAGGAAGGTACAAGAAGTACTGATTTATTCTCAGACAGGAACAGTACTCTGTGTACATTCAAAAAAGCTCAAAATTCAAAGTAAGTTTATTATTGAAGTACGTATATTATCTTAGTCTACCATGGGATAACTTTCTTATAGGCATTTACCGGGAAAAAGAAATACAATAGGCTTCACAAAAAACTATACACAAACAGACAAAGACTGACAAACTATCAATGTGCAAAAGAAAACAAACAGTGCAAACAAAAATAATACTGAGAACGTGAGTTGCAAAGAGTTTTTGAAAGTGACTCCGTAGGTCATAGAATCAGTTCAGAATAGTGGTGAATAAAGTTATCTATGACAGTTAAGGAGCCTGATGGTTTATGGTAACAACTGTTCCTGAACCTGGTGGTATGGACTTAAGGCTTCTGTACCCTTTCCCGATGGTAGTAGCGCAAAGAGGGCATGGCCTGGCTGGTGAGGGGATGCTGCTTCCTTGTGCCAGCACTCCATGTAATGTTTGCATTGCAAGTCAGCATCAACCCTGCCTTTGACAGGTTTTAGTCCGCTAGCATTTAGACCAGAATATTCCATCTCAGCACATGGGTGCAATGAAACCATTGCAATTTCATGCTGTGATGGTGACATCACTTCAGTTCTTCCTTCAAAATGCTTGGATTCCACACAGCACTTTTTGTGCTGATAAAGAGATCATCCTGACTGCCTTGTAAAATTTTGCCTGTGACAGACTGCTATAGGTTCACCTCAGTGCGGAAGTATAACTCCTTCTATTCATGAGGTAGTTTATCGAAATATACATGAGCTAGTTCTCGTCCATGTACAGTTGTGTATACACATGCAGCCAATCTTGAGTTCCTCCATTTTGTGTGTGCTGTTGTGTGAAAGAACTTTATCTATCCATGAATAGGCTCAATTTAACATTGTTTCAGAGAAAAAACTGTCAGTTCTTACAAGTACTGCACCATATCTGTCTAACCTAGATAGCTCCAAGGAGTCTTGTGAAAGGTATAAAGTATAAACACTAAGAACATCCTTGTCAACCTGTTTCAGATTCTACCATTCTCCCACACATCTGTCAGTAAATAACATAACAAGGACTCATGTGTTGTAGCTGTAGACATTATAAGTTACAGCGCAAAAGGCCAGATATTCCATAAGCCTCCATATTACCTGAGTTTTCATTTCCTGCTCAGTTTTATTTTATAATCAGATGTGACGAGATAACCATTTGGTCAGATGGCAAAGAGCGAAATTTGCCCTGTGAACATGATTGTACTTTATTGAGCAAATCATAGTTATGTAATGTGTTTGAGAATGGTAATGATCCGGATGATGAAATTGATGATTTTGTGGCCAGGTTTGCAGACAATACAAAAATAGGTGGAGGAGAAGGAAACGTTGAGGAAGCAGGGATTTTGCAGAAGGTCTTGGACAGATTAGGAGAATGGGCAAACAAGTGGCAGATGGAGTACGGTGTAGGGAAGTGTATGGTCATGCGCTTTGGGAGAAGGAATAAAGGCACACATTATTTTCTAAATGGGAAGCCAATTCAGAAATCAGAGGTGCAAAGGGACTTGGAAGTCCTAGTGCATGATTCTCTAAAGGTTAGTGTTCACTTCGAGTGGACTAGAATATAAAAGGCATAATTCTGAGGCTTTATAAGATATTGGTAAGACCATACTTTGAATATGGTAATCAGTTTTGGGTCCCTTAACTAAGGAAGGATGTGCCGCCATTGGAGAGAGTCCAGAGGAGGTTCCCAAGGATGATCTTGGGAATGAAAGGGCTAATGTATGAGGAATGTTTGATGGTTCTGGGCCTGTACTCACTGGAGTATAGAAGAATGAAGAGGGTCTCATTGAAACCCATCGAATATTACAAAGCCTAGACAGAGTGGACATGAAGAGGATGTTTGCTATTGTGGGAGAGTCTCAGGCCAGAGGGCACAGCCTCAAAATACAAGGACGCCCTTGAAAACAGAGATGAGGACAAATTTCTTGAGCCAAAGAGTGGAGAATCTGTGGAATTCGTTGCCACAGATGGCTGTGGAGGCCAAGTCATTCGTACAGTTAAAGCAGGAGTTGATAGGATCTTGATTAGTAAGAGTGTGAAAGGTTACGGGGAGAAGGCAGGGGAATGGGCCTGAGGGGGATCATAAATCAGCCTTCATAGAACGGAGGGGTAGACTTGATGGGCTTAATGGCCCAATTCTGCTCCTATGTCTTATGGTCTTATGGAAAATAAAGAAGGGAATTTCATCTCCCAAGGACAGGTGGATCAAGTCCAGAGGGGTAGTTAATATAACCTTCTGGATTACAATCACAGTCTTAATTTGCCTAGTCCTGGTTTAAAAATTGGCTTATTTAAAAACAGGGAATTGTGGAAATTCTCCACAGGCATGGTAACACCCCATTAGAGAGAGAAGCAGAATTATTTCAGGCCATTATCCCCACCTGTTCCCTGACCAGCTAAACTTTGCTCAGATTTTCTACTTTTATTGTAGGTTTACAGCACCTCTAGCTTTGTGCTTAATGAGTGGCTATTTGGATGCTGCTGAGTAAACTACTCACTGTGTCAGAACTGAGTTATGAATGTATTCGGGTTACCACCAATACTGTCTCCAGCACTTCTTCCAAGTTCATTGGAAAGGAAAGCAAGTCACAACATTATGCCCTCCCAGGCCAGCATCTCCAGCATTGGGGTCCTACTTACTCCCAGTTAGCTACACATCTTTCACACACTGCGTATATTCTTAAAAATATATTCTATTCATTCATTTAATGCACTTACCCTTCCTGGAAATAAGAGGTTGGAAGTTTGGATGATGCTGTTTGATTTTAAACCTTCATTTAGGCCATGGCTAGACTTAGTTACCTATTTATTTGTTGGTCCAACATCATTTACATTTCTGGAATTTATTATCAATCTCCAATTGCCTTTGAATTCAGGAGACAGTTATGAGTCGACCACATTGATGGGACTAGAGGCAGATATAGGCCAGACTGGGTAAGGAAGGAAGGTTTCTTTTGCTGAACTCAGTGAGTGTAATACCATTTGGTAAGTTACTGGTTACTGTTAACAAGACAAGCTTTAGTTTCTGTAAATTATTCTGCTACTTGCACTTCAGTTCCCTAGCTTTGATTCAAATTCACGTCTCCAAATCAATGTTACAAACTCTGGCTGAAAGTGCATTACCTTAACCTATCGTACAATCTCCTGCCAACTTGTGACACAAAGAATTGTGCGTGTTTGATTAGAATTGATACTTGCCTTCCTGCTCAAGTTTCAGATAATAAACACCACTTTATTAGGGAATGGCCAAGGCCTCAAAGAGTGCAATATTATCCACTTGGCTCAGTGTTTGGACCTTGATTCATCTGAAAGCTCTCTCTTTATGGCTCCATACCAAAATACATCAAGAGAACAAAACTTATGCTTTGAGGTGATGTTACGTGGGAGCCTATGCCAGCATGGTTTGAGGGCCTGACACTCCATCATCCTACTGTCAAGGATGCCCCGGATGCTGTGTGCAGTACAATAGGTTCTATATGCGCAATTCTACACAAAGACTTCGCTTTGTAATATCACAGAGTGACACTGAAAGAAAACTAATTAGGACTTGGAGATTGTCGGTGGGGAAGATTAGCAGAGTGGGAAAATGCCAGTGGTGTAGTCAATGATGTAACAAGTAGGAATGTTTGGAAGTGGGGAGGGGTGTTGGTGATGCAATTAATAATGGGGGGACTGAAAAGACTACGGACCCGAATAATGAGCTGCCTCAATGATGAGTGAGTTTAGGAAAGGGACTGGTGCTGCAAATCTGCCTCCAGACTCCATTACTGTCCTGGCTTACAGGAGAGAAGTGAAAGCATCTGATTTTGACATCAAGGACTTTTGGCAAAAAGGAACCTTTAAAATAGATGTCATTGAGAATGAGCATAAAACTCCAGCTACACACATCAAAGTTGCTGGTGAACGCAGCAGGCCAGGCAGCATCTCTAGGAAGAGGTACAGTCGACATTTCAGGCCGAGACCCTTCGTCAGGACTCCAGCTTGTGGATTTATGGCTGCCTTAGAGGAAAACTGCTGTGGATATGGAGGACAGTCTTTTCAGTCCCAAAGCAGCACCTCAGGGACAAATTACTTTCACATGTTTATTAATGAACAAAGTTTAATGTTCTAAGTAAATTTATTATCAAATTACATATATGTCACCATGTACAACCCTGGGATTCATTTATTTGCAGACATAATAAATTCATTGTAGAATAATAACTATAATAGATTCAATGAAAGACCAGTGTGCACATTCAAAAAGATAAAAAATTAATAATAAATAAATAAACATTAAATATCAAGACCATGAGATGAAAAATCCTTAAGAGTGAGTACATGGGTTGTGGAAACATTTCAGTGATGGAGCAAGTGAAGTTGAGGAGCCTGATGGTTGAGGGGTAATAACTGTCCCTAAACCTGGTGGTGTGAGTCCTGAGGCTCCTGTACCTTCTTCCGGATGGCAGCAGCAAAAAGAAAGCATAACCTGGGGGGTGGGTGTCCCTGATGATGCTTTCCCTGGGACAATGCTCTGTATAGATGTGCTCAATGGTTGGTGAGGGCTTTACCCGTGATGGACAGAACCATGTCCACTACTTTATGTAGCCTTTTCCGTTCAAGGGAATTGGTGTTTCAATACCAGTCTGTGATGCAGCCGGTCAATATACTATCAAAGTTCAAAGTAAATTTATTTTCAAAGTACATATATGTCACCATATACAACCCTGAGATTCATTTTCTTGTGGGCATAATAAAATCATAATAGAATAATAACTATAACACACCAACTTGGGTGTTCAATCAGTGTGCAATAGACAACAAACTGCAAATACAAAAAGAAATGAATAATAATGATAAATAAATAAATAAGCAATAAATATCGAGAACGTGAGATGAAAAGTCCTTGAAAGTGAGTCCATAAGTTGTAGGGACATTTCAGTGATTGGGCAAGTGAAGTTGAGTAAAGTTATCTCTTTTTGTTCAACAGCCTCCTTGGTCTTGCTGATGTAACACCTGTGTAGCACTGGTCTTATCTTCTGCGACTGGTGCCACACTCTTTATGAGAAAATCAAATTATGTGGTACTACACTAGGTGCTAGTAGGTCATCAGAAGCTCTAGGTATCGAAGGAGGCAGTGAATAGAAAACATACACTTCTAGAGGTAAGTTTTGTTTATATTTTTAAAAAACACAAAATCTACAAAATACTTACAAGAGTAAGAACAATTCAAAATTCCAACATTCTGTTAGGTTCCAAATTTCTGTTTAGTTAGAGTCGGTGATATTCATTAGAATAACCTTTATTACTCCATTTTCTCTGACTAATTCGATCTAGTGGTATTCCCTATTTAAAGGTTTACAGACTAACCTTTTATTTTATTTATCCCTGGTTCACCTAGAAAACTAATTGAATTCCTATTCTTAACTATCATGGTTAACTTCAGTTTCGGTTCTAGTCAGTATGTCTATAAATTCAAAACTTATATATCTCTACAGCTTAACTCCTCACAACAATTCTCCACATCACAACTTTTAAGCAAAGTAAATCTCATTCAGTAACTTTTCAAAGTCTTTGCAAAAATAGTCAGTTCTTGAAGAAAATCAAATTCAGATCCTATGAATGAAAATAAACTTGTACATCCAACCATATTAAATCCTCCACATCATGAAACATTTGGTTCCCGTGCTGGATCTTTCATCTTGTGTGGCTCATCATCTTGTTTCTTGTTTCATTGGATGAAATAGTTGATCATCCACAGAAAGTCGATTCACAACACTTGCACAAAAAAAAAATTCTGGCCAGTATACAACAGTAAGTTTTTATACACATTCTATTTTTTATTTCAAATTAACTCAATATCACACTGTCACTTCCAAACATTTTCAGTTACAACACTACTGAACACATCTCACACACAAATTTATACGCTCGGAAGAGTAAAAGTTTTAACTCACTAAATCCCTTGGTGTGGTTTCACAAAACTAATTCCTGGTTACCCGGTAGAGCTCTTGCACACTCGCCTCTGCCCATATTGTCTCGTTACAGCCGTATTGTCTTGTTAAGCTGTAGCTTCAATCGATCTTTTATCGCTATCTTCTCTCCTCCAGGGGTTTCACCCTGAGGTTTTCAAGAGAGTAGAGTAGAGATACTCACTATTAATTCCACTTTTAACAGTTTATATCTTTAGTTTCTAATAGTTTGCTGCATTTCTCTCGTTTTCTCACACTGCATCAACCACGCCTCATTCTCGCACAGGTTTTTTCCCCAAGTTTCTGTTTAATGCAGTAAACCTCGTTTTTATCCTTCCACAGGTGGAGCTTTCTAACATTACACCTTTTGGGTTTAATTAACCTGAGTTACACTGACATTGAGTAAGAGGTTGTTGTTATGACACCACTCAGCCAGATTTTCAATCTCCCAAATGTATGCTGACTCATCACCGCCTGTGATTCAGCCTATGACAGTGGTTGCCATCAGCAATCTTAAATCTGGCACTGGAGCTGTGCCTAGTCATACAGTCATAAGTATAAAGCGAGAAGAGCCCGGGACTAAGCACAGTCTTGTGGTGGACCTGTGCTGATGAGGATTGTGGAGGCGATGTTGTTGTCAATCCGAACTGACTGGGATCTGCAATTCAGGTCCAATTGCACAAGGAGGTATTGAGGCCAAGGTCTTAGACCATAAGGCCATAAAACATAACAGCAGAGTTAGGCCATGCAGTCCATCACTGTCCCAATCCCATACACCTGCCTTCTCGCCATATCCTTCGATGCCCTGACCGATCAGGAAACTAACAACTTCCACCTTAAATATACCCACAGACTGTCTGTGGTAGAGCATTCCACAGATTTACTACTCTCTGGCAAAAAAAAAACACCTTGCCTCTATTCTAAAAGGTCACCCCTCAGTTTTGAGGCTCTGCCCTCTAGTTCTGAATACCCCCACCACAGGGAACATCCTCTCCACATCCCCGTCAAGTCCTTCCTACATTCAGTAGGTTTCGATGAGATTCCTCCGCATTCTTCTAAATTCCAGTGAGTACAGGCCCAAAGCTGTCAAACGCTCCTCATGTGTTAACCCCTTCAGTTCCAGAATCATCTTCATGAACCTTCTCTGAACTCTCTCCAATGACAGCACATTCTTTCTGAGATATGGGGCCCAAAACTGTTGATGATACTCCAAGTGCGGCCTGACTGGTTTCTTATGAATCCGCAGCATTTTCTCCTTGCTTTTATATTCTACTCCCCTTGAAATAAATGCAAATATTGCATTTGCCTTCACTACCACAGACTTAACCTGCAAATTAACCTTCTGGGAGTCTTACACTAGGAAAGAAGCTTATTGATTAGTTTTGAGGGGATGATGGTATTGAATGCTCAGCTGTAGTTGGTAAGGAGCATCCTGACATCGGCATCTTTGCTGTCCAGATGTTCCAGGGTTGAGTGAAGAGCCAATGAAATGGCATCTGCTGTGAATCTGTTTTGCCTGTAGGCTAATTGGAACAGATCTAAGTTGCTTCTCAGGCAGGGGTTTATATGTTTCATCACCAAACTCTCAAAGCACTTCGTCATTGTGGATGTCATTGGTAGTCATTGAGGCAGATTATCACAATACTACATAACAAAACAGAGCAATCACCGCAGACAGGAAGCTTTCCGAATCGAGCAAGGAGGCAGGAGGTAGTAATAGATAGAGAGTATTTTGCCTGGAGGTTGGTGTTCCACAGGGATCTGTTCTGGGATCCCTGCACTTTGTGATTTTTATAAATGCCTTAGATGAGTAATTGTAAGTGTAAAATTACATAAAGGTTGGTGAAGTTGTACATATTGTGGAAGATTATTGTAGGTTGCAACGGGCCATTGACTGGACTGAGAAGCGGCGGATGGAATTCAACTCAGAAAAGTGGGAAGTGATACATTTTGGAAGGTCTAATTTGAAGGTAGAAAACAAAGTTAATGGCAGGATGATTGGTAGTGTGGAGGAACAGAAGGATTTTGGGGCCCATGTCCATAGATCCCTCGAAGTGCCACACAGGTTGATAGATTTGTTGAGAAGGAATATGGTGTGTTGGCCTTCATTAATCAGGGGACTGAGTTTAAGATCCAAGAGGTAATGTTGAAGCTCTATGAAATATGGGTTAGACCACACTTGGAATATTGTGATCTTGTTCTGCACACCTCATTATATACCAAGGATATAGAAGCTTCAGAGATGATTTAGACGGGATTTATCGGGATCTGTATGAACCATTATTAAGATAGGTTGAGCGAGCGAGGGCTTTTCTGTTTGGAGTGAAAGAAGAGGAGTGGTGACCTAACAGGGGTGAACAGATGATGAGAGGCAGAGGTAGAATGGATAGCCCAATAATCCTGAACAGATTCAGAACCCGCACGCCACCAGCATTAATGCAGTTTCCAATTACCTCAGACACCTTCCGTGTCGATAGTGCGACCTCCAACTCCGAATCGGACAGCACGTCCATTCCGGGACTTTACGTACAGCCACTGTCTCCCCTTCCCCCACCACCACTCTGCAGTCCAATGTCCCTCAGGCCCTACCACCAGCTCTTGGGTCCTTGGAGACTCCATTTTCCTCTCACCCCACCTTCCCTGAACACCCCAACTCTCCCCTCTCCTCTGACACTACCAACCCCCTTCCCCCCCCACCGATCACAGCTCTCATCCGTACCAGATCTTCACCTTCCCCTCCCTGAGGCAGAATGTTCTGTGCTCAGTAAGGGCCTCACCTTTGTCCCCAGCACCCACAGCACAGTGAGCTCCTGCCCGCCACGACGTTGAGCTCTTCTTCCGCTACCTCCATCTCCTGACCTACTTCTTTGGCAAGGACTCTCCACCCCGCACCGATGACCCCTTCGCCGATCTTCAGCCATCCTCCTCTTCCTGGACACCCCATTCTCGTCTTTGACCTGCTCTGGATCTCTTCATTGCCAACTGCTGACGGGACTTCTCCTGTTTCGACTTCACCACTCAGGTCTACAATTCCAACCTTACTCCTTCTAAACGCTCTGCTCTGCTCTCCACTCCCTCTCCAATCCTAACCTCACCATCAAACCTGCAGGTGAGGGGGGTGCTGTAGTAGTCTGGCGGACGGACCTCTACCTTGCTGACGCCCGGCGACAACTGTCAGACACCTCCTCTTGCTTACCCCGTGAACAGGATCCCACAAAGGAGCACCAGGCCATTGTCTCCCACACTATCACTGACCTTATTAGTTCTGGGGATCTCCCATCCACTGCCATCAAACTCATAGTTTCCTCACCCCACCCCTCCCATTTCTACCTCCTACCCAAGATCCACAAAGCTGCTTGTCCAGGTAGACCCATTGTTTCAGCTTGTTCCTGCCCATTGAACTCACATCTGCATACCTCAACTCAGTTTTATCCCCCCTGGTTCAGTCCCTACCCACCAACTTCACACACACTTGATCCTTTCAATGCTTTCAATTTCCCTGGTCCTGAGCATCTTATTTTCACTGAGGATGTTCAGTCCCTATACACCTCCATCCTCTGCCAGGAAGGCCACAAAGCTCTCTGTTTCTTTCTGGACACCAGATCCAACCAGTTCCCCTCTACACCATTCTCCTCCATCCGTCCTCACTCTCAACAATTTCTCCTTTGGCTCCTCCTACTTCCTTCAAAAATAAGTTGTAGCCATGGGCACTCGCATGGATCCCAGTTATGCCTGCCTTTTTGTCAACTTTGTGGAACGGTCTATGTTTCAAGCCTACACTGGTGTCATTCCACTACTTTTCCTACGCTACATCAACAGCTGCATTGGTATTGCTTCCTGCACCCACCAGGAGCTCATCAACTTCATTAACTTTGCCTCCAACTTCCAAACTGCCCTGAAATTTACCTAGTCCATTTCCAACACTTCCCTTCCCTTTCTCTACCTCTCTGTCTCTGTCTCTGGAGACAGTTTATCTACTGACGGCTATTATAAACCCACTGACTCTCACAGCTATCTGGACTATACCTCTTCCCACCCTGTTACTTGTAAAAATGTCATCCCCTTCTCGCAATTCCTCCGTCTCCACCGCATCTGCTCTCAGGATGAGAGTTTTCATTCCAAAGCTTAAGATATATCCTCCTTCTTCAAAGAAAGGGGCTTCCCTTCCTCCATCATCAACACTGCCCTCAACCGCATCTCTTCCATTTTGCGTGTAAAGGGTTTCTTTTTTTTATGTCACTGCGTAGTCTAATTAAAATGGCTTCTTTGTTATGTTATTATTGAAAGGGCTTCTTTGTTATGTTAACTGCTGAAAAAGTCCTTCCCGCTAGTAGTTTGTTTTGGATTATCTATTGATAAGAGGACGAATGAACCAATTGCGATAGTGGTTTTGCTTTGGTGTGTCTGTAAGATATTGTATGCGTGGGGTTTTTGGCAGAAGGCGGGAGAGAGAGAGACAGAGGATGGACCAGGTGCTGTGACTCCGCTAACGGGATCGGACCCCGAGTGGGACGTTCGGTGAGGAGACGGAGACGGACTCGTGTGGAATGTCTGGTCGACCACTGTTGTTGGTCCCAGGCAACTGGTCAAGGTGGTCCGAGGGGTCGCAGGGTGAAGAAGAAGGGTCCTGAGCTCCAACTGTTTGTGCACGAAGAGATTGAACTTTGATAAGTGTGGCGCCCTTTATTTTCCTTTTATATTTTATTCTCTATTAATTATATAGTTCCAGTAATATCTATAAACTGTAAATCATTTAATTGTATCTGGTGTATTGTCTGTTATTTGGGTGGGGTGGGGTACATCACACAGCATCCACACAAACTAATTTCACAGTTTGGCGGGGCCAAGGGCTGTTTCCCTAGACGACAGCAAGCCGAGCGACCCTGAGGCTGGCCAGGGGGGCTATATGCGTATGTCTGCTCTCACCCCTTCTTCCTGCCACCCCACCAGGGATAGGGCTCCTCTTGTCCTCACCTACCACCCCACCAGTGTCCGCATCCAGCACATAATCATCCATAATTTCCGCCATCTCCAATGAGATCCCACCACCAAGCACATCGTTCTCCCCTCCCCACTTTCTGCTTTCCACAAGGATCACTCTCTGCACGACTCCCTTGTCCATTTGTCCCTCCTGCTGATCTCCCTCCCGGTATTTATCCTTGCAAGCGGATCAAGTGCTGCACCTGCCCCTACACCTCCTCCCTCACTACCATTCAGGCCCCCAAACAGTCCTTCTAGATGAGATGACACTTCACCTGGGAGTCTGTTAAGGGTCATCTACTATATCCAGTGCTCCCAGTGTGGCCTCCTGTGTATAGGTGAGACCTGACATACATTGGGAGACTGCTTCGTTGAGCACCTACACTCCATCCGCCAGAAAAAGCGGGATCTCCCAGTGGCCACCCATTTTAATTCCACTTCCCATTCCCATTCCGACTGTCAATCTATGGTCTCCTCTACTGTCGCAATGAGGCCACACTCAGGTTGGAGAAACAACACCTTATATTCCGTCTGGGTAGCCTCGGACCTGATGGAATAAACATTGATTTCTCAAGCTTCCGGTAATGCCCCCACCCCTCTCCTTCACCATTTCCGATTTCTCTCTCATCTTATCTCCTTACCTACCTATCGCCCCACTTTGATGATCCTCCCTCCTCTTCTTTCTTTATTGGCTTTCTGTCCTCTCCTATTAGATTCCCCCTTTTCCAGCCCTGTATCTCTTTCACCAATCAACTTCCCAACTCTTAACTTCACCCCTCCCCCATCTCCCAGTTTCACCTATCATGAGGAAATCTGCAGATGCTGGAAATTCAAGCAACACACACAAAAAATGCTGGTGAATGCAGCAGGCCAGGCAGCATCTATAGGAAGAAGTACAATCGACGTTTTGGGCTGGGACCCTTCGTGATGAAGCATCCTATAGATGCTGCCTGGCCTGCTGCGTTCACCACCATTTTTTGTGTGTGTTGTTCACCTATCACCTTGTGTTTCTCCCTCCCCTCCCCCAACCTTCTAACTTTGACTCCTCATCTTTTTTTCTCCGGTCCAGCCGAAGAGTCTCGGCCTAAAACGTCGACTGTACTCAGCCTGGCCTGCTGAGTTCCTCCAGTATTGTGTGCGGTGCTCGAATTTCCAGCATCTGCAGAGTTTCTCTTGTTTGTGATTAGAATGGATAGCCAGTCTTGTTTACAGGGTGGAAATGACTAACACAAGGGAGCGTAATTTTAAGGTGATTGGAGGAAAATATAGGGGGAATGTAAGAGGTAAATTCCTTTCACGGAGAGCGGTGGGTGAATGGAACATCCTGCCAGGGTGGTAGTGGAGGCACATACATTAGGGAGATTTAAGAACTTCTTAGGTAGGCTTATGGATTATAGGAAAAAAGGAGGAAGATTTAGATTGATCTCAGAGTAGGTTAAAAGGCACAATATTGTGAGCCAAAGGCCTGTACAATGCTCTTTTGTTCAATGCAGAGGGTATAGTTCAGACATGGGATGGCAAGGATGCTGCATTGTTGGGTCAATAATCTCAAAGACATGGACTAATAATCTGTAGTCAGTGTTCAAATTCCAGAATTGCACCCAGAGGATTTGATTTAATGAATTAAATAAACCTGGAATATAAAGTTAGTTTCAATAATAGCAACCAGAATGCAAACTGGCTCCCTAATCTCTTTTAGGAAAAGTATTCCTCCATCTCCAGCAGGTGAAGCATATACCCAATCCTGGGTTTCATTTGACTGATTCCTAACAATGCTCAATTGTATCTGATGGCTAGTCAAGAAGCTGGACACTATTAGAGCAAAGCAATCGAACTGATCAACTACTCATGTGGTAGTTTAAATATACCCCACCCCTCCCCAACCCTATCCACCGACATCAGACTATATCTATGGTGTATGCTGAGTGTACCTAGAGAATGCATTGATCTGAATGCAATGAGCTGAAAATCTTTAGCACAATCCCAGGTACCGTTGCCCATCTTCACCCCGTGACCACTTCATTAGGCACTTCCTGTAGTTAGTAAAGTGGCTGCAGAGTGTATGCCCATGGGCTTCTGCTGCTTCAAGGTTCAACATGTTGTGCATTCAGAGATGCTTTTCTGCATGCCTCTGTTGTGACGCCTGGTTAATTGAGTTACTGTCACCTTTGCATCAGCTCGAAAGAGTCTGGTTTTCGCCTCTGACTTCTCTCATTACCAAGGCATTCTGCCCACAGAACTGGCATTTACTGGATCTTTCTCTGTAAACTTCAGGGATTGTTGTTGTGTTGCCCTTAAGGCATTTATTTGACTTTGTTGGGTCTACACTTTAAATGATTTGTTTGTAACTATTTTCTAGTTAAAGTTAAAGGTTGATAATTAAGTTACAGTATAACAAAGGTAAATTCATTGTCTACGGTATATTGCAGCATGTGATGACATCACCTCCAGTTTCGCCGCGTCTTATGTGTAACCTCTGGTTCGGGAAGGTGTGAAGGTTGGTACCATGCGTGCAGCATGATCGTGAAGAGCTCCGTGTCTACCCACAAAGAAACATTATAGAAGCAACGTGTAAGTTCCTATGAAAGTATTTGAAGTAATGCGGTTTCTGTTAAGGAAGCGACGGTTCGGATGACACACATGTCGGCTTTTCAATTTCAAATGCGGGGTGGGCTCGGGCCCGGCGGTGGTTTTACGGGACCCCCCTCGCTCCCTACTCGGGGCAGCTGGAGACACTCGCTAAAAGAAGAGAGCGCGTGTGGTCTCCAGAATGAAACAGACACTGTATATGTTTGTATTTTTTTAATCAACAATTTTCACCATACGATGTTAATGTGGAAGTGTGAACAGTAAATGTGTGAACCTTACTACGACTCTGTCTTCATTGTCTTCATTGGCTCCAGTTGAACTTGGTGTTTAGTCAGAGTTTCAACACACTGCACAGTTGTGCATGAAATTTGCAGTAGGACATCAGTTTCTCAGATACTCAAACTACCCCATCTGGCACAACAATCATTCCACAGTCAATATCACCTGGATCAGATTTCTTCCCCATTCTGATATTTGATCTGAACAACTGAATCACTTGGCAATGTCTGTTTACTTTTAAGACCATAAGACTACAAGATATAGAAGCAGAATTTGCCCATTTGGCCCATCAAGTGTGCCCCACCACAGACTCAACCTGCAAATTAACATTTAGGGAATCCTGCACAAGGACACCCAAGTCCCTTTGCACCTCAGAATTTTGTATTTTCCCTCCATTTAGAAAATAGTCTACTCTACTATTATTCCTTCTACCAAAGTGCATGACCATACACTTCCCAACACTGTATTCCATCTGCCATTTCTTTGCCCATTCTCCTAATCTAAGTCCTTCTGTAGCCTCACTACGTCTTCAAAAGAAGTAGCCATCCCTTCATCCATCATCCACAAACTTCACAATAAAGTCATTAATTTCATCATGCAAGTCATTGACACATAACATAAAAAGCAGTCCCGACACAAATCCCTGTGAAACACCATTATTTACCAGCAGCCAACCAGTAAAGGCTCCCTTCATTCCCACTCTTTGCCTTCTGCCATTCCCTAAGCAGCGAGTTGCTGTCACAGTATTGGCAGATTAGATATTTGCATTAACAAGCAGTGTAAAGGTGTACTTAATAAAGCAGCCACTGAGTTTAGATAAGGGGAATAGGTTAATGGAAATACCATTATTTCGAAACCATCTGCCAATGTGACCTGGAGAAATGAAGCTGCTCCTTCATTACTAGAACTCTCCACTAGCCAACACTGTGGCACTGATTAGAGATAATTGCTTTCCAGTCTCCTTGGGATAAGGTAACAGATGCCTCTGTTGCCAGCAACAGCCATATGTCATAAAAAAAAATAAAAGCTTTTCTGCAAAGCTGTCAAAATTCAGCGTTTTCTAAACTGTTTGCACACAGAGAAGTTTACAGTGCAGCAAGTTTTTGGTCTCTTATATCTTCAATGGTCTTTGACTAAAGTTAATTCTATTCTCATACTTTCTTTCCAAGGCTCTGTGCTTATTAAAGCAACCTTTACACTTGTCTGAGGAGATGCAATTATGTTTATCCCCCAACTATTCCCTGTAGCACAGTGTTCCATGTTATGGAAAGTGCCTTAAATTAAAAGCTATTCATTTCATAACTGTTTACATAAGAACATAAGACATAGGAGCAGGAAAAGGCCATCAGACCCATCGGGCCTGCTCCACCAGTCAATATGTTCATAACTGATCTGGCTGAGGACTCAGCTCCAACTACCTGCCTTTTCCCCAGAACCCTTGATTCCCCAGCAATGCAAAAAATTATCTAATCATGACTTGAATATATTTAATGAGGTAGCCCTTATTACTTCTCTGAGGAAAGAATTCCACAAATTCACCACTCTGAGAAAAGCAGTTTCTCTGCGTCTCCATCCTAAGCCTATTCTCCCTTTATCTTGAGGCCATGTCTCCTAGTCCTAGACGCACTCACTAGTTTAAAGAGCAGTTTGAATTGATCTAAGTTGCATCTAGAGGAAACTGGGTCAGAAATATATCATATAGAATCTTTTAAAAATTCCCCCCCCCCCACAGCTAAACATGACGGAATTAGTCTGCCAACACCCACCTTCTCATTTTTTTTGTGCAGGTGTCGCATATGAATGCATATACAAGTACAGGGCCTTAAGGTCTTCAATGGAGGATTGAGGCTCATTTTGTATTCATTAAAAGGCCTGACCTTACCCTGGATCTTCCACCTAACAAACTCCTTCTGCGACTTTTTTTTTATCATTAATGGCAAGACCATTGCAGGCAAGTACATCCTCCTTTGTTGTCTCAGGTGTTTCTGATTTTTTTCCACTTCAATCTATGACTACATTATTCAATGGTGGAAGCTTTTCACTGTATCTTGGTACATGTGACAATAATAATTCAATTCCAATGTTACTGCTTTAACAATATTCTGTTCATATCACACAGAATAATTCTTCTAGATCATTTTCCCTGTTCACCTTAACAACACTACATATAAAAGATGAACTTTCCATTGTAATGGCTGAATCATTGATCTTACAGATTTTATTTAGAAATAAGCTAATAAAATATTGAAGAAGCAAAAAATGATTTTATTACAGAATCACAAATGAAAAGTAATTCCCCCATTACTTCCATGGGACACTTTGCTTATTCTATCAATAGGTGACTTAAATGTATTTAAGGTACTGTATGTTGGTCTGCATTATGTTGATGTCATTGTTTTCAGACTGATGGAAGGATTTGGGATTACTTGGTGGCCCAAATCCTGTCAGGTCAGACCTGCATGGTTCAGCACTTTTCAAAGGAACATATATCCAGGAGCTCTGTAATAGAAATGAGCAAATAATTAGAACGTAGTATTGAATATACCAAGCAGCAATAAACCAACCACGGCATTATACACAGGTACAGGGGCACTTTCTTTGTAAGTTCATTAGGAACAGAGAACTGGCAGTAAGCAGGCTGAGGCTGAGGAAGTGCAAACTGTGCAACAGGGTGAGTGAAGAAAGCCCAGTGAGGCAAGAGGAATGGTGGATGAAAGGTTACACTGAACCAGGGGCGAGCCATGACTTCGATGATGGCATCCTTTACTCTGGATCAGAATTTTGTGAGGTCATGTCCCATTTTAAGAGGGTTTGAAAATCTAGTGATACTTCATTGCAACATCGAGGGAGTGTTGGCATTGTTTAATTTACTATAAAATGAAATATGTAAACTCTGGAAAATATGAGTTCTCGTGCAATATTTCTCACCAGTGGCCTATACAAAATTATCTATGATTGAATAACACTAAAAATAGATTTTCTGCTTATTTTCATATTGCTGTTTGTGATATCTTGCCCTGCATGGATTGGCTAATGTACTCCTACACTAAAATGGTTGTTAACTTTAGAAGTATTTACTTCAATTAATTAAGGCTGTTGTCCCCTTCCCTGCACTGTAAACACCTTAAACCTCTTGTTATAATGCTGCAATATTGTAAATTGGTATTTATGTACTTATGCTTTATTCCATATGTACTTCATAATTTTATTTTTATATAATTCTTTAGACTTTATAATTGCTGAATTTTGACTTTTGTTTCATGTCACACCCTCGCCAACACACCACAGCAAATTCCTAATACATGTAGACATATATTGGAATTAAGGTTGATCCTTGTTCCTTTTATTATGAAATACTTTGGGATTATCCATTAAGAGGTACTATAGAGATACGAGTTGTCAGCTGGTCAGGTGAAGAAACAACAAGTCTAGAGGTCAGCCGGAAGGTTATACACTGATGAAGGAGAGTGGGGGATAAAAGAGGCAAGGAGAAAGGTGAGAGGGGGGAAGAGGAAGAAACACCAGAGTTACAGACCTAGAAATGTATTGTAACTCGGGTTATACAGTTATCCACATGTTATCCATGTTTGTGGGTCACCCTGACTGTAACAGGGATGTGTGATCATCACCTCCCCCATCTGTATGTGACTGTGGGTTCTCTCCCTGGGTCCGGTTTTGTGCTTGTTGCAATAAAACGGTCAATTCAGCTAAACGAACTTCTCCCGTTTGTCAACATGGACCAAATGCTTGCCTCGTCATGCAAGTAAAATTGGGCTTAGAGGCTGAGAAAACAGAACTCCAATAGAGAAAACGTGCAAGGAATAGCAAGAGGCAGAGGAGAATTAGGAAACTGAATAACCAGGATGAGAGGAAGATTGTTTGGGTAGGTGGCATATTGGGAAAGCACAACAACACCTTGTATTCCACCTGGGTAGCCTCCAAAGTGATGGCTTGAACATTGATTTCTCGAACTTCTGGTAATGGGACCCCTGCCCTCTCCTTCACCATTCTCTGTGCCCTTTTCCCTCTCTCACCTTATCTCCTTGCCTACCCACCACCTCCCTCTAGTGCTTCTTTCCCCTTTTCTTTCTTCCATGGCCTTCTGTCCTCTTGTATCAGACTCCCCCTTTTCTGCCCTGTATCTCTTTCACCAATCAACTTCCCAGCTATATACTTCAGCCCTTCCCCCCCACCAAGGTTTCACCTATCACTTTGTGTTTCTCACTCCCCTCCCCCACCTTTCAAATCTACTCTTCATCTTTTTTTTCTCCCGTCCTGCCGAAGGATCTCGGCCCAAAACGTCAACTGTATTTTTTTTCCTTAGATGCTGTTTGGCCTGCTGAGTTCCTCCAGCATTTTGTGTGTGTTGCTTGGATTCCCAGCATCTGCAGATTCTCTCTTGTTTGTGACACAAAGTTTCAATCATTTACACAGATGACAATAGAGTTGGAGGCTGGGGCAAAGTAATAGAGTTCAAGGATGGAGCGTTGGGGGTGGAAGATATGAGTTGTTCTCTAACAGCAATGCCCAGCTGAACTCCACCGACATTATCAAAATGCGCTGGCTCTTTTTAGTTTGGTATAATAGTATACGGAGATGTAAAGGCTTGTACTCAGTTCAAAAGCATTGGAAGCAAAAGATGGTGCCCCAGAATCTTAACATCCAATGCTATGTTTAAGAGGCATTCAGACTGGCACTTAAATGGGCAAGGTATTCAAGGAAATGGCAAATAGGATTAGAGTACAAATACACTCTTTTCGGACTTCCGACGTTTTGATGACAAACTCTGCCATCTTCATGTACTGGGCTGGAAGCCAGAGAAAAGCCTATTCATCATATACTCTGGGAAAGCACTAGATCCTTTTTCAGAATAATAGTAATTGGACAAAGGAGCTTGGTGAGGACAGATTGAGGTGAAAGGGACATCCCTGTGCTCTACACTTCTGGTGATCTTAATGGTTCTTCTTTGAGCTCTAGCTCTGCATTCATGAGGGCATTCCTGGCTCTGGTGTCCTCTGCTGAATCCACACATTAAGCAAGGGTCACAGAGTCTCAGAATCAGAGTTATACAGAACCAAAGCACATCCTTTTGGATACCATGCTGCTCACTTAAGATGAAATCATGATCCAAGCCCCAGCTGTCAACCCAAGCATCGCAGCTGTTCTGGCAGAGTGAGCATGATCTGCAGGTACTTGATGTGTTTCCTGATACTTCCTGCTTGGAACACGTTCAATACACAAAAGAAGGTACTAAAGAAGGACTATTCTGACTACTCCTATTTCATCAGTATTTACCAGGATGTTTACAGCGATTGAGTGATTCCAATGATGTCACATAGTTCCTATCCAGGAAAGTGTTATCATTCGTCCTGGTAATTTCAATGAGGCACTGAGTGGAATCCTTAAAAAGTAGGTCCTTCCCCAATTTCTTGGAGCTGAACATCTCAAATGTGCTTTTCTGTGTCCCGTTAATACCATGTTTCACCTGCAATAAGAAGCAAATTTGTTACTGATGTCAACAAGTTTTTTGAAGGCAACTATAAACAGACTATAAATATGGTTTGCCAGTACCAAACGCATCTCAAAAATCCAGCGCTGGAATCCAGAATTTCTATCAAAATCAAAGCTGCCAGTGAGATCTCATTGAAAAATAGAAAATATGTATGGGAGTTTGACAGAATTATGACAAATAGTGGCATTGTAGGGAATATATCACGATGTTCAAGTATTAATTAACAGAATAATGAGGTACAATAAATGCAGCAAAAATAAAATGCTGGAAGAACTCACTGGATCAAGTGGAAATAATAGAAACAAAGGGACAATTGTAGTTTCAAGTCAAGAGAGAATAGAGGGAAGCTAGCCAACATACGGAAAGAGGAAGAAAAAAATGAGACAGAAGTTTGGAAGAGAAAGACAAAAATACATATTTGGGAGTACAACAGGCAGATACAGCCAGTAAGGGAGGGAATGGGGACTGTTGAATGGGTCACGTTCAGTTTGGTAATTGAAAGCGAATGGGTTGGCTCAAGGTTATGAGCTAGGCACTCAGATATCTATGATGCAGATAAGAAAGACGACAATAAAAATGATTTAGTTGAGGGACTGAAAATAATGCATACAAGTTTCCTGATGGCACTGGCATAAGTGCGAAATTTTGAGGAGAAGATGTCTGCCAAGGGAAGACATTATAATCATTGGTAGGAAGTACTGAAAAGTAGACTGTTATTTCAATAATGCGAGAATGTTTCATGCTTACTCTCTAAGAGATAGTAAAGAGAATGTGAGTTCATATTGCAAAAGGAACGAAGCTGAAAAATAAGGAAGCCTTGCTGTACCTGGATACTTTGTGCATCTTTAGTCGCCTTTTAGAGGAGAGATGCAGCAGGGGCTGCCAATCTGATTCTTGGATGATGGAGCTGCCTTACAGGGGAAGTCTGAGCAAATTGGGTCTAAACTTTAGGTTTAAGGCAACAAGATAAGATCTAATTGAAATAAATAAGATTCCGAAGGATAAATGATGCAAGGGTATCAGTTGGAGTCTAGAATTAGGGGCATAATTTTAGACTAAGACTGGCCAAGTGCTGGGAGAGATTCAGAGAGTTATACAGCACAGAAGCAGCCTCACCAGCCCAACTGGTCAATGCCGACGAAGAAGCCTATCTAAGCTAGTCCCATTTGTCATTATTTGCCCATAACCTCTTAACCCTTTCTAATATAAGTACCTCTCCAACTGCCTTCTAGAAATTATTATTGTACCTGCCTCAACCACTTCCTCTGACAGCTCATTCCACAAAGATACCTCCCTTTGTGTAAAAATCGATGACCCTCAAATTCCTATTAGATCTTTCCCCTCTTACCTTAAACTAATGCCTTTTATTTTTGATTCCCAAATCTGGAAAAAAATACTGATTGCCTTCACCCTACCTATGCCCTTTGTGATTCTACACAACTCCATAAGATCACCTCTCAGACTCCAATGCACTAAGGAATAAAATTCTAGACTGTCCAATCTCTCCCTATATCTAAGTCCAGACAACATCCTTTTTTGTACTTTTTTGTACTTTTTCCATCTTTCCTATAGCAGGACTGCCAAAAGCTAACATGATACACCAAGTGCAGCCCCACCACTGTTCTGTACAGCTATATCATGACCTCCCAAATTTTATACTTAATGCTCTGATTTATGAAGGTCACCCATGCGAGAAGTCTTCTTCACCAGCTGTAATCTCACTTTCAGTGAACCACGTACTTGTACTCCAAGGTCCCTCTGTTCTACAACACTCCACAGGGCCCTGCTCTCCACTGTGGAAATCTTATCGGGATTTGACTTGCCAAAATGAAACACCCTGCACCTAACCAAATTAAATTCCATTTCTTATTCTTCAACCCACTTACTCAGCTGATTAAGATCTCACCATGTAAATTTTATTGAACATCTTCATTGCCCACTGTATCACTTATATTAGTATCATCAAGTCAAGTCAAGTCACTTTTTATTGTCATTTTGACCATAACTGCTGATACAGTACACAGTAAAAATGAGACAACGTTTTTCAGGACCAAGGTGCTACATGAAACAATACAAAAACTACACTGAACTACATAAAACAACACAAAAACTACGCTAGACTACAGACCTATCCAGGACTGCATAAAGTGCAGACAACAGTGAAGGTATTACTGTAAATAATAAACAAGACAATAGGCATAGTAGAGGGCAGCAGGTTGGTGTCAGTCCAGGCTCTGGGTATTGAGGAGACTGATGGCTTGGGGAAGAAACTGTTACCTAGTCTGGTCGTGAGAGCCTAAATGCTTTGGTGCCTTTTGCCAGATGGCCGGAGGGAGAAGAGAAAACTTTCTCAAGTCATTGATATAGATGACAAACAACAATAAGACTAACACTGCATCACGAGGTACACCACTAGTCATGGACCTCCAATCCAAGAAACAACCTTCCACCATCACCCTCTGCCTTCTAACATCAAGCCAATTATGTATCCAATTAGCCAGCTCTCCTTGGATTCTATGCTCTCTAACCTTCCTGAGAAGTCTACAAAGTGGAACGTTATCAAAAGCCTTACTGGAGGCCATATAAAACCATGTCTGCTGTCCTGCCTCATTAACTTGCTTGGTCATATTATCAAAAAAACTCAGTCAAGTGTATAAGACATGATCTTCCATAAACAAAGCCATACTGACTATCCCCAATCAACCCCTGTCCTTCCAGATGCCTGTCTATCTTACCCCTCAGAATCCTCTCCAGTAACTTACCTACCACAGATGCTAAACTTGCTGGTCTATAGTTTCAAGGTTTTGCTTTGCCAACCTTCTTAAATAAAGGTACTACATTTGCTGCTCTCCAGTCTACCAGCACCTCACCTGTGGTGAATGATAATGGAAATATCTCTGCCAGGTCTCCTGCAATTCCTTCTCCAGCCTTCTCTAGTGTTCTTGGATATACATGGTCAGGCCTCGGAGATTTTTCTACCTTTATACCTATGAAGATATTCAGTGCCTCCTTTGCTGTAATGCCAACTCCAAGACCTCCCCATTTAGTTTTCCTAAATTAAAGGCTTCATGTCTTTCTCCACAGTAAAAACAGAGGGAAAATGCTCATTAAGTATGGCAGGCATTACATAGGGGTTGTGATTCAAATTGGCATTATCCAATCTGAAGAGTCATGGATGTTGAGCAATAGGTACATCTAGAGCTAAGGCACTTTGATTGCTGGCATACGGGAGCATCAAGAGCTTTGGAGATCAGGGAGAAACTGTTGAGCTATGATATCGGTGAAAGGCGCAACAAGTTTGAGAGGCTGTGGAGCTTGTCTACTATTATTTCTTGTGTTTTTATGAAAGAGTTATGTTTCATTGAAATAGATCAAGTTCAGGATGAAATAAAACACATTCAATTTGGCACACAATCAGAGTTAAGAAATATTTTAAGGATAAGGAAAGAAAATAGAATAAATTACATTAAAAGAATAAAGTGTTTAAATTGATTTAAAAAAGGGGAAGAAATTTTAAGAAACTGATATTTAGCTGAAAGGTAATTAAGAAAAATGGGTGTAAACATAGCATTTTTTAAATTTGACAGGAGAAAATAAAGAACAGAATATCAAAAAGGAATAAAATAAAAACTGGTGGAATGAGATGGCAAACCAGATGATGGGATCACTTCCATCTAGCCACATAGCTGGACAGTTTAGAATCATTCAAAAGAGCAAATTGGGGAAGTAGAGTAATTTGATAACAGTAAGATTTATATCCAAAACATGCACAGAAAAGGTCATATTTACAAATTATTAATAATAAATATAAATATGAATTTTGTGCTTTCAGGTATATACAATTCTTTAATGAAAGAAACCTAACTGGTTCTTAAGAAAGCACTAGATGAAATCTGGTCACCAAAGTTATTGTAAATTCACCAAAGGAATACTGTGTTGGGCAGGCTAGGAACGTGAAGTTCCTCCTTGTACCTGATAATTGAATATATGGCAGGGTAAAGGGACATCAAACTAGTGCAATTGAAATTTTCTCTGCGCATCCCAATGCAGAGTAAACACTATTTTTAATGGGCTTTCATTCAACAATCTTGGAGGACTTAGCTTACCAGGCATTATAAAAGGGTTCTCATTCAAAATTGTGGGCTTAATGAGTATGATCTCAACATAAGGGATAGGACACGAGGTTAGCATTTGACACTCCTCTTTTCACAGTGAGTATTTACCTATGCCTGTGTATGCGACGGAGCCCATTTCCATTCATGCGGACTAAGGTGTGCTATCCTCAATTACACTTGGAATTATAAATGTTAGATACATATGACTGGAAAACCATTCTGAACATTCAAATTACATAGTAAGTAAATGTTAGCTGTTCAGTATATGAGGGGTGATTGATAAGTTCGTGGCCTAAGGTAGAAGGAATCAATTTTAGAAAACTAGCACATTTATTTTTCCTACATTTACACACTTAGTCCAGCGGTCGTGGAGCATACAGATCTCTTCTTTGCAGAAGTCGCCATCTTGGACCTCCAGTAGGGGTCCACAGCAGAGGTGATTGATAAGTTTGTGGCCTGAGGTAGAAGGAGATGAGTTATTAACTTCAAACTTTCTGCATTTTCACTCAAAAAATTGAACTTCACGTGCATGTAACGAGAGCTGTATAACTCATCTCCTTCTACCTTAGGCTACAAACTTATCAATCACCCCTGCTGTGGACCACCAAGATGCTCTCGTTACACACACGTGCAGTTCAACTCTTTGAGTGAAAATGCAGAAAGTTTGAAGTTAATAACTCATCTCCTTCTACCTTAGGCCACAAACTTATCAATCACCCCTGCTGTGGACCGCTTCTATGAAGAAGGGATCTGTATGCTACATGACCGCTGGACTAAGTGTGTACATGTAGGAGGGGACTATGTTGAAAAATAAATGTGCTAGGTTTTCTAAAATTGAATCCTTCTACCTTAGGCCACAAACTTATCAATCACCACTTATAAGTTTCAATTATCATGTCTGAGCACTCTCTGAAGAGAAAGGAAAATGTTCATGAATGTGTTTCAACGGTAATTGGTTTATATAATAAAAGACAACTGCTGTGATTCATTAGTTGCCATAAGACTTAATAACACATTAGCAGAAATGGTGCTTTCCAATTTGTAGAGAAGTGTGAGCAATGATCTGACCTGGGTCCAAGACTAGCTATTGTTTTCATAAATAAATGGATTTATAAGGATTAAGTAGAAAAGCAAGCATACTATTCTGAAAAGGTGGATTTTAAATTCACAGTGCAATATTGCAAATGTGTACACAAGAAACTGCAGAAAGCACACATCCATAGTTTTGTTAAGATGAACTCTTTTTAACATGTTCTAGAACAGAATACAAGGGCATAGATTTGATCATATGAGCTGAACAATTCAACTAAATTGCATTTTTAGCAAATGGTGAGCTGGATTTTCAATGCTCAGATGTTAAGTTCTAGAAAGGAATACCAAATCAGAGTTCAATGGATACCTTTTTGGTTGACCCATAATTCATTGTTAGGAAGAATCAGTTTGTAGCTTGGTACAATTCACCCGTGAAAACCTTCTGCTCCATGTAGACAAGGAGGAAATATTTACACTTACCTGCTCTTCTTTCAGAAGTCGGACAACTTCTTTCCTTTTCTCCAATCGAGTCACAACAGCATGCGCTGGGACTTTAGCCAAGTGGCACTTCTTGTACTGATTGACGTTGACCACAGTATTATTTGTGCACAGCAGGAAATAATTGGAAGAAAGTAGTTTCTTATTCCAATCAAGTAGTCCATTCCCTAAGTAAGAAAACAATTCCATCAAATATCATCGCTACATTTTCTAATAGAAATAAAACCAAAAGACATTTTGGTTGAAAAGGATGGTGGCACAAAATGCTACTTTAATCAAGCAAACTAACTTCATCAACCATGATGAAATACTTCAGGAGGTTGGTCATGACTAGACTGAACTCCTGCCTCAGCAAGGACCTGGAACCATTGCAATTTGCCTGTCACCACAGTAGGTCAACAACAGATGCAATCTCAAAGGCTCTTCACATGGCTTTAGACCACCTGGACAACACAAACACCTATGTCAGGATGCTGTTCATCGACTATAGCTCAGCATTTAATACCATCATTCCCACAATCCTGATTGAGAAGCTGCAGAACCTGAGCCTCTGTACCTCCTTCTGCAATTGGATTCTCGACTTCCTAACTGAAAGACCACAATCTGTGTGGATTGGTGATAACATATTCTCCTCGCTGATGATCAACACTGGTGCACCTCAGGGGTGTGTGCTTAGCTCACTACTCTACTCTCTGTATACACATGACTGTGTGGCTAGGCATAGCTCAAATACCATCTATAAATTTGCTCATGATACAACTGTTGTTGGTATAATCTTGGGTGGAGACAAGAGGGTGTACAGGAGTCAGATATGCCAACTAGTGGAGTGGTGCTGCAGCAAAAACCTGGCACTCGACATCGGTAAGATGAAACAGTTGATTGCAGATTTCAGGAAGGGTAAGATGAAGGAACACATACCAATTCTCATAGAGGGATCAGAAGTAGAGAGAGTGAGCAGTTTCAAGTTGCTGGCTGTCAAGATCTCTGAGGATCTAAACTGATCCTAACATATCTATGTAGTTATAAAGAAGGCAAGACAGTGGCTATACTTCATTAGGAGTTTGAAGAGATAAGGTATGTCAACAAATACACTCAAAAGCTTCTATAGATGTACTGTGGAGAGCATTCTGACACGCTGCATCGCTGTCTCGTATGAGGGGACTACTGCACAGGACCGAAAGAAGCTGCAGAGGGTTGTAAATCTAGTCAGCTCCATCTTGGGCACTAACCAACATAGTACCCAGGATATCTTCAGGGAGCAGTGTCTCAGAAAGGCAGCGTCCATTATTAAAGACCTCCAGCACCCAGGGCATGCCCTTTTCTCACTGTTACCATCAGGTAGGAAGTACAGAAGCCTGAAGGCACACACTCAGTGATTCAAGAACAGCTTCTTCCCCTCTGCCATCCGATTCCTAAATGGACATTGAACCCTTGGACACTACCTCACTTTTTTTAATATACAGTATTTCTGTTTTTTGCACATTTCTTAATCTATTCACTATATGTATACTGTAATTGATTTACTTATTCATTTATTATTATTTGTTTTTTTTTCTCTTCTAGATTATGTATTGCATTGAACTGTTGCTGCTAAGTTAACAAATTTCACGCCACATGACAGTGATGATAAACCTGATTCTGATTCTGATTCCAGGCAATTGTTCTCAAGCATGGTAGGAACACAAGGAAGTAGCAAGGCACCTTTCTTGTTCATTAAAGCAACTAGGACTGATTAAGTATCTATGATTTAACAGCTGTCAAAAACTGTATGGTTCTCAACCATTCAAAAAACTTTCATGACCACCTAGCTATCACTAAGGATTTTAGTTTTATAGCCATGAGCAGTACAACGTATCCTTCCTGAGTGAGGTACAGATGTGAATAATGAAGCCAGCATAATTTGACATAATAATATTCAGCAGCACAATCTAATGTAATTGTGTATCTTCTGTTCTTCCTCCAAATGGGAATCTTTAGAAAATTACAGTGGTCATTATGGAATAGGCTTTGAAATTTTAAATCTCAGGTAGAGGTGGGTTATATGACAGATTCTGGTAGTGCAAAAAATGTATTAAAAATGAGACTGAACATATTGCATCAAAGTTTGCTAATGATAGAATAAGGCAGTAACATGAAGACTATATAGAAAATGTGTAAGGGATTTAACTTACTTAATACGGAAAAAACGTTAACAAAGGGTTGCAATATTTAGGATCTGTGCATCACTGGAAAGGCCAACATTCATTTCCCATTCCTAATTGCCATTGTTGGGTTATTTAAGAATCAGCCATGTTAGTGGTCACCGTGACTTGCCTTTAAAAATTCCATAAGTTAAATTTAAATTTCAGAAGTGTCATGGTGGGATTTGAACTCAGGCCCCTGGATTGCTACTCCAGGATTCGCAGTTACTAATCCCACTATTTTGTTATGTTCATGTTGCACATGAAGTCACACGTACCATCAGTATTCTCCAGCACAGTTGTATGTTTAACAAAAGCAACATCACCTGCCTCCACAAGGCACCTGAAAGAGATTTAAACAAATAATTAATATATATGGACATACTGTGAATCTGTTGGATATGATTATTAGGTGGTAAGGGAGTCTGAGTTAAATATGTTGTCTGGAGTAGAAGCTTGTAAGTAAACAAAGTCAAAATTCAAAGTATGCACAGGTGCGATGAAGAATTTATCTGCTGCAGCATCAGGGGCAGATAGCATCAGATAAGCAGCATTCACAAGATAAACAACTTTTGCAAATTGTTAATAGACATTATTCTCAAAAATTATAGCCAAGAAAGAACACAATTTGAACAAAAACAATGCAAAATGATCAAAGCATATCGCTGAACTGTAGTCATTAGTGTCTAGCCTAGCGTGAATATTGTTTAAGTGTTCTGATTTGCAAATAAATAATTCCCTCTTTTGATATACCACAATTTATCTACAAAGAAAAGAGCTTTCTTAATATTTTCCATGCCCACTTCTGAAGGCATTGACTGTCAATGGCTATGGATTGACAATCAACACTAGCAGAAGCAGGTAGAAAAAAACTGGAGAGGGAAAATACAAAATGATTCCTGTGTCCTTTCCATTTTTGTAAGCCAATCTATCTGACTGGTCCAATTGAAACCGTGATCAATGGTGAACTCTCGGGATGTATTGGTGGGGATCTTGGTGATGTTAATTCCATTAAATGCCAAGTGTAAGTGCTAATACCCTTTCTTTGTTCAAGATGGCCATTGCTTGGCAAGTCGATGTTACGAACGTTACTCGCCACATATCATTTCATGTCCAAACATTGTCAAGATCTTGCTGCTTGCAGGCATGAATTTCTGCCATTGCTGAAGATTTGCAAATGTAGTTCAGTATTGTGCAATTATCAGCAAACATTCCCACTCTAACTACACAATGGAAGGAAAGTCATTGATGAAGTAGATGAAGAAAAATGGTTGAGCCTAGGGCACTGTCACGAGGACCTCTTATTCTGAAATCACAGGACTGAGATTATCAATCTCCAATAACTATAACTGCATGAGGTGTAACTCCAGCCATTGGAGTCTTCCTTCAGTGTACCCACTGATTTCAGATTAACAAGTGTCCTTGATGACACACTTAGTAAAATGTTGCCATGATGTCAAGGTTTGCCACTCACACTGCACTTCCGAAAATCTGCAGATGCTGGAAATCCGAGCAACCCACACAAAATGCTGGAGGAACTCAGCAGGCCAGGCAGCATCTATGGAAAAGAGAAAACTGTCAACGTTTCCAGCCGAGACCCTTCATCAGGACCTGATGAAAGGTGTTGCCTGAAACGTCAAATGTTTATTCTTTTCCATAGATGCTGCCTGGCCTACCAAGGTTCTCCAGCATTTTGTGCGTATTGTTCCAAAATTCAGCTCTTTGGTCCCTAATTGAGTTAAAACTATGAGCATGTTTGATAACTACGAAGGAAATTTAAGTAACAGAATAATTGACGATTGTTAATTTTAACACAACTGCATATCAAATAGGTGAAAATTTAGTACTATACCTGAAGGCTCCACTGTAGCTGAAGTAGCGCTCATTGCTGTTAGCAGCACATTTATTTTCCTTATCTAATTCGTCTTTCAAACCGATACACAGGGAACACAGTCTGGGATTAATCTTAGCTGCCCCTGGAGCACAGCTTGCACTGAAATATGAAGCTTTGGTCAAAAAGAAAATGGGTTAATTTTCCCAGTCAATAAAATGGTTTTAAAACTATTAATTTGCCTATCACTGACAATCCTATTTGTGTACTTTGCTGTTAATAAGCAGTTGCATTCAGCTGAGAGGGAAAGCAATCTGAAGTTCTTATTTTTAGTGGATTTCACAAAGAGGGGAGCCCAATTCCAGTTGGAAACACAATTTGGAGAGGAATGCAAACCAACCAGCTTGAAACAAAATTTCACCTCCCTACTGCAATAGTGCCAAGGGCTTCTTGAGGAATCTAACAAGACGCATGCACGGAAAGGCTGGTGAGCATACACCCGTTGAAAGTTCACATGGCTTCCTTACTGGATCCTTTTGGGCCATGGTGTAGCAACATGTCATTCTGAGCTCCAACACCTGAAAGCTGAGCACCTTTGCTTAGTCCACAACAAGCAGGGTTTCCCAGTGGTCAACCATTTTAATTCCACTTCTCATTCACATTCTGACATGCTGGTCCATGGCCTCCTTTGCTGCCACAATGATGTCTCTCTCAGGCTGGAGGAGCAACACCTCATGTTCGGCTGCGTAGACTCTAACCTGGTGGCATGGACATTGATTTCTCTAACTTCCAGTAATTTCTCTAACTTTCGATAATTTCTCCTCCATTCTCCTTCTGTTTTCCCATTCCCTATTCTGGCTGCCGTCTTACCCCTTCTCTTCTCCTCACCTGCCGATCACCTCCCACTAATGCCCCTCCTCCTTCCCTCTCCTTTCCTATCAGATTTCTTCGTCAGCCCTTTATCTTTTCAACCTATCACCTCCCAGCTTCTCACTTCATCCCTCCCCTTCCCACCCACCTACCTACTTTCCCCCTCACCTGGCTTCACCTATCAGCTTCTAGATTGTACTCCTTCCTCTCTCCATTCTTATTCTGGCTTCTTGCCCCTTACTTTCCAGTCCTAATGTAGGTTCTTGGCCCAAAATGTCAACTCTTTATTCCCCTCCTGACCTGCTGAGTTCCTCCAGCTTTGTGTGTGTGTGTGTGTGTGTGTGTTTGTGTGTGTGTGTGGACTCTGGATTTTCAGCATCTGCAGAATCTCATGTGTTTATGGATAGTTTCATTGTTTCCTTTTCTCCAAGAGAAAATCACTCAATATAATCAGGTAAAGACTGCATGCCTGGCTGGAAAATGATTCTGCTCCTACTGTGGAATAATGATCTCAAGAATCTCGACCCAAAGCATTCTGCTCAGGAGCAATAGAGTCATCAAAACATACAGCAGAAAAACAGTCCCTTCAGCCCAACTTGTCAATGCTGACCAAGATGCCCAGCAATGCCAGTCCTATTTGCCTGTAAATCCCTTCCTATCCATTGTACCAGTCCACGTGTCTTCTAAATGATGTTCACCTGTCTTTTACCGCTTCCTTTGGCAAGCAATCTTTTCTGATGAATTTTAATATTTTTAAAACTAACCGTCATCTGAAACATAATCTTGAAAGTAATTTGTCGGCAAATGATATCAACTTCTAATATTGCTGATTGGTCTATAAGGTCACATGGGTATTGTTGCCCAATCTGATCTTAACACTTGATCATACCAATACCAAGAGCAAATCCTTTTCAGGGTAAAAGTTCCAACTTTTGATTTCAGTCATCATGTAAGATTTCATAACTCCAATAATTTTCTAATCAAGGCATTTATAGATACTCTTCTATAGGTTTGCTAAATACAGGGTCACTACAGGAAAAAAGTGTCAGGGTTGTATGTGGTGACATGTATGTACTCTGATAAGAAATTTTACTTTAAACTTTGAACTTCCTAGCTCCTTTCTAGGGGTGTGCCTATGCCCCAGAACCTAGCATTTGCTACGTGCTGCATTCATCTTCCAATATCAGTACATAGCTGACTATACTAGTGTGCTCAAGGCTAAGGGTTGAGCAGCATACCAAATGAATCAAATTATAGATATGGCATGTATTGAAACAAGTGTTGGAAAAAATATCAAATCAGGCAGCTAGATTGTAAGTTTCAAGGTAGGCAGAGTAGCTGATAATATTACTAAATTTGTGAACCTTCTTCAACTTCATGTTGTCAACCAAAGCACATCATTCTGTGTCTAAACTCAGAATGTAATGTTAATTTCCAAACATTGAATACTCAGCACTATCTCATTGTCTAAAAAACAATTGATGGTAAGGCATTTGACAAATACCCACAAGGCAGATTGATGAAGAAGGTAGAATCCCTTGTGTTACCTGGGCAAGTGACAAGTTAGTTTAAAAGTTAGCTTCGATAGAGAAAGCAACAGGTATTGGTTAATGTGAGATTCAAAGACTGGAGGGTGGGATGCCATGACGTGTTGAGCATTTATTGCTTTCCCCATGCTTGTAGTTGTATCAATGTACATATTTTTGATTTAAATGTAGGGATGGCAATTAAGAAGTTTGGTATGGTTGCATGGTAGCAATTAGTATGGTTAGTAGTGAGCAAAAATGTTCTGTATTGAAGATATCAATGGATTAGTTAGGTGAGCATAAAATAGAATTCAATTTAAAGTGTGAGGTAAAGCATTATGGGAAGGAAATCTAGGGAAGGGTTTGCTTGATAAACGGAGGATACAAAGTGTAAAGAAATCGAGGAAACCTGGAGTATATGTTCTTTGCCCTGAAGATGAGTCAAAACAGGTGGATGGAGTTATTCTGAAATGCATAGAAGATGTCTGCTACTTATAGTCAAAGCATAAGTACAAGGACACAGGATTTATTCCCGAACTGTGTACATTAGAGCATGGCCAGAGTTCTCTATGTAGTTCTGTTCAGTTCATAGCACTTGCTGGCATCAGAATACTATAGTTATGAGGACAGATTGCAAGAAAGACTGTTTTCTTTAAGGTAGGTGAAACTGGAGGGGCATAAAGTTACAAGAGGCCTAGATGGCGTGAACACACAGGACCATAGCAGAGAGGACAAAAGCTAGGAAATAGCATAGATTTAAAGCAACTGTTAGAAAGGGATTTGAGAGGAAAGAAAAACATAATGAACAATGGGTTATCTAGAAATCATTGACTGAAAGGGTGGTGGAGGTAGAAATGTCCCTTTTTGAAGAACTGAACATGCTAGTCTGGAGTTTGGAATTTAAGGCCCTCCATTAGTCTGGGTCAGCCATGAATGTTACATCCTAGCTGTCTGCATTGAAGTCAATACACAATCCAGCACACAAGCCAGGGTAGTATGATATGGAAAGCAAGCTGTTGCCCATGCAGCAGACTCCCCCTCTCCACGCAGCTGATGAATCCAAAGGATCGGCAGAGATTGATACAGTTTGGCACCAGAGACATTGTTGAAGTTGCCAGTTAACATTCAGCTGAACGTAGGAACTCCAGATTCGGATTTTTCCTGGAGCTTTTACTCCCAAAGCTTACCCCGTAAGTAGGTACAGCCACAAGGCAGTGGCTGTTTGACAACAGAGTTTTCCTTCTCCTAGATGAGCTGGCAAGCCCCATCCGCCCGCAATGAGGCACGAGTAACCCAGCTTTGCCCATTCACCTGTGAATAGAAATGGTTCTGCCGGGCTTAGTAGCTAAGCCACAAGGGAAAGCTAGGAGGTGACTTGGTTGTCAGAGGCTTTTTGAGACACAGGCCAATGGAAGCATTTAATAGGTAGTGGGAGCTTATCACCACTGCGTCCCCACTCCGACAACATTAAGGTCAGCAATTACATTATGATCAAACAGCTTCTATGGTCTCAGTAGTTGGTATGACTCATCCTTCATGAAATCTCTAGCATGGAACTCTCAGTGTAGTTCTACACAGGATTGAAGTCCTTCATCCTGTATACAAACCCTAAGTTTGCTTAGTAGAAGAGATGTCTACCACCAGTGAAATAAACTGTTCTTCTACTAGCTATGGCCTGGCAAGTCCAGAATCACATCTATGACAAGGAGACCTGTGGCTTGGTGTTTTGAGGTTGTAAAGAAGGATGAATGAAATGGTGACAGTTGGAAACAGACATGAAGCAGAAGTTTTTAGAAGCATTAGAAACAAAAACAATGTTCAAAAGTTGAAAGGACAGAGTGTGCAAGAAGCACATAGAAGTGAAAAATAAATAAGAACCAGAAAGTACCATCAATGGACAAGAAAGCAAGTGGCAGGAAGAAGATTTATTTATTATGCCCTGCAATATTAGAAAAAAAACATTATTTCAATCGATCTAAAGTTTTCCAAGGGAGAAAAAGAATTGAATCATACTTACAATTATAAATGTCACAGGCTTTGATTTTTCCCTCTTTAACCAAGGTTCCTATGGGAACGTTCCACCCTGCAGTGCGGCCAATAGCTGTGTGACAGGACTTTTTCCCCTTCAGTTTGGCCCAGGTCAGGCTTTGATCTTTCACAACAGCCACAGCATAGTAAGAGGCTATTAGAAGATTAATAATTTGTATTAGTCTCAACAAGAAACAAATATACATATTTAAAGTAGAGCAATGTGTCAGCTTTGTGGGCAAGGCACTGGAATTGGATTTGGATTGTTCCAGCAAAGAGCAGAACGAGTATTGATGTGCTGGACAATTTTCTTCTGTGGTGTTAACTTTTGTGGCATATATATAGGAAATATAGTGCATCTGATTCAATTGTGAGCATGATATTGCAAATAACATTTGCATATTTTCAGAACATGAGTGTATTGGTTTGTACCAAGAACATCTTCTTCTAAAACCCATCACCCCTTCCTGGGGCAAAGGCCACCAACAGGAGCTCACTGGAGTCCTCAGTCCTCTGCCAGTCTTTCACGTTGTCTCCAAATGTAGCCCATCTTCTTGCTGTATCCTTTCTCTCTCAAGAATGAGGTCTTTAGAGCTTCTGCTGGTGACTCTGTAGCACTGGTTATTTATAGGATGGGGTGCTAGCTCTAAATCCAACCCTCTACCTTTTGCAGCTGGGCTTGAAACCACCCAAGGCAGATTTGGACCAAGAACATGTTTTGGAAGAATTTAGACAAGTGGAAGGCAGCAGTTTGACTGGTTTCTGTACTGAGGGAGGCAGAGAAGAGTGCTGTAGGAATGATCTATGATTGTACTGAGGTTTGGGGAGGAAGGTGATGGGTTTAGATCAATGTGTATACCTGGGTCAAGAGTTGGGTGTTTGTGGGGTAAAGGAATGGTCATAGTTTATGATGAGTTCATAAAGATAGAGTAATTGTAGAAGGCCAAAGATGACAGATGGTAATCAGGATTGTATCAGCAAGACTTGGGACTCCACTCCAGTACAAACCTGGAGCTCTGTTGGCTGAGAGGATGAAAGGAGGCTCAAGGTGGATGAGGTCTAGTGTATCGGTAGGTCAAGAAGTTGGGTCTTGGCCTTCAGAGGACTGCGAGTAAGACCAGGGGTTTTATACAGAGTAGTATGTATGGTGCAGTATGTAAGGTAGGACTAATCGGGTCAAAGGTAAGTGTGAGATTTTAAGGTAGCAACGAAACTTGGTACAGTAACGAATGAACTCTTCTCGAGCTTCCAGCCAGGAACAGGTATTGATTTAACTGACGTTTCAATGACTAACTCTGCCATCTTCAACAGGGATGATTCCTGATCCCTGATGCCTGCTCTCTCATTCAATAAGATCATTACTGATCATTTTCCTCAGTAACGCTGTCCTGCTCTATATCTGTAGACATTGATGTCCTTAATAGATGGCAGAGTAGCATTTTTTCAATGCTGACCAAACCCAGTCTCTATGAAAATGAATGAGAAGTGCCAGGGAAGTAAATGTTTAATACTTACGTGGATTTCCTGCAGTTGCCACATTTCTGCATGGGGCGTGATTTTCTGTTAGAAGGAAAGAAGTAGTGTAATTTTAAATGATTGACAAATAATGGCCTGGAACACATAAACGTTCATATATACATTTGCCGGTTATGAAGAGGGGTCTGAGACCCAAAGCATTAAATATTTTTCTTTGTACATACGGTAGGCTGTAGGAGAACTAACATAACTTTGTGCCAATTCTATGAATATCTAACATTTACAGCACCTAATCAACAACAGACAATAAGGGAATGAAGTTCTTTAGCAGGTAGAGGTCCCTATAGAAGGTTTTAGACAACTGTGCCTAGGCTCACAATAACATGACACATGAAAATCCTTTCATGAAGATTATCCGTCCAAAGCAGTAACATCCTTGCAAAAGTTTCTCCTTTTTGAAACTAGGTTTTCAAAGAAAATGAGCTTGGATTGTGTAAACTGAGGATTAGAGATCCTCCATACAAGGAGTCAAATCATGCCACAAGTTATTTGAGCCCGGGAGAAGTTAATAATTTAAAATTTCATGCAGAAAACTTACTTTTGTCGTAGTACTCTGCCATAACTGCAACAAGACCACACTTTTCTGCAAGGTAAATCTGGCCACCATCAAGGGTCACTGCATCAGCACTGCCAAACTGCAACCAAAGGGATACTTAGTTTGTCTGCAGGTCTTTCTTTCTCCTCTCTCTCCTTTACTTACTGACCTTCTCTTCATTCAATCTCCCTATCTCTCCCTCTCTCTCTCTAAACACTACCTCCCACCTCCATCCACACACCACCCTCCTCCCCTCCCTCCCAGACCATAAACTTCCATATTTGTACTTGGTACATAAAGCCAGTCATTCATTATAGACAGTATTGAGAAAGTCCAGCTATGTCCCTCATGTATTAATGCTCTGTCACTGACCACCAATAACAAATTTTTTGGATTTGCCAAGTGGCCTGCTGATTTTAGTTATCAGTTTTTGGGACTTCTATAAGCTCTCCAAAGAAGAGATTGTTCAGGAGCACATGACTTTTATATAAGATACAAAAAGTAATTGAACAAGTTAAGGTTAGATATTGTCTTGGAGATCATATCTGTACCATAACTAAAACTGATATCAGATTGGAAGAAGTACTGTACTTTGTTAAAACTTTAGAACGGGAATACAGATAATGGGGCTGGAATGGGAAGGATGTTAAAAGACCAACACACACTGATTTTTTAAAAATACATACAGTGAATTCTGGTTAAATTGGGCCATCAGTTAATCGGGGCAGCTGCTTATTTGGGAAAATTCTTAAAGAACAAAAAAAATCGAGAAAATAGCTCGGATTCCATTCGTTAATTAGGACACTATATTGCTTAATTGGGACAGGAGACTGCTGTTAAATGATTTCCAACTCGTAGCAGTTGCTTGAACTTGTGTGGCCATTAGGCACTATGCCGAGCTTAGAGTGAACTATTTTTAAACACTGTTAGCTATCCCTTACCAGAGGTACTACCCCTCCCTGGAAACCCCATACAGGGATGAATTCCTCTAGCGATAGCTATCAGTACTCTAGTAGTATTGGTAGTGATCTAATTTGTTCTGTATTTCAATTAAATACATAATTTGTATTCATTTAAACAGTAGTTTGTCTTTTTTATACTTTTTTTAACTATTTCCATAAAGGTTTGGCTAATTGTGCTTAATTGTACTGGTCAAATTACCAAAATGTACTGATCTAGATGTGTCCCTATTAACCAGAATCCACTGTACGTTGTAGGAATTAGAGAATAATTTAAAAAATTATATCACTGAACAGAACACCAACTTAAATAAATGGAAGCAATGCAAACAATGTAGAGTTAAACAAGGAATAAAAGTGGGAAAGTTAAAAAAAAGGCAGATGCTGGAAAACTGGAATAAAAGCTGAAAATATTGGAAGTAGTAAATTTGGCTGTGTCTGTGGGCAGAGAACTTCGGGAGATGATTTCAGAAATGCAATAATCACATTTAAAATAAAGAAGAGGTGTTAGATAAATTAGATTGTTACATTTTATAACAAGCGAGGAAAGATTTATCAGAGGCAATATAACACATATTTAGAATCTTGTTATGTACACAGGAGGATTAGTAGTGACTAATGTACACATCCATTTAAGAAGGAACTCAGAAGATACTCAAATTAGTATTAACCCATCGATTAGTACCGGTGATGGGAAAGATCATCTGAGTCTGGGAAAATTAAAAGAAAGCAAACATAAAAACAATTCATTATGATATGCAGAAGAAAAAACTACTGCCTGACCAACATCACTGATTTATGTATAGTTGTAGAGAGAGTCGGCAATGGTTATATAGTAAATGTAATCAATCTACGATTCCAAAACATTCTTATAAGGGTCTCATTGACCCATGTATGAGGTCAGAGCATCGGAAATCTAGCAGAATATCTGTCCAGTGATTAAAGAACAAGAAGAGATGTAAAGGGAAATCTAGCAGAATATCTGTCCAGTGATTAAAGAACAAGAAGAGATGTAAAGGGAAACCATTCAGAAAGACAAACGGAGAATCAAGTAATACAAGGAGCTTTACTGAGAAAATAATACCAAACTGCAGATGCTAGAAATCTAAAATTAAAATTCTAGAAATGCTCAGCACATCGGCTGATTTCTCATTCCATTTCCAGTATTTACTGGGGGTACCCAAAGAAATCACAGGAGATAAATAAAATGAGAAAATAATTAGCTAAGTAAAAGGAGGATGTGAGATGACGTGATAGAGCTGTGTAAGATGATAAGAGGCACAGATAGAGCCAAAAGCCAGTGCTTTTTTCTCTCCAGAGTGGAAATAGCTAATACAAGAGAGCATAATTTTTAGGTGATTGGAGAAAAGTATAGGGGGTACTATGAGTCAGAGGCAGAATTTTTAAATGGAGAGTGGTAAGTGTGAGGAATGCAATGCTAGAGGTGATGGCAGAGATGGATACTTTACAATATTTAAGGGACTCCTAGACAGACAATTGGATTTTAGAAAAATGGAGGGTACGATCATGCTGGGAAATTGATGTTGTGTCAGGGTGATAGACTGCAAGCATGCATGTATTTTCAGAAAGAACTAAAGGTTTGCCTTAGAAACTGTAGGTGACAAAGTTGATGCATTAATCATTAAAAACTCTGTTAAAGGAGCAAATCAAGAAGCCCCAAAAGTGGGAAGTAATATGGAAAGATTAAACCAATGAAATTTATGAGAGATCATTTTGAAGGAATTTGAAATCCTGTGAAGAAAGGAAACCCTGTGGACATTGCTTACAGAGGCTGTATGAAAATTTAAGTCATGCAATCAGCTATGTCAAGAAAACTTAAAAAGACAAGACTTGTATCAGGGATATCACAAAGGACAGCACTACTGATCTAATGCTTTAATTGTAGGGAGAAATATCATCTTCAAGGTGGAGTAAAGAAAGATGCCATTCTGGGGATGGTGTTGCCTCAGCTCAGTTAACAAACAGAATTTTAAACCTTTCCCAAGCACTTTCCCCACCCAATAAGGGAATTAAATTCTAAACTTCTGTATCTACACTGAGATCACACAAAGAAGTTGTGCAGTTCTTTGCCCGCTCTTTTCCTGCAGTTGGAACACTACCCTAATTGAATTGTTTCTGTCTTTTAACTTTCAAAATGCATTGATTGTTAGCTGTAGATCTTGTAAATAAATTCAATTAATTTCAAATGTTAGTTTTATGTTTTTCATCATATTTGCCCCCTGACTTGTGGCTAATTTGCATAATTTACTTCAAATTTCTACAGCGTTTTTATTTCTATTGTTTGGGTAATTAATGCATTCTAGTGAGAGATATACTATTTCTTTAGATAGACTCTGCTGTGTTTAGGTATAATAATTTGATCATTCTCCTTGGCAGTTACGTAAAATGAGCAAGAAGTTTCTTATGAGTCTTGAAAAATGCAAGCTGAATGATGATGAGCTGTGCACTTTACTACATCTCTTACTGAGAGTGTGCGTATCTTTGGCAAAGGTCTTGTAAACGAACTTAACTCAGAGAAGGAAGTTAGTGTCGGAGATTGGTCTGCCATACTGCAACCTATTGGGAAGCCAGCAAAAGTCTACCTAAAGCTTGCTTCAAGTATTTTTTAAGTTCTTATTTTTCATTTGATTTGTTTCCCCTTTTTGGATTCCTCAAATAAAATATGATTGTTAATACTTCAAACATTAATCATAGATAGTGGAAGTTGGGCAAACAAAGAAGGGAGAAAGAAATAGAAATATTTACAGTATTAAACATTACGTGCTGGAACTTATGGATATTAATGCTTAACAGATTAGTGGAGCCTCTGCAGAATTCTATCTAAACTTTTCAAAATCCAACAGGTTCCAGAGAGTAGAGCAATAGTCCAACCTTTACTAGTCATTAAAACCTTGCAATTCCAGAAAAAATAATGAATAAATTGTTATTATTTTAAATAGAGATTCAGCTGCTCCATTTAAACTCTTATGATTAACTTGGAACTGTCTTAATGGGGCAATAAAGAGGTAAGTTGTTCTGTACTTCTGGAGAACATGGGGAAAATGGAAAAATGTTCTGATTCAGGTGGACTGAGGACTTGCTGGACTTTATTCCTTGGAGCATAGGAGATTGAGCTGATTGTACAGAACTGTATAAAATCATGAGGGGCATAGATAGGGCCGATGCACAATCTTTTTCCCCAGGGTTGGGAAATCAAGAACTAGAGGCTTAAGATGGGAGGGATGAAGATTTAATAGGAACATCAGGGTAAATGTTTTTACACAGCGGGTAGAACGTATATGGAATGTGTTGCCAGAGAAAGTAATTGGGACAGGTAAAATAACAACTTCCAAAAGACAGTTGGACAGTACATGAATAAGAAAAGTTTAGAAGGATATGAGCCAAATGTGGGCAAGTTGGACTAGGTTGGACCTGTTTCCGTGATGTATAACTCTATAAATCTAATTGGTCATTTAAATAAATGTTGCAAATGCTTTGTAGGACTTTGCTCCATTACCATGATTTGTTTGATGCAGTGCTCAGCATTGGCACCTGACACACAGTCAACTGCTGAAGCCCAGTTATCACATTTGCTTTTCTCCGCTTCGCCAATGGTACACCAGCGTAATTTGACACCATCTGAAACACTGGTCTCTGTAATACAAACAATTGATAAGGCCATCGATCTTTTTCAGTAAACTATAATACAGCTACATTATGAACAGACAGGTATTAACGCTGGGACCTCTGGTGCTGGGGTGAGGTAGTGGAGATAAGGTCCCACTACTCACCCAATGGTGAATCATCTCAAATAGCCTCTGACAACCAAGTCCAGCTTCTGGCCTTCATGTGCGGCTTAGCTACTAAGCCCGGTGGAACCAGTTCTACTGACAGGAGAAGGGGCAAAGGCAGGTTACAGGTCTCTGCTACTCTTTTGGATTCATCAGCTGCTTGGAGAAGGGTAGCCTGCTCTTGGGCAACAGTTTGCTCTCCACATCGTACTGCCCTGGCTTGCGTATCAACTGACTGCCACAAAGAAGACAGCCAGGATGCAACACCCATGGTAAACCTTGAGAAACGGAGAGCCTCAAGGTTGGTGTTTGTAACTTTGTAGATGACACAAAGATTGTTGGAACTTGGACAGTAATAATAGGTTGTCAAAGGGTACAGGGGACTATATGTAAATTTCAGATGCAAGTATAAAAATGGAGTTTAATCTGGGGAAATGTGAGGTAATGAGAAAGTGGAAATTATACAATTAATGCCCGGATCTCTAACAGAATAGAGGTATACAGGGATCTTCGGTGCAAGTCAATAGCCCCATGAAAGTGGGCACACTGTTATATAGAATGGTAAAGAATGCTTATGGCATTCTTGCCTTCACTGTTGGGCATCAAATATCAGTCAAGAAGGTTATACTGGATCTAATAAAACATTAGGTAGACTGCAATTAGAGTACTGTGTGCAGTCCTGGTTGCCCCATTACGGGAAGGATGCTGAAGCTTTGGAAAGTATACAGAAGAGGTTTACCAGGATGCTACCTGAACCAGAAGGAGAGGTTGGACAAACTTGGGTTGTTTTCTCTGAGGCATCAGAGGCTGAGTCGAGAGCTGATAGATGTTTATAAAATAATGAAGGGCATAGATTGGATAGACAATCTATCTTCTTCCCCAGGGTAGAAATCTCAAGCACCAGAAGACATTCACTTAAGCTGAGACAGGGAAAGTTTAAAGGAGATGCATATTTGTTTTTTACGTGGAGAGTGGCAAGTGCCTGGAATGGCCACCAGGGACAATGGCAGTTGCATATATGATAGAGGCATTTAGACAGATACATTAGTATGCAGGGAATGGTGGGATATCAAAGGTTACAGGGAGGAGGGCCAGGAACTGGGGTTGAGGAGGGATAGGAAAAAAGGATCAGCCATGATTGAATGGCAGAGCAGATTCAATGGGCCAGATGCCCTAATTCTGCTCCTGTGTTTTATGGTCTTGTAGTTCATTTGCAGGCAGAAGAGATTTTGTTTAATTTGGCATTGTGTTCAATACAGACACTGTGGTCTGAAGGCCCTGTTTCTGTGCTGTATTATTCTATGTTCTAAGGATGCAAGTTAGCAAACTCAGAAGTTCAAGAATCAAAAGGCATAACAAAGCAACAAGAACTACATTTCCTCCCAAAGACCCTAGTGGTAAAGGCCATTGTAAAAATAGTTACACAGTGTAGAAGATCCCCTGAATACAGAAAGTGAACCAGTGATGATGCACACAGTAAAATGACATTAGCACATGGGTATGTCAAAAATCAGATCCTCATCTTTAACCATTGGAATGAAAATCATCTTACCCACTGAACACCCTGAAATCACCCCAAGGATAAACCTCTTCAAGCCTTACATTAAGAAGATAAATTATGAGGCTGTTGAATTAATTGTTTCCAGTATAATCTTTCAGAGAGATGTATTGAGGGGAGATAGTGGATGAAAGCTTCATACTAATTTGTACTCCAGGGAGCGCGAAGCACAGAATCAAATATCGCTGTGATGATTTACGCTCTAGTATCAATTGTTTGGCGACAATAAAGTAAAGTAAATTAGTTAAAGGGGCTTAATAGGTACCCAGACGTGATCGCAGGTGTCACCCTAATCTAGTGTATTCAGCTAGGAGTAATTTCTAACCATTACTTGCATTACAGAATTAGATTACCAGTGGATTTCCTTTCAATCGTAGAGGTAACCTTTGTTCAATAAATATATGCATTACTCTTCTCCTTGTATCTTGTTTACTGCATGTTGCCAAGGTATGACCTAACTTCATTCATCAGACAACCAACATCCACTGCAGCATACAAGGCACTGGAGGAATTCAGCAGGTCAGGCAGATTCAACGGAGGAAAATGGGCCTTCTTAGACTTTCCCCCCGCCTTCTTATACTTTGTACATCACCTCCTTCCTTCCAGTCAGATAAAGGATCATGACCAAAGTACTTTAACTTCTCAACAGATTGTATCCTACCTCTCCTCATGGCCTTTAGAGCAGATACATAATTCGGGCCGAGATAATGTAGGTAGTCCATTCCATCAGGGAGGCGAACCAGTTTTTCTACTGAGTCTTTAAACATCAGATTCTTCTGATTATACTTTGTTGACTGGAAGAGCTTAAAACCTGCAGTACTAGTTTCCCCATACTTTTCCTATAAAACAAAATATTTAGAAACTCAGTGCTATTTTTATAAATTCCGAGCTGTTACCTTTTATGATAAAAGCATCACTTTCAGGAAAACTCTGTTAACACAGATCACTCAAGTCAGTAACACTTCAGTAGTGCAAACTGTACTATTGGATGTCGTTCCAATTGATACCCCAAAATATCTCCAATTCTAGCAACACACATCAAAGTTTCCTCATGCTTGCGATATCTCCAATTCTCTTATTTTTCAGAATGGTGTAATAAATTTCCAAATTTAAAGGGAGGATAGTTACTGGGTTTCTGGTGTGTTAAAAAGCATGGTAACTAGAATCTGGTGAACTAACAACAATACTGGACGACACCACAACTGTCTCGATGCTGTACACCACAAGTCATTGCCCAACAAAACAAACAGGTGTTGGACACAAACAACAGGAATTCTGCAGATGCTGGAAATTCAAGCAACACACATCAAAGTTGCTGGTGAACGCAGCAGGCCAGGCAGCATCTCTAGGAAGAGGTACAGTCAACATTTCAGGCCGAGACCCTTCGTCAGGACGAAGGGTCTCGGCCTAAAAGGTCGACTGCACCTCTTCCTAGAGAAACAGGTGTTGGAGCCAACTTCCATGCCCCTGGTTGGAACGCATATTGGACCAAAGAAGGATTATGCTGCTCAGAGGAAGTGTAAATGTGACAAAAGTAGTGATCTGACTACTTTTGTAATCAACATATCTGAGAAAGCTTCTGATATATTAATTAGGAAATTACTTGTGAAATGTGGCTTGGTTTTAAGCTGGGAGAGAGTTCAAGTAGCTTCAGTAAAGTTGCAAGCATTCAGCTTTTGTGAGTATAAAGAACCAGAATCTACTCTACATGCATTAAGGTTATTGCATGAACTTTAAGTGAAAGACAAAAAGCTGCTTGTAAAAATAGGTACAAAGATCAAAGCCCAGCTGGACGAATGGAAGGCTGATAGGAAAGGAGTCTATGGAGATACAAAGACAGAGGATTCATCAGATGATATTGAGGATGTGGAAACAAAGAGGAGTGATCAAATCATGAAGGAAGCAGTAGAAGGATTAATAAGAGAATGCTCCAGAGAACCAAATGGACCTTCCCAAAATTAAGATGCACAGACTAGAAGGAGAAAAAGGAGGGAAGAGATGGAGAGAAAGAATGTGAACGAGAAGAAGAATGGTATGAAAGAGAGGAGGAACATGAGAAAGAAGAAGAAACTGATTGAAGTAGATCCCGTGAGAGAAAAGGAGAAGAAAGGTGCCCAGAGCTGTCAGAACCAGTTCCTGCAGTCTCAGAGTCAACTGCTACAAACACCACGGAGGAGGCTCCAGAACCTGAGATTGTTTCACAGCCACAAGTCTCACCAGAGAAGCAGAGTGATCTCCTTGTCAGGAAAGTCATTATACCACAAGAATAAGAAAACCTCCACAGTGATTAACTCTTTAGGCCTGAATGCAACAATTTAAATTTACTATGCTGTGGATGTCATTATATAGTAGTTGTATATTAAACTGCGTATATTATTGAGATGCAATCTGTATTGAGCTGGAGTTTATAGCTAAGCAGGGAGGAGTGCTATTTGAGTAATCTTGTATATATGTTGGTTGATTAAGAATTCTTGTTTAAATAATTAATTGTGGGTTATACAATATGTATAACCCACATTAATTGGATACGTCATCATGCTACCAGGTGATTCGTGCTAAAAGCAAACTCTAAGTTACTCCCATATTTTTGATCTCAGTGTCTTCTTTGAATTGGTGTAATGTTTTGAAGTTACAAAACTTAACAGACCTGAGTATTGACACTGCAAGCTAAAAGGAATGCCAGGGGTACAACTACACACTGGTGTCATGCCAGTACCAAAGCATCCAACAAAAGGCTTTTCATGGCACAGACCTTAACTGGTGTGTGCATATCTGGTGTTGTGTGTTAGATAGACCCCATTTGGAAGCTGCAGCCTTGGGGTTAAATCACTACAGATGTTCACTGTAGTGATTTAACCCCAAGGTGCATTTCATGTACCTGAGCTCTTGAGAGGAAATTCCAGATCTGGTTATTCTTGGCATCATCATCTGGATGACTTCTCACCACTACTGCATGGGCAGGGACTCTTGCCCAGTTACACTTCTTGTAGTCATCAATGTTCTTTCTGGTACCATCCTTACAAAGAAGTCTGTAATCATTCTTCAGATCAGCTACAAAATATCATACAGAAACATTTTTACAGAAAAGGTTTTTGTACTCCCAACCCCTTCACCCAGTCCCAGTTTATATAATAAAGGTTATGTGCTGAGCGATTTTGAGCATATGGTCATAATGTTAACAATTCCATGGAATGTACTTCAAAGATTAAAAAATTACAGAAGTAACAGTACTGGTAGGCCCTTTGGCACACTTAAGGTGGAGAAACCACAGAGAAGGAGCTGCAGGACAAATGGAGATATGACAAGATATGGCTAATTTTACTGGATAAGGAATTGTGGAAGAAAATTATAACGTTAAGATGAATTTTGAAATTAAATGTTGTTGTCGAGCTTGACTAACTGGATATTGCTCAAGACCTGGATCACGAGGGTGATGGGATAAGAGGCAGACGCTGCCCTGTTTGTGCGACCTAACAGTAGCCAGACATAGATCATGCCAGTGATGAGGTATCGTTAACCTTTTTCCGAGATTGTCTAGCAAGTAGCAAATAGAGGAACTAACTGTACACATGTATCTATGATTTTGTGCATTGTGTGGAATATTAGTAAACTTGCAAATACCTAACAAATGCTTTGGAAATCGCTGACAAGGTATGTTTAGCTGTTGGCTATTGCCCAAAATTCACTGTATAAATCTGAGATGTAATCTGACATTGTCAGAGTCGTAAGACAACAGGTTCCTGTGATCACGTAATGAAAGTTTAACCGTATACCGAGGTCTGTGTCTTTATTTATTTAGAGCTACAGCACAGAACAGGCCCTGCTGGCCCAACGAGCCACACTGCCCAGTAACCCACCTATTTAACCTTAGCATAATCACGGAACAATTTACGATGACCAATTAACCTACTAACTGGTACTAATTGGACCATGGGAGGAAACCAAAGCATATTTCTGTTCCTTAACAGAGTAAAGTCTCTCCTAGTGATTGGCGATGAGATTCTTTTACGGTAAATCAGATTAGCTTCTTCTACAGGAGTCCAAACTGGTGACCAAGTGGAGAATTAGGACTAAACTGATAGTACTGACAGGATAGTACTTTGAAAGTATGGTGATGATATAATTTCTAAATTATGACACATGTCTAAACTGGATATCTCATACAAAAAATAATCTCTCATTTTATATATACACACACACACACACACACACACACACACACACACACACACACACACGCACGCACACCCCCCCCCCCGTTAAAAATATAATCAACGTAAATTTAGCCTTAGTATATGCATTGGGATCTGCCTTACTGTTTTTCAACTAAACGCTACTGGTAGTTGAAGAGAAAAACTTCATCAATACGTCTAACTAAGATTCCATGGAAAGATGAGGCACATTGTACAATCCCTATTCGGTTCACAAGGTCACAGATCCGGCACAGATTCAGATCAAGGATTTCAAGCAAAATCTTTTGATGAAAGCATTCAAGTCACATAAAACATTGCTATGTAAAAAGCATACTTTTAAAAATTTTGAAAAGTAATTATGTAAATGTTATTTTGGATATTTGAAATTACTGCTAGAAAAAAATGATAGCTTAGTTGATAAGCTTTCAGAAAAAAAGGGACAATGTCTAGACTGTAGGTGGTGAACTGTTTTGAGAATGTGTGCCCAAATTGGCAATAATCTTCCAAAAGATTCTCACTTGTGCATTGAAATTTTGAGCAGATATTATCATTGATTAATGAATTAGTAACAATAATTATGGACTTTAAGGAAAAAGGATTATCCCTGTAGCTTATTTGTATGCATTCATTGTTTTACTATCAATAAAAGTGTAACAGAGACAGATTGAAATAATTGAGTTATTTTAGAAAACCTGTCCAAAATTATTAATATTAATTTTTAAAAGACAATTGAAAAATATCTTCATTTCTAAATAGTATTGTTATCAAAGCTCATACATATGTAACAAGAATTATGAATGAAATTATAAGCTTTAGTGCATATTCATAAAAAATCAAAACAAGGACAATAAATACACAGCTCTCAGTGTGTCTTTTGTTGTTTCACTAACAATGATGAATATTTCATATCTGGCTTGTATTTCACTGTGCGTGGGTTGTACAAAATCATTAGTTGCCACATTTGAGAACAAATATAATCATGTATCTCTTTATTGTGAGTGGGTTTAAAGAATGGAGGGGCAGCACTGCGTGCCGTGTGCGAACACAATTTTTGCGCGTGACACCTTGGGCGTGCGTGCCGCAGCTTTGCCGCGGACTCTCAAAGAAATGGTGATAAGTACAAACCATTACAAATGTGGTCAAAGACGTCTCAGAAATCTAACAAAATGTTGCACATGTAAGCAGAGTTTTGTAGACAGTAAGATTTGCATAACTCAGATTTTAATAGGATGTAATATGGTTTTAATATACTTAGCTACCTGGGACTGTGGTGTGTTTCACAAAGGCCACATCTCCAGCACCTTCTTTCAAACAGCTTTAAAAAAAAGAGTCTGGTTAGTTTTCATGAAACAATTTCATTGCCAATCTAAAATGTCATTGGACATTTATCACCCACTAAATGAAACCAGCCTGGTTGGCATGGAGCAATGGATAACTGAGCGATGATATACCCTTGAAGTGCAAAGTCCCATAAGTTTAGGATGTCTCTGAGCATGATCACCCAAAGAACATCCAGATCAGGCATTGAAACCACACAGAAGCCCAGTGCCAAGGTATGCATCAGCGTACAAACTTACCTTCAAAGTTCAAAGTAGATTTATTATCAAAGTATGTATTTGTCACCATATACTTCCCTGAGATACATTTTCTTGCAGGCATTCACAGTAGAAAAAGGAAACAGAATAGAATCAATGAAAAACTGCACACAATGACTGACAAACAACCACTGTGCAAAGGGAGACAAGCTGTGCACCAATAATCAATCAATAACACAGACAAAATGCTGGAGGAACTCGCAGGTCAGGCAGCATTTGTGGAAATGAATAAACGGTACATTTCGGGCTGAGACCCTTCTCCAATCCTGAAGAAAGGTCTTGGCCCAAAACATATTATTTATTCATTTCCACGCATGCTGCCCGACCTGCTGAGTTCCTCCAGCATTTTGAATACATTGCTTTGGATTTTCAGCATCTGCAGAATTTCTAGTGTTAGTAAGTAAGAGCAGCCACTTTATTAAGTACAGCTACTCATTAATGCCAATATCTAATCAGCCAATCATGTGGCAGCAACTCGATGCGTAAAAACGTGCAGGCATGGTCAACAGGTTCAGTTGTTGTTCAGACCAAACATCAGAATGGGGAAGAAATGTGATCTAAGTGATTTGACCATGGAATGATTGTTGGTGCCAGATGGGGTGGTTTAAGTAACTCGGAAACTGCTGATCTCCTGGGATTTTCACATACAACAATCACTAGCGTGTACAGAGAATGATGTGAGAAACAAAAAAAATCCAGTGAGCAGCACTTCAGTGGGTGAAAACGCCTTGTTAATGCAAGAGGTCAGAGGAGAATGGCCAGACTGGTTCAAATTGACAGGAAAGTGACAGTAACTCAAATAAGCTGTAAATTGAGGCAGTAATGTAGTGTAGTGGCTGGCATAATACTATTACAGCAGCAGCATTCGGGGTTCAACTCCCACCACAGTCACTAAAAAAAAATTCCTTTGGGTGGCACAGTAGCATTGGGGTTAGCATAATGCTATTACTTCGCCAGTGATCTGGCTTCAATTCCCACAGCTTTCTGTAAGGAATTTGTACGTTCTCCCTGTGACTGTGTAGATTTCCTCCAAGTGCTCCAGTTTCCTCCCACAGTCTAAAGATGTATGGGTTAGTAACTTGATTGGTCACATGGGGATAACCGGGCAGCGCCAGCTCATTGGACCAAAAGGGCCCGTTTCAGTGCCCTATCTCCAAATTTAAAAATTAAATTATAAGCATGTTTTACAACAGTGGGGTGCAGAACATATAACACATTGAACCTCGAAGTGGGTGGGCTACAGCAGCAGACCATGAACATACACTCAGTGGCCAATTTATTAGGTACCTCCTGTAATAAGCCACTGGGTGTAAATAGTATTGAAAGCATGTGTTGTAGGATCCTCGAAAGTGACTCCATAGGTTGTGGAGTAAGTTCAAAGTTGGGGTTCGGGGACATGATAGTTGAAGGGTTTAACTGTTCCTGAACCTGCTGCTGTGGGACCTAAGGCTCCAGTACCTCCTAAAGCTATGGCTTAATAATTAGATTCCAGGATAGTCAAGACACCATAGCTGGAGAAATGCAGTTATTTTGATGTGTTATATAGTGGGAGGAGAGTAGAAAAAATGAGGAATTTTACAAGAATGAGAATCAATTCAGTTGTCTTGGAGGGCTACAAACCTGGAGGATATCAGAGATAAGGAGGTGCTTTGAAAACAATGAGGAAGTGGGAGGAAATGGGATCCATGACTACTTGGACAAATGTTTTGGTTCTTCTTAAAATAGGATGTCAAAAAATAGAGGCTTGGGTTTCTTTAAGGAGGAATGAAGGGTGACTTTGCTGAAGTAAAACTAGATGTCTCAATGCACACGGAATAAACACACTGAAGAATATATTTCTGTACCTCCAGAGCCAATTTGAATGTTGGAATCTGGAACCATTAGTTCATCAATGAGCCCGCACTGCAGTAAGCATGGTGGATGTCTGGAGTAAAGTGGAGTGTCAGCATCCAAGCTGATGGTTCTATGTGTTATATCCTTGGGCCTCTTGCTATGCAGTACCAGGGATCTGATGAACTGGGAATTGTTACCATTATGTATTGGAACAAATTATAAAATAAGGGGCAGAGTGTAGAACGTGGGAAGGTACAGTAGATTGTGTACAAATATACCAGTTCTTTTCTGCAGCTCCTCACAAACTGACACAGTCTATTCAGTTGTGGATCCTCTAGCCAATGCATCTTAGCCTGATCTCACCAGCCTGCAACTGCTATTGGCACTATTTACCAGCTTTTCCTGCAAACATTTTCCAGTGCCATCTCACTCCTCCAGAGAACTAAAATGGTGAAAAGGAGTTACAAAAGAGCTGTGTATTAATGGTAAAACAGACTGAAAGGATTGAATGTCTTGTCACCTTACTAAGGTGCGGTGCAGTGTTGAAGTTCTGAAATGGCAGAAGTCCCCTTTAGTAGCTGAAACATTTAAACCAAGATCCTAATTGTCCTCTCAGATAAGTGGCAAAGATCAGAAAACACCTATTTAATAGAGCAGATTCCTTTTCATTTTCCTGATCGATATTCAGTTAACAACTAACAGTAGTAAAAACAAATTACTTGGGAAGGGTGAGAGAGAGAGAGAGAACCTGCTGAGGTACTTTAGTGTTGGGATGGACTGTAGTTCTTGATGGACTCTAGATTGATGTCTCTTTGGGCGTTGTGCTATTCCTTGCATGGTGGAGGAAGGGGGTATCGGTGCTTTTGCCAGTGCTTGTGTGTGGGAGGCAGAGGGGGAGCTTTGGGGTTCTGATATTTCTGTCATTCATTTTTTGGGTTTTTTTCTGTTTCATGGATGTCCGTGAAGAGTAAGGATTTCTGGTTGTATACCATATGCATTCTCTGATGTTAAATTGAACCACTGAAACATTTATAGGATTTTGTCATGTACATTATCTGTCAATATTCAAATCATAAATATGCTTTAAGATCAGTTATGATATACTTCGAGACTTTCAGAAGTCATATAAAGTTCTGTACAAATTGTTACATCATTCCTCTTGCCAAATGGTTTAAAATTATCTGATGAGTAGTATTTTATTCAGTATCAATCTTGATCATTTCAAACTGCAGAAAAAAAAATGAATACCCATTTTTGTTTCTATTTTCAATTTAGTTTTTCTCCTTAAACGGACTGACCTAAAACTACCAAAATGTCCAAATTGTCATGACTTTCGGTTCCTCTTTGGACCTTCTTTCCTCTTCTGGGGTCAAGAGTTTGTATTCTGGTTAACCCTTTACATACCTTATGCTCGATTTTAGTGCTATGGATAAGATTATTGATTTGGTTTCTTGGAATACAAATGGTTTAGACCACCCGATTAAACAGAAGAAAACTTTTAGAGTATTCCATAGGATGAATGCTCACATTATCTTTGTACAAGAAACTCATATCCGGAAAGAGGATAATCAGCATTTTTTTTAGGTTCTGGGGATTAACAGTACCACTTGAATTCACAGGCCAAAGTAAAAAGGGGTTTCTATTTTTATAGCTCCGTGAATTTCATTTTTGCATCATGATACAGTTTCAGATCTGAATGGTAGATTTTTGTTAATTACTGGTTTGTTATTTAACAAAAAAGTTGTTATGCTTAATGTTTATGCTCCAAATGTTGATTGTCCTGAATTTTTTAAGAATCTTTTTACATCTCTTCCTAATTTAAATGATTATATGTTGATTATGGGCAGAGATTTTAACTGCTGTTTAAATCCTTTGATGGATAGATCCATGCCCAATTAAGTACTTCCGAATAAATCGGCTGCTCTTACTAACACTTTTATGATTGACTCTGGAATCTCAGAAATTTGGAGATTCTTGCACCTCAACGAGAAAGAGTTCTCATTTTTTTCACATGTATATCATCATTATTCAAGAATCGATTATTTTCATATTGACTCTCGATTAATTCCACTTGTTATTGACTGCAAATATGATTCCATTGCTGTCCCTGATCATGCGCTGTTGAAACTATCTATTAAGTCAAGGGATACATCTGCTAGTTCTAGACAATGGCGATTTAATACCACTTAGTTTCAGGATTTGGATATTGTTAATTTTATTGAGGAACAGATTAATTTTTTCTTTACAATGAATTTTACAGCGAGAATTTCCAGTGGGACACTGTGGGATACTTTTAAAGCATATATTCATGGACAAATTATTTCATATACTGCTGGATTAAAAAAGCAAACTAATAATGAAATACTTAAACTGGTTGACAAGATCAAAGAAATTGACAAGAAATATTCTATAGCTCTTAATCAGGAATTTTACAAAGACAGAGTTGAACTTCAAATGGAACATAGTTTATTACTATCATCTTCGATTGAAAGCCAATTAAATAAAACTAAGAGTCAATTCTATATACATGGTGATAAAACTGGAAAACTATTGGCTAATTAATTGAAATCGGCTTCGGTTAAGCGCCAGATTGTTAAGATTCGTAAAAAAGACGGTACTCTGACGGTTGACCATGATGAGAAAAATAATTCCTTTCAAGAATTTTATACCTCCCTATGTCAATCAGAATTTCCTGATGACTCCACTATAATGGATGAATTTTTAAAGAAATTGAATATTCCAAAATTATCATCCAATGAACGTTTAAAACTAGATGTACCTATTACAGTAGAAGAAATAAAAAAATGCTATTTCTTCGATGCACTCAGGTAAAGCTCCTGGCCCAGACAGATATATAGTAGAATTTTTTAAATTTTTCGCTACTATACTGACTCATTGGCTATGCAGAATTTTTAGAGATGCAGTATCTATAGGTAAATTACCACAATCTTTTTATCGAGCTTCTATTTCCCTAATTCTCAAAAAAGGTGAGGATCCTACTGAATGTCCATCTTATAGGCCTATATCTTTGTTGAATGTGGGTTCTAAGATTTTATCTAAAATATTGGCAACAAGATTGGAGAATGTATTACCCCAAATTATTTCTGCTGATCAAACTGAATTTATTAAAAATCGTTACTCTTTCTTTAATATTATGAGATTAATGAATATTGTTTATACTCCTTCACCCAGAACTCCAGAATGTGTCATTTCATTGGACGCTGAGAAAGCCTTTGATAGAGTCGAATGGACATATTTGTTTAATACGCTTGAGAAATTTAAGTTTATATCTTGGATTAAATTGATATATCTTACTCCTTTGGCTTCGGTATTTACTAACAATCAAAGATCTTCCTTCTTTCATTTATTCCGTGGTACTAGGCAGGGTTGCCCTCTTAGTCCACTACTATTCGACATTGCCTTGGAACCGCTAGCTATTGCTATTCGTGACTCCCCTAATATATTTGGTATTACCCGTGGAAATGAGATCCATAAATTATCACTGTATGCAGATGATCTACTATTATATATTTCTAACCCGGGGAAATCCATTCCGGCAGTATTAACGGCTCAGTTCAGTAGTTTTTCTGATTATTAATTGAATCTAGGTAAGAGTGAACTTTTTCCATTAAATATGCAGGCTCCCATTTATAGATGTTCACCATTCAGAGTGATTACTGATTATTTTACTTATTTGGGAATTAAAATCGCTATGAGATATAAGGACTTATTCAAGCTCAACCTTTTGCCATTAATTAGTCAGGTTAAACAACTGATTACTAAGTGGTCCCCATTGTTTTTATCAGTGATTGGTCGAATTAATGCTATTAAAATGATTATCTTACCTAAATTTTTATATCTATTCCAAGCGATACCAATTTTTATTCCTAAATCTTTTTTTGATACTATCGATTCTAAAATTTCCTCTTATATATGGCAGAATAAAAATCCCAGGTTAGGTAAAAAATATTTACAGAAATCCAAGAAAGATGGTGGCTTAGCATTGCCTAATCTAATATTCTATTATTGGGCAATTAATATTTGATATTTAATATTTTGGACGCAAGATTGGAATATAATTCCAAGTCTACATTGAGTAAACCTTGAAGGTTACTCTGTACAAGGGTTCTCTTTGGCTTCCATTTCAGGAACTTCACTTCCTTTTGTATTATCTAAATTGAATAAATAAATGGTTAATCCAATAATTAAACATACATTACGAATATGGTTTCAATTTCGTAAATTTTTTGGTTTGAACAAATTTATATTATCAAGCCCTATTATATCTAATTTTTTTTTCAACCCTCGGTTATGGACCAAGCCTTTTTGATATGGAAAATGAAAGGTATAATATGTTTCCGTGACTTATTTCTGGATAACTGTTTCATGTCTTTTGAACAGTTATCTAATAAACTTAATTTGCCCAGATCCTATTTTTTAAAGATATTTACAAATAAGAAACTTTTTAAATACCACGCTACCTACCTTCCCGATTTCACACCCTACTGATATCATCAATAAGATTTTAGGTTTAAATCCTTTTCAGAACGGATTAATAGTATCTATTATGATATAATTATGAAATTACAGCCAGGTATATCTGATAAAATTAAAAATGAATGGGAAAGGGAACTTCAACTTTGCTTACCTATAGAGAAATGGGATAAATTTTTTCAATTAATTAATTCTTCCTCTATATGTGCCAAACATATGCTAATACAATTTAAAGTAGTGCATAGGGCCCATATGTCTAAAGATAAATTAGCCCATTTTTATTCCCATATAAACCCTATTTGTGACAGAAGTTACTCTGAGGTGGCTTCCTTAACTCATATGTTTTGGTCCTGTCCTCTTTTGGAAAAATTCTGGAAAGATATTTTTGATATTATCTCAACAGTTTTGCATTTTGACTTACAACCCCATCCTATTACAGCAATTTTTTGTTTGCCAGTGACAGAACATAGATTTTTATCCTCTTCAGCCTGTCGGATGATCACATTTGTTACTTTGGTGGCCAGAAGATCCATTTTATTGAACTGGAAAGAGACCAACCCTCCTACCATATTTCAATGGTTTTCCCAAACTATATCATGTTTAAATTTAGAAATAATCAGAAGTGACATTTTTGATCCTTCGGTTAAATTTGAAGAGACTTGGAAAACATTTATTCAACATTTTCATATGATGTAATTTGACCTTTCCGAATCCTTCTTATTAACTTAAAATATATGAATAGAGGAGCGGAGTTGATGACATTATTGAACGTATTCGATTTAAGATATTGGTCCAGCCTTGTTTTGCTCTATTTGTTTTTTATTTGGGGTTTGGTATTTAGTTTCATTATTTTGGGGATTTTTTGGGGGGGCTCTTTATATTTTTTTCTTTTTATTTCTTTTTTCTCTATGATTAACTATATTAAGAGTTTGGAATTCTATTACACCTGTATTATTTGAAATCTTTTTGTACATGGTTATCAACAATAAGATTATTCCAATCTCTCTATCAATATTGTTATTCCGTTTATAATTTTGGAAAAATAATAGAAAGATTTAAAAAGAAAGAAAAATGAATACCCACTTGAATGCTCCTGTGTAATCATAATAGGGCTCATCATGTGATCGCTGGCATTTAGATTTGCACAGCCTACACAGCTTTGGAAATAGGTTTTTATCCGCACCAGGGACGCAAGAGGCAGAGAAAAACTCTGACACAACTAGAAAAGAAAGTTGAAATTAATTAGCAGTGTTAAGAATATAATTCCATAAGAGAACATTCCCAAAGCTTGTAATATATGAGCATTGCCAGAGTGAATGCCAAATAAAACCTATGCTTATTCAGACCACATGCGTGAAGGAGCTCAACTACAGAAATATATTTTCCTTTAAAAGGAATGGCTGAAATGTGATCGGTACAAAATCAGCAATGTTAGCAATGAGACTGTAACAGTAAAATATTTATGGTACATTCAATCCTGTATGCAGATTGTGAAACCCCACCAACTGCACTGTCTTCACTTGGGTGTCCAGCTCCCAGCACAGATAGTGAAGCTTCAGAGTCCTCTGTGCTTTACCCACAGAATGACTTTGACAGTCAAAGCTGTCAGTTTGACTGGGGTCACTGAGTTTGCTTGACATTCAAAAACATTCAATAACATTTGAAAAGTTTAAAAAAATAAAAGTACTGCTAAAACATTTAAAAGTAGTTTTATACTTAAACTACTACAAAACACCATGACCTACTATAAATCATTTGAAGCTTAGTTAAATAACAGATAAAAATGTCCTACTTCTCTCCTAGTGGCTGACTTCCCCCAATCACTTGAATGACACTGTCATGCTTGTACCAGGCCTATTCCCTACAGTCTCAATAAGCAGGCTTCTTAGCCTGAAAATGGGAAAGCCTGTGCACGAGGCTTAATACAGAATGCAAGATGGCAGTGGCCTCCACCTTAGGCTCTTAGCGGTTTTGGAAACCGGGTAAGTCCCAGAAAGAGCACTGGCATTAGAGCAGCAGATCTACCTCATTAGAACAGAGGACCAAATGATTGATCAGAAAGATATACATTACTTTAGAAGAGGTAGTGAAATAGAGATATTTAAGGGGGAGGGGTCCTAGCAGCTGAAGTCATTATAGTCACAAATGCAAGAAAGTCTGCTCTCCTGGTGAAGGGTCTCAGCCTGAAACATTGATCGTTCGTCTTCTCCATAGATGCTGAGTTCCTCCAGCATTTTCTGTGTGTTGCTAAAGTCATAATAGTTACTGGTGGGATAATTTTTTTTTTGTCTTGGTTTGTCTTGTGTTTCTGCGGTATCATTCTGGAGGAACAAATTGTATCATTTCTTAATGCATGCATTACTAAATGACAATAAAAGAGGACTGCGTGTCCTCATAATCTAATCTAATCTAATTCAATGGTCCTTAACAAGCCAGATTTGGTTTCACACAAATTTCTCGAAGGATTTAGGACTAGAGATGATTATAATAATAAAGGAGCATGCAACTATTTGGGTATTTTAAAAAAGGATATGATTTGAAAAATTAAGATAATGTAATAGATATCCTGTGAAGTTCAGCAAACACAGGAAAATACAAGATAGAAGAGCAAAACGTAGGATAATTTATTCAAAGGGAAGTTGAATGTGAAAGATGGCCATATAATGCAGTGAAGTAACCAAATCAATTGGTAACGTAAGTTAGTTATGGGTTTCAGCAGCAGAGATGGGGCCAAAAGACTTGCAATTAGGCAAAGCTTTTAAGGTAGAATTGGACATTGAAATGCCTTAGATGTGATATTCAATATTCCATTTGGGGACAGGCTACAACTAGTCTGGTTAGTTTCATACGGCTGGAAAGGAATTTGACAGTACACGACAATAGTTGTGATTTATTAATTTATTTATTGAGCTACACTATGGAATCGGCTCTTCTGGCCCTTCCAGCTCTTCCAGCCATGCTGGCCAGCAATCCTCAATTTAATCCTAGCCTAATCACAGGACAATTGCAATGAGCAATTATCCTGTCAACTAGTAGGTCTTTGGACTGTGGGAGGAACCAGAGCACCAGGAGGAAGCCCCCACCGTCATGGGGAGAACGTACAAACTCCTTACCGAGAGTTTAAACGCAAACAACAGGAATTCTGCAGATGCTGGAAATTCAAGCAGCACACATCAAAGTTGCTGGTGAACGCAGCAGGCCAGGCAGCATCTCTAGGAAGAGGTGCAGTCGACGTTTCAGGCCGAGACCCTTCGTCAGGACTAACTGAAGGAAGAGTGAGTAAGGGATTTGAAAGCTGGAGGGGGAGGGGGAGATCCAAAATGATAGGAGAAGACAGGAGGGGGAGGGATAGAGCCGAAAGCTGGACAGGTGATAGGCAAAAGGGATACGAGAGGATCATGGGACAGGAGGTCCGGGAAGAAAGACAAGGGGGGGGGGTGACCCAGAGGATGGGCAAGGGGTATATTCAGAGGGACAGAGGGAGAAAAAGGAGAGTGAGAGAATGAATGTGTGCATAAAAATGAGTAACAGATGGGGTACGAGGGGGAGGTGGGGCATTAGCAGAAGTTAGAGAAGTCGATGTTCATGCCATCAGGTTGGAGGCTACCCAGACGGAATATAAGGTGTTGTTCCTCCAACCTGAGTGTGGCTTCATCTTTACAGTAGAGGAGGCCGCGGATAGACATGTCAGAATGGGAATGGGATGTGGAATTAAAATGTGTGGCCACTGGGAGATCCTGCTTTCTCTGGCGGACAGAGTGTTGATGTTCAGCAAAGCGGTCTCCCAGTCTGCGTCGGGTCTCGCCAATATATAAAAGGCCACATCGGGAGCACCGGACACAGTATATCACCCCAGCCGACTCACAGGTGAAGTGTTGCCTCACTTGGAAGGACTGTTTGGGGCCCTGAATGGCATAGGGAGCGATCCCTGCGGAATGCAGAGGGGGGAGGAGGGAAAGATGTGCTTAGTGGTGGGATCCCGTTGGAGGTGGCGGAAGTTACGGAGAATAATATGTTGGACCCGGAGGCTGGTGGGGTGGTAGGTGAGGACCAGGGGAACCCTATTCCTAGTGGGGTGGCGGGAGGATGGAGTGAGAGCAGATGTACGTGAAATGGGGGAGATGCGTTTAAGAGCAGAGTTGATAGTGGAGGAAGGGAAGCCCCTTTCTTTAAAAAAGGAAGACATCTCCCTCGTCCTAGAATGAAAGGCCTCATCCTGAGAGCAGATGCGGCGGAGACGGAGGAATTGCGAGAAGGGGATGGCGTTTTTGCAAGAGACAGGGTGAGAAGAGGAATAGTCTAGATAGCTGTGAGAGTCACTAGGCTTATAGTAGACATCGGTGGATAAGCTGTCTCCAGAGACAGAGACAGAAAGATCTAGAAAGGGGAGGGAGGTGTCAGAAATAGACCAGGTAAACTTGAGGGCAGGGTGAAAGTTGGAGGTAAAGTTAATGAAGTCAACGAGCTCAGCATGCGTGCAGGAAGCAGCGTCAATGCAGTCGTCGATGTAGCGAAGGAAAAGTGGGGGACAGATACCAGAATAGGCACGGAACATAGATTGTTCCACAAAGCCAACAAAAAGGCAGGCATAGTTAGGACTCATACGGGTGCCCATAGCTACACCTTTAGTTTGGAGGAAGTGGGAGGAGCCAAAGGAGAAATTATTAAGAGTAAGGACTAATTCCGCTAGACGGAGTAGAGTGGTGGTAGAGGGGAACTGACTAGGTCTGGAATCCAAAAAGAAGCGTAGAGCTTTGAGACCTTCCTGATGGGGGATGGAAGTATATAGGGACTGGACATCCATGGTGAAAATAAAGCGGTGGGGGCCAGGGAACTTAAAATCATCGAAAAGTTTAAGAGCGTGAGAAGTGTCATGAGCATAGGTCGGAAGGGATTGAACAAGGGAGGAGAAAACCGTGTCGAGGTATGCAGAAACGAGTTCGGTGGGGCAGGAGCAAGCTGAGACAATAGGTCGGCCAGGACAGGCAGGTTTGTGGATCTTGGGTAGGAGGTAGAAACGGGAAGTGCGAGGTGTGGGAACTATAAGGTTGGTAGCAGTGGATGGGAGATCCCCTGAGCGGATAAAGTCGGTGATGGTGTGGGAGACAATGGCCTGGTGCTCCTTAGTGGGGTCACGATCGAGGGGTAAATAAGAGGTATCCGCAAGTTGTCGCTGTGCCTCGGCAAGGTAGAGGTCAGTACGCCAGACTACAACAGCACCCCCCTTATCAGCGGGTTTAATAATAAGGTTAGGATTAGTGCGGAGGGAGCGGAGAGCAGAGCGTTCCGAAGGAGTGAGGTTGGAATGGGGACAAGGTGCGGTGAAATCGAGACGGTTGATGTCCCGTCGGCAGTTAGCGATAAAGAGATCCAGAGCAGGCAGAAGACCAGAGCGGGGTGTCCATGAAGAAGAGGAGGGTTGAAGACTGGAGAAGAGGTCATCAATGGGGGTCCCCCCCTCCCTTGTCTTTCTTCCCGGACCTCCTGTCCCATGATCCTCTCTTATCCATTTTGCCTATCACCTGTCCAGCTCTTGGCTCCATCCCTCCCCCTCCTGTCTTCTCTATCATTTTGGATCTCTCCCTCCCCCTCCAACTTTCAAATCTCTTACTCACTCTTCCTTCAGTTAGTCCTGACGAAGGGTCTCGGCCTGAAACGTCGACTGCACCTCTTCCTAGAGATGCTGCCTGGCCTGCTGCGTTCACCAGCAACTTTTATGTGTGTTCCTTACCGAGAGTGGCGGGAGTTGAACCCAGATCTCTAGTACTGTGTAGCATTGTGCTAACCACTACACTACCGTGATGGGGTTAGAAAAGTTTGTTTTTCATCAGCTTCAGAGTTTGTTTCATCAAGTATCACAGTTGTAAGTTTTAATTTATCCAGTAATGGACTTTGGCCAAACCATTAACAATTTAGATATAGCAAAAGGAATAAGAGAATTAGGATTTGAGTCCCATTATCAGACATATTCCAGCCCACTGTCAATCCATTCACACATCCCTGCCCTCACCATCCAACCACCTCCCCCTCCATTCCAGTCAACTCCACTACTGGCCAGCAGATGGATTGGATTCACCAAGTGGGTTCAGTCTTTTTTAAGTTAACCTCATTGCTGCTTTCAAGTTTCTCTAGAATAGTACAAGTGAGGTAGAGAATAGTGAAAGAGGGATTCTGTAGGATTGGTACCAGGCAGATGAAGACTGGAATTGACTCAAACCAACCCAAAAGGCAAATTATAGGCTAAAAGAAATGATAGCAAACTCATGCTTGGTTACCAGTCTAACAACAATCCCATAAATTCCACCAGGACAGAAGCTTGCTATTGTAGATATAAGATAAAGATAGAACTGTACACAGCTCATGTAGTGCACAATGTACTTGATCTCGACACCTCATGTAGTGCATAGGCACTGATGCTTGACGCTGCAGAAGGCTAACCTGCTCTGTGTGCCCACAGCAAATGGAGGGTAGAGATAATGAGGAGGAAGTAGATAAGAAATAGCATAAGAATAATTGAAACTTTGGATTGGTGCACATTCATTCCAGAATGAGTGACTCCCATGTTGCTCATCAGCTTGGAATAAACAGAAAACTTGTTCTGAAGGTAGCCCATGTAAATTTCATCGACCAAGCATTGAGGAGTTTCTGACTGAAGAAAACAACTTACATTTTTCAATTCTGTCCTCTCTATTCCATTTTTCTGGATACTTATTCAGAAGAGTTCCTACTGGAATGATCCAGCCACTGGATTTTTTTAGACCAGTGTGGCATGATTTCTTGCCTTCCAACTGTTCGTACGAAAAGCTGCTGTCTGCTTTTACAACTGCTACAGCGTAGTAGCATGTCTCTCCTGTAACAATACAATACAGAGCATTATCAGAGGCATTAAAACAGACAGTAATCTCATTCATATGCAACAAATACATTTCAATCCACCTAAATCTATTCTGACATGGAAAGAGGTTAAAATATGTTATGACTTCTGCAGAATGCTCTGAATACACAAGTAATTATGCTTCTTATATGTCTTAAGCAGCAGAAAATAAAGTACGAAGTGAATTGTTGAAAGAACTGTGAACTGAGATCTGTCATAGGTATTGAGTATTTTGTAGAAAGAGGATAATTGCGATATTGAAGTTACAAACAAAATGCTGGAGGAAATCAGCAGGTCAGGCAGCATCTGTTGAGGAAATGGACAGTTGATACTTTCGGTTGATGCAGATGCTGCCTGACCTAATGAAATCCTCCAGCATCTTGTTTGTTTCTCCAGATTCCACCATCTCCAGACTGTTGTGTAAAATTAGTCAGCTCCATGATGGGTACTAGTCTCTGTAGTATCCAAGACACCTTCAAGGAATGGGGCCTCAGAAAAGCAACTTCAATCATCAGAGACCGCCACCACCCAGGACGTGCCCTCTTCTCATTGTTACATCAGGAAGGAGGAACAGAAGTCTGAAAGCACACACTCAGCGATTGAGGAACAGCTTCTTCCCGCCTGCCGTAGATTTCTAAATGGACATTGAACCCATGAATACTCTCCATTATTTTTTTCTTAAATTTCTGTTTCTGCAGTACTTAATTTAACTATTTAATATACATATATCTACTTACTGTAATTCAGTTTTTTCTATATTTATCATGTACTGCGTTATACTGCTGCCACAAAGTTAGCAAAATTCACGACATATACCAGTGATATTAAACCTGATTCTGATTCTAGTCTAAAAATTACTGAGCTTTCCAGTGTCTTGAGATTGATGCAGTGCGGGGACTGTCATAAAAAAATTAACATCTTGACTTGGAAATGTATTCTTGTACATTTATTATCACTGTATCTAAATCTAGAAACTCCTAACCAAAGCACTCTTGCAGTGTCCTCAGCAGAAAGTCTGCAGTGGTTCAAGAAAGTGATTCATCACTACTTTCTAAACAGTAATTAGGATTGCAACAAGTATTGGTCTTGTTGGTGATACTCACACAGTTCCAAATTAAAATAAAAATTATTAGTAAAATCCTAACATGCATCAGTTATGTGCTCAAAGAAGCTAACTGTTGTTTTGATGGAAAATGATCAAATTTGAATGTTTACTCTGAAAAGCACCCTTCACGTTCAGGGTGGTGGGAAGGATGGTTATGGCTGTTAACTTCAAATTCCTTGAAAATACATCCTTCAGTGAATCCATTAGTTTATAAAATATACATAAAAGTTGCTGGTGAACGCAGCGGGCCAGGCAGCATCTCTAGGAAGAGGTGCAGTCGACGTTTCAGGCCGAGACCCTGATGAAGTCCTGACGAAGGGTCTCGGCCTGAAACGTCGACTGTACCTCTTCCTACAGATGCTGCTTGGCTTGCTGCGTTCACCAGCAACTTTGATGTGTGTTGCTTGAATTTCCAGCATCTGCAGAATTCCTGTTGTTTGAGCTTATAAAATATGTTACTTTATATGCACAATTTTAGCAATTTCTGTAACTAATCATAGTTTATTCTTTTTTTTTCTGGAGTTAAAACAGTTCCATAAAATAGAACTTTTAATTAACCGCTCAATATTTACGCAATTAACAAATATCAGCATCTTAAACTCAACTGGCTGGCAGGTAAGCAATCTAAAAAATATTTGCTCTGCCACATTCTTTGTGATCTTTCCAGCCAGTGTTTTTAAAAATTAGCCCAGAAAAAAAGACAGGAAGCTATAGGCCAATTAGTCTGAATTCAGTGGTTGGTAAGATTTTAGAGTCCATTATTCAGGATGACTTACAGGGTGCTTGGAAGCACGTGATAAAATAGGCAAAAGGCAGCATGGGTTCTTTAAGAGGAGATCTTTGCTGATAAATTGGTTGGAATTCTTTGAGGATGTAGCCAATAAGATAGATAAAGGAGAGTCAGTAGATGTTTACTCAGTTCATGGTGAGGGGTCAGGTGGTGCTTAAGAGAATGCCTTGTCAGTTTCCAAGCAAATCTCTTAGGTAGCCAATAGCTGCAATATTTTAAGCCAGCCACTGTTTGATTACTACCAGGAAGTTACAAGTATATATTTTGTGTTGGGAGACACAAGTGACCACAGACACGATGATGTGAAGAAGAAAAAAAAACAAACTGATGGCTGGAAGATCATTGTGATAAGTAGGGGCTGATGAGGAGAGAGCAAAACAGGGGCATGAGGAGCCAGATGGGGCGAGGGAAGGCAGGAGGCAGGAGGCAGCCTCTTGTGTCTCCAGAACACCTTCCATGATTAGTCTTGGAGGTAGTTGAGTTTACGTACTTCACTTTTTATTTATAAATGTTACATGGTATTTTGTTACATATCCTATTGAACAAGATGAATTTAAAGGAAGTGTGGGAAGTTGAAAGCACAAAAACTAGAGCTCCAGTATGTTGAATGTTAGACTGGGAAGTGGAGCTCTGGGAAGTTGGAATGCAGCATGGTAACTGAGACCTGGGTAAGAGGAAATTGGAGCCCAATGAATCGGTGCCCTCGGGCCGTAATAGTGGAAAGGAGTACCAGAATCAGGGCCGGGGAGTAGCGAGGAACATGGCAAACATTACTTGTGAGCCAAATGCAAATCATTATTAGATGATAGATTATCAGCATCTTACCTAAAGTGATTGTGTTCCTTTTTTTGTATTTTGATTAATTATGTAAGTGCTTTGTAAGTACTTACCTGTAATTTGTTCAGCTGCAAGTGGCTTTAGGCGTCCTTGAGATAAAAGGCCTCCCTCATATATATCTCCGCCATCCACAGTTATAGCATCCGCTGTGTTATCCTGCAAAAAAAGAAGCATGTATTATTTATTAGAGAGCTCGTTCCTTCTTTTCAATTTTAAGATTTACTCGGGCATCAGTTTTTCTCTCTGATTTTATCCCCTGTGCCACTTTGGCTATACTGTCCTCTTCACATTTTCTATTAAAGTACATTTCTTCATATTTTATTTTCAATGGGTATTTGTCTGCCCCTTTTTCCAACCTATCTACGTTCCCATGCACTCAAGTTCTTCTCAATGTTTACCACCGACTCAAGCTTGTGTCATTTGCATACCTTGCACACATATATCTCAGCAAATGTACATTAAAAAAAACATTAGCCCCAGATCTGATCCTCAGAGAATATTAATACTGCCATCCTTCAGTCTGGAAAATAACCATTCACCACTGGTTCTGCCTTTAAGCCAATTTCTGATCCATTCTCCCTCCAGAACTTTTAATGGAAGAGCCAATGTCAAGTCCAATTACCTCATCCTAAATGCCAAATGACTGCACCCCCTGGACCCGCCTCCCATGCAGAACTTTATCAAAGGCTTTGCTAAGGTCTGAGTAGACAATATGCACTGTTTTTCCTTCATCAACATTTCTGGAAAATTCCTTGTAAAACTCTAAGATTGAATGCACAAAGCCATGTTAACTATCCCTGATCAGACCCTGTCTATTCAAATACTAATATACTCAGTCCATTAGATATATATCTGGGCCCTTACTTAATATATCTGTCCCTTACCAGACCGATATAATAAGAAAAATCATTTTCATTTTTGAACTCCAACCCCCGGCGATGAAGTCCAATCTGCCATTCCATTCTGAATTACTTATATCCCAGGATATTTACTTCTTTGTGTTTCATGCACCGGCTATATTCCTCAGTACTCCACTTATAGGCAGATTGTCCTCTTAGATAACAATTCACATTTTCTATCAAAGATGCATGACCTCAGATAAAAGGGGCCAAAATTTAGAATTGAAATTTGAGGTTGCAAAATCTAAGTCCTGTCAGAGTCCAAATATCATTATTCTTGTATGTTCTCCCACTTATTTTCATGTAGGTAGTAAATAATTCAGGACCAAGTATCTTGGGGAACTCCATTAATTATATCTTTCCAGTCTGTAAAGAATCCATTTATTCTGATTCTCTGTCTCTATGTATTAACACACTTCTTCCTATATTCCAATTGTTCATATTGTGCACCAGATGTTCTCACCTTTTTTTTTACTATCTTTCCTGCACATAACCCTTCAAATACCCTTCCTGGTCTTCTGTCTGCTCTCATCTCCCAGTAAGTGGTACAGGATTACCCCTTCTCATCCCAATAGTTCACTCTCAGCTCTATTAGTATTTAAATAATTTCCACAGATTGATCAGTTTAAATAATTTCTACAAATTGATCATTGTCACCTTGCTATCAACTGCCTCTTTGAGCTCTTTCATACTCTTATCTTAGGCCACAAAATTTTATTAAGCCTCCAGATCAAAACGTAATTTCTATTTCAACCAATTGGTGAGAAAGGAGGAGGGTTTTACGTTAACATGCCATGGTAATTTTTTTTCTATTCTCATCATACATCCGTTACCTTCTATTTTAATTTTACTTTTTTCTTTTAGTTGCTCCCCATTCAAACCTTTATTTGTCAAGACTATTTTATGATCCTGCTGCCATCTCACGATATTCTTTAGTGATTTCCTTTGTCCAAGTCACTTTCAAATATAGGCAGCTGTTGGAGGAGTTTTTTTCCCTCACTTTTAAGCATTCACTGTTTTCAAAATCTGCTATATTATTTTTCAAGGAAGGAGTAGAACTTTTGCGAAAATGGTCATGTTAGTTGACAAGAATTCATGGTAGCATTCCAGGAAATCCAGTTGGTACTGTTCTCATGTCTTTGGCCAAGTTTTTGGCAACCTCTCTGGATATGCTTAATTCTTTGGAACTTGTGTTTTACAGATACTGTGTATGTACAAGATATTGCCATGGAAAATTTTCCTCAGTTAATGGTGTGTGAACAGCCCTAGTGATATGCTGTGGTTCTAAAATTCATCTCCATTGGCTTCAGTCTGAATGTCCTCAAGATCAAAGTCGGCAATGTTGACCTTGTGCCACAGCAGTGCCAGTATGAAAAGCATATAAATTCTACTGCCCTCCAGCAAATGTCTTACCCACCTGGTCTATGAGAAAACTGAGCCCATGCTAGTGGTCCTGTCAAATTAGAAAGGGGGACGTTCACAACAACATTTGCTGGAACACTTGCATTGAATATCCAATGATTACTACTATTTCTATTTACTTATGTGAGTCTTCTTATTAGTTCATGACAGCTTGATAACTCGGCTGTAAAATAATTGATCATAATGGCCATGTCTATGGCAGAACAAAATAAAGCCCACCTTGATGGCATGCAAACATTCTTTAACATCCTTCTTCTTTACACATTGGAATGAATCTCCTTTCATGATCTTTTTCAAATCATCGCATTTTGTATATTCTGCATTGCTAATTACACACCACCTGATGGAAACTTGAGTGGCACTTGAAAGAGCTGGAAGAAAGAATGGAAGGTTGTCATAATTCAATTGTACATAAAGGCAATTGACTTGACATGTTGGATTGGGAACACATGGGTGAGTGCAGTGCTGCACCTGCAGCTTGCCAATTGTAGACAAGATAAGCTTTCTAGGAATTAAGTCAGTATGAAGCTGCTCTGGTACTTCTGAGAATAATCAGGTTAATCATGAGCTAAGGTGTTAATTTGTGATTAGAAAGCTTTGTTCTGAACATTCAAAAATGACAGGTACTGACTTTGTTAACCCATCATATTTTAAACCAAGGACAATATAAAGGGAGTATCACATTTAGCAGGTACTATTCTCATTTCATCAAACAAATCTTGTTGGTGTTTGGCAGAAATGATGAGCTTTCAATGTCATTTCTGGATTAGGCTGTCAACTGAAAACTCCTATTGTCCATCCAGAGTCTAGTGTCCCTTAGTGCCTCACCAAAGGGTTTCCTTTATCCATCTCCAACGCAGTAAATATTATGTTATAATGTAAACTTACTCAATTGCTCGGCATCAATTGGTGGCTAGGATTCTTGTACCACAAATTGGATAAGCTCCTTCTGAAATTGAGACTATTTAAAAGTATAACTCCTCAGAGAAAAAAAATAATTTTGGTACATGGGGTTTGTAGTCCATTCCTTTAAAAGAAAAGCTGTAGAAAACTGTGGTTGGTCAAAAATTACTGAAAATATTCATTCAGTTCTACCAGCCTCAGTCGGTGTTTATGCTTCACACGATCTTTCTCTTGCCTCCTCACCTCTCACCTTGGGGCCTGCCATACCATGTTTCCTCATAGATCTCCTAATATTCCTTTAAAAGTATCTGTTTCTTTCCCTCAACTACTGATTATTGCAGGTTCCATTACCTAACCAACTTCAAACCATTAATTATTTGTTGGGGTCTAAATGAGGGAGCACCAAATGCTCCCACTAACCTTTTTCACTCTAGCTTCAAAGGTCATCAGCCTAAAGCTATGAGATGGCGAATGAAAGTATGTCATAGAAAACTGTGGCAGCAGAAAGACTCCTGTGATAGCAATTGCAATCAAACGGTGATTTCATTTATTTTGAATGCTACCTGATCAGTTTTGTCAATTTATCGATTATCAATTTTTAAACCTAAGTCCAGAAACTTGAGCAGGCATTAAAGACAATTTCATGACCTCTATATAATTTCAGAGCTGCTAACCCATTTAAAGTACAGATTAATGGTTGTTAAATAGAACACGCACACATAAATACAATGTACTTTTGTCACCAGTCACAGCAATTTCTATATGCAGAAAGTATAACTGAAAACTGACAAGAAATGGGTAATGATTTTGTTGTTAGATTACGATGAGTTATTGCTTGCCACTTCAGTATTAATTAAAATTTGTATTTAATTTTATGAAAATATTGTCAAAGAGAAAGCTTTTCTCATATATGGATGTGCATAATTTTCATCAGCAGACCACGACACATGGGGGTCTATGCAACACAACGAATAATGTCTCTGATCTAAGTCTGTACGTTTTGGCAATTCTCTCCGTCTAACTGCATTTCTCTCTGTCTGCATATGCATATCTTTGTAAGACAATTTAGAATAAACCATTGCTGTATTCAACTTGAGTTTTTGCTGAGCATGAGAAGAGACCGGTACTGAAGAAACATCAGTTTCTGAGTTTGTCACTGCAACAAATTTAATGCTGTCCTTCAAAGTTATGTGCATTACAAATTTGATTATTCTCCAAGTACGTTTTCCTATAATTTAGAAAAAGATAACTATAAGAGCACAAGTCGTAAACAGAAGAAAGTACATAAATGCTAGAAATCCAAAGAAACACACACAAATTGCTGCGGGAACTCAGCAGGTCAGGCAGCATCTATGGAAATGAATAAACAGTCGACATTTCAGGCCAAGACCCTTTTTCAGGACTGAAAAGCAAGGAGGCAGATGCAAGAATAAAAAGCTGGGAGGAGGGGAAGGAGGCTAGCTGAAATGTGATAGGTGAAGCCAGATGAGTGGAAAAGGTAAAGAGCTGGTGAAGAAGGAGTCTGATAGGAGTGGAGAGTGAAGAGTGGACAATAGGAGAATAGGAAGGAGGACCCAGGGGGAAGTAATAGATGGGTGATAGAGGTAAAAGCCCAAAGTGGGGAATAGGGAAAGAGGGGAGGGAGATGAGCTTTTTTTTACCAGAAGAATAAATCGATATTCATGCCAACAGGTCGGAGGTGATCCAGATGGAATATAAGGCGCTGCTCCTCCATTTTGAGGGTGGCCTCATCTTGGCACTAGAGGAGGCCATGGAATGACATATCGGAATGGGAATGGGAATCGGAATTAAAATGTTTGGCCACTAGGAAGTTCCACTTTTGCCGGATGGAGCAGAGGTGCTCAACGAAGTGATCCCTCAGTTTACAACAGGTCTCACCAATGTAGAGGAGTTCATCCGGAGTACCCTACACAATAGACGTCCCCAGCAGACTTGCAGGTGAAATGTTGCCTTACCTAGAAGGGCTGTTTGGGGACCTGAATGGAGTTGAGGGAGGAGGTGTATGGGCAGGTGTGGCACTTAAGCTGTTTGCAGGGATAAGTGCCAGGAGGGAGATTAGAAGGAAGGGACAAATAGACAGGGGAATCGGGGGGGAAGTGATCCCTGTGGAAATCAGAGGGGAGAGGTAAAGATGTGTTTAGTGATAGGATCCCTTTGGAGATGGCCAAATTTACCAAGGATGATGAGTTGGATGTGGAGGTTGATGGGGTTGTAGGTAAGGACAAGAGGAACTCCATCGCTGTTGAGGAGGTGGGAAGATGGGGTGAGCACTGATGTTCGGGAAATGGAGGAGATGTGGGTGAGGGTAGCATCAGTAGTGGAGGGAGGGAAACCCCATTCTTTGAGGAAGGAGGACATCTCTGATGTCCTGGAACGGAAAGCTGTGTCCTGGGAACAGATGTGGCAGAGGCAAAGAAACTGAGAAAAGGGAATAAAGTCTATTTTATACCTATTTGGAGAAAAGGCCATGATTTAATTATTCTTTTCCATCATTATTCTTTCAGAGACAATTATGATCTGTCCATTTATATCGAATGTTACTTCTAAAATTCCCAGAAATTTTTCTCCGAATCTTTTGTAGTCAAAAGAAAGTCCTAACATATTATTTGCTCTATGCTGCTGGAAACAAAACTTTGTTTTGTTAATTTAAAAAGCAAATATTTAAATAAACATGTTAACAATGAATAATATAATTGAAGAAATACTTTCAGATAAATTCCTTCAAAACCAATGTTAATACTCACAAATAGCTCCAGAAATTAGAATGGTGAAAAGCAAATTCATCCTGCCACGGTGTAGATTGACAGAATAGAGAGGTCACGTTGGCTTGTCACAAACCTGCGCTAGCAGTTTGAGACAAGATTTCCGTGCTCTTTCACTGCTTTTATACTACTGGGAAATTGCTATGTTAGCAGAACAAGAGATAAGACTCATGTTGACTTGTTTGTATTATATTTCACCAGTGGACCTATCTGGACTCATCCCCACATCTAATACAATCATCTAATCTTTGTTTGATCCAGAATGATTGCAGAATGGGAGCAGAGTACAAATATAGAGAAGCCTAAGAAATATTTTCCCTCCTCTTGATAGCAGCAGGGATAGATGGCACATAAAAATAGTAGAGTATAGCAAATCAGAGAAATTACTTTACAACATTTGGATTGCTCCTTTCTGTGTCGAGGTCCTCATTGACAACGATAGACGAACCACAGTATGAACTCTTTTCATGACGGAGAGGTTTATATAGAACACAGAAAAATACAGCACAGGAACAGGCCCTTCAGCCCACAATGCTGTGCTGAACCAGCTAAAAAGTAAATTGAAAACAAAACAAATCCCTCCAACCTACACAATATCCATATCCCTCCATCTTCCTCATATTCATGTGTATCTAAACAACTCTTTAAAAATCTCTAATGTATTTGCCTCTACCACTGTACCAGGCAGTACACTCCAGGCCTGCACCATTCTCTAAGTAAAACTTTACCCAAATATTTTTCTTTGAACCTACCCCCTCTCACCTTCAATGCATGCCCTCTGATATTAGACATGTCTGCCCTGGGAACAAGGTACTACTCCTTGTCTACTCTGTCTATGCGCCTCATAATCTTATAAACCACCATCAGATCTCCCTTCAGTCTCTGTCGCTCCAAAGAAAACAACCCAAGTTTGCCCAGCCTCTTATAATAGAACCTCCCTCTAAGCCAGGCAGCATCCTGGTAAACCTCTTCTGCACCCTCTCCAAAGCCTCAATGTCCTTCTTACAGTGGGGTGACCAAAACAGTTAAGGATCTTGCCCTTAACAGTGCGCTGTCTTCTTGCATTTTCCCTACCAAGGTGTAACATCTCAGAATTATGTGGGTTAAACTCCATCTGCCATTTTTCTGTCCATATCTGTAACTGATCTATATTGTTCTGCATTCTTTACCGGTCTTCTACACTACCCACAACTCCACCAATCTTGGTATCATCCATAAACTTACTAACCTACCCATCTACATTTTCATCCTAGTCATTTTTATACATTTTAAACAGTAGAGGTCCCAGCACAGATCCCGGCGGAACACCGCTAATTACAGATCTCCAGCTCGAATAAATCCCTTCAACCACTGCCCTCTGTCTTCTATGGGCAAGCCAGTTCTGAATCCAAACAGCAAATTCGCTGTGGACCCCACGCATCTTACTCTTCTGGATTAGCCTCCCATGAGGAACTTTGTCAAACGCCTTACTAAAATCCATGTAGACACCATTCACTGCCCTACCCCCATCAATCTCTCTTGTCAGCTTGTCAAAAAACTCAGTCAAGTTGGTAAGATACGACTTACCACACACAAAGCCATGCTGGCTCTCCCTAATGAGGGTATGTGTTTCCAAATGCGCATATATCCCATCCCTAAGAATTTTCTCCAGCAATTCCCTACAACTGACGTGAGACTCACCGGTCTATAGTTCCCAGAATTTTCCCTTGTTCTCTTCTTAAATAGAGGTACATTAGCCACTTTCCAGTCACCCAGGACCTCTCCTGTGCCTGGAGAAGACTGGTCAAGCCCCCAGACTCTTGCCTCCTTCAATAACCTTGGGTAAATCACATCAGGCCCTGGAACATCCATCATAATACTCATTTGTTTAATTTAATCAGCTGTTCTCTAAGTTATAGGTTTCCTTATTTTCATCTTTCTTTAATAATTTAAGTTAAATGTTTACTCAATCTTGCATTTAGAACAGAAGGGTAAACACAAGGCACATTCTTGCAACTTCTCTATTTTGTATCTGCTTTATCTTCTGAAATAAGCATTCTGTAAAATAGACATCATTGGTCCACTAACACATAGAAAAGTAATATAATTTCTGTAATCTGATGCTTTGTATTGAGATGGGAGAATGTTTTTGAAATATCCCACATAAAGAAGGTCTTTCTATTCTATATTGTTGGGGTTATATTCTTCAGATGAGCTCATGTGGCTCAAATTGCCTTCTCCGCATTTATTTATTTATTTATCTAGTTAGTTGTTTGTTTGTTTATTTATTTATTTATTGTGATGCAGTGCTGAATAGGCCCTTCTTCCCTTCAAGCCATGCCATCCGGCAATTCCCCAATTTAATGCGAACCCAATCATGAGACAATGACCAATTAACCTACCAACTGGTAGGCCTTTGGACTGTGGGAGAAAACTGGAGCACCCGGGGGAAACCCTCGCGATCACGGGGAGAACGAAGAAACTCCTTACAGGCAGCAGCAGGAATTGAACCTAGATCGCCTGTACTGTAAAGCGCTGTGCAAGCCTCTACACTACTGTGCCATCCCAATTTTTCTTTTAATCTTCATCATTTTCATTATTCTGTTGAAAAAGATTTCTGTCACCAAAACATTTTTTTAAATTTTCCTCGGTCTCTTCACTTTGATTCCTTTTGTTGCCATCTCAGTGTTTCTCCATTCTGTGCCAAATTTCCTGGACTTTCACTTTTTCAAATCGTGAGGACACTTAACTGATTCAGGCATTATCCTACAGATTAAACTCTTCTCGGGCTTCCAGCCAGGTACAGGTATCAATTTTAACTGATATTTCGATGACAAACTCTGCCATCTTCATCAGGGATGGTGCCTGGGCATGTCTAATCCGGTGGTATTTGTACCCCCATCATCTGTGCCTCGTGATTTGTTAGTCCTCATCCAATCATGTTTCCGCTGTCCCACCTTGTTTTTAATTGATTTACCAATTGAAGGTGGGACAGCAGAAACCTGATTGGATGAGAACTAACCAATCAGGAGGGATGGATGACAAGAGTATATATACCACCGGACTAGACACACCCAGGCATCATCCCTGATGAAGATGGCAGAATTTGTCATTGAAATGGCAGTTAAAATTGATACCTGTACCCAGCTGGAAGCCCAAGAAGAGTTTATTTGTCATATATGCTGGGAAAGTACTAGGTCCTTTTTCATTATTTTACAGATACTCATTCAGGATGAGGTTGACACAAGGTGCTGCCATTTGATCACTCTGAGTATGCTAGGGAACTTGACACAGTTTCTCCTCATACTTCTACAAACTTCTGTCAAGCCCGCAAAACCAGGCACCTCCCAGTCTCCGCCCAGCTAACAGGAATCACTTGCCACTTATTTCCAACTCACCAACTTCAGCCTATTTAAACCCACCTCTCATCCATTGTCCTGGTTCACCTTTCAAACTAGCCAGCCTCAACCAGCTGCTCCTAGCCGTCAATGACCTAGTTCCCTGTGAGTTTAGTATCCCGTCTCTCTTGTCCTGTGGCCTTTGCAGTTGATGATTAAACTTACTACTCACCACTAAATCATCTCCACTGTTCTGCTTTTGGGTCAAGCTTCCTCTACATTTCCTGGCACTACATGGGACACCAAAAGCACTTATTGTATGCGAAAATGTTATTCATTTTTCTAGTCTGTAGATTTAAAGACCATCTGTGGGCCTTAATCTCCAACTTTTCCCCTTGCCGTTGAAGGGCTCAGGACTTAAGGTAAAATTTCTATTTAGTTTAGGATATTAACTGATTTTTTTTTGCTAGCCAAGTAACTTTCTTGGGAGGTTAGGTAGTATGTTAGCACCCAAAAAGCGTGAGTCTTCTCCATCATTAGGATTCCCAAGAATGTCCTCATCATGAATCTAAATTTAAAGAGCTTTGCATTTAATAACCATGAACCCAAAGTGTTATTAGTCAAGAGGTACAACAATAAAGTTTTAGGTGTATTTATAATGTCACATTTTTAATATATTCACAAATCTCTCACCAACCACAGCCAGAAAATCTCCGTATCAGAAATTAGAGTTTATATAAATAACATTAACAGAATAGAAAAACACAAATCTCCATCTGCAGTTCCAAGCAATTACAAAATTACATCTCTTGTTTATGAAATCAGGCCAGTTTGATCTGGAAACTTATTTCAGAACAGAAAATGAGAAAAACACACTGTTCCTTTAAGTCACCTTCCACCATAAAAAAAGTAATATAAAAGAATGTGCTTGCAAAAAAAAATCCTGATGTTTTAATCAACGTGCAGGGTGAATCATAGTTTATACTGACTATCAAATATTTACTGATGCATTGCAGACTTCATGCTTTCTGGTTTTGCAATATTTATCGAGATTTATTGACCTTGCGACAACTGCAAAGTTGCAACAACCTGTGATAAAAGCTTCTGGATTTCTCTTTCTGATTCTTGAAATTCTTTTGCAAGACTTATCACAGTCATGTTAACTATTTGCTTCCTCATTGTTGCAAGAACATTTTAAATACAATTAATTGGAAAAGGTCAATATTAGATATGAGGTTTAGCATCAGGTAATCACAGTTCACATATGCATGTACTAAATTCTGAACAAGCTCTCTGCTGCTCCACAGTAAGCATCTTTATGTTGAGAGATGTAATCTAAATTGTCTCTCAAATTTCACTAATTCAGGTAATCAGTTCAGATTCATTTATTTATTTATCATATGTGCATAGAAACATAATGAAATGTGCTGTTTGCATTAGCAATCAGCACAATTTAAGGATGTGCCGGGGGCAAACATTCCGGCACCAACATAGCAAGCCCACACTGCTCAGCAGAGCAACACAGAACACAACAAGCAACAAAACAACCCCCTTTCCTCCTTCCACCCAATGCAGGCCCTTGGGCCTCCATCAGATTCACGGACAATGGACCACCGACTTCCCCGGAGAACCTCAAACTGGAAGATCCAGGGTTTCAACTTCTCAACTTCCTATGAAACTTTTGCCTACGATCTTCAGTATCGACTCCAGGTCTAGCTGATGAATGGACCGTGAACTCTAGGCCTTGGACTCTGGGCTTGCCGACTCACATTCTTAAGGGATCACTGTCTCTCGTGCCTCCAGCTCACATGGACATGCCACCCCAGGACCCACTGACCTAGGGGAATTTGCTAACCACCTGCCCACATCCTCACAGGCCCCCGCCCACAACACTTTCCAGCCCGACATCCACAGATACCCCTTGCCAGCCGCGTTGCTGGCCTTTGTGCACAGAATGGCAGCTAAGACTCCGGATGTCCTTTGATCCCTGACCACATCACTGGCTTTCAAGCACAGAGCAGAAGCCTGGACTCCAGATGTCCTTTGTCACTCATCTATGTTGCTGGCCTTCAAACACAGAGGCTGAGACTCTGCCCAGACCTCTAATTCCTATACATCCCTGTCCCTAAATTCTAATCTGACCTCTAACACACCTCCTTGTCTCCAAAACCATCCTTTTGAACTTCAGAAACAACATAATCTAAGCCACGACCTCTATGGAGACTGAAGCTCAATTACACTTGACGGGAAGTTCTAAATTAGGTACAGCAATATATGGAGTTCTTTCCAAACTCGCCCAACAAGTCCTTAAATATCAAAAGACTGGAGAGGCTAGAAATCTGAAATATAAATATAAGAAGAAAATTCTAGAAATATCCAGCAAGCCAGGCAGCATCTGTGGAAAGCAAAACAGAGTTAATGTTGCTGGATGAAGACTTTTCATCGCAACTGGGAAAGACTGAAAACAAACTAGAAGAAAAACTACTTTCTTTCTTGGTTGTAATTATGTTTTGTCACTCCAGAACATAAAAACTAATCAAAAGAAAAACACGGAGCCGGGAATAACTGTGTAGATTTAGTCTTAATATAGCCAGGCACGCACTTACGATGTGGTGGCGTGATGACGTATGCCATTCACATACTTTTACATATAACCCACAATGAATTATTTAAACAAAGAATGCTTAATAAGACACTATATTTACAATATTAAACACAAAACAGTAATGACCTGAAATATTAAATCAGTTTCTCTTTCCATGAACACTGCCTGACTACAGTGTTTCTGGCATTCTCCTTTTTTATCTTGTAACAAATGAGCTCATTAAGTATGAAAGCCTTCCACTCTGACCAACAGCAGTTCATTTTGTAATACATTTTATTATTATAATAATACCCTCTTGTGATCTTTCTATTTCCAAAATCAGGGTATCTATCTACATTGTAAGACTTCTGATTTGGTAACAGTTTTGTGCTGCAAGTTACAGTCTATTCATTCTGGGCAAAACACACACAAAATGCAGGAGGAACTCAGCAGGTCAGACAGCATCTGTGGAAATGAATAAACAGTCAACATTTCAGACTGAGACCCTTCTTCAGGATTCACCTGAACACCCAACCCAAACATTCATTTCCATTGACTGAAAAGTGCTTCTTCTTCATGTTATAGGCTCACAATTGAAGTCCCAAAGATATAAATAAATTGAAGCCACATTTATTATTTAATAATCTGTGACTCAAAGTGTATAATTTGATTCAATATTGTGTGATTCGAGTCAGAGTCACAGAATCACACAATATCGAATCAAATCCTTTGGCCTATTGTATCCATGCTGATCATATTTACCAGCATTTAGTGTCCAGCTTTTATGCCTTGGTGGTTCATGTGCTCATCCAAGTACTATTTAACTGTTGTGAGGCTATATTCCTCTGCCATATTTTCATGCAGATGCTTCCCAGATTACAACTAATCATTTTTTTTCTCCCTTATACCCTCTCTAATTTACACTCCTCACTTTAAACCTATGGCCTCTGATTTTTAACATCTCTAATAAGGAAGTATTTCTCACTATCTACCCTACCTATGATCTGAGTTACGTTGTATACTTCTATCAAGTCATTCTTGCACTTCCTTCACTCCAAGTAAAACATATCAGCCTCTCCAGTCTTTCCCCCTAAAATGCCCCATCACAGGCAGCTTCCTGGTAAATTGCCTCTGTGCCTTTTCCATAGATGCTTCCTATAGTGTCACACAGAAAATACTGGAGGAACTCAGCAGGACAGGCAGCATCTATGAAAATGAGAAAACAGTTGACCTTTCGGGCCGAGACCCTTTATCAGGACTCTGTGGTGGCCAGATCTACATACAGATGGTTGGAATTTCATAATTACAGAAATAGCATCAGTACCGATCGTTGGTTCATCAAAAGCTTGGCAATTGTCTCCTTTTCCTGGAAGTCAGATCCATTAATGAGAAGGACTCTGTGACAGCAAACCCTGAAATTGCATTTGACTATTCTGAAACTTTTTCCTACAATATTCTAATGCAAAAGATACAAGAGCTCCTCAAATCTGTTCAATCATTAGCTGAATTTATTCATCCTATGTAATAAGGATCATCCTGAGGCTATGAAATTATGGAGAGCATTATTATGGATTAACTAAACTGAGAACTAGCCTTCAGGAAATAAAACCCACACACAATTTAGCTTCCATCTGATACTTTGTGGCTAGTGAAAGCAATCATTCTGCTTCAGTCCCATAAAATGTTGTTAAAGATGAATTCCTGCCACCTAATGCACAGTTCAAGACAGGTCTATTTTGTCACGCAACCTCCTGGTTAGTTGTATATTCGTAGACACATCCTTCAACACTGTAAAAAAAAGATGTATTTTGTGCGTCTGTAGGCTTTTGGAACGTACATCAGTATTGAATATTAAAAGCAGTTCTGCTAGTTGGGATGTGTTGCCATTGTAGATATGTAATTCTGGAAACTTACCTGACTGGATTCCAAATGCTAAAGTTAATAAGGCGATTAGAGTCATTAATCATTTATTGTTATATTCGTTTTGAAGAAGTGTAAAAAAATTGTGTCAGGAGAGTGAGATTCTCTTGGACTTTCTCCTGAAGGTTTGTTGTGTGGTGAAGACTTTTATATTTCCCGGTTATGGCCTCCGTCTAGCTTAGTTTTAGCCAGTTCTCAACACTATGATTTCTTTAGCAACACTACGCTCTTCAGTTGGCCCGAAGCTTGTTGGTCTGCCAGCACATGGAGACGTCCATGGAAGAATGCTGCAGACTGGCTCATTCCAGGCTGCAGGATTACGTGCTGAGGGGCGCACTGAAGTTTGGTGCAGTCACTGGAACAGCTCGCTGGGGAAGGATCACAATATAGGGTTCTTCTCCTGCTGGGGAGGGAGGAGCTGGGTGGGGGGAGGAAGCCTCTCAAATTATTGTAGTATTTCATATAAAAACCTAGAGCGCCTTATGAATGGTGACTTTGTTAGAACAGTGTGAAAACTATTGATCATGTATGTCAGGAATGAAAGTCAAGAAATGGTTTCATTCTTGTAATTAGTTTTTTATTGTGAATAAAGTTTACTTTATTAAAGAAAACAACCATTTTATAAATCAAAAGATTAGCACTTTACTTTGCCCATTGTGTTGGACTTCTGATGTGTTGAGAACTTGAGGTGTGACAGGCAACGAGCAGTTCAGCTGGACTGTTATTCTTAACATACTGCATATCTGTTTTCCCAATACTTGCCACAATACTTTATGTTTTATTTGTCATCTAATCCAACAATCCTTCTCACTGTATTAAAGACAGTTGCTTATTTCATGGGATCATCAACTGAGCACCTCATTAATGACATATTTTAAGATAAAACTTCCACTGGTAATCAGTTTCAATAAAGGTCAACCAGCATCCTCATTAAGTAAACTAATGAAACCCTAAAACAATGATATTGATAGCTGTCAAAAAGCAAAAAATAATGTAGCTGGTGCAGATCTGAAATAAAAACCCAACTGGTGAAAGCACCACGACAGGTGAAGGAATGAGGGTCGGCGGGGGGGGGGGGGGGGCGGGGTAGCGCGGAGAAGGCAGGACTAGCAAAGGGGATGTCTCTGATATGATGGAGACCAAAAGACAATGAATGACAGAGCAACAAATACACTGTTGAAGGAACTCAGTAGGTCAAACAGCATCTGTGGAAGGATCATTGCATTCCTCATATTACTAGTCCAGAAGCAAGATTTTGCCCTGAAACATTGCCAATACCCAATTCCCCTACAGTTACTGCTCAACCTGCTGAGTTCCTCCAGCTGAAGGGTCGTAGCCCAAAACAGAAATTATTTATTCCTCTCAATAGATGCTGCCTAGCCCACTGAGCTCATCCAGCATTTTATTTACGTTATTCTGAGTTCCTCCAGCTGAATTGGCTGGTACTCCAGATTCCAGCACTCTCTTGTGTGTCAATGAATGACAGATTGGCAATGGCTGAGAGAGAGGTTTGCTAATAGTAGGGAATCTGTCTGGAGGAGATGTCAGAGAAGGAAAAACAAAAAAAGAGTAAATAAGTAATCTAGAAGTTGTGAAAGTTAGAACATAGCTATTACTGGCAACCTAGAGAAGGTTGCTGGGAAATCCTAGCAGATGAAGCGACGGAATCAGAACCAGGTTCAATCTCACTGGCACATGTTGTTAAATTAGTTGTTTTATGACAGCAACACACAAAGTTGCTGGTGAACTTTGATGTGTGTTGCTTGAATTTCCAGCATCTGCAGAATTCCTGTTGTTTGTGTTTTATGACAGCAGTGCATTTCTATACTTAATAATAAAAATATCTATAAAGTACAATATGTAATTGCAATACATAATTATAAAAATATGTAAGTTACAATAAGAACTATAGTTTAAAAATGAAATTAAGTAAATAGTGATAAAAGGGCAAAAACTCCTTTTTATGCACCAGTAGAATTGAAGCCTGCTTGAAGCAGGAGGGTACCTCAGACTGCCGAAGAGAGATGTTAAAGATATCGGTAAACACTTCAGCCAGATGAATAGCACAGGACTTCAGTACTCAGCCAGATACCTTGTCTGGGCCAGATGCTTTCCGTAAGTCCTCCCTCTTGAAAGATGTTCTCACCTTGGCCTCAGAGACTGAAATCACAGTGTGTCAGGTGTTGTGGGAGCTTGTGCAGGTGCATCAGTCAAAGCAAGCATAAAGGCTTTGCAGTCATCAGGGACCGAAACATTGCTGGCACGTACTGTATACGGCTTAGCTTCACTTTCTAGGAAGTGATGGCATTCAAGTCCTGCTAAAGCTGTCGAGCATCCTTCTGTGATTCAAGTTAGATTCAAAATTGCCACTTTGCAGGCAAGATGGATTCCTGGAGTTCTTACCTGGATCTTTCATCCTTTACTTGATCTCCAGACATGAATGTCACTAATCTGGCTCTCAGCAGATTGTGGTTCCCTTGGTTCATTCAGGGCTTCTCGTCGGGGAAGACTGAATGATTTTGTGAAGACACACTCGTCCACAACTGTTTTATAAAGTCCATGACAACTTTCGGATATCCTTTCAGATGCTCTGATGATTCCTTGAACATGGCTTAGTCCGCCAACTCAAAGCAATCCCGATTCCACTCCTCTGTCTCCCACGACCGCCTCTTTGTTGTCCTTGCATCGGGCATCACTGAGTCATGTCTGAAAAATAATCATAGTTGTGAGCTTAACATCCAAGGATATGCACTGTATTGAAAAGACAGGTAGGTGGAAGAGGGGAGGGATAACCTTATTGATAACAAATGAAATGACATCCTTATAAAAAGGTGACATAGGATCAGAAGATATGGTATCCTTGTGGGTAGAATTAAGACCCACAAGGGGAAAAAGACCCTGGTGGGAGTTATATACAGGCCTTTGAACAGTAGCCAGTATGTAGGGTACAAGTTACAATGGGAGATAGAAAAGGCAAGTAAAAGGTGCAATGTTACGATGGTCATGGGAAATTCAATATGTAGGTAGATTGGAAAAATCAGGTTAGTACTGGATCCCAAGAGAAGGAATTTATAGAACACTAGGAGTTTGCTTTTAGAGCAGCTTGTGGTTGAACCCACTAGTAAAAGTGCAAATATGGAATGGGTGTTGTGCAATGAACCGGATTTAGTTAGGGAGCTTAAGGTAAAGGAACCCTTAAGAAAGTGCTTTGATAGCCTGACAAACACGAGAAAATCTGTAGATGCTGGATATCCAAAGCAACACACACAAAATGCTGGAGGAATTCAGCAGGTCAAGCAGCATCTATGGAAAAGAGTAAACAGTTGAAGTTTCTGGGTGAGATCCTTCATCAGGACTCTGCTTTGATAGCCTTCCACACTGTCCACAATGTCCCCAGGTGTCATCCAAAAATTTGATGATCCAATTTACCACATTATCATCCAGATCATTGATATAGATGACAACAAATTTTGAACAATCGAATATCAGCTATCCTCCAGTCCTCCAGCACCTTACCCATGGCTAAATACCTTTTAAATACCCGTACTAGTGCTTCTGCAATTTCAGCACTAGCCTTGCACAAGGTACAATGGGACACCTTGTCAGACTCTTGGGATTTATCTACCCTAGTCTGTCTCAAGACAGCATGCAGTTCCTCTTCTGTAATCCATATATGGTCCATGACCTCACTGCTGTTTGCCTCAGTTCTATATACTCTGTGTCTGTTTCCGAAGTAAGTATAGAAGCACAAAGTCCTTTTAAGACCTTCCCCCATCTCTTTTGTCTCCATGCCCAGGTGACCATGCTGATCTTCAAATGGACCAGTTTGGTCCTTTGCTATCCTGAGCAAACACTTGTAGTGACTTTATGATGGCAGGTTATTGATGAAACAGCTACGTATTGTTGAATCAAGGTCACTATCCTAAGACACATCTAATAATTGTTAGAAGGTTATGATTTCAAGTTCAGAGACAAAAGCACCAAACTTAGGATTGATGCTTTAGTCCAATACTGAAGGAGTGGTTAGCCACTGAAGGCACCTTCTATTGAAAGTGATGTTAAATAGAAGTGTGCCATAGTACTGTCTCCAATGTCATACATGTCAAGTTGTTGACCTGATGTTTAACATCATAGGGGTATGAGAAGTACAAATAGTATAAAATTTTTCTCCAAGACTTTCATCTGCATTCGCTTGGTATAATGACCAACTCTTTGTTAGATCTACAAAAATATAATAGGAGGTGGCAGTACAGGATACAGACAAAAAACCCTCCCCCAATAAGAAAAGGTCTTATTACCAATGGCAACATCTAATGACACCACTAAATCCATCAGTAGTAGACAAATTGCTAATACATTAGCCATATCAACACCATGGCTACAAATGTAGAGCTAAAGCAGGGTACCCTTTAAATAAAGTCTCATGACTTTATTCACCGGGCACAAGAATAAAATCAGAAATGTGACTGAATAATTTCCATATGTCTGACATGAATTATTAATGCAGCCACTAATGAAGTTCAACATCTTCAAGGCCCAATACTTTAATTAATTAGTGTGTTGCTATAAATTACATACTATCTTAACATACTGTATATCTCTGCTTTTTCAGGTAAAAGGTCCACTGCAACATCCTAACATAGATCACGCTTGGAAGGAAAATAAGACTTACCCAAGATCAGCTAAGTATTGGGAACAAACAAAACTGCTGTATCATCGCGTTACAGAGGAAAATCAACGATCATGATCAATATGATGATCATGATTGTTTACTCTGAGCAGCACAGAAATATCCACAGTAAGCTCTGCACTTACATTTCCCTTCTACTACAAATGCTGCATGTAGGATGATTTCTGAAAGGTGATTTGGTCTGAAATCTTTGAAAATTCCAGTCACTTGGATTTGTTGAGCAGCTAAGATCATGTCCATTATTCCTCAATGGGCAGAATCCTCATTGTGACTTCAGGTCATTTATTCTACACACAGAGGAATTGCAGTGATTTATCTCTTATAGATATCAAGGAAAACCCTCTATAATTATTGCAATGGTGTGTCCTATCTTACAGATAGTCATTATAGATTCTCTGGCATGGACTCCTCTTCCCAGATGAAGTTAATAATTCATGACAGAGACATTTTTCCACCTTGTTTGCAGCTACAAGTGGAATTTTGTCAGTCCCAGAAGCATTGTTGATTTAAATGTGCTGTATAGAATGTTCAATCCTTTGATGACTGGAGTACTGCTGAAAAAGTGGTGAATTATGTGCAAAGGAATTGTACAATGGCCTCACAGGGAGGTGTCTCTCTGAGGAAATTTTGAAGTGCTCTTTCCTGAGGATGTTGATTGTCTCTCTGACTTAACCTCTCCCCCTATTCTTAGTTTAGTGGAATGTTTTGACCATGGATTATTTTGGATTTTTTGAAAAGTTCACAAATGTGATGATTATCAGCTAGTTCTGGATATTCAACTCGTTCGTCCCATACTTGTGTTTTAGCTCACAGTTTATTGTAAGACAACCTTTGGAGGCCTGCAGATATGTTATCTTTCCACTTGAGATTTAGCAATGTTTCCTGTCCAAAATTGCAAAAGGGGTGTCACTTGTTTATCGGTGGAAATATGAGGATAGCACAGGAATATCACCTTTGAGACTGAAGATCAGCCATGATCTTTTTGAATGGCATAAGAGACCCAAGAAAGCAAGCTGGCTAGAAATTACACTGAACAGTTTTTTTTAAGTAATTTGTTCTGGATTATTTTATATCAATCGTGAAATTTGCCTCTGCACTTTTCGTTAGGATCCAAGCTAGCATATTTGACATGTTCTCAACATCAGATACACACTTAATAATGAAACACATTATGCAACTTAATTTTTCGGTAGATCATAGAAGTGCAAGCCCTTCAACCCATGATGCTGTGCCGACCTTTTAACCTACTCCAAGATCAATCTACGCTTCCTTTCTGCATAACTCTCTATTTTTTGTCTGTACCTGTATCTAAGAGTCTCTTAAATATCCTAATGTATCTGCTTCTAATACCACCCCTAGCAGTACATTCCATGCAGACACCACTCTTGTGTAAAAAATACCTCTGATATCCTCCTTTACTTTCCTCCAATAGCCTTAAAATATGCCCTCTAATATTAGGCATTTGCACCCTGGGGAAAAAGGTGCTGGCCATCCACACTATCAATGCGTCTCATCATCTCACACACCTCTATCAAGTCAAGCTTCATCCTCCATCTCTCCAAAGAGAATAGCCCTGTGTCGCTTATCGTTTCCTCATAAGACATGCCCTCCAATCCTGGCAGCTCCCCGGCAAATCTCCTCCATGCCCTCTCTGAAGCTTACACATCCTTCCATGCTGAGGTGACCAGAAATGAACTTAATACTCCAAATATGGTCTAACCAGAGTTCTTAAATAAATTGAAGTGCCCAGTTCTAGCAAACGAATGTCATTTTGATATCCGCAGAAAGTGCAGTTTTCCATACTGCTCTGGGTTCCATTAACGAGTAAGACAACTAATAACTGGAATCCCAGGTGACCTTCAAACATGCCCAAAGGCTCTGTCCATGCTTTCTGTAAAGTGTTCAGAGTCATTTCCTACTACTACTTAGCTTTCTGTTTAAAATATAAAACAACTACTATTCCCCAAGGCTGCCTCAGTGGCTATACTACTCAACATCTCTTGAATAACAACTTAACACAAGTTGTAGCATGTAAGTTTGAGGATTCAGGCAGAAGAAGTTAACAAACTCTCAAAGCTGAACACACAAAATGCTGGTGAACGCAGCAGGCCAGGCAGCATCTATAGGAAGAGGTACAGTCGACGTTTTGGGCCGAGACCCTTCGTCAGGACACCAGGACCCTTCGTCTCAAAGCTGAAGACCATTTCTTTCCAGAGCAGCAAAGAGGAGTGATGTTATCTTGATTTGTCAGGGGAACAATGGAGCATACCTTATAATAGCCTGCTGGCATTTTCAAGAGTTCCTTATCCACAGAGCTCAATGTCCCAGCAGAAAGTTTTGGTCCTTAAGTGGATAGACTTAATTAGCAATGGTAATCTGAGTTAGCACATCTGGACTAGCAAAATGATGGAATCCAGATCCAGAAATAAATTCAAGTACAGTGGATTAATTCCGGTTAATTGTGACCAGTACATTTTGGCCCATTTAAGTGGCTGCCCCAATTAGCCAAAATTTCATGGAAATAGTTAAAAGGGTATAAAAAAGACAAACTACCATTAAACTGAGTAACAGGTTATGTATCTAAATGAAATACAGAATGAGTGAAAATATTGACAATATAGCTACAGTACTATAAAACTATAGTTCCTAATAATTATAGGCAGGTGAATTTATACGGTGTACGCAGCTGTGTTCTTTTGATTAACTGCAAATGAACAAAATCAGCATAGACACCTAGTGTAGACAATAGATTGTCTTCATACAATGCTTTTGACAATTAAACCTCCCAAATGTTCATTTTCATTGTCATATTTAGAATTACACATTCAAATTCTTCGTAGTTCCTAACTTCTTGAAGTAATGAAATTATATGATTTTCACTCCTGGCCACCCCTCTAGCTCCAAGCCTGAATATTTGAAACCGCAGTGAGAAAAACAGTTTTGAATTGTCTTACTGCTTATTTCTCACCAACTCTTAGAGACAAAAGTCATGGGATTTGAACACAAACACATATAACTGATGCTATTTAAAGACTAAGCCTGGTTGTAGTGTCTAACAGCTACACAAGTGCACGCAACTGATGCTAGTTAGAAACTGTTCGGCAACAGTCTCCTGAACCAATTAAGTGGCACAATGTCCCAAATAAATGAAGGGAATCCTGGCTATTTTCTCAAATTGTTTTTCAGTTGTCACAAATAAGTGGCTTCCCTCTATTAATCATTGGCCCAATTAAACAAAATCCACTGAAAATGCAAACCCAGTACCCAGTTTTCAGTTCCCATCTAATTCTTAGATTAAATTTCTCTTCATAATCACTTTTGTATTCTAATATATCTCTGTAACTATTGTTCTTTCACTTGGTCTGATCACCTGCAAGATCCCAACAAGTAGATACTAGCAAAACGGCCCATTCCCCACTCACGTGACTTCACCTGTCACCTTCCAGTTTGACCTCATTCTACTCCCCCCACCTTCTTATCCTGGCATCTTCTCCTTTCCTTTCCGGTCCTGATGAAGGGTCTCGGACCAAAACATCAACTGTTTATTCATTTCCATAGATGCTGGTATTGCAAGCTGGTGGCGCAGTGGCATCTGCACCAGACTTCAAGGCGAATGGTCCTGAGTCCCGGGTTCGAATCTGACTGGCTCCTTGCATATTTTCCATCCGTGCTGGGCTGAGTGTCGAGCAAGCAACTCAGCTTTGTAAAAAACAGACAAATGAAAAAGAAATGGCAAGGTTGCCCCTTGATGCGCCACAAGGCGTGGAGAGGAACAACAATAAATGCTGGCAGATCTGTTGAGTTCCTCCAGCATTTTGTGAATAGTGGAACAGATTCAACTGGCCATAGAGCCTTCTTGAATTTTATTGATATAATCATGAGATGACCGAAACCTACGTGAATGGCACTGTCATGCAAATGAAACAATGTATAAGATTACCCCATTTAGCAAAATTAAACAAATAAATTGAAAACCATTGGGATTCTGAGATGTTCATGGGGAAGAACACTAATAATGTGGTGTTAACTAAATTTAGTTTATCATTTGAGTATTCTTCATAATATTTCAGTAAGGACCTTATGATCCTTTTAAGATTTACTTTTTATAATTTGTACACATTTCAGTTAACCATAAGATATTGGACCAGGATTAAACCATCTGGCCCATTATGGCTGATCCATTTTTCCTCTCAACCCCATTCTCCTGCCTTTTTCCTGTAACCTTTCATGTCCTGACTATCAATAACCTATCAACCTCCACCTTAAATACACTCAATGACCTGTCCTCCATAGCTGCCTATAGTAATGAATTCCACAGATTCACCACCCTCTGGCAAAAAAAATTCCTCCTCACCTTCATTCTAAATGGATGTCCCTCTATTCTGAGGCTGTGCCCTCTGGTCCTAGACTCCCCCACCACAGGAAACATCCTCTCCACATCCACTCTATCTAGGCCTTTCAAAATTTGAAAGGTTTCAATGAGATGTCCCCTCATTTTTCTAAATTCTAATGAGTACAGGCCCAGAGTCATCAAATGCTCCTCATACAATAACCTTTTTTCCCGGAATCATTCTCGTAAACCTCCACTGAACCCTGCCGAATGTCAGTTTATCCTTTCTTAGATAAGGGACCCAGTTTTGCTCACAATACTCCAAATGAGGTCTTACCAGTGCCTTATAAAGCCTCAGTACTACAGACTTGCTTTTATATTCTAGTCCTCTTGAAAAGAGTGTTAACATTGCATTTGCCTTCCTCACCACCAACTCAACCTGCAAGTTAACCTTGAGGGAATCCTGCATAAGGACTCCCAAATCCCTTTGTACCTTGGATTTTTGAATCTTCTCCCCATTTAGAAAATAGTCTACGCTTTTATTCCTTCCACCAAAGTGCAGGACCATTTACTTTCCAACACTGTATTCCATTTGTTACTTTGCCCATTTTCGTAATTTGTCTAAGTCTTTCTGCAGCCTCCCAGCTTCCTCAACACTACCTGCCCCTCCACCTATCTTCATATCATCCACAAACTTGGCCACAGAGCCATCAATTCTATCATCCAAATCACTGATATATAACCTTAAAAGAAGCGGTCCCAACACCGACTGCTGCAGAACATCTACAGTCTTTCGATGTTTCCCTTCTTATGGCCAATGGCGGGTGGATGATCTGTTAATTTTTGTGTGTAAGAGTGGGGTTTGGGCATTTGCTGCTACTGTCGTTCTTTTCTGCGAGTGAGGGTGTCGGGGATTGGGGATTATTATGTGTAGGGGGTCGGTAATTATTATTGTGGCTGTTTTTTTGCTGCGGGGAAGGGGGAATTTTGGGGTCTGCGAGTTTTGTTTCTTTTCTTTATCGTGCGGTGGGAGAGTTGATGTCTTTTCTTTCATCAACACCCATTGTCTTTCTGTATTTATTGGCTATCTAGAGAAGACAAATATCAGGGTTGTATTGTATATGCATACTTTGACACTAAAATAAACCTTTGAACACCACTTATCACCGGAGGCCAACCAGATAAGCTTCCATTTATTCCCACCCTTTGCCTCCTGCCAATCAGCCAATCCTCTTTCCATGCTAGTATTGTTCCTGTAATACCATAGGCTCTTATCTTAAGAAGCCTCTTGTGGTACCTTATCAAAGGCCTTCTGAAAATTCATATACACAACATCCACTGATTCTCCTTTGTCTATCCCACTTGTTATTTCCTCAAAAAATCCCAACAGATTTGTCAGGCAAGATTTTCCCATAAGGAAACGATGCTGGCTTCAGATTTTTGGATAATTGGGATCTCTTCTGGGGAAAGTATGACCTGTTCAAAGAGGACAGGTTACACCTGAACCCGAAGGGGACCAATATCCTGGTGGGAAAGTTTAATAGAGCTGTTAGGGAGGGTTTAAACTAATTTGGCAGGGGGATGGGAACCGGAATGATAGAGCGGAGGAAGGGGAAAACAAAAATAAATCTAAGATAGTGAGCAGTAAAGATGTCAGGAAAGACAGGCAGGTGATGGGGCAAATGTGTAGCCATTGGGATGAGTTGAAGTGCAATAAAGTTGCAGTGAAATCAAAGCAAGAAGTATCAAATACTGTTCTTAAGGTGTTGTACTTAAATGCACGCAGCATAAGGAATAAGGTGGATGATCTTGTTGTACAGCTACAGATTGGCAGCTATGATATTGTGGCCATCACTGAAACCTGGCTAAAGGATGCATGTCTCTGGGAGCTGAACGTCCAAGGATACACTGTGTATCGGAAGGATAGGAAGGTAGGCAGAGGGGGAGGCGTGGCTTTATTGGTAAGAAATGATATTAAATCATTAGAAAGAGGTGATATAGGATCGGAAGGTGCAGAATCTTTATGGGTTGAGCTAAGGAATAGCGGGGTAAAAGGACCCTGATGGCAGTTATGTATAGGCCTCCAAACAGCTGCAGGGATGTGGACTACAAATTACAACTGGAAATAGAAAAGGCTTGTCAGAAGGGCAGTGTTATGATAATCGTGGGGGATTTTAACATGCGAGTAGATTGGAAAAATCAGGTTGGCACTGGATCTCAAGAGAGAGAATTAGTAGAATGTCTGCGAGATGGCTTTTTAGAACAGCTTGTTGAGCCCACTAGGGGATCGGCTGTACTGGATTGGGTATTGTGTAATGAACCGGAGGTGATTGGAGAGATTGAGGTGAAGGAACCCTTAGGAGACAGTAATCATAACATGATTGAGTTCACTGTGAAATTAGGAAAAGAGAAGCCGAAATCTGATGTGTCGGTGTTTCAGTGGAGTAAAGGAAATTACAGTGGCATGAGAGAGGAACTGGCCAAAGTTGACTGGAAAGAGACACTGGCGGGAAAGACGGCAGAGCAGCAGTGGCTGGAGTTTATGCGAAAAATGAGGAATGTGCAAGACAGGTATATTCCAAAAAAGAAGAAATTTTCGAGTGGAAAAAGGATGCAACCGTGGTTGACAAGAGAAGTCAAAGCCAAAGTTAAAGCAAAGGAGAGGGCATACAAGGAAGCAAAAATTAGTGGGAAGACAGAGGATTGGGAAGTTTTTAAAACCTTACAAAAGGAAACCAAGAAGGTCATTAAGAGAGAAAAGATTAACTATGAAAGGAAACTAGCAAATAATATCAAAGAGGATACTAAAAGCTTTTTCAAGTATATAAAGAGTAAAAGACAGGTGAGAGTAGATATAGGACCGATAGAAAATGATACTGGAGAAATTGTAATGGGAGATGAGGAGATGGCAGAGGAACTGAACAAGTATTTTGCATCAGTCTTCACTGAGGAAGACAGCAGGATACCGGACACTCAAGGGTGGCAGGGAAGAGAAGTGTGCGCAGTCACAATTACGACAGAGAAAGTACTCAGGAAGCTGAATAGGCTAAAGGTCGATAAATCTCCTGGACCAGATGGAATGCACCCTCGTGTTCTGAAGGAAGTAGCTGTGGAGATTGTGGAGGCATTAGCGATGATCTTTCAAAAGTCGATAGATTCTGGCATGGTTCCGGAAGACTGGAAGATTGCAAATGTCACTCCGCTATTTATGAAGGGGACAAGGAAGCAAAAAGGAAATTATAGACCTGTTAGCTTGACGTTGGTGGTTGGGAAGTTGTTGGAGTCGATTGTCAAGGATGAGGTTACAGAATACCTGGAGGCATATGACAAGATAGGCAGAACTCAGCATGGATTCCTTAAAGGAAAATCCTGCCTGACAAACCTATTACAATTTTTTGAGGAAATTACCAGTAGGCTAGACAAGGGAGATGCAGTGGATGTTGTATATTTGGAATTTTCAGAAGGCCTTTGACAAGGTGCCACACATGAGGCTACTTAACAAGATAAGAGCCCATGGAATTACAGGGAAGTTACATACGTGGATAGAGCGTTGGCTGATTGGCAGGAAACAGAGAGCGGGAATAAAGGGATCCTATTCTGGTTGGCTGCTGGCTACCAGTGGTGTTCCACAGGGATCAGGGTTGGGGCCGCTTCTTTTTACATTGTACATCAACGATCTGGATTATGGAATAGATGGCTTTGTGGCTAAGTTTGCTAATGATACGAAGATAGGAGGAGGGGCCGGTAGTGCTGAGGAAACGGAGAGTCTGCAGAGAGACTTGGATAGATTGGAAGAATGGGCAGAGAAGTGACAAATGAAGTACAATGTTGGAAAGTGTATGGTTATGCACTTTGGCAGAAAAAATAAACGGGCAGACTATTATTTAAATGGGGAAAGAATTCAAAGTTCTGAGATGCAACGGGACTTGGGAGTCCTCGTACAGGATTCCCTTAAAGTTAACCTCCAGGTTGAGTCAGTAGTGAAGAAGGCGAATGCAATGTTGGCATTCATTTCTAGAGGAATAGAGTATAGGAGCAGGGATGTGATGTTGAGGCTCTATAAGGCGCTGGTGAGGCCTCACTTGGAGTACTGTGGGCAGTTTTGGTCTCCTTATTTAAGAAAGGATGTGCTGACGTTGGAGAGGGTACAGAGAAGATTCACGAGAATGATTCCGGGAATGAGAGGGTTAACATATGAGGAACGTTTGTCCGCTCTTGGACTATATTCCTTGGAGTTTAGAAGAATGAGGGGAGACCTCATAGAAACATTTCGAATGTTAAAAGGCATGGACAGAGTGGATGTGGCAAAGTTGTTTCCCATGATGGGGGAGTCTAGTACGAAAGGGCATGACTTCAGGATTGAAGGGCACCCTTTCAGAACAGAAATGCGAAGAAATTTTTTTAGTCAGAGGGTGGTGAATCTATGGAATTTGTTGCCACGGGCTGCGGTGGAGGCCAAGTCATTGGGCGTATTTAAGGCAGAGATTGATAGGTATCTGAGTAGCCACGGCATCAAAGGTTATGGTGAGAAGGCGGGGCAGTGGGACTAAATAGGATAAAATGGATCAGCTCATGATAAAATGGCGCAGCAGACTCCATGGGCCGAATGGCCTACTTCTGCTCCTTTATCTTATGGTCTGACTTAGGCCTATTTTATCATATGCCTCCAAGCACCATGAGACATCATCCCTAATAATCGACTCCAACACCTTTCCATGTTGGTCATGCTAACTGGCCTATAATTTCTTCTATTTTGCCTCCCTCCCTTCTTGAAGAGTAGAGTGACACCTGCAATCTTCCAGTTCTCCAGAACAAGTGATTTTTGGAAGGTCATTACTAATGCCCCACAATCTCTCCAGCTACTCCTTTCAGAGCCCTGTGGTGTAGTCCTTCTGGGGCAGAGCTACGATGGTACATAACAACAACTCCTTCAAGTTCATTTGTGGAAACAGCTTTAATTTCTAACTTTGATGTCTCCCTTTTTCCTTTTCATGGTGGATGGAGTTCTGTTGGAGACCCTGACATGGAGTTACACTCAGACTTCAGTTCTTTACAGTGGTAGAACCTGCTCCTGAGGATTCACAACCAGCCACTTTTTGACATCTCAAGGACGTAGCCTAGAAAACAAGCACATCATTGGGGTTCTGAAGCTTTGCAGCCCTGTGGACAAGTCGAGTCTATACCAGTGTCGCCAATGAAGTATTGCAGGAGAAAATGGAACGTTGGGAACAGTGGATCAGCTGTCAGAGGCTCAGTACTCGGTGAATCATACATGGTCTCAGTTGGTCTCTCTCTCTTGTTGGTGGGGGAGAGTTTGTTGCCAATTCTCCAATCAGAGAACTCAGGAAAAAAAAGCCTCACAGCACATTTTATCATCACAAATCAGCCAGTTTATGTCTCCCCTCTCACTGAGTGATACCTCTCTGCCCCTTTATTAAGGAGAGAGCGAGCTTGTGGTATGTCGAATTGTTGGATGAACAATTTTTGGTGTACTGAAGATCTTCGTCTTTCTTGGGGGCTTTGTTATTGCTTGCTTGGTGGGTGGAGGGTGCTGATGCTTTTCACTGAAGTAAGTGTCCCTTCCAATCAGCTTTGGCCAATTCCTCTCTCTTGCCTCTATAATACCCTTTACTCCACTGTAGTACTGAAACATCTGACTTCCTCTCAAACTGCAGGGTGAATTCTATCACATTATGATCACTGTCTCCTAAGGGTACCTTTACCTTAAGCTCCCTAAACAATTTAGGTTCACTGCACAATACCCAATCCAGAACAGCCTTTCCCCTAGTGGGCTCGGCCGCAGGATGCTCTAAAAAGCATTCTACAATTTTTTTTTTCTCTTGAGATCCAAGATCACCACCAACCTGATTTTCCCAATTTACCTGTATATTGAAATCCTCCATGACTGTCATAACATTGCCCTTTTTACATGCCTTTTCTATCTCCCATTTTAATTTCTAGCCCACATCCTGGCTACTGTTCAGAGGCCTTTACATACAGTAACTCGTATTAGGGTCTTTTTACCCTTGCAGTTTCTTAACTCTACCCGAAAAGATTCTACATCTTCTGATCGAATGTCAGCTGTTGACAGTGATCATATACAATTTGTGTCACTGTGCAAGCCAAAATGAACATGGATTCTGTACACAGGTGATGACTTTCCATTGCAGGTTAGTAAACAGTGACTTTTGATTTTCCCTCTGTATCTCACTTATCATTTGCTTGTCTAGGAATCTAGGTATCAACTACAATTTACACTTACTGCTTCTCCAGCAGTCATCAACACATACTGTCCAAAGAATTGCAGTTCTTGCTATACCTCAGCCCCCAGACTGGACACCACGATGTAGTTTATGTCAGGGTTCTTCTGCTTGTAGTCATTGAGATGTCTGCTATTCTATATGCAGAGATCCAGTGTGGAGATCAAGATCGCATCCATTTTTCTGGCCTGAAAATCATTTCAGTTGTTGTCACTGATTTATATCATAGTCCACAGCTCAATGCTCATGATATAACATAGGTTACAGATGCTCTATACATGAGGAAGTGACTTTGTAGATCTTAACTATCATAAACATAAGAGATTCTACAGATGCTGGAAATTCAGAGTAACACACACAAAATGCTGGAGGAACTCAGAAGGTCAGGCAGCATCTATGGCAAAGAATAAACAGTCAACATTTCATGATAAGTGAATCCTGATGAAGGGTTTATTCATTTCTATAGACTTTAACTATCTCTGACTATGCTGCTCATCAATTATTTTTCAATATCTACACAACAAAGGGATTGAGGAGATAATCATTCCTCATGTGATAATATGACTCAAGGAATGAACAAGGAATTATAATTACTCCATTGGTTTTGTATGTACATCAAAGCAGAGTACAGTACAGCTCTGGACAGACATTCAGCCCACAATGCTGTGCTGACCTAGATGCCAATTTATACTAAATATCCTCTTCCTGAGTGGCATCCATATCCCTCCATTCCCTTTATAAGCATGCATCTAAGAAAAACTCTCTTACACTCCACCAAAAAGCCAGTTTCCGCTACTACCCCTAGTGGCCCATTCTAGGCTCAAATGCCTTAGACACATTTGTCCCTATCAACAGCTCTATTTCCCATTCTTTGCTTAAGAAACTTGTCTCTCATCCCCCCCGCCCCCCGCCAAATCCCAAAAGCCTGTCCTCTGATGTTTGGCATTTCTACCCTGAGGAAAAGAGTTTGTCTACCTATCTAAGCCCCTTCCTGTATTAGGGACAACTACATCTCACTCATTCAATGACCAAGTCACTGCACTAAAAGCCTTCTCAAAGACACTCTCCCACAGTGAACTGGAAGCTTTCAGTCTATAAAAGTCACTCTGGTTTAATGCGTTGGCAAAACATTGCTTAACCAGATCCATTATTGTTGACTTTCAGCAACTGTGACTAATGAACATTTAGGCTATTGAAGCATAGACTCAAAAGAGTGTACTGCTGAGATCAGTGATTATTAATTACCACCAACAGACCCTCTCATTCATCAACAAGTGTTGCATCAAAGAACTATGATTAAATTCACTCATAATTATTGATACCATCAAAAAACATAATGTTCACTGAATGACTTAGGTTCCATTCCTATCTCAATTGTTACTTTCTTAACAGCACTAAAATGGCTGGCTTTCCATGATCTGAGACAAGGGTCCTTTCAAATCGTTGAAAACCTCTTAAGTTGAAGGTTGTCAACTCCAAATACCACAACGACAGATTCAAAAAATCCTTATGAAGCCTTGTAAACACTTTTGAGTTTCTCAGATGGAATATACAAAATAAACAAAACATCTATGTTTTGAGCAATGATAAATTCTGAAAATCAGATTTTGCCTGCTTGGATATATTATCATTTGTATGCCTTGTCTGAAAAGTATGTTTTCCTTGATCAGGAAATATATTAATCTTTTAGTGGCCAGTGAGTATCAGACTGCAATCAGTAAGAATAGGTAGCAACACCTCTGCTACAATTATTTTCAATACTGGTGTTCAACAAGGCAATATCCTCAGCCCCATACTCTACTCCCTGAATGGCTAGATTCTGCTCTAACTCAGTCTACAAATTTGCAAATGAAATCAGCATAGCAGCTTAAATAATAGGGAGTCAGCATACAGGGAAGAAGATAGAGAGCCTAGTAATATGGTGTCATAACAACTACTTTTCCTCATCATCAGTAAAACAAAAGAGCTGGTCATTGACTCAGGAAGGAGGCAGTGCACATGCTCCTGTCTACACCAATATTGCTGAGGGCTTCAAGTTCCTAGGAATGAACCGTTCAATTGATACAACCGTGCAGATGTCTTGGCCAAGAAAAATCATCAGTACCTCTACATTCTCAAGCTAAAGAAATTTCGTTTGGACCCTTTGACACACACCAATTTTTAATTAATGCACTATAGACAGCATCCTAACTGGATGCATCGCAGCTTGCTAGGGCAACTGTGTTGCCTGTGGCCACAACAAAAATAGAAAGGGTTGTAGATAAAGCTCAGCACACCGGGGACACCGGCCTCTTCTTCACAGGCTCTGTCTACAATTCTCACTGCCCTAGTAAAGTAGTCAGCAGTCAAAAACCCAACCCACTGTGAACATCCTCTTGTCTCCCACCTCCCATAGGTTGTAGATACAAAATCCTGCAAGTATGTACCACCAGCTTCTAGTGTTCTGTTAAAAGACTATTGAACAGTTCCTTATGTCAATGAAGATAGACTCTTGACTTCACAACATACTTCATTATTGCTTTGCACCTTATTGTCTACTTGCACTACGCTTTCTCTGTAACAGTAGCACTTTATTCTCCATTCCGTTACTGATCTTACCTTGTACAACCTCAATATAGCACTGTAATGAATTGATCTGCATGCAAGACAAGATTTTCACTGTACTTTTGTTAAAGTCTGTCTCGAGCCTTATAGGCTCATCAGGCCGGTACTTATGCCGGTTTCTGTGGCGTGAAGCGACTGAGAGTACGAGACTCCGCCCCCCCCCCCCCGCCGGATAGAATGCCAGTCTAACCCGAGGTTAACCCCCAGCATTTTGCTGGTACCCATTTTCAGCTGGGTGAACTGGAGCAGTGTGTGGTTAAGTGCCTTGCCAAGGACACAACACACTGCTCGGCTAGGGCTCGAACTTATGACCTTCAGATCACTAGTCCAACGCCTTAACCACTTAGCCATGCGCTACACTCACTGTACTTTGGTACATATGAAAATAATAAACTAATTTACCAATTTCACCAGTGACATTTAGGAATTAATGTATTTTAAATGTGATATTGCTTGCTAAAGAATAGGTTAGTATTCAGCAATTACTGCAGGTTTGTTCATCAGTACCTACCTGCAGTATAAATGGACATAAATGGAGTTAATGAGTCCAGAATAAACAACAGCAACACAGAAACTGAAGTGTATCAGTGGTGCATTCAATAAAAGAGATTATGTTGTTTGAATGTGTCATTTGTCATTATGTATGCAATTTTATATCCTTCATTCCAACATGGAATAATCCAAAAAAACTGCACAGTATCTTCTACTGTGGAATACCAGCAGCAAGACCATAAAGGCTTTGTTTTTTTTTATTATCATTTCATGGGCAAGCAGTAAATTAAAAAAGAACTGGTATGTTCAAATAAATATGAACATATTAATGAGTAGCCCATTATCCAGGATACAATGGAAGTGCCAACCTGCATTAAATGGGAGAAAATGGACTTGCAGACCACTGTTTGAGCAGCTTCAGAACTGTGTATCAGACATGGCTATAAGCAGTACTGGGGTCCTACAGGGCACTGTATTGGCTCCCTTCCTGTTTACCCGTATACCTCAGACTCTAGATACAACACTAAGTTACGTCATCTGCAGAAATTCCCTGATGACTCAGCAATAGTTGGGTGTATAAGGGGAGGACAGGAGGATGAATACAGGTTTGGACTCATGCTATGTGAAGCCTCAGTCTGGGATAGCCGGTGGTGTAGTAAATGTTAACATGTTGCCTGACAGTCCCAGAAACATAACAGTTTTTCTTCTCAATCTCAGCTTTGGGTCCATTTTATCCAGACTGCTACCTTCTCACCACAATGAAGTTAACATTCTTTCAGTTTAAGTTGCATATTGTTGCTTCCTCTTCTCTATCACTAACATGAAACTTTAAGGTACGATTATCACTCATACCCAAATATTTTCCAACAGACACCTCACTTTCCAGCAGCAGACCAGCATCCTTCCTAGCTGGGCTGAGAACATACCAGTCAAGAGAGTTCTGAACAAATTTCAGAAATTCTTCCCCCTTCATTCTGTTCACATTGTTCAAATTTAATTTTGAAGAAGTAAAATGCCATAATATCAGCACAGAGGTAGAGGAGAGAAGAGAAAGACTGACCTCCTGTAAAGACTCCCAGGGTTAGGCTCCACCCAGCCTGAGGACCTTTCTGATACTGGATCAACAATGATATTCTAATTTCATGACCAAGATGCACCCCTATTACTTCCTCATCCAGATTAACACATTCCATATCAGAACTGCCTCCTCCTGTTTTATTCAGGTTTCCATGAAACCAGCTCTCAGCAGCACTCTGCCCTGATATCAAAGCGTCTGACCTTCTGGGGCTTTCCATTCTGGGACAGGACACAATGTCATAAATGGATAATCTCTGTTCCTGAGCAATCTGCTCACGGTTGTCAACTCCCTATAAACTGAAAATAACTTTTTCTCCAACCCATCCATTGTATCCCACCCTGACCCCATAGTCTAACCAGCTCCTTGCCAAATTCCTTCCTCTTGCCCTCTCAACCTCCTCTTCCATTAGATTCCTAATCACCTCCCTTCCTTTCTCCTCCAGCTATCCACTTTTTTTTCCACTCTTCATTTCCCCTCTTCCTGTCCCCTTTCTTTTCCTTCTATTTTATTTCCCCCCTTTCTCTAATTCCCAATATCTCCCTCAACTCCATCCCTCTTCTCTCTTTTCCTTCCTAGATCTTCCCTTATTCTGCTCTCCCCACTCCTTTCATCATCACTTCTTCCAGCCTCCATCCCTTTTCCCCTTTCTGCTCAGCCTGCCTGACAGCCAGTATGCATGTTACTGCTATCAGAGAACACCTTATAGAGTCATCAAGTCAGTCATAGAACACTACAGCAGAGAAACAGGCCCTTTGACCCACTGAGTCCATGCCCAACTATTAATCTGCCTAGATTCATTTACTTGCACCTGGACCATCCAAATTTCTTTGAAATGTTGAAATCAAACCTGCATCCATGACTTCCACTAGCAGCTCGTTCCACATCTTCACCACTCTCTGAGTGAAGGAGTTCCCCCTCATGTTCTCCTTAACCATCTCATGTTTCACCCTTAACCATTGAACTATAGTTCTCTCATTTAACCTCAGTGAAAAATACTCCAAATTAGGCCTCACCAACATCTTAGCACAACTCCTGTATTCAATACCGTGAACACCAATGTGCCATAAGCTTTCTTTATGACCCTATCTAACTGTGACACCACTTTCAAGGAATTATGGATCTGTATTCCTAGATTTCTAACACACTCCTCAGTGCCCTACTGCTCACTGCATAAGTCCTACCTGGTTTATCCTCCCTAAGTGCAACACCTCATACTTGTCTGCATTAAATTCCATTTACCCTTTCTCAGCCCATTTTCTCAGCAGGCCCTGATCCTGTTGCAGGCTTCAATAGTCTCTTTCACTGACCACTACACCACCAATCTTAGTCTCAACCACAAATTTGCTGATTTAGTTTACCACATTATCATCCAAGCATGAATCCCTGTGGCACACCACTAGTCACAGGCCTCCAGTCAGAGAGGCAACCATCTACCACCACTCACTAGCTTCTCCCGCGAAGCCACTGTCTAATCTAATTTACTACCTCATCTTGAATGCCAAGCGACTGAACCCTTTTAACTAACCTCCTGAGCAGAGGTTGTCAAAGGCCTTGCTAAAATCCACATAGACAACATCCACAGCCTTGCCTTCATCAAGCTTCTTGGTGACTTCCTCGAAAAACCCTACAAAATTGTTTAGACATAACCTACAAAGCCACGTTTATTATCCCTAATCTGTCCCTGTCTATCCAAATACTTATTTATCCAATCCCTTAGAAAACCTTCCAATAACTTTTCCACTTACAGATATGAGGCTTACAATTTCCTGGTTTATTCTTAGAGCCTTTCTTAAATAATGAAACAACATTAGCTATCCTCCAATCCCCCAGCACTTCATCTGTGGTTAAGGATCTTTTAAATACCTCTGCTAGGGCCTCTGCAACTTTTGCACTAGCCTTCCACAGGGTCTGAGGGAACATCTTGTCAGGCTCTGGGGAGTTAGCCACTTTAATTTTCCTCAACACAGCAAAGACCTCCTCCTCTGTAATCTGTATCGGGTCCGCGACCTCACTTTATCTCAATTCCATAGACTCTGTACACAACTCCAAAGTAAATACTGGTGCAAAAAAATCCATTTCAGATCTCCCCTATCTCTTTCGACTCCATGCATAGATAAACACTCTGATCCTCCCGATGGCCAATTGTGTCCCTTGCTATCCTGTTGCTCTAAGTATATCTGTAGCAGCCCTTAGGATTCTCCTTCACCTTGTCTGCTACAGCAACCTCATGCCTTTTATTTGTCCTCCTGATTTTCTTACACTCTTCAAGTACCTCATTTGCTCCTTTCTGCCAATACCTGCAATGTACCTCCTTCTTCTTAACTAGGACCTCAAATATCTTTCAAAAACCAAGTTTCCCTAAATCTGTTATCCTTGCCTATTATTCTGATAGGAACATTCAAACTCTTGTACTCTCAAAATTTCTCTTTCGAAGGCCTCCCATTTACTAAGTACACCTTTGCCAGAAAACAACCTGTTCCAAACCATACTTGCCAGATCCTTTCTGATACCATGAAAATTGGACTTTCTCCAATTCAGAATCTCTACCCGAGAAGCAGACCTATCCTTCTCCATAATTATCTCAAAACTCATGACATTACGATCACTAGATGCAAAGTATTCTCCTACAAAAACCTCTGTCACCTGCCCTGTCTCATTCCCTAATAGAGATCAAGTTTCACATTCTCCCTAGTTGGGACCTCTAAGGATGGAAGTCCAAGTCAATATGTGAAAAATTAAAATCCCCTCCTTTCACAACCTTATGTTTCTTGCAATAGCCCGTGATCACTCTACACATTTGCTCCTCTAGATCCCATGGACTGGTGGGTGATCTATGATATACTCCCATTAACATGGTCATACCTTTCTTATTCCTCAGTTCCACTCAGTAGACGAGCTTGCCAGTCTGTCCAATCTGAGTAGTGCTGTAATAATGGGCCAAAACGTCGACGTACTTTTTTCCATAGATGCCACCAGGCCTGCTGAATTCCTCCAGCATTTTGTGTGTGTTGCTCGGATTTCCAGCATCTGCAGATTTTCTCTTGTTTCTAGTTTAAAGGTAGATGCCTTTCTATTACACCAAGTTGCTAGCAACCAAATGAAATTCAGAGCTATTACAATTCTTTCCATATTTGGAAGTATTTCCTGGGTACAATACACTGGTACGGTTGTACACTCATTTTAAACTAAGATTTGACCATTTACTGGACATAACAGTTAGTGGCAAGGAAAACACCAAGATTAACTATTTAATGTATTTGTTAAAGATACTTAAACTAGTTGCTAAGATTTTTCCAAGGCCCCAAAATTGTATTGCACTGCCTAAGCACTTAATTTACACTTTGTATATTTTAGAAGAAATTTAAGTTACAGCAGAACCAAAAATGTAACTATTATTATGTAAAATCCTGAAAAGGAAGCATCAAATAAGAATAATATCATTTCTGCTCAATCTAATATATATGCAGTTAGTCAAAATGACCAAAGATCATTTGAACTTGAAGTTATTTATTATCACAAAATGACTCAAGTTTATGTTTAACCAGAGGAAGCAAATAAATGATGAAAGTCTTTCTCCATTTATGGCAGAACTGACGAAATTGTCCAAACAACAGGAATTCTGCAGATGCTGGAAATTCAAGCAACACACATCAAAGTTGCTGGTGAACACAGCAGGCCAAGCAGCATCTGTAGGAAGAGGTGCAGTCCACGTTTCAGGCCGAGACCCTTCGTCAGGACTAACTGAAGGAAGAGTGAGTAAGGGATTTGAAAGTTGGAGGGGGAGGGGGAGATCCAAAATAATAGGAGAAGACAGGAGGGGGAGGGATACAGGAGGGGGAGGGATAGAGCCAAGAGCTGGACAGGTGATAGGCAAAAGGGGATACGAGAGGATCATGGGACAGGAGGTCCGGGAAGAAAGACAAGGGGGGGGGGACCCAGAGGATGGGCAAGAGGTATATTCAGAGGGACAGAGGGAGAAAAAGGAGAGTGAGAGAAAGAATGTGTGCATAAAAATGAGTAACAGATGGGGTACGAGGGGGAGGTGGGGCCTTAGCGGAAGTTAGAGAAGTCGATGTTCATGCCATCAGGTTGGAGGCTACCCAGACCTCTGAACATCGACTTCTCTAACTTCCGCTACGGCCCCACCTCCCCGTCGTACCCCATCTGTTACTTATTTTTATGCACACATTCTTTCTCTCACTCTCCTTTTTCTCCCTCTGTCCCTCTGAATATACCTCTTGCCCATCCTCTGGGTCCCCCCCCCCCCCGTCTTTCTTCCCGGACCTCCTGTCCCATGATCCTCTCGTATCCCCTTTTGCCTATCACCTGTCCAGCTCTCGGCTCCATCCCTCCCCCTCCTGTCTTCTCCTATCATTTTGCATCTCCCCCCCCCCCCAGCTTTCAAATCCCTTACTCACTCTTCCTTCAGTTAGTCCTGACGAAGGGTCTCAGCCTGAAACGTCGACTGCACCTCTTCCTACAGAAATTGTCCAAAGCATGTATTTTCAAACAACAATAAAAGAGAATACTTTGCGTATGACTTGAGAAATATATTAAAGCAAAGGAAACTTTGAACCCAGCTCTCTTAAACTTGCATTTGGGATGCCACCAAAACTAACACCACTGAAGAAAGTAAGGCTACACAACCATACTGATGGTGTTGTAACAATAATGATCTAAGCCAATGTTTCTTCCAGCCTAACTTCAGTAAACCCACAAATTCAAACTAAAGGCTGAGGTGGAAAAGGCTACTTGAATGTAAACCAGTGTTAGAATGATGGAAGTCACACATAATAAAGGTGAAGATTCAGAACAAATACTTCCCTATTAAAAGAAGGATCTCCCAGTTTTATTCACCCAAAGGTGTCAAGGAATGTAGAAGGTAGAACTAAGCAAAAAAAATGATAGTTGTATAAATCAGTAGGTATTGTTAGATTGGAACAGGGAGAAGAAAATAAATGACCTATATGTAGAATTGTGAGATAATTAATTCTGCAAGCAAGCAAAGGAACAATACATATCATGAATTGATATCGAGAAAGACAGGAGAACTTCCTGGTGGCCAAACAATTCTGACTCCCAGTCTGACATGTCAGTCCATGGGCTCCTCTTGTGCCATAATGAGGCCACTGTCAGGGTGGAGGAGCAACACTTTATATTTCATCTGGGTAGCCTGCACCTTGATGGCATGATTATTAATTTCTCCTTCCGGTTAAAAAAAATCCCCTCCCCCTCCGATATTCTTCTATTCCCCACTCTAGCCTCTTATCTCTTCTCATCTGCCTATCACCTGCCCCTGGGTCCTTTCCTCTTTCCCTTTCTCCTATGGTCCATTCTTCTCTCCTATCAGAGGGATTGAATTTAAGAGCTGGGAGATTATGCTGCAACTATATAGGATACTGGTGCGGCTGCATCTGGAGTGCTGCGTGCAGTTCTGGTCTCCTTACTTGAGGAAGAATATACTGGCTTTGGAGGTGGGGCAGAGGAGGTTCACCAGTTGATTCCAGAGATGAGGAGGTTAGACTATAGGGAGAGATTGAGTCACCTGGGACTGTACTCGATGGAATTCAGAAGGATGAGAGGAGATCTTAAAGAAACATAGTGTTATGAAAGGGATATATAAGATAGAGGCAGGAGAGTTGTTTCTACTGGTAGGTGAGACTAGAACTAGGGGACACAGCCTCAAGATTCCGGGAAGTAAATTTAGTACGGAAATGAGGAGGAACTGCTTTTCCCAAAGAGTGGAATTCTCTGTCCAATGAAGCACTGGAGACTACATCAATAAATATATTTAAGGCAAGGTCGGATAGATTTTTTGCATAGTAGGGGAATTAAGCATTATGGGGAAAAGGCAGGTAGGTGGAGATGAGCCATGATCTTATTGAACAGCAGAGCAGGCTCAACACACCAGATGGCCTGCTCCTGCTCCGATTTCTTATGTTCTTATTTATGTGTGGTTCATCTGTAGATTTCGTCCTTACCTTCATAAGTTATCGTGTGCTATGTATGTAGTGTGTACTACACCTGGTTCGAAGAAGTGTTGTCTCATTTCTAGACTTGTCTCTAGATTTGCAACAACCTTCAGTCAGAAGTGCCAAGGTAATGATCCAGCTCGGCCTCCTCCAGAAGTTCCCAGCATCCTAGATATCAGTATGCAGCCAATCCCATTCACTCCACGTGATATCAAGAAATGGCTGAAAGCACTAGATACTGCGAAGGCTATAGGCTCAGAAAAAATCTCGGCAATAAGACTTGTGCTCCAGAACTTGTTGCACCACTAGCCAAGCTGTTCCAGTACAGCTACAACACCAGCATCGACCCAGCAATATGGAAAATTGCCCAGGTATGTCCTGTACACAAGAAATAGGACAAGTCCAACCCAATTACCACCCTATCAGCCTACTGTCAGTCATCAGCAAAGTAATGGAAGGGTCATCAACAGTACAATCACTCAGCACCTACTCGGCAATAACCCGCTTACCAATGTCCAGTTTGGGTTCCGTCGAGGCCACTCAGCTCCTGACCCCATCACCTCCTTGGTCCAAACATGGACCAAAGAGCTAAATACCAGAGGTGAGGTGAGAGTGATAGCCCTCGATATCAAGGCCGCATTTGAGCGAGTATGGCATCAAGGTGTCCTTGCTAAAATGGAGTCAATGGGAATTAGGGGGAAAACCCTCCGCTGGTTGGAATCATAGCTGACACAAATCAAGATGGTTGTGGTAGTTGGAGGTCAACCATCTCATCCTCAGGACATCATTGCAGGAGTTCCTCAGGGAAGTAACCTCGGACCAACCATCTTCAGCTGTTTCATCAATGACCTTCCATCATAAGGTCAGAAGTGGAGATGTTCGCAGACGACTGCACAATGTTCTGCACCATTTGTGACTCCTCAGATAGTGAAATAGTTCATACCCAAATGCAGCAGGACTGGATAATATTCAGGCTTGGGCTGACAAGTGGCAAGTAATATTCGAGCCATGCAAGTGCCAGGCAATGACCATCTCCAACAAGAGAGGCTCTAACCATCATCTCTTGACGTTCAGTGGCATCACCGTCACTGAATCCCCTACAATCAACATCCTGGGGGTTACCATTGATAGGAAACAGGAATGGTCTAGCCACATAAACATTGTGGCTACCAGAGCAGGTCAAAGACTAGGAATGCTATGGTGTTTAACTCACCTCCAGACTCCCCAAAGCCAGGCCGCCATCTACAAGGCTCTGGTCTGGAATGTAATGGAATACTTGTCACTCACCTGGATGAATTCAACTCCATCAACACTCAAGAAGCTCGACACCATCCACTACAAGGCAGTCCACTTGATTGGTACGCCTTTCACAAGCATCCAATCCCTCTACCATCTTCCTAAGGCAGCACCTTCCAGGCCCACGACCACCACCATCTAGAAGGAGAAGAACAGCAGATAATTGGGAACACCACCACTTGGAGATCCCCCTCCAAGTCAGTCATCATCCTGACTTGGAAACATACCTCTGTTACTTAATTGTCTCTGGGTCAAAATCATGGAATTCTCTCCCTATCAGCACTGTGGGTGTACCTACACCTCAGGGACTGCAGCAGATCAAGAAGGCAGCTCATCACCACCTTCTCAAGGGCAACTATGGATGGGCAATAAATGCTGACTTAGCTGGTGACGTCCACATCCCATAAATGAATAATTTTTTTAAAATATACATTAGTTATATACATTATATACATGTATATAGTTAAATGACAATAAACCACTTGACTTGATGTAATCTATGTATTATAAAGTCAAATTAACTCTGAATTTTCCAGGTCAAATCATAGCAGTCAAGAAATTCAATAAGCCACATTTGCATCCTTCAAGCTAGGGAGAGACAGGGTGGCACCATTATCAGACTGTGACCAGTAAGGTACTGAAGGGACTTGTCTTTCTCAGTTTTCTGATTGTTGAGATTGTGAGTAAAGAGGAAAATGTAAAGAGGCTTCAGGAGTATATAGACAAGCTATGTCAAAGGGACAGAATTAGATGGCGTATAATGTGGAAAAATATGATAGGCATAAGCAGTATTATTTTAAATAATGACAAACTGAGAGATGTCAATGATTATGTATTCGGAGATACAGCGCGGAATCGATCCTATCCTGCGAGCTGCGCTGCCAGCGACCCATCAATTTTAACCCGAGCCTGATCACGTGACAATTTACCAATTAACCAAAGGGACCTAGGTACACATAATAACAATTAAGAAGGCAAAAAGTGTGCTGGCCTTATGTGAGGATATGAGTATGGGGCAAACAGATCTTACTGTAATTACACAGTGCCTTGTTAACACCATACCTGGAATGTTATGTCCAATTATAGTGTCTTTATCTAAATACGGATATATTTGCCATAGAAGAGGTGAGATAAAGCTTCATCTGACTGGTTCCTTGTATGGTAGATTTGCTGTATACAGAGAAATTGAGTCAATTTGGCCTTTATTCTCCAGGTAAGCGAATTTTAAAAAAAAAACCCTGCAGATACTGGATATAAAAACGTTAAAATAGTGTTACATACTCAGCAGGCCAGACCACACCTGTGGGGGAAAAAACAGAGCTAACGTTTCACATCAAAGGCCCTTCCCAGAGACAAAGCCGGACCTGTTGAGTCTTTCCCAGATTTTTTGTTACTTCAGTATTCTCCAGAGCCTACATGAATGAGCAGGATGTCTGAAACCCATAGAATGCTTGATAGTTGGCTGCTGGGGGGCTCGTTCCCCTGCTGATGAGACTAGAACCTGGGTTCACAGTCCCTGAATTAAAGAAGGTTAGCTGAGACCTGGGATGCAGAAACAAAAAACTCTTCAGGACATGGAGAATTTTTGGAATTTTCGAACCAGGGAACTGTGAATGCTCAGCTCACTCAAACATAGATCAGCAGATTTGTGGATATTAAGGGATAGATTACAGGATTAGTGCAGGAAATTGGAGCCGATTTAGAAAGCCAGCCAGTCTTCTGACGAATGGCAGATCAGATTCAAAGTGACAGATGGTCTATTCCTGTTCCATATTCTTATGTTCTCTATTTAGTACCAATTTTGAATCACATTTTGCCTGTGTATATTCACAGAACATTTTCAGGAGAAATTGGCAACTTCACAGTCGCGATATGGAAGATCTTCGTGAATAAAATACTTAATTGATTTATCAGTCTTCCTCAGCAATGAGAGACTAATACAACACCGCAATCTTCTGCAGATATAGAACGCAGATGCTGAAATGTGAGGCAACAAACAATATGCTGGGAGATCTTAGCTAGTCAGCTATGCACTTTCTGTATAACACACTCTATGATCACTATAATTAACAGTCAACTTTTCAGTGGAGACTCTTCACTCTCAATCTCCTCAGCCCATCTGTTGTGTATTTAATATTTGAATATTGTAAATATATTTCTCGATTAAGCATTCTTTCTTGCTTCTATAATGCATTGCGAGTTATATGTAAACGTACACGTCGTATGTGTGAGACTCGCTGAAAGTGAAAACGAAGTTTACACGTATCTCTCAGCTCCCTTGTTTTATCTTTAGATTATTTTTTGTTTTGACTTACAAAACATAATAGCACCCACAACACCATTTTACTTCCCCGCCCTAATCGGAGTATCCACTCTCTTCATGTTACTAAAATTTCCCATTCTCATTCTCCACATCTTCCATTGATATTACCAGGAACGAATAAAGTCCGTGTTCTAGTGAAAAGCTTTGCTCTTTCCCCATACCCTTTGCAAAGTTCTGTTCGTGCAGTTCCCACTACTGGGTGACTGCATCTCAGATTCCAATACCAGGGAAATAGAGCATCTCCAAATCTTACACCTGGCAAAACGTGGTTAACATTCCTGGCTGGACTGGATTAATAGCCGGTAACTTTCCGTATAATTATTTTTACGGTAGAATTTTAAGGGGATAGAGGACAAAACTAGGAGCTGAACCACCAACATCAAACTGCAGCTCCACTCGAGGTGGGAGGAGGCCAGGCGTAGGGGTGCGCGTGCACCCGCACGTCGGCGTGAAGACGTCAGGATCGCGTACGCCGCCCGGCGCCGGGCAGCTGGGAACGCGTGACGCAAAGCTTGACGTATTCCCGGGGGCGGAATAAGCGGAGGTGAGGAAAGAGTCGTTCGATGGAGCAGCACGACCGGTGGGGGTGGGGAGGGAGAGGACACAGCGGCTGGTATGGGTGGGGGAGCAAATTGAGGATGATGTTAATATGATATATATGGATGTGTTGTAAGGTGAGGCAGTTGTGGATGATGGCTTTGGTAACGTAACTGAGGAATCAAGTGGGCGTTTAAAATGGCTCTGAAAGCAATGATGGTGTAATAAAAGGAAACCATTTGCTTCAGATTATAAACAAAAGAAAATCTGCAGATGCTGGATATCCAAGCAAAACACACAAAATGCTGGAGGAGCTCAGCAGGTTGGGCAGCATCTATGCTGTATCATAGATGCTGCTTGGCCTCCTGAGTTCCTCCAACATTCTGTGTGTCTTGCTTCAGGTTATTCTGAGCCAGACAAAGTTGAGAAGAATACGTCCCACATCCAAAGGTAACTGTACACGATTCCAGGTGAAAATCAGCCAACTTTTATCAGTTTGGAAACACCATGTTTTTTTTTTGACAGAGTTGCAGTTTGTTCTGAAGGGGAAATAGATTTATTTAAGGATAGATGTTACTCGGCTGAAATAATTCCATGCTGCACCATTTATTGTTCGATGTAGACAGGAAAAAAACTTCTTATGGGTATCAGGCTCATTATTCATTGGCCCAGAGCTCAGAGGCACAACACATCATCCATAGATCAGATCTCTTAGTCCTTGTTTGATCCAGATTCAAGGGATCAAATGGGTGGGTGAGGCTGGTGAACACTGGCTTGAGAGAGGGAACATTGAGAAGGTTGATTGGAGTGGATGGGAGGAAGTTGGCGAGTGGATGAAGTGAAGGGAAGCAAGCAGTAGAGGGTTGTGGAGGTAAGCTTTTAACTGTGGGGTTGAGAGAAGGAGCTGGATGGGGTTTGGTGGAGATAGGGGAATGGAAAGATTGAGTGAGAAAGGTAAAAACAAAGGAATGAGAACAGTGGAGGTGGGAATGGAGTCTAAGATAGAGAAAGAATGAAGAGGGGCTGTGATTGTAGAGATTTTTAAGTGATGGAATGAAGGAATTGGGTTGTGTGAGCAGAGAAGAAAGGTGCTGGTAATAATGAGCAAGAACATTGTGTTATTGTGAATTAACCATATGGCAGGTTACCCCTCTGCCATCACCAATTATCCTTAATGTTATTGAACAGTTAATGTGGGGGAAACTGTGGTACTATGTTATTTTGGCCTTTTTTTTAAAATAGATATTATGGCCACTAAGTGGACAGCAGGGAATTCTCCAGTGCTATGCCTGGATGTCAACCGTGAAGGTCTTGTGGCATCAGGAGCTGAGGAAGGATCCTTTGCAGTCTGGAATATCGAAGGTTCTACCGTTGGCCATCTGAATCTAGAGGGCGACGATGTCACTTGTATATCATTCTCACACACATGTGAAAACGTAGTCTATGCATCTCATGGTGAAGCAATAAGTGCATTAGATATTCGATCTCTCAAGGAGCCCATTGAGTGCTTCCGTGTGAATGAGGATGAAATAAATTGCATTTCTCTAAATGAAACAGACAGTTATCTTGCAGCTGCAGATGATTCTGGATCAATTAAGATCATAGACATGGCTAGCAAGCAAGTCACCCGCAGTCTACAAAAACACTCAAATATTTGTTCCTGTGTAACTTTTCGACCTCAGCGGCCACAGAGTCTGCTTTCCTGTGGTTTAGATATGCAGGTATGTATGGTATTGTTTTGTGCATTGTAACATAATTGAGTATCAAAGGGAATCAGGAGGTGCCTAAAATAGCTCTATAAGCAATGGTGCTGTAATAAGATGAAATTATTTACTTAAGATTATTTAGGGTCAAACAAAGTTGAGAAGAATATGACCTGCATCCAAAGGTAACTATACATGATTCCAGCTGAAAATCAGCCAACTTTTATCAGTTTGGAAGCACCATTGTTTGAGAATATACAGAGTTGCAGTTTGTTCTGAAAGGAAAAAATATCTTTATTTAAGGAGAGATTTTTTCAGCTGAAATAGTTTCATGTTGCAACATTTATTGTTTGATGTATACAGTAAAGAAACTTCTTATGGGTATCAATCTCATTGTTCATTGGCCCTGAGCTGAGAGGCACAACACATCAGCAATAGATCAGACACGAGGAAATCTGCAGATGCGGGAAATTTCAAGCAACACACGTAAAAATTGCTGGCGAATGCAGCAGGCCAGGCAGCATCTATAGGAAGAGGTACAGTTGATGTTTCGGGCTGAGACCCTTCGTCAGGACTAACTGAAAGAAGAGCTAGTGAGAGATTTGAAAGTGGGAGGGGAGGGGAGGGGGAGATCTGATATGATATGAGAAGACAGGAGGGGGAGGGGTGGAGCCAAGAGCTGGACAGGTGATTGGCAAAAGGGATATGAGAGGATCATGGGACAGGAGGCCCAGAGAGAAAGAAAAGGGAGAGGGGGGGAAGCCCAGAGGATGGGCAAGGAGTATAGGGAGAGGGACAGAGGGAGAAAAATAAATAAATAAATAACGGACGGGGTACGAAGGGGAGGTGGGGCATTAATGGAAGTTAGAGAAGTCAATGTTCATGCCATCAGGTTGGAGGCTACCCAGACGGAATATAAGGTGTTGTTCCTCCAACCTGAGTGTGGCTTCATCTTGACAGTAGAGGAAGCCGTGGATAGACATATCAGAATGAAAATGAGACGTGGAATTAAAATGTGTGGCCATTGGGAGATCCTGCTTTCTCTGGCGGACAGAGCGTAGGTGTTCAGCAAAACGATCTCCCAGTCTGCGTCGGGTCTCGCCAATTTATAGAAGGCCACATCGGGAGCACCGGACACAGTATATCACCCCAGCCGACTCACAGATGAAGTGTCGCCTCACCTGGAATGGTGGTAAGGGAGGAAGTGTAAGGGCATGTGTAGCACTTGTTCCGCTTACAAGGATAAGTGCCAAGAGGGAGATCGGTGGGAAGGGATGGGGGGGGACGAATGGACAAGGAAGTCACCTAGGGAGCGATCCTGCGGAAAGCAAGGGGGGGGAGGGAAAGATGTGCTTAGTGGTGGGATCCTGTTGGAGGTGGCGGAAGTTACGGAGAATAATATGTTGGACCCGGAGGCTGGTGGGGTGGGAGGTGAGGACAGGGGGAATGAGGCTTTTCATTCCAGGATGAGGGAGATGTCCTTTTTTAAAGAAAGGGGCTTCCCTTCCTCCACGATCAACTCTGCTCTCAAACGCATCTTGCCCATTTCACGCACATCTGCTCTCACTCCATCCTCCTGCCACCCCACTAGGAATAGGGTTCCCCTTGTCCTCACCTACCATCCCACCAGCCTCCGGGTCCAACATATTATTCTCCATAACTTCCGCCACCTCCAACGTGATCCCACCACTAAGCACATCTTTCCCTCTTCCCCCCCCCCCCACTTTCCGCAGGGATTGCTCCCTACGCGATTCCCTTGTCCATTCGTACCCCCCCATTCGTCCAATCCCTTCCCACTGATCTCCCTCCCGGCACTTATGCTTGTAAGCGGAACAAGTGCTACACATGCCCTTACACTTCCTCCTTTACCACCATTCAGGGCCCCAGACAGTCCTTCCAGGTGAGGCAACACTTCACCTGTGAGTCGGCTGGGGTGATATACTGCGTCCAGTGCTCCCGATGTGGTCTTCTATATATTGGCGAGACCCAACGCAGACTGGGAGATCGTTTTGCTGAACACCTATGCTCTGTCCGCCAGAGAAAGCAGGATCTCCCAGTGGCCACACGTTTTAATTCCCATTCTGACTTGTCTATCCACGGCCTCCTCTACTGTCAAGATGAAGCCACACTCAGGTTGGAGGAACAACACCTTATATTCTGTCTGGGTAGCCTCCAAGCTGATGGCATGAACATTGACTTCTCTAACTTCCGTTAATGCCCCACCTCCCCTACGTACCCCATCTGTTATTTATTTATTTTTTTATTAACTTTTTTCTCTCTCTTTTTCTCCCTCTGTCCCTCTATCTATACTCCTTGCCCATCCTCTGGGCTTCCCCCCCTCCCTTTTTTTCTCCCTAGGCCTCCCGTCCCGTGATCCTCTCATATCCCTTTTGCCAATCAACTTTCCAACTCATAGCTCCATCCCTCCCCCTCCTGCTTTCTCCTATCATTTCAGATCTCCCCCTCCCCCTCCCACTTTCAAATCTCTTACTATCTGTACTTTCAGTTAGTCCTGACAAAGGGTCTCAGCCTGAAACGTCGACTGTACCTCTTCCTAGAGATGCTGCCTGGCCTGCTGCGTTCACCAGCAATAGATCAGATCTTTGATCCAGATTCAAGGAACCAAATGAGAGGTTATTGCTTATGTTTATCCAAGCAGGTTTTTAGAACTAAAATCTACTGTAAACCCTTTACAAGATTCTAACCACATTTAACATAATACCTCTTATGAATTGAATTCCTCTAGAAATACTATAAACCTCAGTTCTTATACATGTTACGGATCCCTTTATGCCTCTACCTCTTTTAGACTTCAATTTACAAGGAGAGTATACAAAGAATGTGTTTGTTAGAAGTTAATCAACTCACTTCAGGGATATTGCCTGCAGAAGTCCTTGAAGCTATGTCATGGCACCAACCAGCTTTATTTTTGCTGCTTCTGCTTGCAGGCCTTTTCATTATCACATCAAAAGTGGAGATGTTCTCTGATGAATGGAAAGTGTTCCATTCTATATCCAGCTCCTCACATGGCACTGGCTTTTGCAATAAGAATATCTCTAATCATCTCCTCCATGCCATCCAATACCATTGATTTCTCTGAGTAACCCATATTCTAATATCCAAAGAGTCACCATTAATTAGAACAGTAACTAGACCAACCCCAGAAGGAGCAGATTATAGCCTCTGTGTTTTGCAGGGCATGACTTGATTCTTAACTCTCTGAGAAGCCTTTTCAACATCTGCAAGCCACAAGCCAGATATGAAATGCTCTATTTACATATAAATGATTGCAGTTCTAATAACATTTATTCATTGCCAAAGCTATCTTTTGCTTGGCAGATAATTGACGACAATGAGCATATTTCCATTCACCAGCACTCATTGGTTACAGCAGGCATCAATATCTAAAATGCACTGCAATATGTCTCCATACTGTACTCTTCAGCACCTCTCAAACCCGTAAAATCTACCATCAGAAAGTACATGGCAACGCCACCCTTTCAAGTAATCCTGACTTGCTGGGGAACATGCTGTTCCTTCATCAGCATTGTGTCTAAATACTGGAACTCTTAGTTACTAATCACTATATGGTTCTTTAAACAAAGGACAAATGGTTCAATGAAGTGACTCATCACCATGATCACAGGAGCAAATCAATGTGGTTAATAAATGCAGATCTTGTAAGGGCAGCCGTGTTTCATGAAGCATTTAAAACAAAACACGTAAAACAATCCAGTAAATAGACCTTTTCCAAAAAGACTTGTATTAGTTGCCAGTCTTGGTGCTAATTTTTTCACTGCCAAGTCCATTCTTTAAAGGCTAAAATCCTAATCCAAGACCTTGAGGAGGTAGGTCTGACTTGGCAGTTAAATATTATAGTAACGGAATGTTACATTTGTCTTTGGTTCAGGTTCTAAACTCATATCATGTAATCGGTCTAGTATACTGGTCAATGTTTCAGCCCACTACCATCCATCCTATTTTCTCTTTCCTGTCATCCAGGACACATTTAAGCACAAGTTACCTTTAAACAAAAGCTTTTGCCTTCCTTACTATATGTGAATATTGATGAGCTATGTACGAAATTTAAACCATGTATATACCTTGGTATTAGGATGTATTTGCTCATCAATAAAACAACCTTTTCAATTTTACTAGTGTTAAAGGGGAGGTATAAAAATGTTTGCTTAATATTTTTCCTGTTGTATATCGGAAGATAATGGTGCTAGAAATCTTGAGGAAATTGATATCTTTGCATTTCTTTGCAATAACCATACAAGTTCTTATTGAGCCTTGCATTGAAGATTATTTCATCACCAAAAGGGTTTCTTAAAGCTAATTACAATTTAAACAAAAAATGAAATTTCCCTGCTCTTTGTGTACACATTAGTAAATACATTTAGTTTTAGCATTGCCGAAGTTGAAGCTGGGAGCTTGGGTCAACATTGTACATGTAAAATGGTAATGTTTATTTGGGCTGCACATTAAGGGGTATTAGACTGATGGAAAGAAATATTTCAATCTGTGCTTTTTAAAATATTGTTACTTGTAAAGTTTTCTTTTCAAAATTATCATACAATCAATTCTGTTTTTGATCAGGTGACATTTATTAAAAATTGGGTTGAATTTAATATTAGTACAGTGGCATGCACAATGTGCAACATTGTACTGTTTGTAAAATGTGGCCAGCCATACATTTTCAAAAGTCAAACTTTTGAAAATATTTAGCTTCAGATTCATATTTGATCTCTGCCGGTGATGTTTTATGTCACCTGAATGTTCAATGTATTATTGTTCAGTGTTTTCAGTATTGGCAAAGAGATGGGAGAGAGAATTTCTGTGGTAAGATGTTAATGGAGTTAATGGTAAAAGAATACCTGAAGGTTTTGGTAAAGCAAAATGATATTTTAAATATAAACTATTATTATCAATCAAAATAGAAAGGCTATTACAGAAACGAGAAAAGTGTGTTATATTTCTACTTTGTAGTGAACTTGTATTACAATGTAACACAAATGGAGGCTATCCAGCCCATCGTTCTCCAAAAATTTGAAAGATCTATCAAATTAGCCCCACGTCCTTCCTTGCCTTTTCCCATTCGCCCTACTAAAGCATACACTCAGTGCCCACTTTAATAGGTACAGGAGTGGAACCCGCTGTGATTTTTGGATTCTGTACCCCATCCACTTTAACGTTCAAAGATGCTGTGCTGCACACCACTGTTGTAATGCTGTTGCCTTTTTGTCGGCTTGAACCAGTCTGGTCATTCTCCTCTAGCCTCTCTCATTATTAAGGTATATTGGCCCAAAGAACTGCCATTTACTGGATTTTTTTGTTTGTTTTCACACCCGTCTCTATAAACTAGAGACTCACGAGTATGAAAATTGCAGTTTCTGAGATACTCAAACCTCCCCGTCTGGCACCAGCAATCATTCCACAGTCAAAGTCACTTACATCATTTTCTTTTCCATTCTGATGTTCGGTCTGAGCAGCAACTGAACCTCTTGACCATGTCTGCATGCACTGAGGTACTGCCAAGTGATTGGTGAATTAAATATTAATGAGCAACTGTGCCTAATAAAGTGGCCACTGAATGTGTGTGTCAATATCATTTTTGAAAGTTCTGGTTGAATCTGATTGCACAATCTTTATAAGCAGTGGTTTAAAAATTACTATGTAATTTCTGATCTTTTGTCAATTACCTCGAATCTGTATGTTCTAGTTGCTATTTTTTACATCATAAACTGCTTCTGATTTACAAAAATATTGAGTAAAAAAGATGATCACTGATCATAACTATTAAATGTTTTATTAGAACTTCTTTCTGAATATTTTAAGGTAATCACATGTAGTAAATCTACTTAAGAACAAACTTTCAAAACTTATTCCATGCTGTTGGACTTGAAAGGTGGTGGTGAACTGCTTTCTTGAATAACTACACACCTTGACATTTGGTTCTACCCACAATGCTGTAGAGTAGGAAGTTTCAGGATTTTGACCCGGCGACGTTAAAAGAATGGGGATGTATTTCCAAGTCAGGATAGCGTGAGGCATAGAGAACAACTTCTAATTGGTGGTATTCCTGTACATTTTCTCCCCTTATCCTTTTAGGTGGTAAATTTTGGATGAGGTTCCTATCAAGTGATCTGCAATATTGAAGCTGCACTCATCAAGGCAAAGGAAGAGTATTCCATCACAATCTTGATTTGAGCATTGCACATGATATAAACGGTTCAAATTAATCAGACAGGCTGCATATCTCACAGTCCAATATATCTGTATAATATTTCTTTAATGAACCTTAAACCTGGGAGACTTGGTACTATAAGATTCTACCACTTTGTTACTAAACTAATTTTAGACTCTGTGCATTGGACATTGGAATCTTTTTAAATTCCATTTTCTTCATTGAATTCCAGACATAAATGCTCCCTAGGAACTGCCTTAAATGGCCGGGTGTGAACCAAATACTGAAAAAGAAGTATTGAACCTAAGCAGATTTTATAACCTGTATTTCTAGATACGACAAGGTTTAGGAATCATATCTGGCTTTTCCCATGTCTCTGTATAGGGTATTACACAATTGCAAAATCTGAACCTATGATGGGAAATTCCAAATTGCAACAGAAAAGGCATTCATCCAGTAATCTATTAACTGTGCTACTTGATAACATCTAAGATAATGCAGACATAAAAATGTCCTGCATTTCTCATACACTTGTAGTAGAGGGGGGAAAAGATGAATATTCAGTTTATGAGAATAATGGGTAAGTGTTAACCAACATATTGTGTTGAAAGTCCTTTCTGCTCGATAAGTTATGAAGCAAAGAAAAAGAATTTCAGGATGTATTGTATACATTTCTCTGAATGTACTTATTGTACTAAATGTACTTATTGAAACCTATTGAAAATCTGCATTTCAACCATTTTGAGTTGATTTTGTTTTCTCTGGGAAGGTTATCCTGTGGAACTTGCAGAAATCTCAACCCATCTGGACTGTGAACCTTCAGGATCTGGCACAAGAGGAAGAAAAAAATGAGCAGATAACTGGGTGCCAGCTTTTTAATCCACCATTGGCTCATTTCACTTCAGTTGCCAGTTGTGGTAATATATTTGCCTGTGGAGCTGAAGATGGCAAAATACGTTTGTTCAGAGTAACAGGAACAAGATTTGAGTTAGAAAATGGATTCCGCGGTCATAGCTTGGGTGTTTCTCAGGTCCATTTTCTGAACTCTGCATCCCATCCTTATTGGTTGATTTCTGGAGGGAATGATGCTAAAGTCCTCTTGTGGGACCTTGGAGAACAAGTCTTGACAGATGACAAACGACCTTCAAAATCATTGAGGCAAAAATCAAAAGTTGGCTTCACTACTAAGAAAGTACGTAAATGTAAAGGAACAGCCAGTGGTGCAAAAGGCAGCCAAAAAAATAAAAGTAATGATGTTTTGCTGAAGCTCAGTGTTGATCATGGAGAAAAAGTGAATTGGATTTCAGCTGTGGATATAAAGGGTTCTGAAACAATGCTCATTGCTGACCAGAGTTGTCAGATATCACTATACCGTCTAAAAGACCTGTAAGTATGCAGTCAGTGAAACTATTTAGATGAAAGTGGCATTGAATTAGTAAAGGATTTTGGAAGAAGCAAATTGGTAGAATTTCATTAAATTCTGAGATAAATGTGAGGGCCACCTGCATGTCTTGTACTTGGATATGAGTACAGAAAATTCATATGACTGTTAGAATAATCAAATAACCTGTTAGCTATAAATATACTTAAATTTTTGTGAAATTCCATATATGAAAACTGTATCCTGTACAGAGAATTTCTCTGAGACTCCCTAAGAGCTAGGAGCCCTTATAAAGAGGTTGGCAGATTTTTATGTGGCTACTTTGCACTAGAAGGAGGCTGTTTTGATTTGAGAATACTGAAGAATATTAACATGGTAACTATGGAGTAAAGAGTTGTTGGCAGTTCTGAGAAAAATCAGCCTACTCGAAATATGTGCATACAGATTTTTACAACGCTGAGAAACATAAAAGTAAATCTGGAAGAATACTGGACTTCAGCAGGATACATTAGGGCTTTCATTTTTGAACTTTGCTGGTATTTGACAATATTTGTGTTTTTAGATTTTTTTTGCATCATTGATCCCAAAAACTGGTTCAGAAGAGATTATTTTCATAACTGAGTTTACAACAGCTGTGTGACTGAAATATTATTTCTTGATAAACCACAATTTAAAATTCCTCAAAGTATTTATCGTGGTTTCAGTCTAAACATGTTTATTAATAAAGCCTGAAATTCAAATAAAACATGGTGAATTCATTTTTTTTCTCTCAAAGGAGAAAAACTGACTTGTTCAGAAGGAAATAGTTTGATTTTTATTTATGAGAAAATGTTGACAAATCTTGTCAGTTTGGTAACAATACCACAAATGACAACAACTTGTACTTCTCTGTGTATACTAATGTGGACATATTGGTAGCTGATGTCAGTGGTTGCTAGGCAACTGACTGCTTCAATACTGGAGTTAAGGGTGACAGTGGGAACTTAAATTGAGTGCTCCTTATTTGCAGGATTTTCCAGAGATTCATGCTCTAGGTAAGAAGATGTATGCCTCAACTCGCCCCGTTGACTTCAAATTTATTTAATCCATTTGTATTTGAATGTTCCTGTCTCAGAAATGTCAAGTCTTCTGAGAATTTGTCCAGCTAAATCAGACTTGGAGAGATATAGCCAGTTGTAATCTCTAGTGGCAAGCCATTGCTTTGGCAGTCCCACATGATATGCCCGTTTGAAAAGCATAGCACATTCAAGATTTCTTAATTTGATTAAGTACAGTGATTTTTGCAGCATATTATCTCATTGACACATAATTGCAGCTGTCAAAGACACTTAAAGTGAATATTCTTAATGATTGTTATGGATTTGAAGGAAGAAAGTTTATTTAGAACAAATATGATAAATTCTTTTAGTGTTTTCACCTTTCTGTCATTGACCACAGTTCTAAATTCTGCAACATAGGCCCAGCAAAATCTCTCCAATTTTGCTTCACTTAGCAGATGATAAATGTACCATCTATTGGAGCAGTCAAGATTTGTCATATAATCTGAGCCTTGCAGTAAAAATATACTACTGGGACAATTTTGATGTTAAATCGTCCTTCATATATCATTGGTAGTATATTAAAATAATTCAGATATATTGAAAAAGTGACATAACTCTTACTTTCTAATCAGAGTATGAACGGTCAGAGCACATCTTCCTATGGTCAGGGTTCACTGGGATGGAATTATACTGCTGTGCATCCTCAAAGACTAATTTTCAGTAGTCAGTATTCACTAGTAGGGATTTCAGAATCAGGTTTATTATCACCGCCATGTGACATGAAATTTGTTAACTTAGCAGCAGCAGTTCATTGCAATACATAATCTAGAAGAGAAAAAATATAATAATAAATAAACAAGTAAATCAATTACAGTATACATATATTGAATAGATCAAAAAAAAGTACAAAAAAAACAAATACTGTATACTAAAGGAAGTGAGGGAGTGTCCAAGGGTTCAATGTCCATTCAGAAATCAGATGGCAGAGGGGAAGAAGCTGTTCCTGAATCGCTGGGTGTTCCTGATGGTAACAGTGAGAAAAGGGCATGTCCTGGGTGCTGGAGGTCCTTAATAATGGACGCTGCCTTTCTGAGACACAGCTCTCTGAAGATGTCGTGGGTACTTCATAGGCTAGTGTCCAAGATGGAGCTGACTAGATTTACAACCCTCTGCAGTTTCTTTCAGTCCTGTGCAGTAGCTCTACCCCCCGCCCCATATCAAACATTGCTGCAGTCTGTCTGCATGTTCTCCACGATACAACTATAGAAGTTTTTGAGTGTATTTGTTGACATGCCAAATCTCTTCAAACTCCTAATGAAATATAGCCACTGTCTTACCTTCTTTATAACTACATTGATATGTTGGGACCAGGTTAGATCTGCAGAGATCTTGACACCCAGAAACTGCTCACTCTCTCCACTTCTGATCCCTCTATGAAGACTGGTCTGTGTTCCTTCATCTTACCCTTCCTGAAGTCCACAATCAGCTCTTTCACCATATTAATAGCCAGGGATTTGAAGTCTCTGACTATTAATGTTTCTTCAGAAGATCAGATGCCACTATAAAACTAGGCAGAATGTATGATTAATACCTCGACTCATGTTCTAATGCGGATGTGGTAGTGGCATCCTGAAACATATTTAGCTTTCTGCCCTGATGATCTGAACAAAATAATTTACGATTGCTCTATGCTGTGCAGTGTATCCCCATGAAAACTGACCCATTCACCTAGATTATCAAGGAAATTACTATAGTTTTAGCGGAGGCACAGTAACTAATTTGAAATCATAAAGACTAGTAAACAGTGATTGTTAACACATTTGAAAGACCAAGAGCCTCATAATAATAATCTGATTTCTTTGTGTACAAGTTTTTCAAACTGACAACAATAATTCTCCCTGTGATCAAGTGTCCAAAGAAGGTGCAACTAGATTGTTATCACCACCATGCTGTTTTTAACAGGTGAGCTATCAGAGGATAGCTGTAGAAATTTATATACTATTAATTATGTGTAACGTTCATTCAATAAGCACACTCACTGAGTATGTTAAGAACATATACGATGGGAAAACAAAAATAAGTTTCTACGCCTAAGGGTTCTAATTGATACCAAAAGAATAAACTAAGAGCAACACAATCCTGGGGGGTGGGGTGGGCGGTGAAGCTAACAAAAAGGTAAAATCTATACTTGATCCTGACAAAAGAAAGACAAGGAACAATGGTGAAAACTAAAATAAGTTACAGAATGGGTTTATTAAGTTAAACCTAAGGGATACACACAATGGCCAAAATATCAGACCCTTGGTCTGCATGGCAGCAACACCACCTGGCCTACATATCCAAGTTCACAACTGACAAACGACACATCAAGGGGAGAAAGAATGCCGTGGTTGATTGCCTCTTATGGTCAACGGTTGAGGCCATACACGTAGGGGGATGTTACTGAAGAGCAGTCACGGGTCTGCGGTTGACTAACATTGAGTTCGGGAAAGCTGCAGTTTCTCTCCTGTTCGATGTCTCAGGCGGTCTCCCTCACTCCATAGTGCCTACAAACTGTTCTTGGCCTCTTGCGTGCAGGCTGGAAGGCCTTACAGAAACTGGCTGCACTGAAGTTTGTGCGGCACAGCCTTAGTAAGGACATGCGTGATTGGAGTGCAGCTGTGCTGAGTGCCTGGGGGCAAAAATTAACCGTCATGTTCAGGTGCCATTGGCACTTTTGAGGTCCCTGAGTGACAGTTTGACCATGTCAACGTGGACCTGTTCGATTCTCTTCTCCACCCGCCCCCCCGCGGTTTCATGCACCCCTTACCATGGTGGACCACACCATCATGTGGCCAGAGGTCATCTCTCTTGCATCGATGATGGCCGCAGGTGTTGCTCAGTTTGGCACCCCATCTGATATTTCCTCTGACCGTGGTCCCCAGTTCACATCAGACCTAAGGGCTGCGATAGCCCAGAACCTCAGTGTTAAGCTATATCACACCACAGCGTATCACCCACACTCCAATGGCCTATGTGAGCGGTTTCACTGCTCCTTAAAAGCTGCTCTGAGGGCTTCCCTGAAAGATGAGTGTTGACACGATGGTCTCCCGTGGGTCCTGCAGGGGCTCAGGACAGCTCCAAAAGAGCACCTGCAGTCATCCATGGCTGAGTTGGCATACGGGCAGCCATTACAAATGCCAGGTGATTTTATTCCTGATACCACGACCACCTGGTTGGCCTGTGGACAGCATTCCGCCCTCCTCAGTAAACCCAATTCATTTGCACCTTTTCCTACCTCCCATCATGGCATACAGCACCCTTGGGTTCCTGTTGACCTCCCTTCCACCTCGTTTGTTTTCCTCCACCATGATACACACCAACAACACATTAGACCTCCTTATGATGGCCCATTCTGAGTTTTGGAATGGAGAGAAAAGGCTTTTATCATAGATAGGAGGGGGAAACCTGAATGTATTTCAGTAGAGCACCTTAAACCAGCCAATAAAGATCAGGAGGATTCCGCTACCATGCCCTGGCGTCACAACATGACCATCAGCATGTCAGCACACCAATGGATGAGCCAGAGACCCTTGCTGAACATTGGATCCGAGCCAGGCAGCTCACCTGATCTTCGGACAGGCTCACAGTGCTAGTTTTAGTGAACTCCAGGGGGCCTCTGTGGGGTATTGTAGGGGTAGAAACATATACATAATTCACAACCACCGACGTTGAGTTGGGGTTCACCTTAAGAGGCTGGTCTGACGTGATGACTTAATTATGTGAAGTTTTTTACTGTATTTTATATTTTGTATTTGGAAGACAATAAAGGAGTTCTTATGGTTTCCCTTAAACATACAACATCTCTGCCATTTTACCTGCAAAAACCTTGTACTTAATGTCAATAAGACCGAAGAACTGATGGTGGACTTCAGGAATGGTAAGAGGAGGGAACACACACAAGTCCTCATAAAAGGGATCAGAAGTGAAATGAGTAGCAATTTCAAGATCCCGGGTGTCAACATCGCTGAGGATTTATCCTGGGCCCAACGTATCGATGCAGTTACAAAGAAGGCATAACAACAGCTAAATTCCATTAGGGGTTTGAGGAGATTTGGTATGTCATCAAAGACACTGGCAAGTTTCTACAGATGTACCGCAGAGAGCATTCTAACTGGCTGTTTCACTGTCTGGTTTGAGTGAGGGAGTGGCTACTGCACAGGATCAGAGTAAGCTGCAGAGAGTTGTAAGCTTAGTCACCTCTATCGTGGGCACTAGCCTCCATAGTATCCAGGACACCTTCAAGGAGCGATGCCTCACAAAGGTGGTATCCATCATTAAGGACCCCCATCACCCAGGACATCCTCTGTTCTCAATGCTACCATCATGGAGGAGGTACAGGAACCTGCAAGCACACACTCAACGATTCAGGGACAGCTTCTTCCCCTCTGTCATCAGATTTCTGAATGGACATTGAACCCATAAACACTACCTCACTGCTTTTTTAAAAAATTTTTATTTTTACATTACTTATTTAACTATTTAATATAGACAGAATATATACTTACTGTAATTCACAGATTTTTTTTTGTCTATTATGCTGCTGCCGCCAAGACAACAAATTACACAACATATGCCAGTGATATTAAACCTGATAGAGGGTCTTGGTGACATGATGCTTGGAGTACCGTATACAGTTTTGGTCTTTTTAGTTGAGAAAGAAAATGTACTTGCCAAAGAGGTGCACTGAAGATTTAGTAGACTGGTTCCGTGGATGGTATGCAGCTGTATGAGAAGAGATCGAGTGGAATTTAGAAAATGAAAGCAAATCCCATCAAAACTTTAAAAAACTTAAATAGCTGGCTCAGGACACTAGGACATGAGGGCAGAGTTTTAAAATGGATAGGTTATTTTGAAATAAGGAGAAACTTCTTCACCCCATTGGTTGAAGAACCTTTGAAATTCTCTACCTCCTAGAGCTGTTGAGAAATTGAGAAAAACAGAAATCGATTGATTTGTGGATGTTAAGGAAATCAAGGGATATGGTGATGGTGCTTTAAAAAGACACTGAGATAGGAGGTTATGATCTTAATAAGTGGCAGAACAGGCCTGAAAGGTAAGACTGACTATCCCTTTTTCTTATATTGTAATGTAAAGATATAACAATGAATTTATATACAAAAGTATCACTAATAGTAATGATATAAATCACAACAGATTTGGTCTTGGTAGGCCCTGTATCATTCTCATCAGATAGTGATGATTTATTTTGTGTTTGAAGGACAACTCTTGTGCTCTTCTTCAAAAAGTCCTACAGAATTTTTTGTGTCAACTTGTCTGATCTAAAAGCCAAATGCCATCAATGATTCCAAAGTGTAGCACTGCCCCAGAAATCATCCCACAATATTACAGCAGAGGTAGGATCTTGATTAGCTAATCAAAGTAAGAGCACTGATACTAAACCAAAGACATTTGAAACCAATACAAAAATTTTAGTCAAAAGCAGTTATATAATTACAGTCCTCTAATAATCAAAGCCAGACACCATCTGCAACTTCAGACTTCAAAGACTCCTTCAGACCATTGAATGGATGGTAGATGTTTTCTAAGTGTCTTGACTGATGTTTCTTCAATTACAATCATCAATGTCTGGTTAAAAGATCTTTGAAGAATCTAGTGAAGAGCAAAATAGCCGTAAATTCTTAGGTTAGACTATAGTTACGTAAATGAAATGGTTTTTTTTAGATTATGAGAACACTCAGTCCTCTTTTATTGTCATTTAGAAATGCATACATGCATTAAGAAATGATACAACGTTTCTCCAGAGTGATATCACAGAAAACAGGACAAACCAAAGACTAACACTGACAGAACCACATAATTATAACGTATAGTTACAGCAGTGCAAAGCAATACCATAATTTGATGAAGAACAAACCATGGGCATGGTAAATAAAGTCTCAAAAGTCCCCGAGTCCCCGACAGCAGGCGGCAAAAGGGAGAAACTCCCTGCCATAAACCTCCAGGCACCGTCAACTTGCCGATGCCTTGGAAGCAGCCGACCACAGCCGACACTGAGTCCATCCATCCGAAAACTTCGAGCTTCCGACCAGCCTCTCCAATACAGCCTCCCGAGTGTCTTCGACCTCTCCCTGGCCGCTGAAACACACAAAGCCGAGGATTTCGGGGCCTTCTGCTCCGGAGATTCCGGTTACCACACAGTAGCAGTGGCAGGGAAGCAGGCATTTCAGAAGTTTTCCAGATGTTCCTCCGTATTCCATATTTATTTTTTATTTAGAGATACAGATCCTTCCAGCCCTTTGAGTTGCACTGCCAGCATCTCACTAGCCCAATCATGGGACAACTTACAATGGCCAATTAACCTACCAACGGGTGTGTCTTTGGCCTGTGGGAGGAAACCAGAGTATTCGGATGGGATCTATGCATTCCACTGGGACGATGTACAAACTCCTTACAGAGGACACTGGAATTGAACTCCAAATTCCAACACCCTGAGCTGTAATAGCGTGCTAACTGCTACGCTACCGTGGTGTTTTGTGAGATCATTTTCCCTTACTTTTTCAGTTGAAACTTTTAATCAAAATAGGCTGACTATAAACAAAGTACAAGTTAGTAATAATGTATACACAGGGAGGAAAGGCTAACCTGTTGCTATGCTAACCAAAACAAAACTAAAGCCATTCATTCACTACTTTCAACATCCTTAAAGAACAATTAGTCAAAAGCAATTTTATTTCCCATACTTTAACAATAAACTCAAGTTGGCTGTACTGAAATTTTCACTTTAAGTAGCAAGGACATCCCGAAGTAGTTCAGAGATGGCATGGACAACGGACTTTAGGCGGTCATTTTTCCAGTGCCAAGTCAGAAAGTTGTTTTAATTTGTTTTTTAATTCATCTTCTGGCAAATCTGAGCAATAATAACATATACATGACATCACTGAATACTGAAAAGGAGCAATTGCAATGTTTACCACAGTTATGGGAACAAGCCATCAAATACCTGTTTGCAGTCTGTTCAAGGCCAAACAATCCTTCTCTGACAATACATCTTGAATAGTGAAAAAGGGAATAATAATTTTCTGGTAGATTCAGATTAAGATTTGTTTGTCACACGTACATTGAAACATATAGTGAAATGTGTCATTTGTATTAACAACGAGCACACCAAGGGATGAACTGAGGGTAGTCTGCAGGTGTCCCACACAGACCGGTTCTAATATAGCATGCACAAAATGCTTGCCAGAGCAGCACAGAACACAACAAGCAACATAACAGCAGCAGAAAAACAAGCCTTTGAGATCTCCTCGCATTTTTCAAAAGTAAAATGAATACAGGTCTAATTAACCTTATTTCCCCTCAGTGATCCCATCACCCCAGTTGTACTTAAAAAAGGTGAAAACTGAACAAAGTATACATGGTTTCACGAAGTTCCTCTAGAAACACACCTTTACTCCTATACTCCCAAAACCTCTTGCAAACTGGCCGTATACCATTTCTTTACTGCCTGCTTTTGGTTTTTGGTGTACATGATATACCCCCTTTATATATCAGTATTTTCCATTGTATTATCTTTTAAACTCACTTTACTTTCTATTTTTCCTACAGAAGTGGATAACCTCTCATTTATTGATGCTATTTGCCTGCTCCCTCAACTTCCCTGAATTGCCTTGAAGCCTCTTTGCATCCATTTCACAACTTATCATCAGATCAGTCTCCCAGCCCACCATCCACTTTCAACAAACTATACAGATTTATTTGTACTTCTTTCTTTTTTAGAATTATTCCTTACAATTTATATTTGCTTCCCCTCATTATTTGTACCAAAATGTAAGGCTTTATGTTTCTCAACAACGTTTTGAAGTTAAATTCACTACATGGACTACATGGACCAAGGCAAGGGGAATAAAACCACTGAAAAGGAATGAGAGGACAAGAACATGGTACATGAAACAGCACAGCACGTTGGCCCGTGATGGCATGCCGACCTTTGAACCTGCTCCAAGATCAATCTAACACTTCCCTTCTGCGTAGCCTTCCATTTTTCTTTCATCCATGTGCATATCTAAAAGCTTCTTAAATATCCCTAATATATCTGCCCCACACCCCTCCATTCTCTGTGTATAAAACCTATCTCTGACATCGCCCCTATAACCAGTCACCTTAAAATCACGCCCTCTCATGTTAGTCATTTCCACCTTGGAAAAAAGCACTAGCCATCCACTCTATCTATTCCTCTTATCATTGTGTGTGTGTGTGTGTGTGTGTGTGTGTGTGTGTGTGCGCGCGCATGCCCTTAACTCCTGGCGGAGTCATCGGGGCACTGTCATGACAAGCTTTTTTGGTACTGCGTGTCTTGGGCATCTGAAACCTGGCGGAGCCCATCCCTCTCCAGGTTTTTTTTTTACGAGGTCGAGTTGTTAGCTCGACATTCAACCCACAGATGGAGAGCGTGCACAGGAGCCGGCCGGATTCGAACTTGGGACCTCTCGCCCAGAAGTCCAGCATTGATGCCACTATCCACTATGCCACCAGCCGGTCTTATCATTGTATGCAGCTCTATCAAGTCACCTCTCATCTTCCTTCACTCCAAAGAGAGAAGTCCTACCTCGTTCAACCTCTCCTCATAAGATATGCTCTCTAATCCAGGCAGCAAACTGTAGAGCTCCTTTATTCCCTCTCTAAAGCTTCCACATCCATCGTAAAATTAGGCTACCAGAATAGGACACACAAAAGTAAAACATGGACAATAAAGGAGATTCTGTAGAGGCTGTTGGGGAACAGGCAGAGAACTGGATGACAAAGAAATGCTGCAAGAAGGGCAAGTAGAAACAAACCAGAAGGAAGAATAAAGGAGACCATGGTGTCTCATGGATTGCACACAGGAATGGATGGATTAATGGAGAAAGTGGAAGAGACAAAAGTTGGTAGTAGTGCTACAGAGAAGAGGGGCACCACTGGAAACAGACTTAAAGGGAAAGGCGATTGGATGATTTTGGAATTGGTGGACATCTGATGATTTTGAGTTTGAATTATAGGAGCGGCAGTTTAAACTAAAATAGAAAAGAGTGCCAGTTAGAATTAGAAGAATGACTTGGAAAGCGTGAGGAGATGGATGGATTTCAGTGCTCTGTAACTGGGAACGGAAAGTGCTGACTGTCTGAAGTGAGAGGGCAATGGATCTGGGACAGTAACTATTTCAGTTAACACTGGACTATGTGATGATCCCATTGGACTGTTACAAATAAAAGCATACACTTGTATCTTGACACATCCAGTGATTTTATGATTACTCATTACCCCTCCAGCCCCTACATGCAAACCTCCCTTACCTTTATTTTAGTGTTTTAAAAATAATATCAGTTGTAAAGTGTTTAAGTACTTAATCAGTAAACATATAATTTAAAGTAAAATCGGAATCAGAATCAGGTTAATTATCACCACATGTGACGTGCAATTTGTTAACTTAGCAGCAGCAGTTCAATACATAATACATAGTCTAGCAGAGAAAAAAAATACACAAGTAAATCAATTACATATGTTGAATAGATTTTTAAAAAAGGTTAAAAACAGAAATACTGTATATTAAAAAAAAAGTGAGGTACCGTCCAAAGATTCAATGTCCACTTAGGGATCGGATGGCAGAGGGGAAGGAGCTGTTCCTGAATCGTTGAGTGTGTGTCTTCAGGCTTCTGTACCTCCTATCTGATGCTAACAGTGAGAAAAGGGCATGCCCTGGGTGCTGGAGGTCCTTAATAATGGACGCTGCCTTTCTGAGACACTGCTCCCTAAAGATGTCCTGGGTACTTGGTAGGCTAGTACCCAAGATGCCAGCTGACTAAATTTACAACCCTCTGCAGCTTCTTTCAGTCCTGTGCTGTAGCCCCTCCCCCAATACCAGACAGTGATGCAGCCTGTCAGAATGCTCTCCACAGTACATCTATAGAAGTTTTTGAGTGTATTTGTTGACATGCCAAACCCCTTCAAACTCCTAATAAGGTATAGCTGCTGTCTTGCCTTCTTTATAACAACATAACAACATCATATGTTGGGACTAGGTTAGATCCACAAAGATCTTGACACCCAGGAACTTGAAGCTGCTCACTCTCTCCACTTCTGATCCCTTTATGACGATGGGTATGTGTTCCTTCATCTTACCCTTCCTGAAGTCCACAATCAGCTCTTTCATCTTACTGACACCGAGTGTCAGGTTGTTGCTGTGGCACCATTCCACTAATTGGCATATTTCACTCCTGTACATCCTCTTGTAACCACCTGAGATTCTACCAACAATGGTTGTATTGTCAGCAAATTTATAGATGGCATTTGATTTATGCCTAGCCACACGTGTATATAGAGAGTAGAGCAGTGGGCTAAGCACACACCCCTGAGATGCACCAGTGTTGATCATCAGCAAGGAGGAGTTGTTATCACCAATCTGCACAGATTGTGGTCTTCCGGTTAGGAAGTCAGGGATCCAATTGCAGAGGGAGGTACAGAGGCCCAGGTTCTGCAACTTTTCAATCAAGATTGTGGGAAAGATGGTATTACGTGCTGAACTATAGTCGATGAACAGCATCCTGACATAGGTGTTTGTGTTGTCCAGGTGGTCTAAAGCCATGTGAAGAGCCACTGAGATTGCATCTGCCATTGACCTACTGTGGCGATAGGCAAATTGCAATGGGTCCAGGTCCTTGCTGAGGCAGGAGTTCAGTCTAGCCATGACCAACCTCTCAAAGCATTTCATCACTGTCGATGAGTGCTACCAGGCGATAGTCATTAAGGCAGCCCGCATTAATCTTCTTAGGCACTTGTTGCATTCCTTTGCAACAATTGGTACGTTCCTTTGGATTTCTATGGAATTGCATTTCTGATTTTGTCCCCTTCAACATTTAGCTCTTTAAGTTTTTGTTTTATTTAAGTCTCATAAAGATGACTGATTGTTCATTATAAACACAAGAAAGTCTGCAGATACTGGAAATCCAAAGCAACTCATACAAACTGCTGTGGGAATCGACAGATCAGGCAGCACCTATGGAAATGAATAAGCAGTCGACATTTCAGGCTGCGACCCTTCTTCAAGACTGAAAAGGAAGGGGGAAGATGCCAGAACAATATCTTATATTACATCTGGGTAGCCTCCAATCTGATTGCATGAATATTAATTTCTCCTGGTAAAAATAATTTCCTATCCCTCCCCTCTTTTTCTATTTCCTACTCTAGCCTCTTACCTTTCCTCACCTGCGTACCACTCCACCTCAGGTCCCCTTCTCCTTCCCGCTCCTATGATCCACTCTCTTCTCCTATCAGATTCCTTCTTCTCAAGCCCTTTGTCTTTCCAACCCACCTGGCTTCACATATCACCTTCCAGCTAGCCTCATTCCTCTCCCCCCCCCCACCTTTTTATTCTGGTGTCACCCCCCACCCACTTCCTTTTCAGTCCTGAAGAAGGGTCTCAGCCTGAAATGTCGGCTGTTTATTCATCTCCATAGATGCTGCCTGACCTGCTGAATTCCTCCAGCATTTTGTATTTGTTCATTTTACCTGCAGATTAAATTTTAAAACCCATATCATTAGTTTCACATTTAACATTTTAAAGATTTTCATTCTTTAATTATATACTTTGCAATAAAGTGTCGGTTTTTCAAAGCTCCTAGCGGGATGATCGTGAGTTTAAGGGACTGATTGCTGTTTGGTTCTTTGTCAATACCACATGAAGCCAATGTCCATTGCACAGAAAGTCTTTGAAATTATTCAGTTACCAGATCTGATGTTCAGCAATTGTTCACTTTTCAGTGGCATGTTATTCTTGAGCATTCTACAGGAAAATCTCAGCTATCTTGGTGCCATTTGTTATCTGTTCCAAGTAGAGGATACCTCAATTGACCTCATATCCAGGTACAAGAAAGTCACACCTTGCTATTCATTACTCACCTGAATGAATAGCTTCAGTCACAGAGTTTTGACTTTTAAGTAGAAAGGGCTTGCGGTCTACTTTAAAATGCAGGAAATAAAATAACTTGACATTGCAGTTGAAGTAAATCAGCATTAGAGTCACAGAGCAATACAACAGGTTTAGAGTCAACGAGTCCATGACACACATCCAGCTTGTTACAATTTCCTGCATTCTGCCCATACTTCTTTGAGCCCCACCCCACTATGCACCTGTCCAAGTGCTTCTTGAATGATAACATTGTACCTGCCTCAACCACTTCTTCTGGCAGCTATTCACCACCCTCTACATGAAAAAATTGCCCCTCAGGACTCTTTTAAGTCTGCCTCCTCTCAACCTAAATTAATGCCCCTAGTTTTGGTCTCCCCTACCCTGGGAAAAACTGTTTCCATCCATCTTGTCTAATTCTCTCATTATTTAAGCATTTCTATAAAGTCACTCCTCATCCTCCAAGGTTCCAAAGAATAGACACCTAGCCTGGCAAATCTCTCCCTATAACTCGGGCCCTCTCATCCCGGCAATATCCCTGTAAATCATTTTTGCACTCTTTCCAGTTTAACAATATCTTTCCTATAACAGGGTGACAAGAACTATACACAGAACCCCAAGCGTGGCCTCACCAATGACTTATACTAATTGCAACATAATGCTGAATGGCTTTTTCACCACCCTGTCTGTGATGCCACTTTCAATATGAACTTGTACTCCTAAGTAACTCTGGTCAATTACACTCCCAATTCAGAGACCAGTCCTACACTGGTCTAACTTTACAAAATGCATCACCTGACACTTACCTGTACTGAAATCCATTTTCCGCTCCTTGGCCCACTTCCCAAAGTGATCAGGATCCCCCTGTAACCTACAATAGCCTTCTTCACTACGAACAACCCCTTTTAATTTGTCTCATCTGCAAACATAAAGATCAAACCTTGTGCATTTGCATCTGTATAATTTATACAAATGACAAGGTTCTTAACACCAACCCCTGCAGAACACTACTGGTCACCATTCTGAGAATCAACCTTCATCCATGATCCTCTGTTTTCTACCTCCCAGACAATTCTGAATTTGAAATCCATTGGGTCTAATCTTCCAGGCCAAGCTAGCATGAGGGACCTTGTCAAAGGTTTTGTTGAAATCCAAACATTCACCGTCCTACTCTCATCTACCTTTTCAGTTACCTCTTCAGTTATGTCATCAAACACGACATCCCACGCACAAAACCATGCTGACTCCTCCTAATTATTCAATGTTTATCCAAATACTGGTAGATCCTCCTCCTCAAAATTCTCTCCAGTAACTTCTCCACTTCTGCTTTCAGACTGACCAGCCTATAGTTCACTGGATTGTCTATTTCAAAGGATCCCACTCATCCTGGACATCACCTGTTTTCCCCTCTACCTTCTGGGAAGAGATACAGAGCATTAAGGATGAAAATAAAGAAACTCCTTAACAGCTTCTACCCACAAGCAGTGAAATGTATAACACCCCCTTCCCTTCTCCTGCCTCCCTCCTAAGATGGCGGCAGCTAAATGCATCACACTTCCAGGAATGGCAGGTGTGCAATAGTCCTACCCACCCCCCACCCCCATCCATATATTATTAACTTTGGACTGCGCTCTTAAGGTTTTAGAGTTTATTTTATGTATATATTCTTTGTCATGCTGCAAAACGTTGAGCTGCTAAACTGTGTTTCATTGCTCCACAACAATGACAATAAAGATATTCTTCTTCTTCTTCTTCTTCTTCTTCTTCTTTATTAACCTTTTCAAACAATGGAACAAATTTAGAAACTTTTCAGTGTTCAAAAACTTCAGCAATGGTTAGCAATGAAGGAAATATCTCGACCAGGACCTCTACAACTTTCTCTGAGTACTTATTCAACTTATTACACTGTAACTCTGGAAATATCTCCTCTCTGGTACTAGGAATGTTCTCCAAAACATCTCCAGTTGTTTTCCTTATCTCCTGAGCAACCATGATTTTCTCCTCAATAAACACAAAGGAAAAATATTAATTAAAATGCCACCCATCTCTGGTGGCTCAAGACATAGACGGCCCTGCTAAGCTCTAAAGGGTCTTACTCTCTCAATAGCCACACTTTTAATATAGCCATAGAACCTTTTAGAATTTTCCCCAACCCTTCCTGCCAGACCCATCTTATAGCCACTCGTTGCACAGTGGGAATTGTCCAGCTAATGAGCATTTACTGAAAAACGCTAGCAAAGAGTCACACAGATGTCATTCAATTCACCCTACCACCTGTGCGAGCACCAGATATTCTCATACCTATGTCTTCATGAGAGGATGATTGTTAATCCAGAAGTCAGCACAACTAACCTCTTAGAATAGGTTGGGGAGGGTTTGTTGGAGGAACGTCAGCCACTGTAATGTGCATCATTCTGCCTTACATCCTGAGAAGAAACCATGCTCTCTGATAGCCATTATTCCAGCCAACCTTCCGGAGATACTCTGTGTTCTGTAATAGCCATCAACATAATTCCTTAAGACATTGTGGTCTCTATCCATTATCCCATCTTACCAACAAAAAAAAAACCCTGTTACACTAATCTGGAAACTGATCGGATTTTGCTTCACTTGAAGTTAAGAGATGTAGGGGCCATTCTTTATCACGACACCAAAATGAAATGCACATTTGATGACACATTGTGTTACAACTTAGGAGTACAGATTCAGCTGTGTGACCTTCCTGAAACTGACTGCCTAATGACTCTATTTCCTTATAGTTTGGTCTTCCTTAGAACAGGTAGACTTCCTTTGCTTTTCACTAAATATTAATCTCAAGATCAGCATTTTTGATACATTACTTGAACCGTGGCTTTCAAGCTATTTTCAGAGGTCGTTAAGAGTCAACGAATTGAGTTACTTCTCAGCCAGACTGGTTAACAATTCCCTGAATTCCCCGGGGCAGCATGGTAGTGTAGTGGTTAGCATTACGCTATGACAGCACTGGTAACCTGGCTTCAATTCCTGCCGCGATCTGTAAGCATTTTGCACATTCTCCCTGTGACCATGTGGGTTTTCTCCGAGTGCTCCAGTTTCCTCCCACATTCCAAGGATGTACAGGTTAGTGGGTTAATTGGTCACGTGGGTGTAATTTGGCAGCACAGACTCACTGGGCCAGAAGGGCCTCTTACTGTGCTGTATCTTGAAATAAAATAAATAATTTTTTCCTATCTATTTGCTTTATTCATGATCAATTTACTGAGACTAAGTTTTGATTCCAACTTAGTGGTGTCAACGCCTTGACACTGACATTGACACAATGGTGTCAAGAAGACAACCTCTCCCTCAATGTTACAAAAACAAAGGAGCTGGTTGTGAACTACAGGAGGAACGGAGACAGGTTCATCCCTATTGACATCAATGGATCTGGGGTTGAGAGGGTGAACAGTTTAAGGTTCCTCAGCATACACATCACAGAGGGTTTCACGAGGTCTGTACATACCGGCTGTGTGGTGAAGAAGGCACAACAACACCTCTTTCACCTCAAACGGTTGCAGAAGTCTGGTATGAGTCCCCTAATCCTAAAGACTTTCTACAGGGCATCCTGATTGGCTATGTCACTGCCTGGTATGGGAACTGTACTTCGCTCAATCGCAGGACTCTGCAGAGAGTGGTACAGACAGCCCAGCGCATCTGTAGATGTGAACTTCCCACTATTCAGGACATTTACAGAGACAGGTGCATAAAAGCCAGGACCAACAGGCTCCAGGACAGCTTCTTCCGCCAGACCATCAGACTGATTAATTCATGCTGATACAATTATATTTCTATGTTATACTGACTATCCTGTTGTGCATACTATTTATTACAAATTACTATAAGTTGCACATTGCACATTTGTACGGAGGCAGAACGTAAAGATTTTTACTCCTCATGTTTGTGAAGGCCGTAAGAAATAAAATCAATTCAATTCAAATTCTTTGAATTTGTTGAATTGCTTTGCTGGGATTCAGATTCATATCTCTTATCCATTGCAACTTAACCACTTTGCTACCATACCTCCGGCTAATGGCAGGTGATTTTCAGCAATTTCTCTGGTACCAGTGTAGTTACTTTCACCACTTTGGAGAAGGCCATTTTGTGAGAAAGATCCTGCTAAAATTTCAATCGATTTAAATTCCATATCAGAAGATAATTTAGCCATATCCATGCAAGCAACTGTTCATTGCAGTATCAACAGTACAGTACTGTGCAAAAATCTTAGGGCACATACATGTAGCTAGTGTGGCCTAAGACTTTGCATAGTATTATGTACTGCACTGAACTGCTACCAAAAAAACACAAATTTCTTGACATAGATAGATACTTTATTGATCCCAAAGGAAATTACAATGTCACAGTAGCATTACAATTTCACAGATATACAAATATTAGAAGAGAAGTAAGAAAGAATAAAAAATGTTATCTCATACAGTCTAACAGGAGGGGGTCATCGCTTCCCTGGCTATGGGTTGACTCATTATAGAGTCTAATGGCTGAGGGTAAGAATGACCTCATATAGAGCTCTCTGGATCAGAGCAGTTGTCCTAGTGAGTGATTATGAACATGATTCTGATATGGGTCTCTATTGTGGACTGGGAGTGGAAAACGGGCAAGGGAGAGGGGAATCATGGTTGGGAAATGGGAAGCACTGGACAGCCATTCTGTAATGATCAATAGATCGATTGTTTAGAATCAAATGATCTTGCCTGGTGTGTCAGGGCTGAGTGTGTCTGCACCCACCCCACACCCCCCCACCCGGCCCTCCATTCCAACTCCCCGGCACTCCTCTGTTGCCCACCCCTCCCGCAGCATTCCACTCCCGCCATTCCCAACATCTTATGTTCCTGTCAGATTTACAAACTTACTCTTTGCTCCACATTGACAAATACAGTACAGTGGAAAAGGCTCAGGCACCCTAGCTATATATACAGTACATATGAGATAGGCAACCCAAGGATGAAGAAGATTTAAGTAGCTTTTGGATTGAAGGTAACGGCTGTACATTATCCAGAGGACTGGTTACATTGGATATACAAATCTATCCCACAGAAAACTACAGACAAAACAAAGGTTGATTTCCTTTATTTTCATTGAGAAATTTCTTCATCTATCTCCACTGCAGTAAACATCTGGAAAATATTAAAACATTTTCTTGCTTGGGTTTATAAATACATTAAGGTAAGGGATTAGTTAGGGAGTCAAAGTAAAGAAACAAAAACAAAATCATAGGAGTCTGAAAAGTGATTAGAAGTTATTTAACTTGGTTAGTAATTTATCTATTAATAGATTAAAATGATCCTTAAAGTGGTGTTTGGAGACATGCAACCCGGGGACTAATCTTGTTTTATATTTACAAATGGTCAAACTAGGATTTTTTTTATAAGTTACCTTGAAAAGTTTTGCATTTAATCTTGTATTGCAAACTTCAAATAGCCTTGATTAGGTAAATGTTTGGATTGAGGTGCAGTCAAACGATCAGAATGATCAAATAAAGGAGTTATTTACAGGAAATTGACATTGGAACATAGTGGCATATTTATGTTACAATGTACCAATATAAATGATACACTATGACTATGCAGCAATTCATTGAAATCTTACAAAACTTATTTCATACAGTAATACTGTGCAATCACAGGGCTTGTGTAATGAGGAAATATATTTGACCATTGCAGGGAGCACAATAAAACAAAACAGTTCCATTATTTCTGTGATGGAGAAAACACAATTCTTCCCTATTTAACATGCTGCCCGTATCAGCCTACATCCGGTGACGGACTATATTCATGTCGACTGGTTCTCAGTATATTCCAACCATGAGCAAATACCCTAGCAACTGTTGCTGTTAGGGTTAATGTTCTGAAGAGGCACAGCGGCTGCAGATAGTGCTGTGTTCTCATAGTTCCTCTAACCCAGGTTTAACTCTGATCTCCCCTTTAAATGTTACATGTCTCTCCCGTGACTGTCTGTGTGAGTTTCTGCTGACGTTGATCCCTAAAGGTTGCAGCAAAGTAAATGAGGTGATGAAGGTGTGCAGAATGCTGGTCCCTTCGTTAGCCAGGGCATGGGCATCATGGTATAACTGTAAGAAACTATGGTTAGGTCACAAGGTGGAGTGTCGTGTGCAGCTGTGGTCACCACACATGTCCATAATTCATTGAAAGTGGTGTATCAAGTTGACAGGATTCTGAAGAAAGCTTTTGGCACATTGGCCTTCATGAATCAAAATACTGAGCACAGGAGATGGGATGTTACATTGAAGTTGTATAAGACATTGGTGAGGCTTCATTGGGAGTATTGGGCGCAGTTTGGTTCACCTACCTACCAGAAAGATGGTAATAATGTACAGAGGAGGACTTGAGTTAAGAGGAAAGATTCAATAGGTCAGGAATTTATTGCTTAGAATGTAGAATATTGAGAGGAGGTTTGATAAAGGTATACAAAATTATGAAGGCTATAGATAGGGTAAATGCAGACAGGCTTTTTCCGTGAGAGCCGTGAGAGTGTGGAATGAGCTGCGAGCACAAGTGGTGCATGCAAGCTTGATTTCAACGTTTAAGGCAAGTTGATATAGGTACATGGATGGCAGGGGTATGGAGGGGTATGGTCTATGGAAATAGGCAGTTTAAATTGTTCGGTATGGACTAGATGGGCCGAAGGACCATTTTCTTCGACTCTATGTGAAGGACATGCTTACACTGGAGAGGTTGTAGAAGAGGTTTACCAGATTGTTGCATTTTAATTACAAAGAGAGGCTATATAAGCCGAGTTTGTTTTCTTTGGACTGGAGGAGGCTGTGGAAAGACCTGATACAGGTATAATAAATAATAAGGTTCAAAGATAAGGTGGGTAGAGAAAATGCTTTTCCCATAATGGAGACATCTAAAACCAGAGGGCACAGGTTCAAGGTGAGGAGTAAGGACAGGGGAGAACTAAGGGAAAATACTTTCACCCAGAGGCTGGCTGTAATCTGGAGAGCTATGTCTGAGCAGACATGCTGATAACATTTTAGAAATGTTATGATGGAGTTATGATATTTTGGCCATTACAGAGACTTTGATAGCTCAGGGGCAGGAATGGTTACTTCGAGTGTCAGGCTTTAGATGTTTCAGAAAGGACAGGGAGGGAGGCAAAAGAGGTGGGGTGTGGTACTGTTGATCAGAGAGAGTGTCATGGCTGCAGAAAAGGAGGAAGTCATTGAGGGATTGTCTATGGAGTCTCTGGAACAGCAACAGGAAGGGGCAATAACTCTACTGGGTGTTTATTATAGACCACCCAATAGTAACAGGGACATCGAGGAGCAGATAGGGAGACAGATTCTGGAAAGGTGTAATAATAACAGGGTTGTTGTGGTGGGAGATTTTAATTTACCAAATATTGATTGGCATCTCCCTAGAGTGAGGGGTTTAGATGAGATGGAGTTTGTTAGGTGTGTATAGAAAGGTTTCTTGAAACAATATGTAGATAAGCTTACAAGAGGAGAGCCTGTACTTGATCTGATATTGGGAAATGAACCTGGTCAGGTGTCAGATCTCTCAGAGGGAGAGCATTTTGGAGATAGTGATGACAATTCTCTCCCCTTTACTATAGCATTGGAGAGGGATAGGAACAAATAAGTTAGGAAAGTGTTTAATTGGAGTAAGGGGAAATATGAGACTATCAGGCAGGAACTTGGATGCATAGACTGAAAACAAATATTCTCAGGGAAATGTACAGAAGAAATGTGGCAAATGTTCAGTGGATATTTGTGTGGAGTTCTGCATAGGTATGTTCCAATTAGACAGGGAAAGGATGGTAGAGTATAGGAACAGTGGTGTACAAAGGCAATTGTAAATCTGGTCAAGAAGAAAGGAAGAGAAAGATTCAAAAAACTAGGTAATGATAGAGATCTAGAAGATTATTAGGCTAGCAGGAAGGAGCTTAAGAATGAAATCAGGAGAGCCAGAAGGGGCCATGAGAAGGCCTTGGTGGAGAGGATTAAGGAAAACCCCAAGGCATTCTACAAGTATGTGAAGAGCAAGAGGAAAGACATGACAGAATAGGACCAATCAAGTGTAACAGTGGAAAAGTGTGAATGGAACCAGAGGAGACAACAGAGGTACCTAATGAATGCTTTGCTTCAGTATTCACCACACAGAAAAGGACCTTGGCGATTGTAGGGATGGCTTACAGTGGACTGAACAGCTTGAGAACATAGATATTAAGAAAGAGGATGTGCTGGAGCTTTTGGAAAGCATGAATTTGGATAAGTCACTGGGACCGGATGTGATGTACCCCAGGCTACTGTGGGAGGCAAGGGAGGAGATTGCTGAGCCTCTGGCAATGATCGTTGCATCATCAATGAGGATGGGAGAGGTTCCGGAGGATTGGAGTGTTGCAGATGTTGTTCCCTTATTTAAGAAAGGGAGTAGAGATAGCTTAGGAAATTATAGACCAGTGAGTCTTACTTCAGTGGTTGGTAAGTTGATAGAGAAGAGGCATGACTTACGAACATTTGACAATAGACAATAGACAATAGACAATAGGTGTAGGAGTAGGCCATTCGGCCCTTCGAACCAGCACCACCATTCACTGTGATCATGGCTGATCATCCACAATCAGTATCCAGATCCTGCCTTATCTCCATAACCTTTGGTTCCGCTATCCTTAAGAGCTATATCTAACTCTTTCTTGAAAGCATCCAGAGACTTAGCCTCCACAGCCTTCTGGGGCGGAGCATTCCATATATCCACCACTCTCTGGGTGAAAAAGTTTTCTCTCAACTCCATTCTAAATGGCTTACCCCTTATTCTTAAACTGTGGCCTTTGGTTCTGGACTCACCCATCAGCGGGAACATGCTTCCTGCCTCCAGTGTGTCCAATCCCTTAATAATCTTATATGTTTCAATAAGATCCCCTCTCAGCCTTCTAAATTACAGAGTATACAAGCCCAGTCACTCCAATCTTTCGACATATGACAGTCCCGCCATCCCGGGAATTAACCTTGTGAACCTACGCTGCATTCCCTCAATAGCAAGAATGTCCTTCCTCAAATTTGGAGACCAAAACTGCACACAGTACTCCAGGTGTGGTCTCACCAGGGCCCTGTACAGCTGCAGAAGGACCTCTTTGCTCTTATACTCAATTCCCCTTGGTATGAAGGCCAGTATGCCATTAGCTTTCTTCACTGTCTGCTGTACTTGCATGCTTGTTTTCAGTGATTGATGTACAAGAACACCTAGATCTCATTGTGCTTCCCCTTTTCCTAACTTGACTTCATTTAGTTAATAATCTGCCTTCCTGTTCTTACCACCAAAGTGGATAACCTCACTTTTATCCACATTAAACTTCATCTGCCATGCATCTGCCCACTCACCCAGCCTGTCCAAGTCACCCTGCATTCTCATAACATCCTCCTCACATTTCACACTGCCACCCAGCTTCGTATCATCAGCAAATTTGCTAATGTTACTTTAACTCCCTCATCTAAATCATTAATATATATTGTAAACAGCTGCAGTCCCAGCGCTGAACCCTGCGGTACCCCACTGGTCACCGCCTGCCATTCCAAAAGGGACCCGTGAATCGCTACTCTTTGTTTTCTGTCAGCCAGCCAATTTTCAGTCCATGTCAGTACTCTGCTCCCAGTATCATGTGCCCTAACTTTGCTCACTAATCTCCTATATGGGACTTTATCAAAGGCTTTCTGAAAGTCCAGGTACACTACATCCACTGGCTCTCCCTTGGGGAGGCATAATATGATTAGGAATTATCAGCATGGCTTTGTCAAAGGCAGGTCATACCTTATGAGCCTGATTGAATTTTTTAAGGATGTGACTAAACACATTGATGAAAGTAGAGCAGTAGATGTAGTGTATATAGATTTCAGCAAGGCACTTGATAAGGTACCCCATGCAAGGCTTATTGAGAAAGTAAGGAGGCATGGAATCCAAGGGGACATTGCTTTGTGGATCCAGAATTGGCTTGCCCACAGAAGGCAAAGTGTGGATGTCGACGGGTCATATTCTGCATAGAGGTCAGTGACCAGTGGTGTGCCTCAGGGATCTGTTCTGGGACCCCTATCCTTCATGATTTTTTATAAATGACTTAGATGAATAAGTGGAGGGATAGGTTAGTAAATTTGCTGATGACACAAAGGTTGGGGGTGTTGTCGATAGTGTGGAGGATTGTCAGAGATTACAGTGGGACATTGATTGGATGTGAAACTGGGCTGAGAAGTGGCAGATGGAGTTCAACCCAAATAAGTGTGAGGTGGTTCGTTTTGGTAGGTTAAATATGTTGTCAGAATATAGTATTAGGTAAGACTCTTGGCAGTGTGGTGGATCAGAGGGATCTTGCGGTCAGAGTCCATAGGACACTCAAAGCTGCTCTGCAGGTTGACTCTGTGGTTAAGAAGGCATACAGTGCATTGGTGTTTATCAATCGTGGGATTCAGTTTAAGAGCCAAGAGGTAATGTTGCAGCTAGATAGGACCCTGGTCAGACCCCATTTGCAGTACTGTGCTCAGTTCAGTTCACCTCACCTCACTACAGGAACGATGTAGAACCCATAGAAAGGATGTTGCCTGGATTGAGGAGCATGCCTTATGAGAAAAGCTTGAGGGAACTTGGCCTTTTCTCCTTAGGGCGGCAGAGGATGAGAGGTGACCTGATAGAGGTGTACAAAATGATGAGAGACATTGATCGCGTGGATAGTCAGAGGCTTTTTCCCAGGGCTGAGATGGCTAGCATGAGAAGGCACCTTTTTAAGGTGCTTGGAAGTAGGTACAGAGGAGATGTCAGGAGTATATTTTTTAATGCAGAGTCGTGAGTGCGTGGAATGGGCTGCCGGCAACGGTGGTGGAGGAGATATAATAGGGTCTTTTAAGAGGCTCCTGGATAGGTACATGGAGCTTAGAAAAATAGAGGGCTATGTGTTTTCTGAGGTAATTTCGAATGTAGGGACATGTTCGACACAGCTTTGTGGACTGAAGGGCCTGTATTGTGCTGTTGGTTTTCTATGCTCTAAATATTTAAACAATCATTTTAATTGCCAGGGCATAAGCAGGCACGAATCACATGGCAATAAATGGGATCAGAATAGGTGGGTACCTGACAGTTGGCATAGATATAGAGGGCTGATAGGGACTGAGCTCTAAGACTTGATCCCAAAGATGTCTGACCACCCCTAGTGTACGTGGTTGGTGGGAGAATCAAAAGGATGGTAATAGGTGGGAAGATAGGTTACAGGAATAAGTGGCTGTCATGGAAATGGGGTTTCTTTATGAGTCAGCATAGATCAATGCACCAAACCTTCACTATGTAACAAGTAAAAATTAGCAGTGACCCATTTCATGTGGAGGTCGCTGGCAAAAGCTGTACCGCGTTAACCATAAACTAAATAAAAAAAATAAATGAGTCATACATTGGGAATGACAATTTAATCCCACTTTAATTGAAATTTTCAGTCGAGTACAATAGAATGTTTGTCTGTCTTCTACTTCTTTCTGCAGCAACTAGCTATCTACTTTGTTTCATATTTACAGATAATCATGCTAAGAATTTTCATTTAAAAGTGTCTAATGTTATTGCATTTAATCTGTACTGCGAACTTCAACTGACCTTGATGAGGTAACGGTTTGGACTGAAAAGTGGTCAAATGATCACTTTTTTTAAAAAAAAACAAGAAATCATCATTTCATAATGTCATATCAATATAAATTACACAACATGACAATACAGCTTTACTAAAATCTCATGAAATTTCTTTTATACGGTAACACAGGGTGCAAACAAAGCAGCTCCATGGAATCTCTGTGATGGAGAAAACCTACTCAAATGCTGCTAATCTCAGCCTTCTTCATTAATAGATTGTATTCACTGCACCAGGTCCTTGCCATGTCCCAGTGACAAGCAAGCACACTAGCAACCGATCAGATGCTTTTGGGTTCAAGTGGTACTGTATTCTTCTTCATATAATATTGACTGGGACTTGAATCCAGCAAAATTGGATGTACAGTGATTCAGAACATTAAACCGAGAATATGGCAGCGTATTCCAGTGGATGCAAAGTATCTAATGGCACAACCTTTGAAAAGTTCTCCCAGTTCCTCCCTCAGATCAAAAATCTGTTTAATCATTTGTGTACTCTTTATTGAACTGTGTTGTATGCAAAGTCACACACAAATTGCTGGAGGAACTTAACAGGTCTGGCAGTGTCATGGAAATGAATAAACAGTCAATATTTTGGACCAAGATGCTTCTTCAGGACTGGAAAGGAAGGCCGGGGGGAGGGGGGGGGGGAAGAGACACCAGAATAAAAATGTTGGCGGGGAGTGGGGGGGAGAAGAAGGGAAGCAGGACAAGCTATAAGGTGATAGGTCACATACACACAAAACCTTGGAGGAACCTTTTCACATCTGTAGAATCTGTTGTGTTTATCATATGCAATGTAGTAAGCAGAGAGCCGCAGGACATAATTAAGTTCTATCTAAATATCAACTGATTCTTGCCTCTTGCCAATTGTTTCTTTGTGAGGAAGGCACACAACAACCAGCATCATTTTAAGAGCCAAACTTCTCCAGCTAGAGCATAAACTGGGGGAACCACAATGTCAATGGGAATTACAAATTCTAGAGCAACACACACAAATGCTGGAGGAACTCAACAGGTCAGACAGCATCTATGGAGCTGACGTTGCTGGGTGAGACTCATCTTCAGGGCATGAAAGAAAGCAGAAGCCAAAGTAAAAGGGCAAGAGCATGAGCTAATAGATAATGGGTGAAGCTAGGTGAGGGGGAAGGTAGGTAGGAGGGGTTGGGTGAGAAGTGGGAATTATGAGAGAAACTGGGAGGTGATAGGTGGAAGAGGCAAAGGACTAAACAAAATGGAATCGGAGAAGACAGTACACTATGGAGCAAAGGGAAGGAGGTGGGGAACATAAGGAAGAAAGATGTCGGTGATGGGTAGGTTATGAAGGTGAGGCTGGAAAGTAAAGTGATTAAGGGGCCAGAGGGATAAAGGAAAACAAAGGTGGGAGCGACACCAGAGGGTCCATGAATTCATTGACTGGTAGAGCATGTTTATGGAGTCACAAGGCCTACTTGTTTCTTGATGTGTGATTGCAGTGCTAAACCCAGCTAGAATCAGCAGAAGGGGAGAGAATTGGAGTAAGAACAAAAATACATTTAAGAGAAGTGCATTCTTGCATATCTGCTGTTTTCCCATTTCACTTTCAGTTCCTGTGGATTTTGGATGCCTATCATGAGGCCAATTTATATTAAACGTCCTCCTCCAAGATATCACCCATATTCATGTGTCTATAAATGCCTCAACCTCAAAGTGCCTGCTTCAACTAATACCCCTACTGACCAATTGTAGACACCTACCACTCAGTATTTAAAAAAAACTTCCCCCAACCTCAAAAGCAAGACTTCTGATGTTTAACATCCCTACTTTAAGGAAAAGATTCTGTCTGTTGACCCTATCTCAAAGTCCCCATCCAAGCCACATAATTTTAAGAGCATCTATCAAGTCTCCCCTCAGCCCCTCAGCATCCTAGAGAGGACAACCAGAAGTTTGTCAAAGTTTTCATTATAGGTCATACCATCTAATCAAGGCAGCATCTTGGTAAACCTTTTTGGCATCACCTCTACAGTATTCACATCCTTCCTGTAATGGGACTACCAGAATCACACACAATATTTCACCTGTGGTCTAAAGTTTGCTATAGCTGTAGCATGACTTGCTTACCATTATAGTCAATATTCCTACCAATGAAGGCAAGCCTTCTTTATCCCCTTATCTAGCCACTAACAATGAACTATGGACCTGGATCCCATGATCCCTCAATATTTCAAAGCAAGTTGGGGCCTACCATTTACTGTATCATTTTTCCTTTCATTTGACCTCCCAAAAAACATCTCACATTTGCCTGGATTAAACTCCATCTGCCACCTCTCTGTCCATTTTTGTAACTGATCTATATCATTTTATATTCTTTGAAAGTCCTTTACCCCATCTACAACTCCACTGAGTTTGGTCCCATTCACAAATTTGCTAATCTACCCTACTTACATTTTCATCTGCATCACAAATATATATCACAAACAGGGGTCCCAGCAGTGATCCTTGTAGAACATCACAGGTCACGGACTTCCAGCCAGAATAACAGCTCTACGCTTTGTTTTCAATGGGCAAGCCAGTTCAGAATCAAAACATCCCACACATCTTTATCTTTTCAATCAGCTGATAATGGGGTACCTTATCAAATGCCTTAGTAAAGTCCATGTAGATAACATCAACTATCTTACTCTTATCAAAATCCTTGGTTATCTCCTGAAAAACTTTGATCAAAATTATAAGGCATGACCTACTCTGTAAAAAGCTACAACTTGATAAATGTGTAGAAGTCCCATTGCTCAGTATTCTCTCCAACAGCTTCCCTACCACTTATGTAAGGCCACTTGACTACAATTACCCTTATTGAAAAAAAACATTATTTACTATTCTCCAGTTTTGAGACCTTGTACGTTACTTGCAATGACATAAAGATCTTTTGCAAAGCTCCAGCAATCTCACTTGCATTTTAAATATTCTGGGATATATCCCATCAGGTTCTGGGGACATATCCACCTTAACACTTTCCAGCAGATAAAGCACTATTCTCCAACTCCATCTCAAAAGGCCCACTCTGCCTTCACTATTCTCCAAATCCTTCTCCTCTACTTGGTAAATACTGACAAGAAGTACTCATTCAGTACCTCAGCCACTTGCTGACTGCATGCACAAATTCCCTCCTTTATCCTTGAATGAACCTACCCTCACCCTTTTTCTTAATACAAGTATAAAATGCCTTGGTATTCTTCATGATCCTACTCATCAAGGTCATGCATGGTCCATATTGGCTTTCCTAATCACCTGCCTGCTACCTTTATACTCTACAAGGGCCCAGTCTGATTTTAGCTTTCTAACCTTGTGTATGCTTCCTTATTCTTCCTAAATTAAAAACCTCTTGGGTCATCCAAGGTTCCCTTACCTTACCAACCTTATCCTTACTCACTGGACCTTGTCGATCCTAAACTCTGATCAGCTGGACCCATATTTCAGATGTGGACTAGTCTGACAGCAGCTACTCCTAATCATTGCCCCTTAGCCCATCTGATGCTGCCAAAATTTGCCCTCCCCCAATTTTGTAACTTCTCGCAAGATCTGATTTTATCCTTACTCATAACTGTCTTAAAGCATAAAGCATTGTGGTCACCATTTCCAAAATGTTTTGTCTATCAGCTTTATCACCTGGTCTGGCTCATTTCCCCAAACCGGACCCAGTATGTCAGCTCCTCCGGTTGGACTCTCCACAGACTATTGCAAGAACCCCTCTTGGATGTACTGAAGAAATCTTGGCCTATCCAAGCCTTTTTTATTGACAACATTTCAGTCAAAACTGTTTCTGCACTTTTCTATGATCTGTCTACATATCTGTTCTTTTACCTCATTGGCTATTGGGGAAGGGGGCTGTAGTATAATCCCTTCAGCATTACTGCATCTTTCTTACTTATTTCATCACTCCGCCCAAACTGTCTCTGTGGATGAGCCCTCCAGTGTGTCCTCTGAGTACATGCTTAGATAAGGTAATTATCCTGTCGCTGGATCTAAATTTTCATTCTGTTCCATTCAGTTCCCAATTCCATTCTTCTTACTTAAAACATTAAAGACAAATGCCTGCAGTTTTTATTTTGACTACTTTAGATTGGATGTGTCCTTATCCTTCAAACAACCTGTGTAAACATGCAGTGCACACAGTAACCTCAGATGCAACTAGTGGAAATATATTGTGTAAATTCAATGAAGTGACAAGAACACACAGCTCACTGAAAGTAGTGATAGAGGTGCAAAGTGTAGAGAAGGTGGCAATTATGCTCACCTCTATAGGCTATGGCACTGCAACAAGAGTTGGGAAAATATGTTGAGGCTGTACAAACCACACACACAAAATGCTGGTGGAATGCAGCAGGCCAGACAGCATCCATAGGAAGAAGCACAGTCAACGTTTCAGGCCAAGACCCTTCGTCTAAACTTTTTTATCTTGTGCCTGAAAAGGAAGCAAAAAAAAAACACTTTTTTTTGCTTTCTTTTCAGGCACAAGATATGCCAAATAAAACAGCAATGACTGTAACGTTTCCTAATGATGCACACTTGTCATTGAGTAATACATACAATTCACCAAAGCTTTATGACCCAAAAAAAATTAGGTAGGTGTTTTTGACTTGTACTGTCATCTAGGCAGCATGGCTGGGCTTTGGCAGGGAGAAGCCCATTTACTGAGCAGTATATCAGAAAGCTGAAACCTCTATGTAATGTGATGGCAAACTATAAGCCATAATTCTCACATAATATCTTCTCCGGAGTTGATTGAAGTGAACAACTTGGTTTCATCACAGTTAAATTTTGAGATTATGAATTAAAGTTCAAAGTACAAAGTACACCAGTGACTAATAACATTCCCTTTTGGCTCCAGAGAATTGTGCCAGCCAATGGTCTAACAGCAAGTGATAGCACCTGGCTGGAAAAACAGTACAGAGAGGTCATAACCCTGCTAATAAACCGCATGGATTTAGCTGATTAATCTCCACTGCACATACTTTGAGCTTGCTGCAAGTCATGGCAGTAGATCCAGATTTGTGTAACTCTGAAAATACGTGCTCAGTATTAGGCAAACCATTACTGGACTGCGTACATTTTTAAGACTATCCCATGATAACAGATTTTAAACACAACAGATACATTTGCCTGACATAATTTAGTTTTTTTTAGTAATTCATCCACTTGACAGAAGAGGGGTGAAAAGTGGATGAGTTTACACAACTTACCATTATGGCATAAATCTTAACAGAGACTATCTGCATTATGAATAATAATGAATCTGTTTCAAACAGCTTAAAAATTTAGGTTTAAAATTTTGAGGTTGGTAAATGTCTGCCCAAGACTGCTTCTTCAAAATACATGTGTTTATTTCTCACTGTGCAGTTCTGTATTTAGTTCAATATCAGTTAAAATTTGCAGCAGTTTGCAGCTGCGTTCAGATCTTGCTGTAAATTCTTCCTCCCAGTTTTCATTTCTGTCCAGTGTTCTTCTCAATCCATTCAAGAATCATATTTTAAAAATGCAGCTTCTTCCCTAGGAGGGGCCATTTCCTCCACTCCCAGGACCCTTAGTCCTTAGGTTATGCCACACCTTCACCAGAGGCTCTCTGTTCTTCCATATCAGCTCGTAGCCATGAAAGATGTACCAACTGGAAGAAAAAGTCAATTTTAATGAAGCAAGTACCTATTATACAAATGAGAATGCCACTTCAAACACGTTACTCAATTCAAACACTTCTACTAAGTTGAAAAACATCTATCCTGCATTGTTTTATTCTGTCTTCAGGAATTAAGATTTCTTCAGCTACTCAGAAGTACTTCTGAGTTTTAAGCAAGTCAAATAGATTTAATTTTAAATAAACCTTTTAAGGCCAAGTACTTTAAGTCCATGCAAATTGCTGGAGGAACTCAGCATCATCAATGGAAAGGAATAAACAGTCCCAGTGAAGGGTCTCGGCCCAAATTGTTGACTGTTTATTGCTTTCCATGGACACAGCCTGACCTACTGAATTCCTCATTTTGTGTGCGCTACTCTAGATTTCAGCAGCTGCAGCATCTGTTTATTATTTTAAATACCTTTTTTAAACAGATTAATTTCATTTACTGATTGATTTCAGCATCCACTTGAGGGGATGTATAAAGAAATGCAATTAAAGTACATTGGTTATACTTTTAAACATGAGAAATATATTTTACAAATGTTATGTTTTGTTAAGAAATATTTTTCTTTGAAATATTATATCCTGTCGCATTTATCATAGTAATTTCAATCGTAATTTTTTGTTGATAATGATTTGAAAGCAAACTGACTATAATGGGAGTTAATGATGTAACATCTTCCCATTGAGTAGCAAATGAAACACTACATTATAAAATGCATCAGTGCTGGTGTAGGGGATATAGGGGCTCTTCTCAGATGGTAGGGTAGCTGAATTGTGTTACTGCAGTTCAAAATCCAACCTGACATGGATGAACCCAGGACTTCCATTTAGATTCCAGTTGCCTTGCCACCTTACAAAAACCAGTTCTAATTCAGCATTAAACTGACAACGTCTCTCTTGCAGTTGTGGGAAGTAGTAAAATTCCACATTTGCAGTACAGAGAGCTTGTGTGTGACTGGGCAAAGACATATAGAGGAAAATATGCTTTGTATTCATCCTATACTGCATCTATACTAAATGCGTTCAAGGGTGCAGTTATCAACAGAGTGACCAAGTTGCAATTTCTTCAAGAGCAGTATGTCCTTCCAAATGTGAAAGACAAAACTAATTACTGTATTTCACAATAACAGATTGACCTGTTTGAGGTGGCATTTTATACTCCATGAATATTTTGACAAATCTAAATTCTAACTGCGACCAACTCAGAGAGGTACTACACTTTGTCCCATTGAGTGCATATCAACCTTCAAGAACCCAATTTTACATATAATGCCTTGGTTAAGATTTCTACCACTATGCTCAGAGGTTTTTTATTTTAGCAGTTTTCTGCAAACGCAGTATGTCCTGCTGTTAAGAGCGTTTTGGCTTTGACTAAAGATAAGGAGCCATGTTGTCCAACTTAAGAATGTTGTGTCAGCTAATTGTAACTTTCTGTCCAGTGGAAGATTCAGGAGAGCTGGGCAGGATCAGATTTCTGAAGGACAGTGGTTTGGTTTGGAGTCTTTTGGGCAGGAACTGCTGAGCGGGGTACAAGGGAAGATGCCACAGAATGCTGTTCAAAAGAGACACCCCATTGTAGGAGGTGTTTTGTGCAGATAAATAGCTCCAAGGGGGAAGTGTCAATACTCCTGAGAGACCCAGCTCAGAAGATGGTCTTTGAGGCAAGTTCAAACTGTGGCTGGTGCAGACCATGGTTTCAGCATGGGAGTAAAGCAATACACCCGACTAGTCCAGAAATGAGCTCCAATGTTTATGTGCACATTGGACTAGTTTAACTGTAATGGGCCTTTTATTTTTCTTTTCTTTTTCTGTAACTGTTAGCATTGAAAATTTAATAAATACATTTCCTTTGTAATTTTATGCCAGTGTACGATCTGTTAATTTTCTGGTGAATGATACCTTTGCATGAAGCAGTATTTACACAGCATTCACTACAATCAATGTTCCTTAATCAGAACATTCCAACTTTCCTGTTTGGTTGAACCCCAAATCATCAAAGCTAGACGCATGTTGCTTATGAAAGGTGACCTTCTCACCACTGAGTCACATGGCTGTTAGCAGAATTAGCTAACAAGCCAAATTGGTATACAACCCATTGAGAGGGTTGCTAACCCTTTTTTCCCTCCTCATTTCCATCAATTACTTCCAAATTCTGCCACTTAAACTATCAACAGTGCAGATTAAACATTTCTTTGATACACAAATTCTCTGTAGGCTAAATATATTTATTTTAAAATATTTCTCACTCTACACTGCCAACGATATCCTGAATCAATTGCACAACCACCAACGTCTTTTTTTTAGTTTTGTTTCTATAATTCTCCCAGTTCTTGTTCTTGCATTCATTCCTCATCCTTCCTTTGGTTAGCATCTTTTCTCTGACCACTGGTGGAATAGTTGCAGCATTCCAGAAGTAATTTCTAATTGATTAAAGATTCACTAACACTGATTACCTTTACTAGGTTAGTCTATTATGTTGCAGATTGGCAAACCAGTAAGTTTTCTTTTTACAAGCATTATTTTCTGGACACATGACAAAAGAGTGTATTTTGCTGATATCATCATGACAGGAAAGAATCTGCCAAGTGGATTTAAAACAAATTAAAATAAAACCATTTGTGTGACTTACATTCCAAAAAGTGCACCACCCAAGTGAGCTGCATGGTCAAAAAATCTCCATCCCAGAATTAAGCCTGCTGTATCCATGGCAATGATAGCTTTCAGAGCCTGCAACGGGGGAAAAAAGTTGAAAACAGTTGAAAACGTACCTACAAAATGTTACCACAACCGTCCATAGTTGTAACTGCACAAGATGTGATTTTGTTATTAAACAGAATTTATGTTTGCAAAATCAGTGATGAGTCAAGTTAACCCTTTTAGTACATCTTTTTACAGCCGAATAAAAAGTGCAACGTTAGTAGCACATTATCAGGGGCTGATTAAAAGACAAACAACTAATATGCATAAGACAACAAACTGTGCAATTACAAAAGCGAAAGAAGATTAAAAAATCATATGAAGTAAATATTGAGAACATGAGATGAAGAGTCTTTGACAGTGAGTCCATAGGCTGTGGGAACATTTCCATGATGGCACAAGTGAAGTGTAGTGAAGTTACCCCCTTTGGTTTAAGAGTCTGATGGTTGAGGGGCAATAACTGTTCCTGAACATAGCGGTGTAGGTCCTGAGACTCCTGTATCTTCTTCCTGATGATGGCAGCAAGAAAAGAGCATGGCCTGGATGGTGGGGGTCCCTGATGATGGATGCTGCTTTCTTGCAACAGCGCTCCACATAGATATGCTCAATGGAGAGGAGAGATTTACCTGTGGGCCGTATCCACTACTTTTTGTAGGAGTTTCTATTCAAGGGCATTGATGTTTCCATACCACGCTGTGATGCAACCAGTCAAACTCTCAACTACACATCTATAAAAGTTTTTCTAAGTATTAGCTGTTATGCCATATCTTTGCGAACTTCTAAGGAAGTAGAGGCTCTACTGTGCCTTATACTGCTACAATACATAAAATTATGTTTACTGCATAGATATGCTGCATGATATACCCGTCAAATTGTAATGGTTTGTGATGAATAACTTGATTTTGAATTGCTATGTCAAGATAGTGAATAACTAAAATAGAAATATCTGCCAGATTACTATACTATGCCACAGCTTCAATTATGTCCTTCAGAGAAAGAAAGCCTTTAATCCCATCTGGTATAGCTCTGATCTAAACTCCGCCACTAGGCCATGAATGCTCCTTCCAGTTTTATTCACATTCCTCAAGTCAATCAGATAATTCCCTTATACTCAAGTGTATCGGAAGCAAACAATATGAATAAAATACCAAACAGAAAGTACACTGCAACTAGAGTACAGGTAACACTTACACTGCTGGCTGTGAAGGTGAACATTGGCAGTAGGATGATGGCCAGTTTTGCTTCGGGCATTTTGGAGCAGACTGCAGCAAGTACAGCCATTATTGCACCAGACTGGACAAAGGAGAAGACAAAAAAAACATTTGATCCACATTGTTAATGATGAGACAGCATAATAAGCAATACTAGCAATGAAGATTATCTAGCAGCAGAAGAATACAGACTGGGTATATCACCATGCTCTTCAGCAAAAGCTTTACTCATAGGGATTCTTTTCCAGAACCACCTGTGCAGGCTCTGTCACTGTGTTTTATCAAAAGGGAGATCAATAGTTCCTATTTTTAAAAAGGCTTTATGGGACTGACATTTCTGAAAATGTCACTAAGATAGGAAATCAACCATTATCTTGATAAATCCTGGATCAATAATGAAAGGACTGATAGTTTCCTTTCCGCGACTTTTTTTAGGCCTTTCTAAACAAGGGTGTTGGGGTTTCCATACCAGGCCATGATGCAAACAGTCAATATACTCTGTACCACACAGCCAAAAAAATTTTATTTGATCTGTTTGCCAACAGCCCATTTATTTGAGATTAAATACATGGGACTGGAGGGGGGCAATCCTCCCAACTCCTGAAAGTGTATGGAACTGATAAATGGACGAATGATTTGAGAGAATGGAAGTCCAAGACACTTTACTGCAAGATAATGCCAACCACACACAACTTGAATTGTTGACTGCTGGATTGATCAAAACCAACTCATCAAAATAGGTCAAGGTTACAGTGTTCATTATTTCCCAAACCACACTGTACTGCTGATCAGCATGTGAAACTATTCATTTGTATAAAGAAGAATGGCTTAGAGAGACAGAGATGAGTTTAAGCTAATTTGTTTTGATTAACTTGGGTGATATGCTTAAATTTTACTTTTTACAAAAATAAATTTTATTTCCCTCAACATCAATTTCATATTAAATGTTTTATTTTCAAAGTCTTTGAATGTCAAAAACATCCTACAACATTCCTCTTTTAAGATTTGACAGCTAAGCAAGGGAGCTTGGCTAAGACACTGTCAAAAACATTCACTGTATTTCTGTAGGGGGGATGTATTCTGGTACCAGCCAATGGTAAGATTTACGCAGCACCCTTCTAACAACGAGCAGGACATCCTGACATGAAAATACTTGCTGGGAAATCTGCTCAATAATAAATGAATTAAGCAGATAGGTCGATCATTCTCTGTGGTGACTCACCTACTAGAAAATTTAACGCCATTATCTAAGAACAACAAAATTCAGAGTACATAAGAAAAAAGTCTGAATCTTTGGATATTTACTGACACCAAGGAGACCGCTGGGCATTACTGTATCTGGAGGAGAGCACACATTTGAAATCTCACATGAAGCTGGTGCAAACAAAATTCACAACTTTAATAAGTGTACCGGTGACAACGGGTTACAGCTTCGTGGAACTGGAACATTAGAGATGTTAAACTGAGGGGAAGGAAAGGATAACATAGTTAATGTAATTGGATTAATAAGTAAAGAACCAGTCAAGTCTAATTACTTTGAAAGGTAGATAAATAATGGAAGGGACTGAAAAACTAAATGATTAAAGTAACCGGCAGGACACATGAGGAGTTACTTTTATGAGAGCTGTGTCTTTTTCTCGGACTAGTTTGCCAAGGAAAACTGCAGAGGCAAAAGGTTCTATTTTTCAGGGTCAAGTTGCACAAATATCTTGACGGACAACAAATAGCTTAATTAATAAAAATTAATAGGACACTCACAGCTCCAAGTGATGCTCCCAAACGGCCAGTGGTCGTTTTATATAAATAGCTAGTAAATGTAGAAATAACCCCTAGAAAGGCAAAAAAGACAAAATTATGAAGTTGTTAATGCACAGAGGATGTCAGTTAAATAAGAAAGGAAAAGAAAATTGGATCAGACTGGACTAAGGAAACATACCAGGCAGAAGCTGATTTTAACTGAGCCCTACCTCTAATTGAGGGAATAAATAATAAGGAGATGAGATATAGGCCAAAAATCTATATTGTACTAGTACCTTCAATCCCAGGTAGGACAGCGATAGTGAAGCCAAACCATATTATTAATCCCAATTGTTTACCAGTCATTGACTTGAATGTCATTAGTTTCCTTTCAAGGATCAGCCACTATGTAATTCTAAATAACTATAACATTTTTTTTTAAATGTTGCAGCTATATAGGACCCTGGTCAGACCCCACTTGGAGTACTGTGCTCAGTTCTGGTCGCCTCACTATAGGAAGGACGTGGAAACCACAGAAAGGGTGCAGAGGAGATTTACAAGGATACTGCCTGGATTGGGGAGGATGCCTTATGAGAACAGGTTGAGTGAACTTGGCCTTTTCTCCTTGGAGTGGTGGAGGATGAGAGGTGACCTGATAGGTGTACAAAACGATGAGAGACATTGATCGTGTGGATAGTCAGAGGCTTTTTCCCAGGGCTGAGATGGCTAGAACGAGAAGGCACATTTTTAAGGTGCTTGGAAGCAAGTACAGAGGAGATATCAGGGGTAAGTTTTTTTTATGCAGAGAGTGGTGTGTGGAATGGGCTGCTGGCAACAGTGGTGGAGGAGATATAATAGGGTCTTTTAAGAGACTCCTGGATAGGTACATGGAGCTTAGAAAAATAGAGGGCTATGGGTTTCCCAGGAAATTTCTAAGGTAAGGACATGTTCAGCACAGCTTTGTGGGCCGAAGGGCCTGTATTGTGCTGAATGTTTTCTATGTTCTTTTTTTATATATATATATAACCTTTTATTCCTCCCATCTGCTTCATTTCACTTGTTAGCTCCACCTACAGAGCCTTTAGATTGATTAACATGCCTTCAAGCTCCTGATGTGTGTCAAAGTTTGATTCTACCTTTTATACTGTACAAAATACAATTCTGTTATTAATCCAAAGCAGGGACCCAGCTCTCATCCCTGGGAAGCTCTTCTAGTATGTTACCTTCCCAAACAAGCAGCTTTGGTCTCTTTCAATATTATCTGTACATATTGTTGTACATATTCTTTCACCTTCCTATCTAATCTGACAGTGTGAATAAAATTTATCACCTCATCCAATAGATTTATTTATTTATTTTTACACAAGGCCAAATGATGATACTCAAAAATATAAATAATAAAGATGGAGTATAATAAAAAGCTTTTTCTACTGATTAGAAGTACATTACCTGCTGACAGGTAAACTGCCATGAATTGCTCCTGTCCAAGAAGTGATACAATGCTGGAGGAGAAACTCCACAACACATACATGTTTGCTGCCATGTGGAAGAACGAGTAGTGACTGAACACTGACAGGACCATAGGTAGGCACAGCGACTCTGAAAGCAAGAAATAAAACTCCACAATTTGCAATCATGTGTAATGTATATCCACCCACAAATCATCTAACCACCTAGAAAATATAAAAAGGTCTCAGGTTATGTAATTACATGGAAAGAATCAGAGATAAAACATGTTAAATGTTTTAATTTTAAAGACTAAGCAAAGGGAGAGGAACCTAGAGATGTTTATCTACAAATATCTGAAGGTGGTGGAAGTTCATGTTAACCAGATAGTAAATAGGCGATTTGAGAGTTTGGTCTTCAGGCAGGACCAAGATAATTCACGAAGTTCCACTGCACTAATAATATAAAATGCAGTTCAAATCCGGCTGAATTACTGAATTCAACTTTTTGTGCTATATTTTACCAAGTACGCTAAAGTTTTGGAGAAAATTTTCATTACAATGGTTCCATGAATGAGAGACTATATACTGGACAGATAAAGATGTGATGTGTTTTTTTTAAAGAATAGAAAACCCATAGGAAGTTAGAGATAGAAGGTTAGAAGAGATCTGTGGGGACTTCCGGTAGCGCTCATGGAGTGAAGTCGCGTTCTTGACTCGCTCCATTACCTCTGAGTTTTTTTTCTCTATGGTCAGCTATACTTTAATTAACCATTAAGGCATCAATTTTTACAATACTTTGAATTAAACTGAATTCTCTGACAATTGGATGATACTTAGATCTGCTATGTCTAAGAACGGGAAAGACGGCAAGGATGGTAAACCTCCGGTTAAACCAAAAGCTACGGATCTCCCTCCGACTGAATCACCGGTGACTTTGAAAGCGATATCGGAGTTAATTCAGAGGGAAATTTCAACCTCTGTTAGGGAGATGATTCGTACGGAAATTGCAGGCTTTGTTAAAGACCTGATTCATACGGAAATCTCAACTAATTTCCAGAAAATTGCCGATTTAATTGATAAGATGCAAACATGTATTGCGGAACATCAGTCGGCTATATCTGATCTTCAAAAATTCGCGCAACAAAGTGAGCTTAAGATGGGGAAAATCGAAGAAACAATTAATGTAATGAAGAAGAAACTTGACTTTTTGACTTTTAAAAACTCTGACTTGGAATCTAGAATGCGACGGCAGAATTTACGAATGATTGGCGTGAGGGAAGCCGTTGAAGCTAACAACCCCATGAAATATTTCTCCCAACTTTTAAAAGATGCATTCCCTACTGTATTTCCTGACCAACCACCGCTACTGGATCGTGTTCACAGAATCCCATCATACTCGTCTAGGTCAGATAGACCTAGGCATGTTATCTTACGTTTTCATTACTTTCAAGACAAGGAGAGACTGTTTCGATTCGCTCGATCTAAAGGTTTCATTGATTTTTCGGATCTTAAGTTCCGATTCGTGGAAGATTTCAGTAAACCAATCTGGGACCAACGGGTCCGTTACAGATCCGTGATGTCGGAATTCTATAAGATGGATTTAAGACCAGCGCTGCTGTACCCTGCACGTCTAAGGATTCGCATGTCAGATGGAGCCCTTCGTTTTTTTGATTCTCCATCGGATGCCCAGAGTTATCTGGATCAACTTTCATCTCCAACATCTTAATTGCCTTCTTTTTAATTTTCTCCGTTGATCGGAGGCTGTGAATTGGTTGGTTTTAACTTTTCTGTGCCCTATTTGGGCAGAAAAGTTTACTTTCGATTTCTTAATATGGCTGCTAAACTTTCTTTTTAACTGCGTCATTTCTTTCTTTTCCCAGGGGATTCTGGGTGGTTACTTCCCTTTTGTCATCTTACGTATTTCCTGTGCGGCCTTAAATTTTGTAGTTTTTGTTTAAATTTTATTCTGTTTTGCTTTTTATAATCACTTTATGTTAATAATCCTATTTTTTTTTGTTGCTGTGTCTATTCATGAGTTTGAGGTTTATTGTGGTTTTTTTTTAATATCTATTTTCCGGCTTTTGTTCTGTTCTGTGTGTATTCTAATTGAGCTAACTTTTTTTTTACTTATTTTTTTACTGTTTTACAATTAGCTGATCCTTTTCATATTTATACCTTTTTTTTAGGGAGCGTATACCGGAAGTCATGGGGGTAGTTTTAGCGCTTGCTTCTTTCTGGCGGGTCTGCTTTAGATTTTGCCTTGGGGTCTTGGGCTGGGGGGTGGCGGGAGGGGCTTCACGTTTTAGTTTGTTTTCCTTTGGGCTATATACATTATTGAAGTTCTGGTTGCGTCCTTTTCCCCGGTATCTTTTGTATGTTCTGTTTCCTCTCCGGGTTTGTGGGTCGCGCCTATTGTCAATCCTCCTTGTTGTGGGTTGACTTTAGGATTTATGGAGTCTATTATTAATTTTGTCTCCTGGAATACTAATGGTCTTAATCATCCTATTAAAAGAAAAAAAGTTTTTAAAGTGTTCCGGAGACTTAAAGCACAAATTTTATTTTTACAAGAGACCCATGTACGGAGGGGGGACAGACTACGTTTTTTCAAATTCTGGAAGGGACAACAATTTCATTCGAACTCCAATGCTAAGATTCGAGGCGTCTCTATTTTTATAGATTCCTCAGTTACTTTTATACAACAGGATATTATCTCTGATCCGAATGGTAGATTTTTATTGGTTAGTGGTTTACTATTTAATAAAAAAGTAGTTTTGGTTAATGTTTATGCTCCTAATATGGATTGTCCGGAATTTTATAAATCATTGTTTGATCAGTTTCCGAATTTGAACGAGTTTTCATTGATTTGGGGCGGAGATCTTAATACCTGTTTATCTCCAGCTTTGGACCGTTCGGCTCCTTTACGGACTTTACCTAATAAATCTGCAAATTTGATTAATTTTTTCCTTTCTGATTCTGGGTCGACGGACATTTGGCGTTTTCTGCATCCTCAGGAAAAAGATTTTTCCTTTTTTTCACATGTTCATCATTCCTATTCAAGAATTGATTATTTTTTTATTGATTCTCGTCTCATTCCTTCAGTGATTAAATGTGATTATGATTCTATAACCATTTCGGATCATGCTCCACTTAAGCTTTCTATTAAAATTATGGCCAATATACCAAACAATAGACAATGGCGTTTTAATTCGCTGTTGCTTCAGGACTCGGACTTTGTTAATTTTATGAATGAACAGATTGAGCTTTTTTTTACAATTAACCATACAGAAGATATTTCGGTTAACACTCTTTGGGACACTTTTAAAGCCTATATTCGGGGTCAGATTATTTCGTATTCCGTTGCTTTGAGGAAGAAACAGAAGCAGGAGGAGATGGCAATTGTGGACAAGATTAAAGAAATTGATAAGAAATATGTTATGGCTCCTTCTGAGGAGCTATACAAACAAAGAACTGAACTTCAAATGGAACACAGTTTACTACTCTCGTCCTCGATTGTAAACCAATTAAAGAAAACAAGAAGTGATTTTTATGTTCACAGTGATAAAATTGGCAAGCTGCTGGCTAATCAATTGAAATCTAATTATGTTAAATCTCAAATCAATCAGATTTATAACCAAAATGATCGATTGATATTGGATCATGTGGGGATTAATCAAACCTTTTGTGATTTTTATTCTTCTTTATATCAATCAGAGTCTCCTCGAGATTCTAAATATATGAATGATTTTTTAGATAAGTTAGACTTTCCTCAGATTTCACAGGATATGTCTTCTTTATTAGATACTTCCATTACAATGGATGAGATTAAGAATGTTATTTTTTCTATGAATCTGGGGAAAGCTCCTGGCCCTGATGGGTTTACCGTTGAATTTTATAAATGTTTTGCTTCTTTATTGATTCCTTGGCTCTATAAGGTTTTTGAGGCTTCTTTGAAACTTGGTAAACTTCCGGAATCTTTTAATAGAGCATCAATTTCTTTAATACTAAAGAAGGATAAAGACCCTGCTCAATGTGCATCTTATAGACCAATATCTTTATTAAATGTTGATTCTAAAGTTTTTTCTAAGTTATTAGCAAAATAGACTAGAAAAAGTACTTCCTTCTATTATTTCGGAAGACCAAACGGGTTTTATTAAAGGTCGTTACTCTTTTTATAATATTCGTACATTGTTAAATATCGTTTATACTCCCTCACAAAATGTTCCTGAGTGTGTTATTTCTTTAGATGCCGAGAAAGCTTTTGATAGAGTAGAATGGCCTTATTTATTTAAGGTGCTTGAAATGTTTAATTTTAGCTTGAAATTTATATCCTGGATTAAACTGTTATATCACTCCCCTGTAGCCTCGGTTCGTACTAACTCTTTAAACTCACCTTTTTTTCCTCTCTTTCGTGGTACTCGACAAGGCTGTCCTCTTAGTCCCCTATTATTTGATATTGCATTAGAACCTCTTGCAATTGCTATTCGAGAATCTTCAAATATTACTGGGATAACTCGGGGATTAAAGTCCCATAAATTATCACTCTATGCTGATGATTTACTTTTATATATTTCTAATCCTGAGAGATCTATTCCTGTTGTTTTAGAGTTATTAGCACAATTTGGTCTTTTCTCAGGTTATAAATTAAATCTTAGTAAGAGTGAACTTTTTCCGATTAATAAACATCTTTCCTTATATTATAAATTTCCATTTAAATTGATTAATAATTACCTTTCATATCTTGGGATTAAAATTACTTGTAAACATAAAGATTTATTTAAGACTAACTTTTTACCATTAATAGACCATATTACTCAACTTTCATCTAAATGGTTTCCCTTATATTTAACTTTGATTGGTCGTATTAATGCAGTTAAGATGTTTTTTTTGCCAAAATTTTTATATGTGTTTCAGGCATTACCAATTTTCGTTCCTAAATCTTTTTTTGATAAAGTCGACTCTAAAATTTCTTCATTTATTTGGCAGAATAAGAATCCGAGACTGGGTAAAATACATTTACAGAAAGCTAAGAGAGATGGAGGTTTAGCATTACCTAACTTTAGATTTTATTATTGGGCTATTAATATTCGACATATGAAATTTTGGTTACTTGACCGGGATATACTATCTATTCCTAAATGGGTAGCATTGGAATTACAATCTGTTCAGGGTTATACACTTGGTTCTATTTTAGGTTCATCTCTTCCTTTTGATTCGAAACGCTTTAAGCAGGTCTCTAACCCGATCGTTAAATATGCTTTGCGTATTTGGTTTCAATTCAGAAAATTTTTTGATCTTAATCAATTCGGGTTAGCGATTCCTATTTTAGGTAACATATTTTTTCCTCCCTCTTTTACGGATCGCGCTTTTCAAACTTGGAAGACTAAGGGTATTTTACGGTTTTTGGATTTATTTTTAGATGGTTCCCTTATGTCTTTTGAACAATTATCTAATAAATATAACTTATCAAGAATACATTTTTTTAGATATTTACAAGTTAGAAATTTCCTAAGTACTATACTTTCTTCCTTTCCAATGCTTCCTCCTATATATATTTTAGATTTGATAATTAACCTTAATCCATGTCAGAAAGGTGCATCGGCTATGATTTATAATATTATTATGAAACTTAGGAAAGCTCCATTTGATAAGATTAGGGTAGATTGGGAACAGGAATTGGGGCTTACCATTTCTGTGGATGATTGGGGGCAGATTTTACAATTAGTTAATACTTCCTCTATTTGTGCTAAACATTCCCTAATTCAATTTAAAGTGGTGCATAGAGCACGTATGTCCAAAGATAAGTTAGCGCGTTTTTACTCGCATATTAATCCTTTCTGTGATAGATGTTCGGGGCAGATAGCCTCTTTAACTCATATGTTTTGGTCTTGCCCTACTTTGGAAACTTTTTGGAGAGATATTTTCAATATTATTTCTAAGGTATTAAATATAGATATCTCTCCTCACCCTATTACTGCTATCTTTGGACTACCTAAAATTTCTAGTAATCTTTCCCCTTCAGCCCGTAGAATGATTGCATTTCTTACTTTAATGGCGAAAAGATGTATTTTACAACATTGGAAAGAGCTTAATGCTCCAACTACCTTTTTTTGGTTTTCTCAGACGATTTTATGTTTGAATCTGGAGAAAATTAGAAGTAACCTTTATGATTCTTCATTTAAATTTGAACAGATTTGGGGACCTTTTATTCGATATTTTCATTTAATGTAATATTTACCCTTCTTGTTTTTTTTCACTGTTTTAATGGAGGTCGGGATTGAGGACGTGATTTTAAGTTTAACTCTGTTTGGTTTCAAGTTAGCCCATTGCTTTGCTTTGCTTTTAGTTAGTTGCACGGTGGGTTTTTTTTTGGGGTTTTTTTTTTCTTTTTTTCCATTGATATATATAAAATCTAGTATACTATTATGTTATCTTGGTTTCTTATGCTTAAATTACATTGTTTGTAGTATTTTCTTTTTGGTATTGTTATCTTTTGGAATTTTATTATACTTTAACATTGTATTAATGTTTATATGGCTTACCTTTTTTGTATACTTACTCAATAAAAAGATTTAAAAAGAAAAGAAAGAAGAGATCTGTGTAAAATTGTGAGCTCTATATACTGTAGATATAATAACTTTATAGAATAATAATATAGAACGCCTGCTGCGTTCACCAGCAACTTTGATGTGTGTTGCTTGAATTTCCAGCATCTGCAGAATTCCTGTTGTTTTTGATAATAACTTTCCATTAGCTGTGACGTAATTAATCAAGATCTGCAAATTTAAGATAATCAGTAAGAGTTAAAGGGGAGTTGGGTGGCACAAAATTGTGCAATCAGTGTGAAGTACTAGCCTTAGAAGGTATGGCGACTTCTATAGGTAATGGCATAAGCATTTGGAAAAAAACAAAATCATAGGGAAATACAGGAGTAGAACAAGATTAAATGGATTATTCTTCAAAACAGCCAGCACCAAGTTGATATCTAAACGGCCTATTGTGCACAATTCAGAGAGCCACTAAACAAAGTGAGGGCTTGCCTACTCAAATGTGTGAAATGTTTAAACTGTTGTCTTAATACGACCATGGAACTTTAAAACAGTTACTTTATTAACTTTGAATTATTGTTCAGAATTGTGAAACTATAACTTTTTAAATTTGCTTTTCTGTGATAGTCATCATTATTCTTTCTCTTCTTGGAAATTGATATGAATGTACACAAATAAATTAGATTAATTCCTCTAAATGGAAAGAAAAGCAATGGAATCTGGAACAGATACCTAAACTTGGCGTGTGAAAATGCCACATGCTAGGCTGTAAAGGACATACAGCACTGTCATTGAATTCTACCATTTTAAATGCAAGTTTACATATATTAACAGAACACCAAATTCTATGGATTTGTATTCAGGCCTCCCAAATCAGCTGTAGAAAAGAGTAAAATGTTTCCACAGCTACCTATCAAGTACTTCCTTTAAGACAGCATAACTAACTTCCCTCAACACACTCCCAATTCCGATAAAGGAACAGGATAAATAATTTAGAATAAATAGGTTAGACAACAAAGCTCACTTTAATCTCCCCTCAAATACTCCCAGGACAGTTAAACATACGTTATATACACTATAAGGCTCTTTACCCAGCGCTAGTTCAGATCCAAAGTAAAGCTCACACAGCTCTGGTTCCATCAAATGTCACTAGTTTAGGTATAGCAAGGGTACAATACATGGTTCTTCAAGTGAAAATGTCATAATTAACCATCACTGAGTGAGAAACTGCTTAAAATTGCTTCAGATTTATTTCATTTGGAACATACAGCCAAGGTCTAAGAGATAGTAACTCCACAGTTAAAGCTGGATCTCTTCGTCAAAATTTGACATAAATATTTAGGTACAATATAATATATGACTGAAATGCCTATTTTAAAAGGTACGAGGAGAATTCTAAGACATGCAAGGGATACAAGAAGGATGCTTGTAAAGTACAGAAAAAATGCTGATTAATCCATATGGATTGTATCAAAAACCCCAAAGGTGATTTGTCAAACTTACTGGAAGCAGGATTTGAGGTGAAGTACCTGACCATAGTCCACTGCATTGAGGGAATTCTCCACAGACAAAACACTAATGCATTGACCGCTATAATCCCTGCAAGAGAACGGAATCTTTTAATACTCTGAAATGAATTAGTTGAGGAGTATAACAAACTGTACACAGGATCTGAGTTTTGGTTCTGGTTTTAAAATTTTCCAAAAATATGAGGAAATTTGTACTTTTCAGGAACTTAGGGCTCTGTTTTGTAAAGTTTGCAACCTTCACTTGACATTCAATAAGAGTATATCAGACAAGAAGCACACTAAAGTACAAACAAATAGGAGTAAGGTAACAGCAGATCTATAAAGCATCTGGTAGATTGGAGTTCTTTTTTTTCTCCACTCTAGGGCTCAATTGGAAAATTTGTTGTACATTTGGCACATACACACTATACCAGGCGTATCTGTCCAATTACGGGAGCGGCACCACAGCAAGGTTCTGCAGCACTGTTTAACGAATTTTGCAATATCATATTTCTTAACACTATTATCACATGCACATCCAAATTGAGCAGGCATAACAGGAAACATTGCAATGCCAGGGATGGTTAGTGATTAAATCCACAAATCAGCTCAAAGGATGGTCAGGTATTCAGGAACAAAGCAATCTACCTGTGAAGCCAAAGGACAAGCTCAATTAGTTCCACAGCAATAAATTTACAAAAGACAGCAAAAAGAACAAAATGTCAGGGTGACTGAACAGCATATTCACAACAGGAAATGAATGACAGTGACTGGACTGGTATGCAGGATTGTTAGAACCACAATGATAGGACCAGAACACAATGAATACACAATACAAATGCATAGCTCCCTGAAAGTGGTGATACAGATAAGACAGGGTAGTGAGGAGGACAAATGACACACTTGATTCAGACAGGGAACTGAGTACAAAAGATCAAACATCATGTACAAGATATAGGTAAGAAACTATTTGGAATATTGTACACAGTTCTGGTCACCATACAATAAGAAGGATGTGATTAAACTAGAGAGAGTGGAGAAAAGATTCACAAGGATGGTTCCATGAACAGAAAACTTCCGTTATAAAGAAAGACTATATAGAATCATAGTCATAGAGCAGTACAACAAAAAAAAAGGCCCTTCACCCATTTAGTCCATGCCAAACTGTTATTCTGCCTAGTCCCATCGACCCACACCTGGACTATAACCCACCATACCCCTCGCATAAATATATTTATCCAAACTTGTCTTAAATGTTGCAATCAAACCTACATCCACTACTTCCGCTGGCAGCTCATTCCACACTCACACCACCCTCTAAGTGAAGAAGTTTCTCTCAGGTTCCCCTTAACTCTTTTGCCTGTCACCTTAACCCATGATCTCTAATTCTTTCTAGTCTCACCCAACCTCAGTGGAAAAACCCCCACTAGCATTTATCCTATCTACACCCCTCATAATTTTGTAGACCTCTACCAGATCTCCACCCATTCTCCTACACTCCAAGGAATAAAGTCCAAACCCATTCAACCTTTCCCCATAACTCAGGTCCTCAAGTTCAAAACATCCTTTCTCTGCACTGTTTTAATCTTTTTGACATCTTTCCAGTAGGTAGGTGACCAAAACTACACACAAGACTCCAAATATGGAGTCACCAATGTCTTAAAAAAACTTCAACAATATACTTCATCTCCTGTACTCAATACCTTGATTTATGAAGGCCAATGTGCAAAAGGTCTCTTTATGACTCTATCTACTCATGATGCCACTTCCAAGGATTTATGAATCTGCATTCCCAGAGCTCTCTGCTCTACCAGATTCCTTAGTGCCCTATGCCCTTAGTTCACTGTATGCATTGTTTACATTGTTTGTCAATCCAAACTGCAAAACCTCATATTTGTTTGCATTAAATTCCATCTGCCATTTATTCAGCTAATCCAGATCCTGCTGTAAGCCTTTACAGCATTCCTTGCTGTCCTCTAAATCCCCAAACTTGCTGATGCAGTTTACCACATTATCAACCATACCAATAACGGATGAGAAACAGCACTGATCGGTGCAAACATCAAGGGTCACAGGTCTTCAGTCAGAGAAGCAACCACCCACTACCACTCTCTGGCTTCTCCTGCTAAATCTATGTTAAGTCCAATTTACTACTTCATCCTGAATGCCAAGTGACTGAACCTTTTGGACCAGACATCCATGCGAGACTTTGTCAAAGGCCTTGCTAAAGTCCATGTAAACAATGTCCACTGCCCTTCGTTCACTCAACTTTCCTGGTAACTTCATCAAAAAACTCTATAAAAATGCATAGACACACTCCATCATGCACAAAGCCATTTGATTATTCCTAATGAAACCCTATCTATCGAAATATTTACATATCTTGTCCCCTAGAATACCTTCCAATAATTTACCCACTTCAGATGTCAGACTCATCTGAAGATAATTTCCCAGCTTATTCATCAACAACGGAACATTAGTTATCCTCCATTCCTCCGGCACCACACCCATGGTCAAGGGTGTTTTAAGTACCTCTATCAGGGTCCCTGTAGATTCTGTACTAACCTCTCACAAGGTCCAAGGGGACACCTTGTCAGGCCCTGGGGACTCATCCACCATAATCTGCCTTAACAGAAAGCTCTTCCTCTTGCGTAATCTGGACCTCAGTATTACTTTGCCTCAGTTCTAGATTCCTTATCAGTCTTCCAAGTAAATACAGATGCAAAAAATCTATTTAAGATCTCCCGCATCTCTTTAGGCTCCATACATACATGACCACGCTGATCTGCAAGTGCACCAATTTTGTTCCTTGACATCCTTTTGCTTTTAATATATCTGTAGAAGCCTGTCACCTCATCTGCCAGAACAACTTCTTGTCTTCTTTTAGCTCTTCTGATATCCCCTTTAAGTCTTTTCTTGCATTTCTTATACTCCTCAAGCCCTCATTTGTTCCTTGCTGCCTATACCTGCTATGTACTTTCTACTTCTTCTACTCCAAGGCCTCAATTCCCCCTCGCAAACTAAGGTTCCCTAAACCTATTGGCCTTGCCTTGTATCCTAATAGGAACATACAGTATAAACTCCGTACTCTCAATATTTCACTTCTGAAGGTCTCACTTTGCCAGAAAACAATCTACCCCAATCTACACCTGCCATACCCCTTCTGATGTCATCAAAATTGGCCTTTCTCCAATTTAGAACCTCAACCCAAAGGCCAATTCTATTCTCCATCATTATCTTGAAACTACTGGAATTACGATCACAAAATCCAACGTGTTCCCCTAAAAGTTCAAACTTCAAAGTAAAAGTATATATGTGTCATCATAAACGTACAACCGAGATTCATATTCTTACGGGCAACCACAGTAATTACAAGAAACACAATAGAATCAATGAAAAAGTGCGAATATGAACAACCATGTGTTAAAAAAAAACTGCGCAAATGCAAAAAGAAAGGGAAAAATGAAATAATAAGTAAGCAATAAATATCAAGAACACAAGATAGAGTCCTTGAAAGTGAGTCCATAGGTTGTGGGAATAGTTCAGTGATGGGTTGAGTGAAGTTATCCCCGATGGTTGAGGGGATAATAACTGTTTCCGAACACGACAGTACAGTCTTGAGGTTCCTGCACCTTCTTCCTAATGGCAGCAGCAAAAAAGAGAGCATGGCCTGGATGGTGAGTGGGGGTTCTTTATGATTGATGCTGCTTTCCTACAACAGCACTCTGTGTAGATGTGCTCAAGGGTGGGGAGGGCTTTACCTGTGATTCACTGGGCCATATCCACTACTTTTTGTAGGCTTTTCCATGCAAGGACATTGATGTTTCCATACCAGGCTGTGATACAACCTATTAATATACTCTCTACCACACGTTCATAGAAGTTTGTCAAAGTTTTAGATAACACGCCAAACCTCCATAAACTTCTAAGGAAGCAGAGGCGCTGCTGTGCTTTCTTGAAACTGGCACTTACGTACTAGACCCAGGAGAGATTACCTGAAATGATAACACTAAACAATTTAAAGTTGCCGACCCACTCCGTCTCGGATCTCCAGTGAGGTCTGGTTTTCTTCTGAAGTCAATAATCATCTCCTTGGTCTTGCTGACATTGAGTGAGAAGTTGCTGATGTAGCAGCACTCAGCCGGATTTTCAATTTCCCTCCAATAGGCTGATTATTCACCACCTTTGACCGAACAGCCAATGAAATGCCTGTTGTGATGGTACACAAATTGCAGCGGATCCAAGTCGCTTCTCAGGCAGGAGCTGATATGCTTCAAATTTTGAAGCAGGTGAGTACCACAGACTGTCAAAGCAACAGTAAAGATATTGGTGAATATTCCAGCCAGTTGATCAGCACAGGTCTTTAGTACTTGGTCAGGTACCCTGTCTGGGCCAGATGCTTCCCGTGAATTCACCCTCCTGAAGGATGCTCTCACATTGGCCCCCAGAGACTAAAATCACAGGCTCATTGGGAGCTGTGGGAGCTAATGAAGATACCTCCATGTTTTTCTGGTCAAAGCAAGCATAAAATGCATTGATGTCATCTGGGAGCAAAAGCTGAAGGGGTAATCTTGTAGAGGTCTATAAGATCATGAGGGGCACAGATGAGTTAGATGGCCTTTTTCCCAGGGTAGGGAAGTCTAAAACTAGAGTACAGCTTTAAGGTGAAAGGAGAAAGATATATGGGGGAACCTGAGAGGCAAATTTTTTCTTCCAGACTGCAGTGTGTATATGTAATGAGTGGCCAGAGTAAGTGGTAGAAGCTGGTACAATTGCAATATTTAAAAAATATATTTGGACAGGATGGATATGGACCAAATGCAAGGAAATGGGACTAATTTAGGAAAACCCCTTTGTTGGCAGAAATGAGTTCGGTCAAACAGCCTGTTTCTGTGCGATATAATTCTATGACTGTGAATGATTACATTTGACACCTCACAGCTGAAGGATTACCAGCATGACTATGCTCTCTACAGGTGTATAATGACCTAGTCTATGTATTCCCAACATTTTAAACTATTTACTGCTGTGAAACCTGCTACAACTAAATTTAACATTGGTCACTTCAAGAGTAGCCTGCAGTTTAGGGTGCTCAAGGAAAGCATTAAGACTCAATTTAAATACGTCTATATTCCATTATAAGTACAGATGTATCTTTGTTGGATTCCTTCTGGCCTTACAAAGGAGAAAATACTCGCTAATTTTAAATTTACTACCAATGGCATTTCTGGATTGCGACTTAGGTATTCCTGTTCTCTTGTGGCTTCACTAACTAAGAGCCCTGTTCAATCAGCATTAAATTAACTGGGGTAGGTAAAGCTCTATGATAAGGATTCACTAGTAAGCAGTTGCCAATTTGGTTAAGACAGAACAAATAACCACAATTTCATCACTCACAGGGTGGTGCAAATATGGTACCAGTTGTAGATGAGGATTCAATTGTAACATTTAAGAGAAATTTGGGTAAGTATATACATGGATGGGAAGGATTTGGAGGGCTATGGTCCCAGTGTAGATAGTTAAGACTAGGTAGAAGATCAGGTTGGCATGGACTAGATGGGCTGAAGGGTCTGTTTCTGTGCTGCAGTACTCTATGACTTTATGACTCTAAGAACAAAGTTACACAAATTGTCTGGTGAGTACCAGACATTAAACCATTCAAGTAAAGCCCTCCCCACCACTGAGCACGTGTACACAGAGCACTGTCACAAGAAAGCAGCACCCATCATCGAGGACCACCATCATCCAGGCCATGGTCTCTTCTTACTGCTGCCATCAGGAAGGTGGTACAGGAACCTCAAGACCCACACCATCAGCTTCGAGAACAGTTAAAACCTCTCAACCATCTTGAACTAACTAACATTACTCAACTTCACTCGCCCCATCACTAAATTGTTCCCACAACTTATGGACTCACTTTCAAGGACTCTTCATTTCATGTTCTCAATATTTATTGCATATTCATTTATTAATGTTATTACCTTTTTCCCCTTTTGTATTTGCAGTTTGTTGTCTTTTGCACATTGGTTGTTTGTCTGTTCTGTTACGTACAGCCTTTCACTGATTTGGTTATGTTACTTAGATGTACTGAGCATGCCCACAAGCAAACAAATCGCAGGTGACCTATATTATACTGATAACAAACTTACTCTGAACACTGTATCTCATTCAAAACCAGTGTTAAACAAGATGGTGTCAGTCCACCAACACTTCACTCAATTATGTTGCGCCTCACTTCCAGTATACTTCCTGTTGAACTGGAGCAAATCATCAGAAATGATGATAAATTATTCAAACTATGGAAATTACTCACCAGAACCAAGGACACCCTGCCCTCAGGAGGTGGGCTACACTGACAATGCTTACAATCTGCACATGTGCAGAGGCCAAACGCCAAACCTTGGGATTCATTTTCTTATAGGCATTTACAGGAAAATAAAGAAATACAATAGAATTTATGGGAAAAAACTATAGAATAATAGACTGGCAAACATCCAATGTGCAAAAAAAAAGCCAAATCATGCAAATAAGTAGGTAAATCATACTGAAAATGCGAGTTATCGAGACTTTGAAAGTGAGACTACAGGTTGTGGAGTCAGTTCAGGGTTGATGTGTGTGAAGTTACCCATGGCGGTTCAAGAGCTTGATGGTAATAGCATGGCCTGGATGTTGGATGGTACTTTCTTGTAGCAGTATGCCTGTAAATGTGCTCAATAATGTGGAGGGCTTTGCTTCCGATGGACTTAGCTGTATCTACCATTTTTTGTAGAATTTTTCCATTCCTGGGCATTGGTGATCCATACCAGGCTGTGATGCAAACAATCAGGATACTCTCCATAAAATCATGCTGGATCTACACAAACTTCTAAGAAAGTAGCGGTGCTATAATGCCTTTTTTTGTGATGGCACTTGCATGCTGGTCCCAGGACAGATCCTCTGATATGATGACACCAAGGAATTTAAAGTTACTGACCCTCTCCACCTTCAATCTCCTAATGAGGACTGGCTTATGACTTCTGACTTCTTCCTCCTGGAGTCAAAAATCAGCTCTTTGATCTTGCTGACATTGAGAGAGCTGTTGTTATTCAACCAGATTTTTAATTTCCCTTCTATATCCCGAGTCGTCACCACCTTTGATTCTGCCAACAATATGACATCAGCAAACTTAAATATTGCAGTGCAGTTGTGCTTAGGCACACAATAACAGGTAATGAAGCAAGGATAGCAGGGGGCTAGGCACATTGTCTTGTGGTGCACCAATGCTGATAGTGATTGTGAAGCAGATGCTGCCAGTCCATACTGACAGCGATCTACAAGTGAGGAAATAGAGGATCCAATTGCATAGAGGTATCGAAGACTAGGTCTAGGAGTTTAGTGATTCGTTCAAAAGGGATGGAAGTGTTGAATGCTGAGCTGTAGTCAATGAAGAACATCCTGATGTATGCACCTTCATCATCCAGATGTTGCAGAGCTGAGTGAAGAGCTGAACAAATGGCATTTGTTGTGGACTTGTTGATATGGCAGGCAAATAGCAGTGGGTCCACATCACTCCTTAGGCAGGAGTTGATACACTTCATAATCAACCTTTCAAAGCACTTCATCACAGTGGATATAAATGCTACTGAGGTGGGTACCTCAGACTGCTGAGGGAGAGTTTGAACATGCCAGTAAACACTCCAACCAATTGATTAGCACAAGTCTTCAGTTGCTGGCAAGGTACACCATCTGGGCCAGAGGCTTTCGAAGTGCTCACGCTCCTGAAGGATGCTGTCACGTCAGCCACAGAGACCAAGATCACAGGGTCGTCAGGGGCTGTGGAAGTTATTACAAGTGCCTCTATGTTCTGTAGGTCAAAGGGAGCATAAAAGACACAGCTCACGGGGAAAGAAACTTTGTTATTTATAATGCTGTGTTTTGCCAGAGCATGCGAGAGGAAAGGTTTTACAACCAATATCTGCAACCAGTCCCTGTTGCATCTCACTCCAGTCCAACAATAAAGATTCACAGCAGGACAGTGAAAGTGTGAACCATTTCCTCTATCAAAGAAACCACCTCTCAGATTGGTAATTAAGTTTGCCATCATCTTCTGTGCCCACAAGTTCTTGGTAGATTGAGGAAAAGAATTGGAAGATCAAATGCTCAGACCAAGCACACAGCTAATAGTCTTGCGGAGCAGTGACCCTGCCCTCCTACATACTTCTGAGACCTACAGCAGAATTCCCAAGAGATTGGAAAAATATTACTGGAAGGATTAGAGAACTGTCAGCATCCTCTCTCTGTCCAACCTTCCTCGACCTATCCAACATAACTTACCGAGTGCAAACAGTAGTCTATGGTAGGCAGACTACATAGTTTACATACTACCACCAGAAAATCTCCTCAACCAGACACCCTATTTTGAGATCAACCAAGGGAAAAGATTAGTAAGTGGAAAGAAAGTGGTTCAAGGATGTATTCGAAACTTCCTGGAAGTAATGCAACATCCCCACTGGCTCCTGGAAACTTCTGGCCCATGACCACTTTAAATGGAAAAGATGCTTTCAGGTAATTATTGGAAACCTCACTCTCATGCACCAGGAGCACACATACCAGTTAGGCTACACTTGGAATAGTTTGTGCAGTTCTTGTTACCATATAGGAAGTATGTGATTGTGCTGGAGATGGTGCAGAGGAGATTTACCCCAGATATTTTCTGGAAAGGAGGATTTTAGTTATGAGGAGAGATTGAAGAGGCTGTGCTTGTTTTCTTTAAGTGAAGGCAGCCAAAAGGTGGATTGATAGGGAGGCTGATAATCAGATGAAATTATGAGGGGTATAGATACAGTTGATACCTAGAATCCTTTTCCCTCACGGTAGGGGTATCAAAAACAAGAAAACATAGGTTTAAGGTCAGAGGTAGGTAGTAGGAGACTTAAAGGAATCATGAGTTTTTTTTCCTACAGAGAGTGGTTGATATTTGCAATATTCTGCCTGATGAAGTGGTGAATCAGATAATTACTATGTTTAAGAGGCTTTTAGACAGGTACTTAAATAGGCAAGGCATAGAGAAATGGGATAAGTGTAGTTGAGCCAAAAGGTCAGCATGGACATGGTAGGCCAAGGGGGTTGTGCAACTTTATGGCACTATGAAAGATGTCCAAAATGTCACCTGATAGATAAAATATCACCCAAATTAAAATTATCCCCAAATGTTTCCCATGGTCCAGGATCCCAGAATTACGACTGAGTTCATTGCTTCTCTGCATGTTCAAGTCGAGCAACAAGGTCTCAAATGGCATAATTCAAGAGGCATTGGCCCTAATTCCTAATAAACTTTACTTAAAATCCCTTTTGCCTTCCAATGTTCATTTCTATAATCCCTACTTAAATCAATGAAGATTTCAATCCTACCTGTCACAAGTTCTCTGTACAAACTCTCTAAAATAATGGCTGGGAATCACAGCAAGAATTGCAATGTTGCTGTACCCTCTCCCTGCCCCAAAAAATGAAGAAACAGATATTCTAATACTTCTCATCTGCTCATGCAGAGAAGGCCAAAATTGGAGCTTCACAGGATGAATTCAGGCCTATTGAGATACTGTACATCTGCCGTTTACTGTCATACCGCGCCATCTTGTGGTAGCAATGACAAATGTTGCAGATACCTTGCTACAACAACCAAATCTCATCATATTGCAAAAAGAGAGTGCAGAGGAGATTTACAAGGACGTTGCCTGAATTGGAGAGCATGCCTTAAGAGAATAGGTTGAGTGAACTTGGTCTTTTTCCCTTTGGAACAATAGAGGATGAGAGGTGACTTGATAGAGGTGTATAAGATGATGAGGCATTGATCATGTGGATAGCCAGAGGCTTTTTCCCAGGGTTGAAATTGCTAATGTGTGGGGGCATAGTTTTAAGGTGTTTGGAAGTAGGTACAAAGGGGAGGTCAGAGGCAATTTTTTCCACACAGAGTGGTGGGTGCATGGAATACACTGCCAGTGACGGTGGTAGAGGCGGATCCAATAGGGTTTTTGACGAGACTCTTAGATAGGTACATGGGGCTTAGAAAAATAGAGGGCTATGCGTTAGGGAAATTCTAGGCAGTTTTAGAGCAGGTTGCATGGTCGGCACAACATTGTGGCTCCAAGGGCCTATAATGTGCTGTAGATTTCTTTGATTCGGTGTTTCTATGTAAAATGTCAGGATTACAGACTTAGGAACACCTTTTTAGAGCAATCTTATACTCTACCTGCAAAGTCCTTGAATTAAAGGGATATTATCATGCTTGAATAGAATTCTAAACAAATTAGAAAAAAATCTCAAAATGGTGCTGTTGTATGATATATAGAAACAAAGAAAACCTACAGCACAATATAGGCCCTTTGGCCCACAAAGCTGTGCCGAACATGTACTTACTTTAGAAATTACCTAGGGCTACCCATAGCCCTCTATTTTTCTGAGCTCCATGTACCTATCCAGGAGCCTCTTAAAAGAGTCGATTGTAACCGCCTCCACCACAGTCGCCGGCAGCCCATTCCACACACTCAGCTCTCTCTACATAAAAAACTTAACCCAACATCCCCTTTGAACCTACTTCCAAAGACCTTAAAACTGTGCCCTCTCGTGTTAGCCATTTCAGCCCTGGGGAAAAGCCTCTGACTATCCACACGATCAATACCTCTCATCATCTTATACACCTCTATCAGGTCACCTCTCATCCTCTGCCGCTTATTTTCATAAGGTATGCTCCCCAATCCAGGCAACATCCTTGTAAATCTCCGCTACACCCTTTCTAGTTTCCACAATCTTCCTGTAGTGAGGTGACCAGAACTGAGCACAGTACTCCAAGCGGGGTCTGACCAGGGTTCCATACAGCTGTAACATTATCTCTCGGCTCTTAAACTCAATCCCACGGTCGATGAAGGCCAATGCACTGTATGCCTTCTTACCATAGTCAACCTGCACAGCAGCTTTGCGTGTCCTACGGACTTGGACCTCAAGATCTCTCTGATCCTCCACACTGTCAAGAGTCTTACCATTAATACTATATTCTGCCATCATATTTGACCTACCAAAATGAACCACCTCACACTTATCTGGGTTGAACTCCATCTGCCACTTCTCAGCCCAGTTTTGCATCCTATCAATGTCCCGCTGTAACCTCTGACAGCCCTCCACACTATCCACAACACCCCCAACCTTTGTATCATCATCAAATTTACTAACCCATCCCTCCACTTCCTCATCCAGGTCATTTATAAAAATCACGAAGGCAAGGGACCCCAGAACAGATCCCTGAGGCACACCGCTGTTCACCAACCTCCATGCAGAATATGACCTGTCTACAACCACTCTTTGCCTTCTATGGGCAAGCCAAGTCTGGATCCACAAAGCAGTGTCCCCTTGGATCCCATGCCTCCTACTTTCTCAATAAGCCTTGCATGGGGTACCTTATCAAATGCCTTGCTAAAATCCATATACACTACATCTATTGCTCTACCTTCAATATGTTTAGTCACATCCTCAAAAAATTCAATCAGGCTTGTAAGGCACGACCTGCCTTTGACAAAGCCATGCTGACTATTCCTAATCATATTATGCCTCTCTAAATGTTCATAAATCCTGCCTCTCAGGATCTTCTCCATGAACTTACTAACCACTGAAGTAACACTCACTGATCTACAATTTCCTGGGCTATCTCTACTCCCTTTCTTGAATAAGGGAACAACATCTGCAACCCTCTAATCCACTGGAACCTCTCCTGTCCTCGATGATACAAAGATCATTACCAGACAGCAATCTCTGCCCTCACCTCCCACAGTAGCCTGGGGTATATCTGGTCCGGTCCCAGTGGCTTATTCAACTTGATGCTCTCCAGAAGATCCAGCACATCCTCTTTCTTAATGTCTATATGTTCAAGCTTTTCAGCTTATACAGAGGAAGAAAAACTTTTAAAGCATGTTTCGGCATCTTTATTCAAGTGGCTAAAGTGGACAGCTGTCCTGTGATAGAAAAACTACCTTCTCAATATTCAACACTTTCTCAGCCTTCCCATGTGTGTTCACTGCATTTAACACAAACCTGTGACAGCCCGTTGCCCCTCGGTAAGACTGTTCCACCACCGGTTCACCTGAAACACAGCAAGAATTGCTTCTGAAATAAATGATCATACAAGATTCATTATTCCCATCCCTCTGACAGCATATTCACCTGGAAAAGCTTGTTTATCTTACACCCAATCTCATTCTTCAAATCCCTTTCCCCTCACTCAGATCTTTTTTGTAGCAAACAACCTCCAAGTGTTTACTGTTGTTGTGCACCAACTTTCTCAAAGTTCTCATTCTGCAATACTCTAACCTGCTCAACTTTACTAGCAACTCAACTTCTCCAAAGCTCACCACCACTATTGCAACTTTTCTCAAAGGCCATACAACTTACAAACTAAGTCTTCAAATCAAAACTCACAGTATTTGTATCCCAGAGCTCACTGACCATAATTCTTTCATCAAACCTTATCCCATTAGACCCAACTCTTCCAAAGCTCTTTCCACCTTTAACTACCGCTCCTATCAAAGCTCACAACCTTTTCCTCCAACTCGTTCATTAAAACATATTGTACATACTCTTGACATTCCTTTAATACTGGAACGTCCTTATTTACTTTGTACATAAATAAGGTAACTACGAGCATAAATCCAAAGAAAATACAAGATAATTCTAGAAACATTTTATTTTCCTCAACAATATTTTCTTTAATTCCTGAGTTTTTTAAAATCATGTTAAATATTTTGTAAACAAATCACTCTCCTCTTTATCACTCTCCTCCAGCTAAAAGCATACAGAACACACAACCAGCTTATATCCTTCACTTCACAAAAAAAATCGAACAGTCTGCAAATACTGTCTGAAATAAAAACAGAAAAGCTGGAAACACTCAGCAGGTCATGCAGCATCGTGGAATGATCAATAGTTAAGCGATCAGTGAGCTTTGATGAAGCATCTTTGTTAACTGTTTCTCTTTCTGCCGACTTAATGAGTTTTTCTGATTTCATTACATCTAATACCGCTATGCTGTAGCATCACAGTGATCTACTTATATCTGAACTTCTAAATGTGAAATCTCTAATGAAATATGCCACTAAAATAATGACTCACATTTGACAGCATTGTTATGTTGGAATATAATTATTCCCACTTTCATTTCCAAAATATGTTACCTACATTGTATTCCATCTGACATCAGGCCCACTTTGTCCCATGTCCCTCTGTAATTCCCTTTCACATCAAGAGAATCAACCACATCTCCAATTTTAGTATTTGCAAATTTTGATTCTATACCACTGGTAGTTCAAAATGCAATTAGTTGTTATGTGCAAGTTAGGGATTAGCACATTACATCAGAAGAGACAATTTAAAAATAATGCTTCAGCAAAAAAAAGTCCAAACAGGTAAAAATGGTAAAAGGCAATACGTAAATGGTTAAGAAATTTTCTTCCCTTGGTGGAGAAAATACAGAGAACAGATTGGGGCAGCGCAGTTGTGTAGTGGTTAGCACATCATTTTACAGCACAGGCAACACAGGTCCAATTCCTGACACTGCCTGGAAGCAGTTAGCACATTCTCCCCGTGACCAAGCAAGTTTCCTCCGGGTGCTCTGGTTTCCTCCTACAGCTCAAAGACATACCGGTTGGTAGGTTAATTGGTCATTGTAAAATTGTCCTGCGATTAGGCTAGGATCAAATCAGGGGATTGCTTGGCGACATGGCTAAAAGTGTTGGGCTGGCTTATTCCATGCTGTTCTCTCAATAAATTAAAAAGAGTTTCATGGTTGCGAGTGAGCTTACACTGTGCCCAATATCACAAATGACCTGACTTGGTCCAACCAAGCACAGTCCATTGCCAAGAAGGCCCACCAGCGCCTGTACTTACTGAGAAAGCTAAAGAAATTTGGCCTGTCCCCTAAAACCCTCACTAATTTTTATAGATGCACTGTAGAAAGCATTCTTCTAGGGTGCATCACAACCTGGTATGGAAGTTGTCCTGTCCAAGACCAGAAGAAGCTGCAGAAGATCGTGAACACAGCCCAGCACATCACACAAATCAATCTTCCGTCCTTGGACTCACTTTACACCGTACGCTGTCGAAACAGTGCTGCCAGGATACTCAAGGACACGACCCACCCAGCCAACACACTTTTCGTCCCTCTTCCCTCCTGGAGAAGGCTCAGGAGCTTGAAGACTCGTACGGCCAGATTTGGGAACAACTTCTTTCTAACTGTGATAAGACTGCTGAACGGATCCTGACCCGGATCTGGGCTGTACCCTCCAAAATATCCGGCCCTGCCTCTCGGTTTTTTTTGCACTACCTTACTTTCCCTTTTCTATTTTCTATTTATGATTTATAATTTAAATTTTTACTATTTACTATCGATTTGTACTCCAGGGAGCGCGAAGCGCAGAATCAAATATCGCTGTGATGATTGTACGCTCTAGTATCAATTGTTTGGCGACAATAAAGTAAAGTAAAAGGTTCAAGACATTTTGAAAAGGCAGAGAAAATGGATAGGGTGAGGTGAAGAAAAGAGCTGAAATTAAAGGATGATAAAATGACAGTAGTCAGTTGTGATTTAAGTTGTGAGGTTCATAAAGAATCAGGTTAGGAAGGGGTGAAAAACAAGACAGATAACAGTGGTGGCAACTGTTTACATCTTTCCTACAAAGGAGTAGGCATCAACCAAAAAAATAATAATAGTACTATAGTAAATGTAGTACATGCATGTCTTTGTCAAAGGATATTAGCTTTCAGGCGAGGTTGGAAAAGTTTCAAATGCTTTCTCTAAAGCAATGGAAGATGAGGACTGGCCTGACAGAAGCATAGACAGAGTAGACTGTCAGTATTATTTCACACGGTAGAAATGTTAAACACTAGAAGTCATAGTTTTAAGATGGGTGGGCAGTTTGAAAGAGATAACACTTGGTAGGTTCTTGGAATGTGCTATCAGGGAAGTGGTGAAAGCAGAAGTAGTATTTAGAGTGGCACATGAACAGGCATGGAACTGAGGAATATAGGGCACATGCAGACAGATGGGATTAGTCTAAATCCAATGAGCCAGCCCCTGTACTGCACTGTTCTACGAGATTAATTTTCATATCTAGACAAATCAGACCAGTAGAATACACTAGTAGACATGTATAGAACACATTCAACATTTCAAGTCACTAACCTGTGAGTTAGCTATCTTAGACCCCTTCTTGTATAATAATTCAGGATTAATTAACATTCTCATAGTGAAAGATTGCAATATGAAAGTAGTCATCTTTTGACTGATAATGATACATATACTCTTGACAAGTCTCTCAATTTTAAATCATTTACATACATAGGAAGTAAATAATGGCCAAGATGAAACACAAAGGGGGCAGTATAGTGGCATTGTGGTTAGTGTAACACTATCAGTAGCCCAGGTTCAATTCTGGACGCTGGACACAAGGAGTTTGTACTCCCCACCGTGACTGCATGTGTTTTCTCCAGATGCTCCGGTGTCCTCCCACATTCCAAAGGTGTACAGGTTAGTAGGTTAACTGGTCACTTGGGTGTAATGGGGGGGGGGGCACAGGTTTGTTACTGTGCTGCATCCCTCTAAAAAGTCTGAAGTCATATTTGAAAATTCTTAAAGTTGCTTTCCATTGAGACAAACTTTCCACAGGAAAAGTTTGTTATTGGTGGCTTATTAAAAAGTTAAGGGTAACATTATAGATTCAAGGATGCTTACAGAGTGGTGTCAAGCAGGAAAACCAAGGATTCAGGGTCATTTAAAAATAATGGATGACAAAAACAGTGATAAAAAGTAAATAACTGAATATGAAAATTGACAAGTTGGAAACTAAACCAGCAAGTTGTAAACACACAATGAATGGTAGTTGTGTACTGAAACAGGAAATAATGTGATGAGAATAACAAAATTGCTGAGATATTACACATATCTTGTATGTCTTATTGCAAATAGCAGAAAAGCATTTCAGCTGGGAATTAACAGGTTAATAAGAATAATGAGTCTAAAATAATTAACCAGTAAAGAATACTTGCTGGAGAACTATTAAGATTAGAAAAAATCTTGATCCCTCACCTCATACCAGCATCTACACTTGCAAACGAAGAGGCTTGACAGGAAGTGGACTGACTGATTGGAATGACTGATTGTAGTATGCTCAGATTTACGAGAGTTTATCAGAAGGTTGCCAAGACACGAGTGCCTGAGTTATAGAGACAGGATGGACAAGCTAGAACTTTATTCCTTAAAAGATTCTTGTATAAAATTATTAGGGAGACAGATAGTGTGAACACACACAGTCTTTAACCTGAGGAAAGGGAACTAAAACTAGGGGACATGGGTTTAGGGTGAGAGGTGAAAGATTTAAAAGGACCCAAGAGACAACTTTGTCATACAGACACTGGTGCATACATAGAACAAGCTGTCAGAGAACATAGTTAGGTGTAATTTAAAAGACATTTGGATAAGTGCATGAATAGGAAAGGTTTAAAGAGGGATGCCGGTAAAATGCAGGCAAATGGGACCAGCTTAGCTGGGCACCCTGGTTGCCGTGGGCCAGTTGAACCAAAGGGCCTGTTTCTAAGCTGCACTTCTGTGATTTTGGATTTTCATAAAAACATTTGACCAAAGTTGATAAATGAGACAGGAGCTTGTGGGGTTCGGAGAAGCATTTTATCACGCACTGATGACCAGAAAGAAACAATGTATAATTAAGGGAACATTTTCAAATGTGTCGACTATAATTAGTGGCATACCGCAAGGATCAGTGTTTTGATGTCCGTTATTTAGAAACAATATTAACGATTTAAATGAGCTTAAACATATTATATCAAAGTTTGCTGACTATATAAAGCTGGGGCTAATTAGGTACCATTGGACAAGAAGGTGCCAATGGAGTAGTAATGTAAGAAAATGGCAAGTTACTCACTTTGGTATGAAATATAGTTAAATGAAGATTTTTCTCAACTGAAAAACTAATAATTGTTCAGAAAATTTTGCATATAAAGCTCAAAGTCTATATGCAGGTTCATTGAATTAGTATAGGCTAGCGGTCCCCAACCACCGGGCCGCGGACTGGTACCGGGCCGCAAGGAAACGATGTGATTTGGCGATAGGACTCAGCTGCACCTTTCCTCATTCCCTGTCACGCCCACTGTTGAGCCATTACGCATGCGAGGTCATTACACGCACGTCATCCATTTCAGCACGGGAAGAAGATCAACTCCTCGGGCTTGCAAATGACGGCGGGCTGAAAAGTATGTTTGACATAACATCTCTGCCGGCATTCTGGATCAAAGTCAAGGCTAAATATCCTGAGATAGTCACGAAAGCACTGAAAATGTTGCTTCCATTTCCAACGTATCTCTGCAATGAATGCAACAAAAACTAAATTGCGGAATAGACTGGACATAAGGAACCCCCTTCGAGTATCGCTGTCTCCCATCACCGCTCGATAGGACCGTCTTGTTGCAGGAAAACAAGCCCAGGGCTCCCACTGATTCAGCAATATTGGTGTGTTGCAATGATTTTATATGTTCATACGGGGAAACTATGTGCTGCGTGTTTAATATCCAAACGATACTTAAAATGTTATGATGCCATTGACTTGTATAACTATATAACAATTACAGCACGGAAACAGGCCATCTCTGCCCTTCTAGTCCGTGCTTAACGCTACTCTCACCTAGTCCCACCGACCTGCACTCAGCCCATAACTCTCCATTCCTTTCCTGTCCATGTACCTATCCAATTTTTCGTTAAATGATAATATCGAACCTGTCTCTACCACTTCTACTGGAAGTTCGTTTAACATTTACTTCAAGCTCCCCTGATAATTGACTTATCACTATATTCATGTGAGGAAAATATGCGCTGTGTGTTTAATATTAAATTCGTTAGATAAACCCTTTTAGAAACGAAATTGAGTGCATTAGCTAATTATCATCTGTATTCCAGTCGTGATTAACACCCACCCCCCCCACCGCCCGAAAAGAATTGCCAAAAATGATTTGTGGAAAAAAGTTGTACACGCATGCGCAAGTTACGCATGCGCGCTGGTGCCTGCACAAGGCTTCATGGTCATTATAGTCTTTCTCGGGGTAAACCCAGCGTATTTAACTGCTACTCTTGTCCGTTGGCAACACCCCCCCGGTCGGCCGGTCCGCAAGAATATTGTCAATATGAAACCGGTCCGCAGTGCGAAAAAGGTTGGGGAACCCTGGTATAGGCAGTCAATTTGGAAAAACACATGCCAACTGAAATAGAAAAACTCTGGATTTTAAAACAGAGGAGTCTGAAGGACGACAGATATAACACTAATACGTTACACCCTTTGTGCCCTGTAGTTTTAGACTCTTAAGCCAATCTCAGGAAAACAGGCCGGACATTTATCACTGAGGTTACATAGTGAGTTGTGCACCTCTGTCTAACTCTCAAAGCTGCAGATGTTTTGTCATTGAGTTCAGTCAAGGTTGAGATTGACAATGCTTTAGCATCTAGGTAATCAAAGGAAAATGATACTGGGGCAGGAACATGGAATTGAGATGGTTAAATGGAAGAACAAACTTGGGGAGACAGAAGGCTTTTTCCTGCTGTAATGTTCACTATGGATGACTGTTCCATCAATAGTAAGGACCCAACTTGTAGCATTTCTTCCGTAAATCTATCCATAACCTTTTCTTGGTTTAAGATGCTTCTAAGATTTGACTTCAATTTGCCCCAAAATCTCTTTACATGGCCTATCATCAGATTTGCTTGATAATTTTGCTAAAGAAGTGCCTTAGAGCATTAGGGATTACAAAAAAATAGTTGTTACCATTTCTGTTTAAATTCATGGGACATAAACATTGCTACTACAGCCTCACCTCTAACAATTCATAAACCAAGTGGCTTTTCTGGCAATTCGACAGTGCATGTAAATGGCACCATGGAGGTACAAGTCTGGAGTTACATAATGAGCAGATTGCAGAGGAATATTAGATTTCCTTCCTTAAAGTAAATCACCAGGAACCATTCCAACCATTCCAGGACTGGTATGTTATTCAAGATCTAGTTAATAAAGTAACCCTTCACGTGCTCACAGATATCCCAAGCAAGCTTATTAAAATACATAGACTTAAGACATTAATAGAACTATGTGAAGCTCCCCAACTCTTTGAACATACAGTGCCTATAAAAAGTATTAACCACCCCCCCCCACCAGAAGTTTCCATGTTTTATTGTTTTACAACACTGAATCGCAGTGGATTTAATTTGACTTTTTGACACTGATCAACAGAAAAAGATTCTTTCATGTCAAAGTAAAAACAGATCTTTACAACGTGATCTAAATGAACTACAAATATAAAAGAATAATTGATTGCATAAGTATTCACCCCCTTTAATATGACACACCAAATCATCACTGGTGCAGCCAACTGGTTTTAAAAGTCACATAATTAGTTAAATAGAGATCACCCGTGTGCAGTCAAGATATTTCAATTGACTGTAGCAAAGATAAACCTGTATCTGGAAGGTTCAACTGCTGGTGAGTCAGTACCCTGGCAAAAACTACACCATGAACACAAATGAAATCCAAGCAACTCCACAAAAAGCACAAGTCAGGAGATGGATATAAGAAAATCTTCAAAGTCAATGAATATCCCTTGAAGTATAGTTAAGTCAGTCATCAAGAAATGGAAATAATATGTCACAGCTGTAACTCTGCCTAGAGCAGGCTGTCCTCAAAAACTGAGTGACTGTGCAAGAAGGGGACTAGTCAGGGAGCCCACCAAGAGACCATGACAACTCTGGAGGAGGTACAAGCTTCATTGGTTGAGGTGAGAGAGACCACACATCCAACAACTGTCGTCTGGATGCTTCACCAGTCACAGCTTTATAGGAGAGAGGCAAAGAGAAAACCACTGTTTAAAAAAACTCACATGAAATCTCCACTAGATTGCCAGAAGGCACGTAGGATTCTGAAGTCAGCTGGAAGAGGTTCCATGGTCGGATGAAACCAAAATTGAGCTTTTTGGCCTTTGGACTAAATGCTATTTTTGGTATAAGTGAAACACCATACATTAAAATCACACCATCCCTACTGTGAAGCATGGTGGTGGCTGCATTATGCTGTGGGGATGCTTCACTGCAGCGGGCCCTAGAAGGATTGTGAAGGTAGAGGGTAAAATAAATGCAGCAAAATAGAGGAAAATCCTGCAGGAAAACCTGATGCAGTCTGCAAGACAACTGCAACTCGGGAGATCTCTTCTCCAGCAAGACAATGACCTCATGCATAAAGCCAAAGCTACACAAGAATGGCTCAAAAACAAAGTTAATGTCCTGTGGTGGCCAAGTCAGAGTCCAGACCTCAATCTAATTGAGAATTTGTGGCTGGACTTGAAAAGGGCTGTTCATTCACGATCCCCATTCAATCTGCTAGAGTTTGAGCAGTTTTGTAAAGAATGGAGAAAAATTGCAGTGCCCAGATGTGCAAAGCTGATAGAGACCGATCCACACAGACTCAAGGCTGTAATCGCTGCCAAAGGTACATCTGCTAAATACTGACTTGAAGGGAGTGAATACTTATGCAATCAATTATTGTGTTTTATATCTGTAATTAATTTAGATCATTTTGTAGAGACCTGTTTTCTGTTGATCAGTGTCAAGAAAGCCAAATTAAATCCATTGGGATTCAATGTTGTAAAATAAAACATGAAAACTTCCAAAGGGTGTGGGGGGAGGCTACATTTTATAGGAACTGTATCCAGGAAATAAATAACATTAATTATTATCTAATAATTTGAAAGAAACTGAAAACAAAATAAAACTGCATGCAGTAAACATTTCAAGAATCATTTACCTGCTTTCTGATGTCTCCGGCTTTAGGTGGTTGATGTTTTTCTAACCAATCCAATCGCAGGTCATTGAAGTAACTTTGAACTCTGGATTTGAGTGTTTCATACTGCCAAATGGCTGCCACACCAAATGTGGTCCCTGTGAACTACATAAACTAGTGCTCAGTTTCTGCCTGAAAATAGAGTCTTGTATATAGCATTACTCACAATTAAGTAAGTCTTGACTCCTATTTGGTGTAATGTTTACAACCTCCATGAAATTATATAACCTACTGGGCAACCCACCATGTGGAAGACAAAGATTCATGTACGTGAAACTAGTCAAGAGGAAAAGATAATAGACTTGCAAATCTCTACAGAATCTACAGACCGGGTGGGGGGGGGGGTTCCGTGCATGTGTGCATAATCTTTGAAAGTGATGATACTACAAATTGTAATTTCAATTGGTTTAGATTAGATTATTAGATTAGATTATGAGGACACGCAGTCCTCTTTTCTTGTCATTTAGTAATGCATGCATTAAGAAATGATACAATATTCCTCCGGTGTGTTATCACAGAAACACAGGGCAGACCAAGACTGAAAAACTGACAAAAACCACATAATTATAACAAATTGTTACAACAGTGAAACAATACCATAACCTGATGAAGAACAGTCCATGGCACAGTAAAAAAAAGTTCAAAGTTTCTCAAAAGTCCCACATCTCACACAGTCGGGAGAAGGAAGAAAACTCTGCCATGCCCAACCACAATCCAACTCTGAGTCGTCCGAAAACTTTGAGCTCTGATCAGCCCTCCGACGCCGAATACCAAGCACCATCTCTATCCGAACGTTTCGGCCTCAGCCTCGGTCGCCAGCAGCAGGCAGCCGGGGATTTTGGGGCCTTCTCTCCGGAGATTCTCGATCGCACAGTAACAACGGCAGCGAAACCAGGCATTTCAGAAATTTCTCCAGATGTTCCTCTGCTTCTCACGTCTGTCTTCATCAAATCAGAATTGTCCACGACCCCTATTTAGCAGATACGATATCATTTCACCGGAGAGCTGCACGCGCTGCGTCACACTGCCATCTTCTCCTCCCGCATTATAGTCACATGCACCAAGATACATCGAAAAGCTTGTATTGCATACTGTTCATACAAATCATATCATTACAGTGCATTGTGGTAAATGAATACAAACTGTAGAATAAAGTACAACAACTACAGAGAAAGTCCAGTGCAGGTTGACCAATAAACTGCAAGATCATAAGGTGGATTGTTGGGTCAAGAGTCCCATCTTGTATTAAGGAACAATTCAGTACTCCTATAACTTTCAGGTAGAAATTGTCCTTGAGCCTAGTGGTAGGTGCTTTCGGGCTTCAATATCTTCTGTGCAATGGAATAAGAGAGAACAGAGAATATCTGGGGTGGTGTGGTCTTTGATTACATTGGCTACTTTACCAAGGTAGCAAGAAAGAGTCTTTAGAGGAAAGAATGGTTTCCATGATGTGCTAAGATGAGCCCACAACTCTCTGCACTTTCTTGCAGTTACATGCACAGCAGTAGCCTAGCAAAACCAAACAACAGTGCTCAATACATCTACAAATCTAATCTAATCTACAAATCAGTAACCTTAAACCTGCATACCCAAATCCAGGGAAATAATAAATTTCAAAAAAGCACTGGCCCTTAGGGAACACCAATATAGGAATTCTCAGAACCTTGGACATGTATTGGACAGTACATTGACTGGCTGTATCACAGCCCGGTATGAAAACACCAATGCCCTTGAATGGAAAATCCTATAAAAAGTAGTGGATTTGGTCCAGACCATCATGGGTAAGCCTTCCTAACCACTGAGCACATCTACATGAAATGCTGTCGTAGGAAAGCAGCATCCATCATCAGGGATTCCCACCCAGGTCATGCTCTCTTCTCACTGTTGCCATCAGGAAGAAGGTACAGGAGCCTCAGGACTCACACCACCAGCCTCAATCATCAGACTCCTGAACAAAAGGGGATAACTTCACTCGACTTCACTTGCTCCACACTGAAATGTTCCACAACCAAAGGACTCACATTCAAGGACTCTCTGTCTGGTGTTCTCATTAGTTACTGGTATTTATTTATATTTGCATAGTTCGTTGTCTTCTGCACTCTGGTTGAACACCCTAGTTGGGCAGTATTTCATTGATTCTATTATAGTTACTACACTATAGATTTGTTGAGTATGCCCACAAGAAAATGAAGCTCAGAGTTGTATATGGAGACATACGTGTACTTTGATATTAAAATTCACTTTGAGCTTTGCTTTCTGCCTTTTAACCAAAAAAAGGTTAATCAACAGTGATTAATCAAAGGTTAATCAAAGGTTAATCTATCAATCAACAGTGCTGCCGGCCTTTATATACGTCAAAGATCAGCAAGGTCTGCACTGACAGCAATTCAATGACCAGCAAAAACAAATCCAAAATTTTGAACAAAAATGCAAGAGGTCTAAAAGGAGAAAAAACTTATTTAAAAGAGAGTAGCTACAATTCAGAACTCATTAACTGTAGGGCTATTTGAACAGAATTGACCAATGTTTCCAAACGGAAGGTCAACAGACACATGAGAAATAGCTAGCAAACGAGATGACTAAATTGCTCAACCAAGAGGCCACGTAGATTCAAGAGGCTGAAAAAAGTCTTCATGGAAACAACTAAGAAAATGTGTAGCTTGGGTGGTTGATGGTTGGGTTGAATTGATCTCTGATCTTGGCAATCCATTTGCAAATTTTTTGTTGCCATATGAAGAGACATCTTCAGTGTGCTGTTCAATTGTGATGTCTCCTCATATGGCAATGAAACATTTGCAAATGGATTAGCAAGATCGGAGAACAACTCAACCCAACCAAAAGTCTTCATGTTTGGATGCCAATAGAAACACATCACCATGATGGCATGCAAACCACTATACTAAGGCATCTATAACAGTCTGCCTCAGTACAAACCAATATCAAATTAGATTATGAGAACACTCAGTCCTCTTTTATTGTCATTTAGAAATGCACACATGCATTAAGAAATGATACAATGTTTCTCCGGAGTGATATCACAGAAAACAGGACAAACCAAAGACTAACACTGACAGAACCACATAATTATAACATATAGTTACAGCAATACAAAGCAATACCATAATTTGATGAAGAACAAACCATGGGCACGGTAAATAAAGTCTCAAAAGTCCCCGAGTCCCCGATAGCAGGCGGCAAAAGGGAGAAACTCCCTGCCATAAACCTCCAGGCACTGTCAACTTGCTGATGCCTTGGAAGCAGCCGACCACAGCTGACACTGAGTACATCCGTCCAAAAACTTCGAGCTTCCGACCAGCCTCTCCGATACAGCCTCCCGAGCGCCATCCTCTGCCGAGCGCCTTCGACCTCGCCCAGGCCGCTGAAACACGCAAAGCCGAGGATTTTGGGGCCTTCTGCTCCGGAGATTCCGGTTACCACACAGTAGCAGTGGCAGTGAAGCAGGCATTTCAGAACTTTTCCAGATGTTCCTCTGTACTCTCATGTCTGTCTCCAACAAATCAGAATTGTGCACGGTCCCCTACTTGACGGATAACGGACGTCACCACCAAAGTGGCCGTGCGCACTGCTGTCGTGCCGCCATCTTCTCCTCCTCCTTAGGATGTGTAATTGCCCCAGTACTTTTGTCCAGTCTTTTTCTCACAACTTTGCAGTTACACAATTGGATATATTAGGCAAGTCATCTCATTCACAATGACTTCCAAAATAAGCACTGTATTCTGAACCTTTAAATGAGAAGAGATTACCAAGAAGACAGAAGAAAAGGCCATGAATATACAAAGACTGACTCCCCACTGATTCCTGGGACTCTTCTGGCTAATGGCTATGCAAAATAGAGAAGGTACGTCCAGGGAAATAATAGAAATACTGTCCATAAAATGATAAATCCTAAGGACTGGATCTACATTGCAGAATTTTGGAAGAAGTGACTGATGATAGATGATTTGATCATCTTTCAAAATTCCACAGATCCTAAATGGTCCCTGCAGATTGCAGGGTAGAAAACATTACACTACTATTTAAAAAAAGAGTAATATAGATGAAAAAGAGTTAAAGTGAAATCTATGTGGAGTTTGCACTGGGTTCCCTCTGAGTGTTCTAGTATCCTCATCCTTCCCAGACATTGTGATAGGTTAATTAACTATTGTGAATTATCCCTTAATGTAGGTAAAATATAAAAGAACCACAGAGGAATTGATGGCTATATGATAGAGCTATGAGGATATAACAGGGTGAACAGTGGAAGCGACTGGGACTCTGTTCTGTTGGGAGTTAGCATAGATCTGAAAAGATAGATTATCTCCTTCTGTAATGAAATACATAAATAACATGACACTGTATGAGAATAAACTTGCAGCTAAAAATAATGAGACCATGGAATGCACCATACCAGATTACAAATGATAAAGAGGCAACAGAATTGTGGAACAGAAAATAAAAGACAATGAGAAATTGAAATCAAAGACATAGTGCTAATGTGGCAAACAAAATTTTAAAGCCAGTTCACTGTGTTCATTGCCTGATCAACAATCCTGAAGATTCATGATTGTTTAATGTCATTTCCAGTACACAAGTGTAAAGGAGAAAAAAAAAACTAATTGTTACTCTGGATACAATGCAGCACACACAAAAAAACACAGTAAGATAAAGAACACAATAACAAGATATATATAAATGCACAAGATAGGTTTGATACATAAATTGATTGTATGTCCATAAAGTGATGCTAGGCACAGAAGTATTTATACATAAGGCGGCTGACAAGAAATGATAAAAGCAGTGGTGGTGGGGATGTGGCTAGAGATGTTGATCAGCCTTTACTGCCTGAGGAAAGTAACTGTTTCTTAGTCTGGTGGAACTGCTGCAGATGCTATATAGCCTCCTCCCTGATGGGAGTGGGAGAAACAGTCCATGAAGGGTGGGATCCTCCATGGTGAAACTGGGCCCTTTCCAGCACCTTTCTGTACACACACAGTATGTCCTTGATGGTGAGTAGGCTGGTGCTGCTGGTGAACTGGGCAGTTTTGACTACCCATTTTAGAGCCTTCCTGTCCGCTGCAGAGCAGCTTCTGTACCATACAGTGATGTAGCTTGTTAGAATGCTCTCTAATGCACATCTGCAGAAGGTCGTGAGTATAGGTATGCATAGTCCAGCTCTCCTCAGAAAGTACAGACGTTGGTGAGCTTTCCTGATTGTGTGGAACAGTTAACCTCCATGTCTAAAACTTAAACCAATCAGCATTCCTTATCGTGACTTCTGTAGAGTGAGTCTACACAAGTACAGTGGGAAAGACAGAATCTACAGACAATTTATGGCCTGTTGATGTTAACTCCAGAGGAACTCGAACAAAACCAAGAGGTAGCCAGTACCCATGAAAGAATATCTCAGCATATCTCAACTATTTCAGAAGTGGTACGAATTTATCTTCAAGCAATGTCAACTTACCCCTACAGTAAACACGAAGGGTTTGATGAGTCGCCTGAATGACAATGCTGATTTAGATGGGAACGGCTCTTCCAGCATTGGGGTCAGGCTGCTTTTGCTCTTCTGGTTCACATTCGAAGATAAATCTTTCTGAGCCGTTTTCTCTGGTTCCACTTTCCGAGGTTCATTTTTCTTTGGTGCTTTTCTAAACCCACGTCTAGATACAGTATAAAAAATTAACCTGGAAGATAAAGATCAGAACTGTTGAGAAACGCAGCACTTGATAAAGCTCACCACACATTGCGTCAGGGCTGCATTACTGGTGGCACCAAGTGCTGCAATGAGGGAAATGCTGCCAGATTAAATTGACCTACAGCGTACAAACGGCCAGGCTAATCTCAGTTACTTACTGAAATTAGTAACTGAACATGACAACATTTACTAATCGAAACCATTTTAAACCATTTAAAACCAGCGAGCCTCCAGATCATGTAAATACTCACGACTATTATACTGCACAAATAAATTACAAATCTTTGACACACTAATGAAAATAAATTATTATATCAACTGGATGGCAGTGAATATGGATGGAAAATAAATCTTCAGCTCTGCTCAGAGAGGCCAGACAGTGAAAAGATAAACAGCAATGGCTCAAGTCAACAGCAGTTGTGGACGAGGAACTGGATGCAAAGAAGCACTTTGTTAGTGGACCCGAAATCAGAGCCCGAGTAATCAGTTCATCAGCCGCCCAAATGCACAGAGACAGACAATGACCATAGATTTAACTGAAGTGTATAAACTTACAGACTTGTAAACTGGCGAAGAGTTAAATTGGTTAAAGGGATCTCTGAATAAATTATAATATTTACAGCATTGAAAGGTGTTTAAGGGTTCTAGTAACAATACGATAGAACTAACTCCATTGTAAATAATTCCCTCTCGGATACTTATCCAACTCCCCTCTGAATGCCTAACTGAATCTGCCTCCACAACAATCGCTGGCAGTGAATTGCAGACCCTGAACACTCGCTGTAAAAAACTTTTCCTCATGTTGGGTTTGGTGCTTTTGCCAGTCACCTTCATTCTACATCCTCTAGTTCTTGATCCCCTGCAATGCAAAGTTTTGCTCCAGCTACATGACCTTAACTACCCGTTAGACTTCCTTGCAATTGTTTTCCATTGGCACAGAGAAATCACCAGAATCTCCAGCCCAAATACATTGGAATTATTTTCCCAAGAGCAGATGGGTGTGTGATAAAACATAAGCGCACCGATTTTAATACAAGGAGCCTGTGATGCATCATACGATCGCTTACAGAAAACATCACTGTAGTAGACAGGAAGGAGGACTTGGAAGGCTCTGCCAAAGAGACATAAATAATGAAGTGGCTATCTCTTTAGTGGGGTTATATTATAGTGCCCCTGCCAGAACCCCCTAACAGAGGGAGGAAGATAGGCCAACAGCCTGGCAAGTAGCGTAAGAGTCAGTGATGAGTATTTCAGGAACAGAATTTGTAATTCTGTAAGTTTCAGGCTGTTATGGTGAGTGAGAAGTATGGTCTGCAAATTAGAGGCTTTCATTGGGGGAAAGTGATTTCAATAACTTAAGCAGGACCTGATAAATTAGGAGCAGCTGATTCTGAGTAAAACAGCATCTAATAGATAGGCAACATACACAAGATGCTTAACGAACTCTGCAAGTCAGGTTGGGTTCAGGGATGGAAAGGACCTTTCCATTACTAATGAAGGGTCTTGGCCTGAAATTGTGGTATAAGCAATGGCAAATGGCATAATTATGAAGATAGAGGGTGTTAGAAAGTAAATTAGCAGGCAAAAAGAGGTCATGAAAAGACAGGATTAAGTGAATTCCAAGGTATTCTTAAGAGTAATCTGAAAAAGACCAGGCCCCTTTGGGATTATAGGGGAAATCTGAGTGTGAAGCCAAAGGATAAGGGGATGTCCCAGATAAATACTTCTCTCTGCATTCAGCCAGAAAGTCATGGTACAATGAGAGTTTAGAAAAAACAATAGTGATGTTCAGCAGCATGTCAGCATTAGGAAGGATGAAGTGCTAGATGTGTTGGGACACATGAAGGTGGGCAAGTCCCCAGAGCCTGATGAAATGTAGCCCAGGCTGCTGAGGGAGGTAAAGGAGGCTACTGGGACCTTAACAGGTACTTCGGCATTTTCATTAGCTGCAAAGTACTGTATGACTGGAGATTAGCAAATATTGTTCTTTTAATCAAAAAGGGAAGCAAGGATATCTGGAAACTACATGCTAGACTTTTCAGTAGCACAGAAATTATTGAAAAAAATTCCAATGTACTGAATTTATCTTTACCAGGAAAGACTGGGGTTGATTAAGGATAGCCTTGTTCATGGGAAATACGGTCACTCAAATTTGATAGAATTCTTTGAGAAGGCAACTAAGCATATTAATGAGTAAGTGTAGTAGATGTTGTATACATTACTAAATGGACCTTTAACAAGGTCCTCTATGGTAAGCTGAGACAAGTGACAAACCCTATGAAGTGTTGACGAGCAGAGAGACTTTGGGATACACCCAAAGATCATTGGAATTTACAATGCAGATGAATAAGGTAGTGAAGAAGGCATATTGGTACTCATGACATGGAATATAAGAGCTAGAATGTCATGTTTCAGACCCATAAAATGTGGTTAGGCCACATATGAAATATTATGTACAGTTCTAGTCACCATACAACAGGAAAGATATGACTGTGGTGGAGCAAATTCAACAGGATATTGCATGAATTGGAGCATTACAGTTATAAGGAGAGATTGAGATGAATGGGTTTGTTTCCCCTTGAGGAGAGGAGACTGGTGACTTGAAAGAGTTATTTAAAGTATGAATGGGAGCGATAGGGTAGATGGATTCCATGGTGGGAGGGTGAGGCAAGAGGTTTAAAGTGATAGCTCAGAGAGTTGAGCAGAAACAGCATAGCTTGAAGAGGTATATTGCAGATACTTTCACGACATGAAAAAGCATCTAGACAAGAACCTAACTCAACAAAGCATAGAAGACTACAGTCTAAAATGGGTAAATAAAATTTAAAGTAGGTACAGCAAGTAGCATGGACATGCTGCGTTAAAAGAGCCTCTTTCTGTTGTGTATGAGCCTATCTTTCCTAATGAACAGTTCCCAGACACAGTATTCTAGTTGTTATCAAACCACTGTTTCATAAAGCTTGTAGTGACTTCCCTGCTGTTGTACTCTACAGGGCAAGATCTTAAACAACAGGAATTCTGCAGATGCTGGAAATTCAAGCAACACACACCAAAGTAGCTGGTGAACGCAGCAGGCCAGGCAGCATCTCTAGGAAGAGGTACAGTCGACGTTTCAGGCCGAGACCCTTCGTCAAGAGTAACTGAAGGAAGAGTTAGTAAGAGATATGAAAGTGGGAGGGGGAGAGGAAGATCCAAAATGATAGGAGAAGACAGGGGGGGAGGGATGGAGCCAAGAGCTGGACAGGTGATAGGCAAAAGGGATACGAGAGGATCATGGGACAGGAGGCCCAGGGAGTAAGATGGGGGGGGGAGGGGGGGAACCTAGAGGATGGGCAAGGGGTATAGTCAGAGGGACAGAGGGAGAAAAAGGAGAGTGAGAGAAAGAATGTATGTATATAAAAAAAAAACAGATGGGGTACGAGGGGGAGGTGGGGCATTAGCGGAAGTGAGAGAAGTCAATGTTCATGCCATCAGGTTGGAGGCTACCCAGACGGAATATAAGGTGTTGTTCCTCCAACCTGAGTGTGGCTTCATCTTTACAGTGGAGGAGGCCGTGGACAGACATGTCAGAATGGGAATGGGATGTGGAATTAAAATGTGTGGCCACTGGGAGATCCTGCTTTCTCTGGCGGACAGAGCGTAGGTGTTCAGCAAAGCGGTCTCCCAGTCTGCGTCGGGTCTCGCCAATGTATAGAAGGCCACATCGGGAGCACTGAACGCAGTATATCACCCCAGCCGACTCACAGGTGAAGTGTCGCCTCACCTGGAAGGACTATCTGGGGCCCCGAACGGTGGTAAGGGAGGAAGTGTAAGGGCATGTGTAGCACTTGTTCCTCTTACAAGGATAAGTGCCAGGAGGGAGATGGGGGGGGGGACAAATGGACAAGGGAGTCGCATAGGGAGCGATCCCTGCGGAAAGCAGAGGGGGGGGAGGGAAAGATGTGCTTGGTGGTGGGATCCCGTTGGAGGTGGCGGAAGTTACGGAGAATATGTTGGACCCGGAAGCTGGTGGGGTGGTAAGTGAGGACCAGGGGAACCCTATTCCTAGTGGGGTGGCGGGAGGATGGAGTGAGAGCAGATGTACGTGAAATGGGGGAGATGCGTTTGAGAGCAGAGTTGATGGTGGAGGAAGGAAAGCCCCTTTCTTTAAAAAAGGACACCTCTCTCGTCCTGGAATGAAAAGCCTCATCCTGAGAGCAGATGCGGCGGAGACGGAGGAATTGCGAGAAGGGGATGGCATTTTTGGAAGAGACAGGGTGAGAAGAGGAATCGACCAGATAGCTGTGAGAGTCACTAGGCTTATAGTAGACATCAGTGGATAAGCTGTCTCCAGAAATAGAGACAGAAAGATCTAGAAAGGGGAGGGAGGTGTCGGAAATGGACCAGGTAAACTTGAGGGCAGGGTGAAAGTTGGAGGCAAAGTTAATGAAGTCAACGAGCTCAGCATGCGTGCAGGAAGCAGCGCCAATGCAGTCGTCGATGTAGCGAAGGAAAAGTGGGGGACAGATACCAGAATAGGCACGGAACATAGATTGTTCCACAAACCCAACAAAAAGGCAGGCATAGCTAGGACCCACACAGGTGCCCATAGCTACACCTTTAGTTTGGAGGAAGTGGGAGGAGCCAAAGGAGAAATTATTAAGAGTAAGGACTAATTCCGCTAGACGGAGCAGAGTGGTGGTAGAGGGGAACTGATTAGGTCTGGAATCCAAAAAGAAGTGGAGAGCTTTGAGACCTTCCTGATGGGGGATGGAAGTATATAGGGACTGGACATTCATGGTGAAAATAAAGCGGTGGGGGCCAGGGAACTTAAAATCATCGAAAAGTTTAAGAGCGTGAGAAGTGTCACGAACATAGGTAGGAAGGGATTGAACAAGGGGGGAGAAAACCGTGTCAAGGTATGCAGAAACGAGTTCGGTGGGGCAGGAGCAAGCTGAGACAATAGGTCTGCCAGGACAGGCAGGCTTGTGGATCTTGGGTAGGAGGTAGAAACGGGAAGTGCGGGGTGTGGGAACTATAAGGTTGGTAGCAGTGGATGGGAGATCCCCTGAGCGGATAAAGTCAGTGATGGTGTGGGAGACAATGGCCTGGTGCTCCTTAGTGGGGTCACGATCGAGAGGTAAATAAGAGGAGGTATCCGCGAGTTGTCGCTGTGCCTCGGCAAGATCTTGTTTTTTTCCCCCCTAACTGCTTTCTTAATGGCACAAATAGAAGTTAAAGAGTATGATTTAATTACAAAGGGAATGGCAAAGAATACTAAAGAGTTATGAATATGTTGCCAATAATGTTTGTTATATTGAATATGATATAAATCAGGTGAAAGGAACACGATGTAGTAAAGTAATCAGAAAACATCAAACTACATACATTGGACAAGTCAAATTGAGGTAATAAGGTGGGGAATGAATTCATGAAACATGTCACACAAGTATATTTCTGAGTCAATATTGAAGAGGAAAAGCTATTTTGAATCTCATTTTGTGCAATGAGAAATTGACAATCACCCTAAAAGGGCCATTAGGAAGCATGTTCTTAGTGATTAAATTTTACAGAGCTTGAGCAATTCAATTGAAGGTTTGAAGTGAATTGAATCTTGATGATTTGAAAAATGCATTGGAAGTTATGATGTACATGATTTGCTGCAAAACATTAGGCACAAAAAGCCCAGAGGAAATGTCGACCATGTGCGATTCACACGGAAGATATACATGCTATTAAATACTAGAGCTCTGTTAGACATAAAACAGGGAAAGAACTAACATGGATCTCTTCTAGACAGTGATTTTATAAAGGAGAATAAGGAAAGCAGAGAGGAATTAATTAAATAAAAATACTTGCCCAAAATGCCATAAAATCAAGGGAATATGCATTAGAAAAGAATGCAAAAGTTAGTGAGTCTAAAAGCAGATAAGCCCAATAACTTAATGATCAATATCTCAACAGTTTAAAGGATGTGGCTGTTGTGAGCATTTTGGCTATGATCTACCAAAATTCCAGATTCTGGATCTGTTTTTATGACCTCAAAGATAGCAAATGTAGCCCTAATATTTAAAAAGAGATGAGGGACAATGCATGGAACTAATTATGTGTTAGCCTAACTTCAGTGGAAGGGATGGCATTTAGAACACCATTAGAGTCAGAATGGACTTATGAAACAAAAAATAATATTTAATAATATTTATTTCTTTAAGAATGTGACTCATAGAATAGATCCAAAGGAGAACCAGTCGATGTGATCCATTTGGAGTTCAAAAGTCCCATGGGTGATGTTGGTTAGTAAAGTTAAAGAATGCAGATCTGGGGGTCAATAGTCAAACTACAGAGAAATGGACCCTTCAGCCCAGACTGACAAGCATGGTAATCCCAATCCTACACTAAACGTCAGAGTCCAGGATTGAACCCAAGTTGCTAGTGCAGTGAGCCAGCCATACTACAAATGGGGTCATCGTAAGTATTTTATAGTATTACATGGATTATGAATTAGTTATCTGACAAAATCAGAGCGTGAAAAATCATTGTTCTTGGATTCATGGGCACGGACTCTTGGAGTACAACACAGATCAGTCCTCAAGCCCAACTGTTTACAATCTACGTCAATGACTTGACCGGGGTACCAAATAAGTTGTCTGATAATTCTGGTTAGTTGGGAAGGTAGGATGAAAAAACACTAATTGTGGTATAATCACATTAAGTATGGAAGAAATGTCAGGGGCAGCATAATATGGAAAAGCATGAAGTCATTCACTTATTTTGGTGCACAGAACAGATAAGTAGATCATTTAGACTCATGGATCACACTCTTAGAATCGAGAGCAGGGCACTTAGCATGGACCGGAAAGGAGGATCTTCCTATTGAGGAAGTGAATATTTTAAATTCTCTACTCTGGATGTCCATGGGTCTCAGGCATCAAGTTCAATCAATAAAAGAGGTCAACAGATTTCTGGATTTTAGGGGAATCTAAGGGAGAGGACAATGAGGATGAGGTGGGTCAGCCACAATCTAGATCTGGGGTTCCCAACCTTTTTTTATGCCATGGACCCCTACCATTAAAGAGGTCCGTGGGCTCCAGGTTGGCAACCCCTGATCTAGATGAATGGTATTACAAACTTGAACAATTAAAGGGTTCCCCTGCTGTTTTCCTACCAATTACAACAAATTAAACAGAAACACCAAAGACCTCCCTGTTCTTGCGTCCCTTTTGAGATTGTGACTTCTTGGATTCTTCATTCCAAAATGTAGTGATGGGGACAAAAAAAAAGATGCAGAATAGAAAGGGGGTGAAGCAAAGCAGAACAAGAGGCACTGGGCAAAGGAGGAAGAGGGGAGAAAAGCAGCCTAGAAAGTAGAAGATGGAGGAGGTTGGTACTGAATGGCTGGGTGGGGATCTAGGTGCTGGAAGTATAGCAGACAGGTGGAGGTGGCGTTGGCAGGTAGATATGGGTTGTAAGGAGTGCGGGCTTTAGCGGGTTGGAGGAAGGTGAGATGGGGATATGGGCAAGGTATGCGTTTGGGAAGGGTGCGGGGAGAGAAGGTGTGGGCTCCGGAAAATGGAGAGTGAGCGGGGAAGGAGTGCGATGGGGACACCGGGACGGCATATCGGCCGCAGAAACTTGTACAACGCCGCCCGATTCTGCTTCTGTTACACTGGATCTCTGCCACCCGCACTCCAGTGAAATCCTGGCCTTCCCAGGTCGCCCTCATACCTGCTGCCCCGGGCACTCCCCGCCCTCAGGAGCCGGGAAACAGCCGCCGCACAGCACACAGACGCCATGCTTGTTGGTGTTCACTTCCGGTACGTCAAGTGATTTCCGGTGAGGGCAGGGCCGAGAGACCATGTTCATAAAGGCGGAGACGCGTTTGTGTGTGTGCGCGTGCGCGTGCGCGTGCTGTGAAGCCGGGATCGGGATGGGGATGGGGATGGGGATGGGGATGGGGATGGGGATGGGGATGGGGATGGGGATGGGGATGGGGATGGGGATGGGGATGGGGATGGGGGTGGCGGGACTGGAGTTTGGGGAATAAGGGCGTTGGGGAGCGTAAGGGAAAGGGGGGGTTTGGGGGCATTGGGTGAAGAGGGTGGTTTGAGGGGCGTTGGAGGGTCATAGGTGAAAAAGGGGGTTGGCGAGTCATAGGGTAAGGGGGGGTTGGAGGGTCATACGGGAAGAGAGGGTTTGGGAGCATAGAGGAAGAGGGGGGTTGGAGGGTCATGGGGGAAGAGGGGGGTTGGAGGGTCATGGGGAAGAGGGGGGTTGGAGGGTCATGGGGAAGAGGGGTGTTGGAGGGTCATAGAGGAAGAGAGAGTTTGGGAGCATAGAGGAAGAGGGGGGTTGGAGGGTCATGGGGGAAGGGGGGGTTGGAGGGTCATGGGGAAGAGGGGGGTTGGAAGGTCTTGGGGAAGAAGGGGTTTGGAGGGTCATGGGAAAGAGGGGGTTTGGAGGGTCATAGGTGAAGAGGGGATTTGGAGGGTCATGGGGAAGAGCAGTTGGGAGTGTAGGGGAAGAGGGTTGTGGGATTTAGGGGGTTTGGGTTGTGGAGTGAAGAGGGGGTTTGGGTTGAATAAGGATGAGAGGGAAGTTCCCATTCTGCAGGTCATTCAAAATTAAAATTAATTTGTTTTCCTTTGAAGCCATCAAAATTATAGTTATTCTATTATTGTTTGGTGGTAGAAATGGATTTTATGTGAATATTTTGCATTATTATTGTATTTTAAATTTTGTACTTTGTGTCACTGCAGTTTCTTGAGGTTGGTTAATTCATGTATTATTGTAGCAGCTACTTTGTTATACATGCCGTCCATACAGATCATTGGAAACAGCACAAACATTTAAGAGGACTTGTATACAAGTTGGAGTAAGAACAGCTTAACAAGTGTGAAGATGATGTGCTGTCAGAAATCGATCCCTGTTCTCATTTAAAATTCTGAGACTGGGACCACATGCAGCCGGCATCCTAAAGCACTGGAATGTTAGCACCAATGTGTTCTTGACTAAGTTTTCCAAATTCACTGGAAGGACAAGTGAATCGACCTTGTTCTTCTCTCGCATTAACATCTGCTGCAACAAGGCTTATTGGATCTGGATGACGATCAGGATCAAGATGAGGCTTTTCATTCTAGAACGAAGTAGATGTCCTCCTTTTTCAAACTTTCTCCACCATCAATACTGCCCTCAACTGCATTTCTTTCATTTCACACACGTATGCTCTTGCCCCATCTTTCTGCCACCCTACCAGGGATAGGGTTCCTCTTGTTATCATCTACCACCCTACCAGCCCCCGATTCCGCACACAATTATCCGAAACTTCCGTCACCTCCAACGGGATCCCACCACCAAGCACATCTTTCCCTCCACCCCACCCCTCATACTTTCTGCTTTCCTCAGGGATTGCTCCCTACGTGACTCCTTTGTCATTTGTCCCTCCCCACTGATCTCCCTCCTGGCCCTTGTAAGCAGAACAAGTGCTACACTTCCTCCCTCACTACCATTCAGGGTCCTAAACTGTCCTTTCAGGTGAGGCAACACTTCACCTGTCAGTCTGTTAGGGTCATTTATTGTGTCTGGTGCTCCCCATGTGGCATCCTGTACGTCGGTGAGACCCGATGTAGATTGGGAGACTGCTTTGCCGAGCATCTTCGCTCCGTCTGCCAGAACAAATGTGATCGCCGAGTAGCCACCCATTTTAATTCCACTTAACCATTCTCATTATGATATACCCATCCATGGCCTCCTCCATTGAGATGATGAGACCATAAGACAAAGGAGCAGAAGTCAGCCATTCAGCCCATTGAGTCTGCTGCGCCATTTTATCAAGAGCTGATCCATTCCCATTTAGTCCCACTCCCCCGCCTTCTCACCATAACCTTTGATGCCCTGACTACTCAGATACCTATCAATCTCTGCCTTAAATACACCCAATGACTTGGCTTCCAATGCCGCCCATGGCAACAAATTCCATAGATTCACCACCCTCTGGCTAAAAAAATTTCTTCACATCTCTATTCTGAATGGGCACACTTCAATCCTTAAGTCGTGCCCTCTCGTACTAGACTCCCCCATCATGGGAAACAATTTTACCACATCCACTCTGTCCATGCCTTTCAACATTCTTCTAAACTCCAAAGAATACAGTCCAAGAGCGGACAAACGTTCCTCATATGTTAAACCTCTCATTCCCAGAATCATTCTAGTGAATCTTCTCTGAACCCTCTCCAACGTCAGCACATCCTTTCTTAAATAAGGAGCCCAAAACTCCACAGTACTCCAAGTGAGGTCTCACCAGTGCCTTATAGAACCTCAACATAACATCCCTGCTCCTACACTCTATTCCTCTAAAAGTGAATGCCAACATTGCATTTGCCTTCTTTACCACCGACTCAACCTGGAGGTTAACCTTAAGGGTATCCTGCACAAGGACTCCCAAGTCCCGTTGCATTTCAGAACTTTGAATTCTCTTCCCATTTAAATAATAGTCTGCCCGTTTATTTCTTCTGCCAAAGTGCATAACCATACTCTTGCCAACATTGTGTTTCATTTGCCTCTTTGCCCATTCTCCCAATCTATCCCAGTCTCTCTGCAGACTCTCTGTATCCTCGGCACTACCGGCCCCTCAACCTACCTTTGTATCATCAGCAAACTTAGCCACAAAGCCATCTATTCCAAAATCAAAATTGTTGATGTGCAACGTAAAAAGAAGCAGCCCCAACACGGACCCCTGTGGAACACCACTGGTAACCGGCAGCCAACCAGAATAGGATCCCTTTATTCCCACTCTCTGTTTCCTGCCAATCAGCCAACGCTCTATCCACATATATAACTTTCCCTTAATTCCATGGGCTCTCACCTTGTTAAGCAGCCTCATGTATGGCACCTTGTCAAAGGCCTTCTGAAAATCCAAATATACAACATCCACTACAGCTCCCTTATCTAGCCTACTTGTAATTTCCTCAAAAAATTGCAATAGGTTTGTCAGGCAGGATCTCCCTTTAAGGAAACCATGCTGAGTTCTGCCCATCTTGTCGTATGCCTCCAGGCACTCCGTAACCTCATCCTTAACAATCGACTCCAACAACTTCCCAACCACCGATGTCAAGCTAACTGGTCTATAATTTCCTTTTTGCTTCTTGCCCCTTCTTAAACAGCAGAGTGACATTTGCAATCTTCCAGTCCTCCAGAACCATGCCAAAATCTATTGACTTTTGAAAGATCATTGCTAATGCCTCCGCAATCTCCACAGCTACTTCCTTCAGAACACGAGGATGCATTCCATCTGGTCTGGGAGATTTATCTACCCTTAGACTATTCAGCTTCCTTGGTACTTTCTTTGTCGTAATTGTGACTGTGCACACTTCTCTTCCCTGACACCCTTGAGTGTCCAGTATACTGCTGATGTCTTCCTCAGTGAAGACTGATGCAAAATACTCGTTCAGTTCCTCCGCCATCTCCTAATCTCCCATTACAATTTCTCCAGCATCATTTTCTATAGGTCCTATATCTAGTCTCATCTGTCTTTTACTCTTTATATACTTGAAAAAGCTTTTAGTATCCTCTTTGATATTATTTGCTAGTTTCTTTTCATAGTTAATCTTTTCCCTCTTAATGACCTTCTTAGTTTCCTTTTGTAAGCTTTTAAAAACTTCCCAATCCTCTGTCTTCCCACTAATTTTTGCTTCCTTGTATGCCCTCTCCTTTGCTTTAACTTTAGTTTTGACTTCTCTTGTCAGCCACAGTTGCAACCTTTTTCCATTCGAAAATTTCTTCTTTTTTGGAATATATCTGTATTGCACCTTCCTCACTTCTCGCATAAACTCCAGCCACTGCTGCTCTGCCATTCTTCCTGCTAGCGTCCCTTTCCAGTCAACTTTGGCCAGTTCCTCTCTCATGCCACTGTAATTTCCTTTCCTGCACTGAAATACTGACACATCGGATTTCGGCTTCTCTTTCTCAAATTTCACAGTGAACTGAATCATGTTATGATCACTGCCTCCTAAGGGTTCCTTCACCTCAACCTCTCTAATCACCTCTGGTTCATTACACAATACCCAATCCAGTACAGCCGATCCCCTAGTGGGCTCAACAACAAGCTGTTCTAAAAAACCATCTCGCAGACATTCTACAAATTCTCTCTCTTGAGATCCAGTGACGACCTGATTTTTCCAATCAACTCGCATGTTAAAATCCCCCACAATTATCATAACACTGCCCTTCTGACAAGCCTTTTCTATTTCCTGTTGTAATTTGTAGTCCACATCACTGCAGCTAGTTGGAGGCCTGTATATAACTGCCATCAGGGTCCTTTTACCCCTGCGATTTCTTAGCTCAACCCATAAAGTTTCTACACCTTCTGAACCTATGTCATCTCTTTCTAATGATTTAATATCATTTCTTACCAATAAAGCCACGCCACCCCCTCTGCCTACCTGCCTATCCCACAATATCATACCTGCCAAACTGTAGCTGTACGACAAGATCATCCACCTTATTCCTTATGCTGCGTGCATTTAAGTATAACACCTTAAGACCAGTATTTGGTACTTTTTGCTTTGATTGCACTGCAACTCACTCCAATGGCTGCAAATTTGCCCCATCACCTGCAGAGTTAGGTTGGAGGAACAACACCTTATATTCTGTTTGGGTAGCCTCCAACCTGATGGCATGAACATCAATTTCTCAAACTTCCAGTTATGCCCCCCAAACCCCCCCCTTCATTATTCCCCTTTTTCCCTCTCTCCCTCATCTCCTTGCCTGCCCATTGCCTCACTCTGGTGCTCCTCCTCTCCCCCCCCCCATTTCTTTCTTCCATGGCCTGTCTCTGTCACCAATCAACTTCCCAGCTCTTTGCTTCATCCCCCCCCCACTCCCAGTGTTTCTCTCTCTCCCGCACCCCCCCCCCCACCTTTTAAATCTACTCCTCAGCTTTTTTCTCCAGCCCTGCTGAAGGGTTTCAGCCTGAAAAGTCAACTGTACTTTTTCCCATAGATGGTGCCTGGCCTGCTGAGTTCCTCCAGTATTATGTGTGGGGTGCTCGAATCTCCAGCATCTGCAGATTTTCTCTTGCTGGATCTGGAGATAATATTGTCCAGAAGGCAAGAATGAGGTGCAAATCATGCAGTCGCAGCTGTTTATTAGATGCTGAAAAGAAAGCAATAACAGTAAGGTACTGTGAGTGAGTAACACAGCAACAGGTAACTAACTCTAACCAGCTCCCTCTAATAAATGATCTTCCTTGTGGTCTTTCATAATACTGAAAACTAGTTCAAGCTAGACATGGAAGGAAATTCCTTTATAAGATCACCCTATGAAACAGTTCTATTTATGGCATGACACAGGCTGCAATAAGGAAGATAGTGTAAATTACTGAAAATTCACTGAAATTACAAATACGGGATTATATAAATGTGAGCAAGCATAAAAAACAGTTAAATAACAGATTAGACCCTAACCCAAAAGGTCTTAGTTGGACTGAATACTAAACAATTCACATCATTAGCATAGCTGACCCTCCATTCTGAGCTCAAAATGGGAAAAGATTACCAGTGAGACAGAGGAAAATATTGTCCTTAAAGCATGTACCACCAGGCGCAGGTCAGCTTTATCCCACTGCTAAAGTGGTTCCTAGCATGATGAGATCGAGTCTTGACCCCACTATCTACCTTATTGTCCACCTGCACTGCACATTCTCTGTAACTAACACTTTATTCTGCAAGCTCTTGTTGCTTTTCCATGTATGACTTCAGTGTACTGATATGATGAAATGATTTGTAGGGGTGACATGCAAAACAATTTTTTCACTATACATCAGTACATGTGTCAATAACAAGCAAATTCCAAGTGGGGAAGAAGTATCCTGGATGGTGTTGAGAACTAAAACCATGCATCAGACTTGCAAAAGCAGTAAATGAAACTTATCTCCTCGCGAGCCACCCACACTTTCTAACACCAGATGCCCTGTCTGCAGAAGTGTCAGGAGTTGTCATTGGTGGCTTCGTTAGCCACCTCAGAACCCACACCATCAGATTGAAAATAGGTTATCAGTGAACTCCTGGGACATCATAAGAATAAGTTATTGGCAATCAGAATCAAATTTATTGTCACTGACTTAGTTGAGGTGAACTTTGTTTTGTAGCAGCAGAACTGTGCAAAAACGTATAATTGCCACAAATACTGTGCACCATCAATCTTCATGCCATCCAACTCGAGGACTGGTGCTAATACTATTTTGTGTCTGTATTGAAGTTTACCGTAGTTATGTGTGCTGTGTGTAACTAAATACTGTGTCCAAAGTGACAGTAACTCAAAATAATCATGCATTACAACAGTGATGTGCAGAAGGGCAGCACTAAATGTTATGTTCAGTTGCAACACTGAATGCACAATATGCTGAACCTTGAAATGGATGGGCTACAGCAGCAGAAGATCACAATATTAAGAGATACCTAATAAAGTGCCCACTGAATGTATCTAGAAATATTCAAGGGTCTTCTGGTGACATACCAAATCTCCTCAGACTTATGACAAAGAAGAGCTGCTGGCATGCCACCCTCATCAATGTGTTGGGCCCAAAATAGACCATCTGAGACAAAGCAACACACACAAAATGCTAGAGGAATACAACAGGCAATCCTGAGGAAGGGCCTCGGCCTGAAACATCGACTGTTTACTCTTTTCCATAGATGCTGCCTGGCCTGCTGAGTTCCTCCAGCATTTTGTGTGTGTTGCTTCGGATTTCCAGCATCTGAAGATTTTCTCATCTTTGAGATCATCTGAGTTGATGGTGCTCGGGATCTAGAGGTTGGTCATCTCAACCACCTACCGCTCAAAAAGGTCTGGTGTGTGTTCTCCCAACATTCCCATCCTGTGCCCGTGAGGCAAACTTAACACTTACAGGAATTTTTTTTTTCTTGTCTGGCACATGGTGTCAGGATTAATTGGGTCACATTATGAACGTTCCTGACTCGATCCTTGTATTTTTTACGAGGCTGAGTGGCTAGCTCGACACTCAACCCGGCACGGATGGAAAGCGTGCTCGGGGTGGCCACTTACAGGAATGAGGTGTCGATCAATAGTTGGGCAATGTAATAGGTCAAAAACTGCAAGGTGATCTACTTGGGTAAGTTTATTCAGATGACTGCAGTACCAATGTCGCATTATTATAACAGGTTACTAATAGGATTTTCTGTACAAAACCAATAATGATATTGCTATTAAAAACAAATTCAGTCATTGGAGCATGAGAAGTGACAAATGTGGTTTAGTGTTAGCTGCGAGATGGAGCTGTTACTCATTTAGAATCTGTTTTAATTAATGAAATCCTTCTGTTCGCTGGCATTGATCAGATAAAACGTGTCCAATGAGTGTCAAATCAAACAGTGTGTCCAATGAGTGTCAAATCAACAACCTGTCTCCTGGCAAATGAAGTGGCAGTGTGTCTCTGCTCTGCTACAAGCCACAGATTTGGTGCTGTGCTGATTTTTAGGGCACTAAACCAATTCCATTTGAACATCATTTTTGGTAGAGAATTTTTTTTAATCAAATGAAGATAAAATTCCATTTGTCTGGATCTTGGTTTCAGCCTCTGCAAGATTTATTTGTATGAATATGTTTATGAAAATAAGAAAGCACATACTGCACCAGCTCCGAGCTGCATATAGGAATTGCGTGAAGAATGGTTCCTTTTACATTTGAAGAGGAGGATTTTTCTTCTTTACGTTTCAAGAATATACAGGATCACATGAGTACAAGTATTATCTGCAGTAAGCCTGAAGGGATTTTGATCAAAATGACCAAATCAAGTTGAAGGCCATTGCTGTACTGGATGAAAGCAAACACTAATTTGTGGTCATGAGTTGATTTCAAGTGGTATGTAATGAATTTATATAATTGCAATCATCGTGCCGACCACAATGAGATGTCTCTTCTAGCTGAAGAACACGTTACTGTGCAGTTCCCTGCAAATGCGTCCCATTCCATGGATTTTCTTCAGCACGAAGACATCCAAGCATGGGTGAATGCTTTGGGACACTCCAAAACACATATTTTGATGATTCCTCTGATAATTTGCCTTATTGCCTCATTGTTGGCTGTACCTCTTGTCTTGATTGCCATCTTTTCAAACAACAACCTTCATCAGGAAACCAGGTACCTGCTGCTTGCCAACACTTTGGTTAATGATCTAATTTATTCAGTACTGAACACCTTCATCGACATCCTTAATGCTGCAGGTGTCGGGATGCCTAAAGTTGTTTGCCAAACACTATTGTATGTGTTAACCGTGTCTTATTGTAATGGCATTCTGACAGTCACTGCAATGGTGGTGGACACTTATGTGGCTGTTAGCTGGCCGCTTCGTTATCCCTCACTTTTACCTCGATCCAGGGCCCTGAAAATCATTATCTGTATTTGTATTGTTTCTGCCGCAGCTCCATCTGTCATTTTTATAATAACACTAGGAACTCAACAGAATCCATTGTCCACGTTATCGATTTGTATTTTACCTTTAATATTCATGTTTTCTTTCCTTCGATTACCTATCTTAAAAATGTATTACAGTTTTACAGTAATTTACTTTCTAATATGTTTAGTACTGATTTCCAGTAGCTATGTCATGTTATACTGCAAAACTAAGACGTCAGGAATATGGACTGGCAACTCCAGGGCAAGGCAGACTTACTTTATTCAGTCAATGCTGCTATTCTTTTACTTCATTCCCTTGCTTGGTCTAGTGGCAGGGGGTGCACTCCAAGAAATGGACCTGATTTCCTATGTGACAGTACTCTGGATCAATAGGTCAATGACAAATTTCCTTATGATGTTACCTAGAGCAGTTTCCCCATATGTTTATGCACTGCGGTACCGAGAGGTGACTAAGTCAATCCAAACTTTACCATTGCTGAGACATATTAGGCGTATAAACCCCACTGATTAGCACCATCAGGATACTTGATTCATTCAAACAAATCTACTGATACTTGATTCATTCAAACAAAACTTTCAACCATAGGAAAACTGCCAATGGCTTGCATTTAGGATCCCTACTTCATTATTGTTGGCTGAACTAAAGTGATGAACCTCTTAGTAATTCATGAATGAATAATGATTCCATATAGCTTTTGTGTGCCACACACTAATGTCTTTAATTTCCTGGCACAAAACTTAGCTCCAGAGATGATTTATGAACTTCTTTCCAGCAATGTTACCTGTTTTATTTGCACTCTGATTCCAAATGAATGCACTTTACACAGTGTTGGTATTTGAGATAGTTTTCCTCTTGGATTATTTGCAATTAAATAACACTCATAGAATGTCCAAATAACAATTTAAGCCACAAATCAGTTTCTAGCCTCTATCCTTAAAAGTACTAGTAATCATCCAAACTGGAAAAACCATGTTTCATTACTGTCTTATTGTGGATAAATGGCACAAAATGGGTGAATCTATCCAGGATGTGGGTTGTTCAAAAATGGTTCTACCTCCTGTTTTGAAGAAGATTTCTTTATTTAATTTATTCTTCTGTTAATTAGTTGATTTACAAATGTAATGAGGTACAATTTCTAGCTTTTTTAAGGACAGAGGTTAGAGGCTAATTTAGGAACTAACTAGTCAGTGGTACAGTCTAAGAGTCATCTAACTGCAAGTAATCTTAGAGAGAAACAAGCTCAGATAACACAGTAGTGTAAGGTAAATTTATTTGGAACCAGTGGACAAAACAATTAACTTTGCTGGAAGGATGTTCACAACTCAACACTGATGCAACTTGCATACATGACAGGAAAGTAATTAATATGAGGACAAGGTTTCCAGAACACAAAACATTATTCACCTATCCTTCACTAGTACATATCACATACATACACATACATGTATATCTCTCTTTCTCACACATCCACACATGCATAACTTGTGTATTTAATATCTGAGTATTATTGTAAATATATTGTTTGATTAAGCATTCGTGTTCATTTAAATAATTAATTATGGGTTATATGTAAAAATATGTGAATGGCATACGTCATTGCGTGATACATGCGCATATGGCTTAAAGTAAAAGCGGAAGTAACATACATGAGTTATCCTGGCTCCGTGTTTTGTTTTCAAATAGTTTAATATTTTGGAGTTACAAACGATAACAATGGTGATGAGAAAGTTTGAAATGAACCCGAGGTGACTACCTACCTGTTGAAGCGCAGTGAGAAATTAGAGTTTTAAAAAAAAAGGCAGAAAATGGAAGAATTCACAAGTTCATAAACAGCGAGTACCGGGTGATAATAATGATAATTTTTTTTAAAAGAGCATCAACGAGCAGCTCACTGATGGATTAGCCCTGCAGTGCCTGAAGCTCTTGGAGTAGAATAGTCTTTGGATTGTAAAAAACAAATTTTACAGAGAACAAAGCACCATTGGTTGGCTCCTGAGAGGCCACTGCGTTTGCATGCACCACCATTTTACCAGAAGTAAATCAGCCAAAATTAGCTTCACTGTGAAAGTAATGCAGGAATATTTAGAACGAACCCATTGTTAATTGCTTTAGGCTTCATAAGCAGAATCAAAAGGAAGGGGAGTTCCTTTCAGTTTACATGACTGAATTGAAGAAGTTGTCGAGTGAGCATTGTCAGTTCAGTAGTGGGCTTAACGATGCACTGAGATATCATTTAGTTTGTGGAATTTTACAACAAAACATTTAAACTGCCTCCTAACTGAAGTGCAACTTACATTTAAAAGAGCAGTTAAAATAGCTATATCAAAGGAAACAGCAGAGAGAGATGCAATTGAGTTGAAGTCAGGAATGAAAGTGAGCGTGAACAAAATTGCTATATCTAAACAGAAAACACCCTGGCCAAACAGATTATTTTACTGTTGTGGCAGGGGTTCGCCTACAGCAGACTCATGCAGGTTTAAAGGCGAAACTTGCAGAAAATGCAGCAAAGTAAGAAACATACAAAAAGCATGTTGGGCAGACAAAAATAAATGAACTGCACAGGGAAAAGAAAAGGATAAAAAGTCAAATTGCAGCTTTAAAAAAAGCACTAATCTGCGTCAGATGTTGTAAAATCTGACAATGAAGTGAATGGCACAGGATTGATTAGCCATGGGATTTACAATGTGAAAACTAACAGTAGACAAACAACATGGCTTACACCAGAAGTGAACAACAAACTAATTAAGATGGAATTGGACTCCGGCTTGGTTGTTACAGTCGTTCTACAAAATGAGTTTGAGCGGCATTTCAAAGATACTGGACTGAAGCCTGCAGATGTCCAACTAAGAGCTGGAGAAAAGTTACTTCCTGTGGGAATGACATTTGCAACAGTGAGATACAACAACCAACAAGCCAATTTGGGCTTATATGTGGTCAAAATAGGAGGGCCAGTATTGTGGGGGCTTAATTGGCTGACACAACTGCAGCTTAATTGGAGATCCATGTACTACTTACATGCCTCATTTCCTGTAATAGAGTCAACTAGAAGCGAATTAAGAAAGGTATTGGATGATGTCACAGTAGTGTTCAGGGATGACATTGGAAAACTCAAACATATTAAGGGTAAAATAGTGCTAAATGAAAATGTCGCACCCAAGTTTTGTGAAGCCCAACAGGTTCCTTATACAATCCTTAATAAAGTAGCCAGTGAGCTGGATCACATGGAGGCTGAAGGATTTCTTTTCTAAGTTGAGTCGAGCCCATGGGCAGTAGCCAAGAAGAATGGGTCTGACAGGATGTCTGGTGATTTTAAGGTCACCATTAATCCAGTACTGAAAGGAAATCAATACCCTCTGCCCGGGATAGAGGCTATCTTTGCAAACCTTTCTGCAGGGAAACACTTCAGCAAAGTGGACCTAGCTGAGGCTTAACTACAGATGGAGATGGTGTTTTCTCACCATAAACACTCACAAAGGACTTCGTCACTATAATAAGCTTATTTTTGGAGTAGCATCTGCACCTGTATTCTGGCAGAAAGCAATGGACCAAGTACTGCAAGGCTGCCCAGGCTCATAGTGTTACCTGAATGACATTGTTATTACTAGTGAGGATGACAAGGAACATCTCCAAAATTTCAAGACAGTGTAAAAAAGATTATGCACTCAGAGCATCATGCAACAAGTGTGAATTCTTTAAACCAAGCATCACCTCATCACCTATTGTGATGCACAAGGATTAAACAAGTGCGCTGAGAAAATTCAAGCAGTGATGGATACCCCCAATGCCAAAGGACATGGCACAGTTGCAGTCCTTTTTAGGATTTGTCAATCACTATAACAGGTTCCTGCCAAACCGGGCTATTGTGTTCCACATCTTGAACTCATTACTACAGATCAGGAAGAAATGGCAATGGACAAAGCAGTGTGAGGTGATTTTCGAAAAGGTGAAAGAAATGGTGATGTCAGACACTGTACTCACACATTATGATCCGTATCATCCAGTGAAGCTTGCCATGCACCCTTTGGGATGGCAACACATCCAGAAGAAAGGTATCCAGAACTGTCAAAACCACTTCCTGCATTTCTATAATCATCTCCTACAAACACCACGGAGGAGGCCCCAGAACCTGAGATTGTTTCACAGCCACAACTCTCATCGGCCCAACAAAGTGACCTCCCTTGTCAGGAAAGACATTATGCCACAAGAGTAAGAAATCTTCCACAGAGCTGAAATCTTTAGGCCTGAATGGCGCAATTTAAAATTTACTATGCTGTGGATGTCTTTATAGAGTTGTATAATACAGTAGATATTTATATAAGTTGAGATGCATTCTCACAGGTAGATGCCTCACAGGTAGATAGTTCAGTTGCCTCACAGGTAGATAGGGTAGTTAAGAAAGCTTATGGGGTGTTAGCTTTCATAAGTCGAGGGATAGAGTTTAAGAGTCCCGATGTAATTATGCAGCTCTATAAAACTCTGGTTAGGCCACACTTTGGAGTACTGTGTCCAGTTCTGGTTGCCTCACTATAGGAAGGATGTAGAAGCATTGGAAAGGGTACAGAGGAGATTTACCAGGATGCTGCCTAGTTTAGAGAGTATGCATTCTGATCAGAGATTAAGGGAGCTAGGGCTTTACTCTTTGGAGAGAAGGAGGATGAGAGGAGACATGATAGAGGTGTACAAGATAATAAGAGGAATAGATAGAGTGGATAGCAAACACCTCTTCCCCAGGGTACCACTGCTCAATACAAGAGGACATGGCTTTAAGGTAAGGGGTAGGAAGTTCAAGGGGGATATTAGAGGAAGGTTTTTTACTCAGAGAGTGGTTGGTGCGTGGAATGCACTGCCTGAGTCAGTGGTGGAGGCAGATACACTAGTAAGTTTAAGAGACTACTAGACAGGTATATGGAGGAATTTAAGGTGGGAGGTTATATGGGAGGCAGGGTTTGAGGGTCAGCACAATATTGTGGGCCAAAGGGCCTGTAATGTTCTGTACTATTCTATGTTTTATGTTCTATATTCTCTATTGAGTTGGAGTTTATAGCTAAGCAGGGAGGAGTGTTGTGTATTTAATATTTGAGTAACATTGTAAACGTATTGTTCGATTAAGCATTCTTTGTTTATTTAAATAAATCATTGTGTGTTATATGTAAAAATGTTTGAATAGCATACATCATCACACCACCATGTCATACATGTGTGCCTTGCTTAAAGTACGAGGGGTGATTAATAGGTTCGTCACCTAAGGTAGAAGCAGTCAATTTTAGGAAACCTAACACATTTATTTTTCAACATAGTCCCCTCCTACATTTACACACTTAGTCCAGCGGTCGTGGAGCATACAGTTCCCTTCTTTGTAGAAGTTGGCGTCTTGGACCACCAGAAAGTGCCCACAGCAGGGATGATTGATAAGTTCATGGCCTAAGGTAGAAGCAGGTGAGTTATTAACTTCAAACTTTCTGCATAATCACTCAAAGAGTTGAACTGCACGTGCATGTAACAAGAGCTATATAACTTATCTCCTTCTACCTTAGGCCACAAACTTATCAATCACCCCTGCTGTGGCCCACTTTCTGGAGGTCCGAGACACCAGCTTCAACAAAGAAGGAATCCGTATGCTCCATGACCGCTAGACTAAGTGCGTATATGTAGGAAGGGACTATATTGAAAAATAAATGTGCTAGATTTTCTAAAATTGACTCCTTCTACCTTAGGCCACAAACTTATCAATCGCCTCTCGTAAAAACGAAACTAAAACACACAAATTATCCTGGTCCGTGTTTTGCTTTCTATTAATTTAAATTTTGGGAGTTACGAAACATAGCACAACTGAAACACACTCTCACACACATGTGCTCGCCTCGTTCACTTGCACAGCTTTCCCTCTCACTAATTCATGCACATTTCTCTTGCTGTCGCATGTGTCTTTCACATATTCACATCAGTTTCATACATGCACACCTCTTTCATACATATGTATCCCTCACACTTGGATTTCTCTCCCACTTATACTTGCACCTCTCTCTCTCTCTCTCACACACACACACACACACACACACACACACACACACACACGCACATACACACATACACATGAACATCTTGCTCTCTCATTCACAAGAAAGACACAGGAAAATAGGTGCAGTAGTAAGCCACACGACTCTTCAACCCCTGCCCCATCATTCAATATTACCATGGCTGATTATGCTGGCCTCAATTCCTCTATTATCCCTTGACCCTCAGTTGCATGATATTTCAAATATTTTATGACATGGCATTGTCTGTGGTAGATGATTCCAAAAATTCACTTTTCCCTAAAAGATGAAATTTTTATGCACCTCAATTTTATATGACCATTCCCTTATTTTGTCAGTATGATATCTTGTTTGTATCTGTCCCACTCGTGAAATCAACCCAACATCTACCTGTCTAGCCTGCTTAGAATCATGTGTGCTTCAATAAGATCATCATCATTTCTTAAACTCCCAGGAATAAAGGCTGAAACTGTCTCATGATATGAACACCTTTTCATTCCGGGAATTAGCCTGGTGAATCTCCTTTGAAAAATGCCTCCAATGTTACTATGTCCTTTTTTATTTAAGAGGGCCAGAGATGTGCATAGTATTCCAGGTGCAGGCTTACCAACACCATATTCAACGGTAACAAAACCTCCCTGTTCGTAAACTCCAGTCCATTGGCAATAAAGGCCAAAATGCCTTCTTAGCTATTTGTTGGACCTGCCAGCGAAGTTTTTGTGATTCATGCACTAGAACGCTAAGGTCCTTCCACACTTCACTCGTTTAGGTGATTGCCTTTTCTTTCCCGTTACTTACTGCCTGTAATGCTGCTGGTGTTTAGGGCAGCAATGACAGTCCTCCATGTCTGGCAGTGTTCATCGAGTCAGTAGCTTTCTTTCGGTTTTTACTACTGTCTGTCATGCAAGTCCCTGGTGGAGACTCAGGAACACCATTGCACTCATATGCAGAAGGATTCTTCGTATAGTTTCCATAACGATTTTGTTTCACCTGTCAGTGTTGTTAGCCTGAGCTGAACCCCAAACCCAGAGTATGGGTGGACCACTTTTAGTCTGCCCTCTACCCTTTGACCTTGTTGGCATGGGCAACTCTACCAAGAGCCAAAACATAAAGCCCTGACTCCAGCCAACACATAGCTTTCTGGCTCATTGAGGCACAAAAGCCCCCAAACCACGACAAGTGGTGGTCCTCTTGGATTTTTTTTTAACCATTACCAAAATATAAGAGACAGAGGAATCCTCTCATTGACGCTTGCACATAGCTCTCTCTCACACAGTTAGTCTCTCGCTCACAGATGCATATGTTTTGTTTACATATATGCATCTCTCTCTATCTTACACATGGACACACACACACACACATTCATGAATTGGCTCTTAAAAGCTTTGAGTCTGTAATTTAAGGAATTGATATTAAATCAGTTTACCCAAACTATAGCCACATTTTTGGTTATTACTGGATGGTTATGCTCAGTATCCGTTAAAGCTGATTTTTCAAGCTGATACTTCAAATAGCCTGTTTAATGTTTACTGCTCATTTAGTTGTGTGACAGTGTCTGTCAATGCTTTGCAATTGAGATGCTAAATAATTTTCATTATATTCAATTATTTATTTGTTTTTGCATCAGAATACAGATGACTTATTTGTAACCAATAAATCATTTTCATACATGACTAGGAGCTGGATTCTTCATTAACTATTTAGCAAGAAAGAATTACAAAGCAACTTAATAGCTTTGTAAAGAAACATTAAAAACTTGAATCCTTTGTAGTTTAAGTTGTTAAATGGATTTCAGTCATTAATTTAGCTAACCACTACACAGTCATGATGCCCTGTGTTGCCTAGTGCCTTTTATTTATTAATTACTGAAAATGAATTCATCACCAATTACTTTTTAGTAAGATTGTGTAATCCACCATCTATGAGTATCCATGGTTTAAGACTAGAACATTACAGCGAGGATATAATGCTGAAGCCTTATAAGGCATTGGTCAGACCACATGGAGTATTATGCTGGCATTGGAGAGAGTCTAGAGGAAGTTCACAAGAATGATTCCAGGAATGAAAGGGTTAATGTATGAGGAGTGCCTGATGGTTCTGGGCCTGAATTTGCTGGAGTTTAGAAGAATGAGGGGGAATCTCATTGAAACCTATTGAATATTGAAAGGCCTAGATGGAGTGGATGTGGAGAGGATGTTTTCTATAGTGGAGGACTCCAATACCAGCCTCAGAATAGAAGGGTGTCCATTTGGAACAGAGGTGAGGAGGAATTTCGTAAGACAGGGGGTGATAAAATTGAGTAATTCCTTGTCACAGAGGGCTCTGGAGGCCAAGTCATTTGGGTATATTTAAATGGGAGATTGATAGGTTCTTGATTTGCTAGGGTGTCGAAGGTTACGGGGAGAAGGCAGGAGAATGGGGTTGAGAGGGATAATAAATCTGCCATGATAGCAGAGCAGACTCAATGGGCCAAATGGCCATACACTGCTCCTATGTCTTACGTTCTTAAAGCAATTGAAATAATTAAGCACAGTGCTCCAATGTGCTTTGATCTCCATATACTGTGGATACAGAGATGAAATCGCAAAGCTGGTGACAGATCAGAGCCTGAAACTTTGTCAGTGCATTCTGTAATTGAACTCGACATGAACTTCTGGCACCACAGGACATGTTCGGGATGCCTTCAGCCTGCACGTTCAAACTTTCAGATCTGATTCAGGTAAATGCGGGGGAACGGGGATTCCAAGTGGGGAATCCAGGCAGTGGGCTCCACTTGTCAAAAGTCTATAGCTCAGAATGAGTTCAATGCGGCCTTCACGCAGCCTTAGACCACCTGGACAACACAAACACCTACGTCAGGATGCTGTTCACCGACTATAGCTCAGCATTTAATACCATCATTCCCACAATCCTGATGGAGAAGTTACAGAAACTGGGCCTCTGTACCTCCCTCTGCAATTGGATCCTCGACTTCCTAACTGGAAGACCACAATCTGTGTGGATTAATGATAATATCTCCTCCTCGCTGACGATCAACACTGGTGCACCTCAGGGGAGTGTGCTTAGCCCACTGCTATACTCTCACTATATCCATGACTGTGTGGCTAGGCATAGCTCAAATACCATCTATAAATTTGCTGATGATACAACCATTGTTGGTAGAATCTCAGATGGAGACGAGAGGGTGTACAGGAGTGAGATATGCCGACTGGTGGAGTGGTGTTGCAGCAACAACCTGGTACTCAACTTCAGTAAGATGAAAGAGCTGATTGTGGACTTCAGGAAGGGCAAGACGAAGGAACACATACCAATCCACATAGAGGGATCAGAGGTGGAGAGAGTGAGCAGTTTCAAGTTCCTGGGTGTCAAGATCTCTGGTCCCAACATATCAATGCAGTTTTAAAGAAGGCAAGACAGCGTCTATACTTTATTAGGAGTTTGAAGAGATTTGGTATGGTAACAAAAACATTCAACAACTTTTATAGATGTACCGTGGAGAGCATTCTGCATCACTGTCTGGTATGGGGCGGGGGGGGGCGCTACTGCGCAGGACCGAAAGAAGCTGCAGAAGGTTGTAAATCTAGTCAGCTCCATCTTGGGCAGTAGCCTACAAAGTACCCAGGACATCTTCAAGGAGCGGTGTCTCAGAAAGGCAGCATCCATTATTAAGGACCCCCAGCACCCAGGGCATGCCCTTTTCTCACTGTTACCATCAGGCAGGAGATACAGAAGCCTGAAGGCACACACTCAGTGATTCAAGAACAGCTTCTTCCCCTCTGCCATCCAATTCCTAAATAGATATTGAACTCGTGAACACTACCTCACTATTTTAATATATATTATTTGTGTTTTTTTGTACGATTTTAATCTATTCAATACACATATACTGTAATGGATTTACTTATTTATTATTATTATTTTATTCTTTTTCTTCTTCTATATTATATATTACATTGAACTGCTGCTGCTAAGCTAACAGATTTCGCGACACATGGCAGTGATAATAAACCTGATTCTGATTCTGATTCTGATGAGCAACCATTCAGATTTACTGAGTTCCAGATCGTGCTCCGTACTGTAGGTGGTTTCATACCTGTCCACTGGGTTCAACCTGAATTTATCCAAGTTAAAAAAAAATCCTAGTCAAGGCTCACAGATCACCACAGCCCAGAGTTCTTCTGAAACATTTATTAAAAACAATCATACAACATATAAAATAATGTGTACAAACACTACAAATAATAAACAATAAGACATTTTCTGAAATTAAAGATATGTAAAAAACTTTAAACTGTTGTACAAATGATCTGTTTTCTCTACCTAACATATATTTCACATAATTGATTATATCTATTCATAAATACTTCTGTTTGACATTGTACACATGATCATCTGTGCCCACAGTTCATCCTCAAGCTGTTCTCTATCTGTAAATACTACTCTGTAGCTTTCAATGACTTTGCTCATAAATCACCCGGGAAATAACCTGGAATGAATTACAGTTCTGTTTTAAACTTCACGCAAGTTGTTAAAGTGTGTCCTGGGCACTTCTTGCTTCATATTACAAAAATCACACTCGTGATAGCCTGATGACTACAACTGTTTGCCTACCACGCGGACACATACTGATTAAGAACGGAATGTTTGATGACTAACCATTCGCACAACAAAGAAACCTTGATAGGGAAAAATAGAATACTATGAACAATTGTGAATCATTTTTATTGTTTTTTTCTATTTTCAAAATTCTGTTGGGAAGAGGAGCAGGTACAGTCTGTAATTTATGGCAGACTGCACAGAATCAGAAAGAGCTGCAGAAAGTTGCAAACTCAGCCAGCACCATCATATTTATATATACACAAATATACACACCACTGTAATTTATAGCTTTTTATTATTATGTATTGCAATGTATTACTGCTGCAGTGCAAAAAATTTCACGACTTTTGCCAGCGATATTAAACCTGATTCTGATTCTAACTGCACATTCCTTGCTGAAGGGCTTTCCCTGAGCATATAGTTGTCATTTTGATGAGCATTGCAGAGAGTTTACTCCCAACAACAGGAAGCAAAGCCACAAACAAAAGAAGAGCATGGAATTGGACTAAAAATCTCAAGACAGGAAAACAAAGTTCTCAAACAAAATCAATGAGAGAGAGAGACAAAGAGATAACAGGAAGGTTATCTGCTATAGTCTTGCACAGTCCTGCTAAGAATCTGTTCCAGCATCGCACCCACCCACCCCCTGCCCCGCCCTTTTGTCTTCTTGTCAGGAGTCGAATTTGCAATAAATGAAAATCACTCTCGCTCCAAGTGTTGAAAATCTGAAATTAAAAAAAACAGGAAATCGGAACTACTGCTGGAGAACAGAGTATAACTTCTTCAACACTGCCATCACAGGAGGAAAGTGACAGTGAATTCAACAGTTTTAATGAAAACTCCTGGACTTGAAATATTAGTAGTTTCTTTTCCCACCGATGCTATCTAAGCTGCTCAAGATTTTATTCTCAGCATTTGGTTTTAAGTCTATTTTGCAGGCTGGGCTTTAATAACATTCTATTGCAAACATGTTCCCCATAGTGTAAGCATGTTAGGCGAGCATAATCTTGGGGACACAGAGCCTGAGTTAATGCTGTACACTTTATTCCTGTAGAGGTATGCTCCATTTACCATAGTGAGTATCTCCTGTGATTCTAAGAGGTTTTCACTGAGTCTGTTTCAATGGATCACAGTCCACTTAGTACATACATAGTAGGAGTATTGATTTGCATTCAACAATAATGTCTCCTGATTCAAACAGACAATTTGGCTGCCATTATAAGACCCCAGGATAGGTGGCTGCAATTTGGGATGCAGACTTTATTTCTACCGGGGAGACACAGATTTAACTTTTCGCCCCTAAAGGAAATGCTCTTTCATTCATTGCATATCTAAGGTTTAAGCTCCTCTGAAAAACACTCACCTTCCCCAATGTGAATGTCATCCCATATAAAAATAAACAATGGCTGTTCCTCACCCAAAACTTTGCAAATGCTTCAGAAACACCAAGCAGCGCCCCAACACAATGAGTCTCTTCAGCATCTAGTTACAGAGATTCAACCACCAAAACATGCAGGTGAATGTTGAAAGTTGCGCCTCCCTGCTCAGATACTGATATTTCACAACAGGCTGTTCCTGTTGCAATGAATGGACTCCAGTGTGGGCGATAGCTGTCCATCGCAATCTGATTTCCAAAACTATCTGCCGTAGACCTTTAACTTAAAGGGACTAAAACTCAAAAGAGAAGCTGTCAGAAATCAGAAGTACTGATTGGGCAATGTAACGATTGTGTTTTTAATTTTAAATATTTGAAGATTTAATTCCACAATAATAACTTAGACAGTTTTGAGGTGTGGGTGCTACGATGATAAACCTGGCGAGCTGACTAGCCTGTCTCTACTCCAGATTCTAGGGCATCCGTCAGACAGACTCTGCCATGGTCCAAGTACTGTGCATTATACAATGCAGAGTGGGTATTACTTGTGCAAAACCCTGATCAGGGTAACATAAGGAGGGAAAACCAAGTGCATCGCAGCTACAAACCTTTCTGCTCAAATTGCTTCACAGTGGCCTTACTTGAGTTTTTGACTTCAGAGGGAAGAATGATCGGATTGTGTTTGTAATCTCTCGATATCTCAGCCCGTAAACATAGGGGCTCACGGCCTTTGGTAACATCAGAATATCATTTACTGACACAATGATCCAGATTGCTTCCTGGGTCTCAGCTGGGTGCATTCCATAAATCACTATCCCGACTACCAGCACAGCCAGAGGAGAGAAATAAAGAAGTAACAGCATTGAATGGATGAGATAGGTCTGTTTTGCCCTTGAGTTGTTCACCCATATCCCCAATGTCTTTGTTTTGCAGTATAACAATATATAGAAACTTGATATTAATACTAAGCATGTTAGAAAATAAAGAAATACAATGCCAAATGAACATTTTAACAAAAATGTTCCAAATGGAGAAGACAAAAGCACCAAGGGTGCCACACACACTGTGAACAAGGAAAATGGATCGTCCTGTGTCCACAGCATTACTATGAGCAAGATAGAAGAAAGGCTGACAGAGATAACCCATATGCAAGCAATGATCTTGATTGCTCTAGAACGGGATAAAAGTAGCGGATAGTGAAGAGGCCAGCCAATGGCCACATAAGTGTCCACCACCATAGCAGTGATTGTTAGAATTCCATTTGAATATGCCACAGTTAACAGGAACAAGATCAATTCACAAATTACTTTGGGCATTGCAGCTCTCACTGTATTAAGGACAGCAACAAAGGTGTTCAATATTGAATAGATTAAATCATTCGTCATAGTGTTGGCAAGCAGAAGGTACCTGGTCTCCCGACGAAGACTGCTGTTTGAAAAGATGGCCATCAGGACCAGGGGAGTGGCCAGCAGTGAGGCAAAAAGACAGATTACAAGAAGAATGTCCAAACCATTCATTCCCTGCTGAGACATAGTAAGAAATGATTTCTGGGCCAGGTTACGTAAGGCACGGAGTTCTGCAGTGTGGGACACGTTTATGGAGTACTGCACTGTAGCCACTTCTTCCCCCAGAAGAGACATCACATTGGAAGCATCACAATTTTCACATTTAGATATATTCATTTTGTGCAGATTAATGTAAGTTCACAGTTCCAAAGATTTGTGCTTGCTTGTATCCAGAATTCCAATGGTTTTCAGCGTCTTTCACTTATTTTAAAGTTCTGACTGTAGCCAAGTCTTTGTCTGAATATTTTCTGCAGATATGCCAACTGCCAGATATAAGTTACACCTGTAAGTTCCTTGAACACCAAAAAAAGTAAATACTTCCAAAGAAAATTGCAGAAACCATGCACATTCTGCATGAGGCACCAACCTAATTTTGAAACATTTCTCGGTTAGTTTCCCAAGCAACGTGCTTAAAAGTCAGTTCGTAGAAGCTGAAAAAAGCAGAGATTCAGATTTTTCGCAGTGCCACTCAGTCTCATTCCATCTGAGTACAAAACACCACCTTCTTCATATGAATAACATTGAGCACAATCCTCACAGAAATGTTGTGAGTACTGCAATAGGGTTCACTTTCAAATGAGATGAGATTTCAGCAGAACCTCAGTTCAACTTACTGCTTTTGAATCCCTGTCCATTATTACCTTTGACTAACTATTTGATTTGACGCTTCAGTTCACACACACTGTGCATGACCAATTCAAGTGAACAATATGTTCTGTTTTCTCAGACCAGCCTCTGTATGTACATTATTTGGTTTAGGACATATTCATAATGGACAGGATATGAACTTGAACAATCAATTTTCAATTACAGTTTTGTAATTTCAGAAACACCTTCTGTAAGCAATCTCAAAAGATGACCATTTAACGCCAAAAGCTGCAGCATTTTCCTGGTGTGGAAAACTGGATACAGGAGCTCAAAGCACTTCAAAAGCAGAGGACACTGGAGGGAAATATTTAATTGATGGATGATGAGATGCGTTTAACATTACAGCTTTTTATATCAAAAATATACTTCATTCATAATATATACAGCAAATTCATTTGGAACATTACTTTCTGCATTCATTGTAGCATCAGTTTAATATATTATCTTACAATGTGTCAGGGCATGTCTTGCTTCCTCCTTTAACAATGCATCTGCAAGGCATTGACAGGTTGTGGGTCCAAGCAGAAGACACTGACGTCACTCATGTTCACTGAGGCCTTGTCCTGAATGTCCCGAATGCCTGGCATCATTACCTATGTCCTTTCTGCTGGATTTGGTAAAAGGCTTGATACAATACAGGGACAAGGCACAAGAGACTGAGCAGCAAGCCTGACTCCAGATGATGGGGAAGCCCTCTGTTTCTCCTCCATTAATTTGGATGGCACTACTGATGCCCGTGTTGAGTTATTGGATCCAAGTCCTAATTCCCTCCCCAAAACCAAATCTGATCATAAAGAGCATGTCCATCATCAATCCGTGCAATATTCTGGATGGCAGGATGGGAAGAGGGGTTGCATTCCCCGCGTTTGCATGGGAAGTTGATGTAAAATAGACAATGTTGGTGGAGAGGGGACAGCAGGCCAGGGAGCCATAAGTACATCCCCTTTCCTGAATGGTAAAAAGGGAGTACTTCACAATGATACCATGTATCATCATCCTCTTGTTAACATCAAAGGAGTACATTCATCACAAACCTTACAGAGAAATGTACCTCACCCTCGAGGAGTCTACTGCACTTCTTCCAATTTAGTGTAACCCAAACAGACCTTCCAAGTACATTTGCACTTCTTCCAATCTAATGGTTTGGACTAAAAACTCTAATAAGAAAAAAAACAACATGGATGGATGACCATGTTGCAGAATATCATTCAGACCACATAGATAATCCTAAACTGCCCATCGCTTGCTGCTTTAATTCTCTGCCCTATTCCCATCCTGGCCACTCTAACCTTGACCTTACACATTACTCCAACAACGTCCAACAGAAGGTCATGGAACAGCGCCTCATTTTTTGTCTGAGTACATTGAGGCTCTCAATTTAACAATTTTGTGTAACCTCTCCTTTATTCTGGTCTCTCCATTGAAGTAAGTATATCTTAATGTTTCTTCTTCATTTCTGTCCCCACCTGCCAGTTTTTAAAGTAATTGCTATCTTGACTACTTACTCAGCACCCCACCACAAGACATTCTCCCTGGTCTCTCAATTATCACCCTCTCCAGAAATTCTTACACTCATTTTCCAGAAGTTATTTGATCTATTTACTACAAGATAATGCAGATGCATTGGTCAATTTTTTCCAAGCCCTAACTTGGGAGTTGCAGCATTGGATTTGACTATTGCAAATGCTGCAGCGTTAGATAAGAAGGAAGGAAATAAGAAATGAAGTCAGTGCAAACTGGTATATTGAGTACTGTATCCGTTCTGATGAAAGGTCTTTGATCTGGTTCCTCTTTCCACAGGTGCTGCTTGAGTAATAAGTCATAGGGTCATACAGCACAGAAACAGGCCTTTCGGCCCAGTGGTCATGCTGACCAAGATGCTTCATTCAGTCTATTCCCATCTACTAGCACTTGGCCCATTATCTTCTAAACCTTTCCTATCCATGTACTTGTCCAACTGTCTTTTAAAAGTTGTTATTGTACCTTTCTCTGACAGCTGATTCCACGTAGATACCACGCTTTGTGTAAAAAAAGTTTCCCCTCAAGTTCCTCTTAAATCCTTCCCCTATCACTTTGAACCTGTGTCCTCTACTTCCTGATACTCCAACCCTGGGAAAAAGACCGAACGCACTTACCCTGCCTATGGTTTTACACATCTCTATAAAATCACCTCTCAGGTCCCCTACGCTCCAAGGAATTGAGTCTGAGCCAGTCTGACTTCTCCCTATGACTCAGTTCCTCAAGTTTTGGCAGCAGTCTTATCAATCTTTTCTGCGCCCTTTCCAGTTTAATAACATCCTTTCTTTAGCATGGAGACTAAAACTGAACACGATACTCCAAATGCAACCTCACTAGAGTCTTGTACATCCCCACCATGACCTCCACACCAACTGTTATACTCATATTCCTGACTTATGAAAGCCAACACACCAAAAGCTTTCTTTATCCTGTCTCCCTGTGACTCCACATTCAGTGAACCATGTACTTGTACTCTAAGATATAGGATCCCTCTTTTCTACAACACTTTCTAGGTCCTGTTGTTCACTGTGAAAGTTGTTCCTGGACTTTCCAAACTGCAGTACCTCATACTTCTCCAAGCTAAACTCCATTTGCCAACCCTTCGCCTACTTATTCAACTGATCCAGATCGCCCTATAACAAGGTAGTGTAGTGGTTAGCACAATGTTTTACAGTACCAGTGACCCGACTTCAATTCCTGTTGTTGCCTGTAAGGAGGCTGTATGTTCTCCCCGTGATCGCATGGGTTTCCTCCGGGTGCTCCAGTTTCCTCCCACAGTCCAAAGACCAACTAGTTGGAAGGTTAATTGGTCATTGTAAATTGTCCTGGGGCTAAGGTGAAATCGGGAATTGCTGGGCAGTGAGGCTCGAAGGACTGGAAGGGCATACTCTGTGCTGTATCTCAATAAATAAATAATTTTTGATAATCTTCTTCTCTGTTCACTGTACCACCTATTTTAGTGTCATCTGCAAACTTACTGACCATGCCTTGTACATTCTTAATCAAACCATTGATATAGATGACAAACAACAATGGGATGAGTTCTTCCAGTATTTATTTTTCTTTTTCTTTCATCTGTAGTTTTATTTGTTTACCTTCTAATACCCATCACAGGGAAGTTACCAAAAACTTACCATGGACTCAGTGACAGAGCACTCAGAAAAATGAGTGCTGGTCAACACACTTTTCATCCCTCTTCCCTCCGGAAGAAGGCTTAGGAGCTTGAAGACTCATATGGCCAGATTTGGGAACAGCTTCTTTTGTCATGGTCCGGATCGGGGTCCCTTTAAATTTAGCTTGTTTACGTTATGATCCGGACCGTTGATTCCCTGTTTTCCCGTGTCCCTCGACTTTGGTGATTAGAGGCAATTAACACTCGGCAGAACCAATAGTTTATAGTCTCCGGCTTTCAGCCGTTCGGTGCAGGAGCGTCTGCAAGGTCATCTAAGGTACTGTGTGCCGATGTTATCTGGCCGGAGCAAGTCTAGTCTCTGCTGAAGCGAGTGCCGGTAATTCGCCTTTTCCTCACTGGAGCAACCCTGTCCAGTTACCTCACCAAAGCGAGCCTGCAAAGTTTCCTCACTGAGATGAGTCCGTCAGTTAATCCGCCGGAGGGAATCAAGAACTGCTGTCTACTGTTCCCGGGCCGAGTCGAGAGCTCGCCACTACCCAGAGGCACCAAGTCAAGTCCTGGCCCTGGCGGCGTTCTAGCACCAAGTCAAGTCCTGGCCCTGGCGGCTTCCCAGTTCTGAGTCAAGTCCTGGCCCTGGCAGTCTGTGATTCCTGTCCTACCCCCTTGTCTGAATCCCTTCTCTGCCCCTCTCACCTCTAGCCCTCGTCTGCAGCCCCTGCCTGCACTTCGGTCTAGTTCTATCGCCGGAGCTAGATAGGTGCTGTCTGGTGTGCGTTCGTGTTGGTCTTGTCCTGTCCTCACCTCCGTGGGGTAAGTCTGGCCGTCTTGCTGTTGCCCCGCGGAGAGTCATGTCTTGGCTCGTCTTGTCCTCGCCTCCTTAGGGTAAGTCAGGCTATCTTGCCGTTGCCCCGCGGAGGGTCATGAGTCCTGGCCCTATGTTCTGTACCCAAGGAGGGGTCCCGGCTCTCTGTTCTGTGTATGTGTCTATGGTTCCATGTACCTGCTCCCCGAGAGCGAGGCTCTGTGTTCCCATGTTCCTCCTCTCCCGAGCCCATGTCATGTCCATGCCTGGTTCTGGGGTCCGAGCCCGAGGCAAGACCCAAGTACTGGGTCCTTGCCCAGTCTCGGGCTCAGAGTCCATACCCTAGCCTCTTCATGTCTCCTCTAGTTCTGGGAGCTGATTCTGAGTCCAAGCCCAGACCCCTCGTTCCAGCCTAGTCGTAGTCCTGAGTCCTTGTCCAGTTCGCTATTTCCTGCTCCTGCCTTGCTCTCCTGGTATCAAACAATAAACTAAATCTAAGTAGCCTCACAAGATGTGTCCTGCATTTGGGTCCACCCTTGCTCCCAGTGCCCCCCCAGTGTGACATCTTTCCAGCTGTGATAAGACTACTGAACGGATCCTGACCTGGATCTGGGCCGTACCCTCCAAAACATCTCGACCTGCCTCTCGGTTTTTTTGCACGACCTCACTTTCTATTTTTCTATTTTCTATTTACTAATTTTTACTATTTTAATATTTTTAATATTTAATATTTGTAATCCAGTGAGCGGGAAGCACAGAATCAAGTATTGCTGTGATGATTGTATGTTCTAGTATCAATTGTTTGGCGACAATAAAGTATAAAGTATAATCAGCAGTGAATAGATAATCAATAGTTTATAAATTAACTGACGTGGTTTAACTATTTGAAAAATACACTAATTACTGGAGTTTCTGCAAGTAGTCGGTCAGAAGGCTCTGTGCATCTGAGAGGTTCATAGAATCATAAAGTTACATTGTGGGGAAATAGGCCCTTTGACCCAATTCATCTGTGCGAACCACAATGCCTATCCACACTAATTCCATTTTCCTGTATTTGCCCATGTTGCTCCAGTTCTTTCCCATGCAAGTACCTGTCAAAAATGCCAGTGGAGTGCTATCATTGTATCAGCCTCTACCAGTTCCTTTGGTGACTTGTTGCACACGACCACTGCTGTCTACGTGAGAAGCTTGTCGTCAGAGGTCCTTGAAATGCTTCTCCTCTCATATTAAATCTATGACCTTTAGTTTTAAACTACCGCACCCGAGGAAAATCTCTGACCATCTATCCTATACCCTACCCCCACACACACAATATTTTTATGAATAACATTGATTGTATTTCCAAATTTGTTGAAAGTAGCCTAGTTGGAAAGAAGTTAGACAGATACAATAACTGACTGGGAAAGTCTGTGGAAAATCTGGGGAGGGTTGCGGTAATCCTACTTTACCCGAGAGGAAAAGACCAGGCCTGAATGGTAAGAGAGGTGACTGAAGGGCAAAGAGATCATGTGGTCCGTGCACACATGCATCACTGAAAGCTGGTTGATAGCTGCAAATAGAGAGTTCATAGGCCAATGAACTATCAACTTCAGAGAGCTGACTTGAGAAGGTAGAAGGATTTACACTAACACAGGTTGGAACCCAGCCAGAGTCCTCCATTAGTGACACTGGAGAATCGGCAGATGCCAGAAATCTTGAGCTATACCTTCAAGATGCAGGCGGAACTGAGCAAGAGGGGCAGCGTCTATGGAAGGGCACAAACCGTCGACGTTTCGGGCCCAAGCTTGGTACCTGAGAGGTGAGGTGTTATCACCAAAACATTGAACAAGGCTAAATTGTGAGGAAGAGAACGATTCATGCAGCCTAGAAAAGTAACATCCAGCTTTTTCGATGCTCATCAACAGAGGAATCAGCTGCACAGATGATAGGGTGGATGGCTTATCTCTGTTACATAAACTGCAGGTGACTAATGTAGGCATAACTTGTGTACAAGAGTCGCTTGCACACAGGTTGTGTCTACATTACCGCTGAGAGGAAATTTTAATTGCAGGTAAGTTGATACAGTTTAGTGACAGAGAATAAGCTCCCACAAGTTATTTACTGACTACTGTTTCTAGATGAGGTAGGTGACCATAAGCTCAGTTTAGTAAGCGATGGTAACTTTGTTTATAAAGTGCCCCCTTCAGAAGCAGAAGTAATTACTGTAGCAACGCAATCTCAGAATAGCGACGGCGGCAATGAGTTTAAGTTACTGGACCAGGAACAGAAGGCCTGGACTCTGTCACCACATCTGAGTTCAAATTCTGCCATGGTAATGGTGGAATTTGGATCCAGTGGTGATTTGGAATAACAACCAAAGTTAGTAATAATGACCACAGACTATTCGATTGTCATTAAAAAGAATCTATCTGGTTCACTAATACCCTTCAAGCAAGACATCTGCTTCCCTCCTCTGCCTTGGCATTGACTAGCTCCTCAAAAATGAGTGATGAAAGCTGAATTAAAACAATATCATTTTATTTATTTATTTATTGAGATACAGCACGGAATAGGCCCTTCTGGCCTTTCAAGCCACACCACCCAGTAACCCCCCGATTTAATCCTAGCCTAATCACAGGACAATCTACAAAGACCGATGAACCAACCAACTGATACATCTTTGGACTGTGGGAGGAAACTGGAGCACCCGGAGGAAACCCACGCGGTCATGGGGAGAATGTACAAACTCCCGACAGGCAGTGGTGGGAATTGAACCAGGGCCAGTTGTACTGTAAACCACTACGTAGCTAACCACTACGCTAGTGTGCTGCCCTTTTAACCCATGAGGCACCATAGTATTTAGATTATGAGAACACTCAGTCCTCTTTTATTGTCATACATGCATTAAGAAATGATACAATATTTCTCTGGAGTGATATCAGAGAAAACAGGACAAACCAAAGACTAACACTGACAGAACCGCATAATTATAACATATGGTTACAGCAGTGCAAAGCAATACCATAATTTGATGAAGAACAAACCATGGGCATGGTAAATAAGGTCTCAAAAGTCCCTGAGTCGATCGATTCCTGAGTCCCCGATAGCAGGCGGCAAAAGGGAGAAACTCCCTGCCATAAACCTCCAGGCACCGTCTACTTGCCGATGACTTGGAAGCAGCCGACCACAGCCGACACTGAGCCTATCCGTCCGACCAACCCCTCCGATACAGCCTCCCGAGCCCCATCCTCTGCCGAGCGCCTTTGACCTAGCCCCAGCCGCTGAAACAAGCAAAGCTGAGGATTCGGGGCCTTCTGCTCCGGAGATTCCGGTTACCACACAGCAGCAGCGGCAGCAAAGCGGACATTTCAGAAGTTTTCCAGATGTTCCTCTGTACCTTCACGTCTGTCTCCATCAAATCAGAATTGTGCACGGTACTCTACTTGACAGGTAACAGATATTCATCACCGAAGAGGCCGCACACGCTGCCGTCGCGCAGCCATCTTCTCCTCCTTCTATTTATTAATATATGTAGCTAATACTTGTCAGCAACTACTTTGGTCCCAACATCAGCTGTCCAAAAGGTGGGGAGGTACTTATGGCTGTAATTAAGGCCCCAACATGAACATAGGGAAGATGCAAGGCAACGCAGAATCCCACTGATGTCCAATCTCTCTAGCTCCTCACTGAATTGTAAATCAGTGTGGGATATTTTTAAAATTTAAACCCAATCTTATCTATAAAGACTATGCTACAGAGACTCAGTTTTACCACTGGGGTGAAAGATTGGCTTTATTTGATGAAATGCTACTTCTGAAAGTACAAGAGTAAGGTTGTTTCCAGCCCAATAACACCGCATATGTAAGGTGTCTGGCAGAGCTTCTGCTCGACCCAAAAATCCCCTGCGGCCGCTCTTGCTCCAACACAACACCTGCGGAGAAAGCTGTGAGGGCCTGTGTTACGGGTAACATGACAGAGGACTCTGATCTACAGGCTGTACCCAGGGACGGACACACAGATGGCCATCAAGTAATGCTGGCAGATCATCAACTCAGAGAAAGACGCCCTTCGGTCGGCCCAAAATCTGTTGGATTGCCAACACGTCAAGAGGTCCATAGAGGAACGCTGCCAGTTGGCACATTCTGAGCTGCAGGGGTACGTGCTGAGGGATGCACAGAAGCTTGGTGCAGTCATTGCAAGAACTCAGTGGGGAAGGACCGCAATATAGGGTCCTTCCAGTACTGGACAGGTTGGGTGAGGAAGCACCTCAGTTACTGTGGCGAACCTCCCCAAGGAGCCATATGAGTGGCAACAACCCTATTGGTATTGAACACTACTTAAAACATTGACTGGCAATCTAAGAATGAAAAGGCATTGCACCATTTATTCTTATAAATACTATTATGAATAGTTTTTATTTTGATATAAAAAAGGTTAGTATTTCCAAAAAAGAGACACTGGTGTTTCAGGCTGACACACAGAAAAGTTATATTGACTGAGAAACATGTGCAAAAGGAAATTTTGGGCCCATATCACCAGTGACTATGATGTTAGTCAATTGAAAATTGAGCTGATTGATTTTGGTAGATAAATACTTGGGCTGTTTTGAATGGAAATTCAAGATCTGTTTCTTTGCCTGAGCATGACCCTACAGATCCTACAGTGACCTGGCAAATACACCAACTAAAACGGTAAATGGAGAATGTCATGTACAGATATTTAATACTTGAAAGCTAAACTGATGAAATTAGGACAAAACAAAACTGCAGATGCTAGAAATCCGACACAAAAAAAAAAGAAAATGCCGGAAACATTCTGTGGGTCAGGTAACGTCGATGGAAAGAAAAACAAAGTCCCAAAGAGTAGTGGGCCAGTGATGTAAATCTGTTTCTCTTTGCACAGCTGCTAACTAACTCATAATATTAGTAGTCTCTCAACCTCGGTTGTCTATTGCAGTCAGGGTTAAATTTGTAAATGAAACTCCTCTCTTCGTTCGGTCAATTGCCTCAAATCTAGAAGGTGTGAAAGAAAGGCTACAAAGGATATTTTAGTCATTCTCAGAAAAAGGGTCAGATAAGCTAACAGGTAATAAATCATTGTTATCTGAACGGATAACTTGTTGTTGTCAGGCCTCTCCTGCTGCCCTAAGTAGCCCATTAGGGAAAGTGGAATGTTTGCATTAGCAGTAATCCAGTGATTTGACTTTGACTGTTCCATCTGCTCACCACCACACACCTGAAGGGAAGGGAATCAGTTGTGGCTGATTTCAAGAGCTAATATTTGCTCTGAAGTCTCAGAGGGAGGCAGAGATGAATGCTGTTCCAGAGCTAATTAACCCTGATGTAGAGGTGGGGGACCATGCTGTTTTATTGAGAGGTCAAAGCGCGAGTGCTCAGGAAGTGAGAGATCTGGATTTTGGACGCACATAGGAGGATAGGGGCTGCAGTGTTCCCTGTGATTTGCTCTGACTGCTAAAGGATTTGGTTCTCAATTAACTCCTTCCAGTGGGTTAAAACTATCTAGGAAGAATACTGGAACTGAATAAAATTCAGGAAGGAAAAGAAGAGATTCTAACTGTTTGAGATCACTTCCCCTTTTACCAGAAGATTATAAAGATAAATGATTTGTGAATCTTCACTAAATGCAGCAAGATGGCTTCACTTGGTGCCGAGTGTACTTTTATTTTCTACTCCAATGAGTCATCAATAGAGATCCCAAACTCCACATTCACCTCCAGTACCATTGCTGAAATTAACCTACGATGGGCTGAAGCTTTGTTACGGGGTCAAAGCGGGCTTATCATCATCCCAGGAGGAATCTGCTTCTTTGCATCTTTGCTAGCCAGCCCACTAACCTTACTGACCATTTTCACCAAAAGCAGCCTCCGCCAAGAATCCAGATACCTGCTGCTTAGCAACACTTTGCTCAGTGACTTGATTTACATGGTGATAAACTTCTGCGTCCAGCTTTGTAACGCTTTCCATCTGAGCTTAGCCAAGGTGGTTTGTGAGTTGTTGCTTTTCACTCTAGCGTCTTCATGTTGTGGTGGAATTATGACAATCACAGCCATGGTAATAGACACCTACTTAGCTATCAACTGGTCTCTGCATTATATCATACTGCTCCCTCCCTCCAGGACGATCAAACTGGTGATCTTCATATGGATCTTGGTTACTTTGCCGCAGTTTACCATCACCGTGCTAATGTTAGCTACACAACAGTCTCCATTTTGCAAGCTGGGAATGTGTCAGCTGGACTATATTTTCCTAATTGTTCCAAACGGTGCTGTGCTTGCTCACCTTTTTTATGGGATGTTCATTACCCTGTTGCTGTCATGTGTATGCTTACTGCTGGGCTGTCACTTCATGTTGTACTGGAAGACGAGGAATTCCAGGATATGGAGAGGGTTTACCTCCAGGGCAAGACTCACCTTTCTAATGCACTCTCTTGTCTTCGTTTTTTACTTTGGTGCAATGCTACTGATTATAATTGAAAGGATTTTATATTATTGTGGCATGATTAAGTTCGAAAAGGGAACTTTCATCACTTGGGCCCTGTCTAATGTAATAATGATGGGTCCAAAAGCCCTGGCTCCCTACCTGTACGCGATAAGATACAGAGAATTAGCAAAGGCTATCAAATCTTTCATCTTCGTGAAAGATGTGCATCAGATAGAACCCTCATGTTAATCCTACAAGAAAACAAAATTCATGTAGTCCCCAGGGTTGTCAGACTCTATCAATGTTTAACTCAATTTATCGTGTGTTGCACTGTTAAATATGAATCCTCCTTGCCTGTAAAGCACATCAGTAAAGCATAATCGAATATCATAAATTTCACCTGTGAAAATTGTTTTGAGTTTAAACTTGGTGAATTAAGATATAAGAAAAAAAATTGCTGCATTTAAGCTCAGCCTTTCATGGTCTGAGCATATACCACACTACTTTACAGCAATTGACAGACACAGGGTCGTTATTCTGTGGAAGGGGTGGTACGCTGAGACACAGAAATCAGAAAAAAAACTAGCACCATAGTGCAAGCATTGCATTTCAATAGAGGAATTGATAACTACTTAGAACTTCTATGTTGGTCTGAATTGTGTGGTTCAGTGTGTCAGAACATGCTGAGATACAGTTATCCTGCACGTCTGTCATGTATATCCTGACCACAATCCAAACTCCATCTCGATTCCAAACATACTGTCCACAATCCAACTCCATTCCACACATGCTGTTCACAATCCAAACTCGAGTCCACACATCCTGTCCACAATCCAACTCCATTTCACACATCCTGTCCACAGTCCAAACTCCAGTCCACACATCCTGTCCATAATCCAATCTCTAGTCCACACATCCTGTCCACAATCCAAACTCCAGTCCACACATCCAGTCCACAATCCAAACTCCATTCCAAACATACAGTCCACAATCCTAACTCCATTCCACACATCCTGTCCCCAAGGCAAACTCCACTCCACACATCCTGTCCACAATCCAAACTCCAATCCAGACATCCTGTCCACAATCGAAACTCAAGTCCACACAACCTGCTCACAGTCCAAACTCCATTCCACACATCCTGTCCACAATCCAAACTCCAGTACACACATCCTGTCCACAATCCAAACTTCACTCCACACATCCTGCCCACAATCCAACTCCATTCCACACATCCGGTCCACAATCCAAACTCCACTCCACACATCCTGTCCACAGTCCAAACTCCAGTCCACACATCCTTTCCACAATCCAAACTTCAGCTTGACTCCACATATCCTGTCCACAATCCAAATTCCACTCCACACATCCTGTCCACAATCCAAATTCCACTCCACACATCCTGTCCACAATCAAAGCTCCAGCCACACATCCTGTCCACAGTCCAAACTCCATTCCACACCTCCTGTCCACAAGCCAAACTCCACTCCACAAATCCTGCCCACAATCCAATGTCCACTGCACACATCCTGTCCACAATCAAAACTCCAATCCACACGTTATGTCCACAATCCAAACTCCAGTTCAGACATCCCGTTCACATTCCAAACTCCAGTCCACACAGCCTGTCCACAATCCAAACTCCACTCCACACATCCTGTCCATAATCCAAACTTCAGCTCGAATCCACACATCCTGTCCACAATCCAAACTCCACTCCACATATCCTTTCCACAGTCCATACTCCAGTCCACATATCCTGTCCACAGCCCAAACTCCATTCCACACCTCCTGTCCACAAGACAAATTCCACTCCACAAATCCTGCCCACAATCCAAACTCCACTGCACACATCCTGTCCACAATCCAAACTCCACTCCACACATTCTGTCCACAATCCAATCTCCTGTCCACAATCCAAACACCTGTCCACAATCCAAACTTCGTCCACATATCCTGTCCACAATCCAAACTCCAATCCACACATCCTGCCCTCAATCCAAACTCCAGTCCACACATCCTGTCCACAATCCAAACTCTACTCCACACATCCTGTCCACAATCCAAACTCTACTCCACACATCCTGTCCACAGTCCAAACTCCATACCACACATCCTGTCCACAATCCAAACACCACTCCACACATCCTGTCCGCAATCCAAACTGCAGCTCATATCCGCACATCCTGTCCACAATCCAAACTCCACTCCACACATCCTGTCCAATATCCAAACTCCAGCTCGACTCCACATATCCTTTCCACAGTCCAAACTCCATTCCGCACATCCTATTCACAATCCAAACTCTAGCTTTACTTCACACATCCTGTCCACAATCCAAACTCCACTCCACACTTCCTGTCCACAAACCAAACTCCAGTCCACACATCCTGTCCACAATCCAAACTCCATTCCACACATGCAGTCCACAATCCAAACTCCAGTTTCAGTCCACACATCCTGTCCACAATCCAAACTCCACTCCACACATCATGTCCACAATCCAATCTTCAGTTCCAGTCCACACATCCTGTCCACTATACAAACTCCATTCCACACATCCTGTCCACAATCCAAACTCCACTCCACACAGCCTGTCCACAATCCAAACTCCACTCCACACATCATGTCCACAATCCAAACTTCAGTTCAGTCCACACATCCTGTCCACAATCCAAACTCTACTCCACACATCCTGTCCACAGTCCAAACTCCAATCCACACATCCTGTCCACAATCCAAACTCCACTCCACACATCCTGTCCACAATCCAAACTCCAATCCACACATCCTGTCCACAGTGAAAACTCCATTCCACACATTCTGTCCACAATCCAAACTCCTCTCCACACATCCTGTCCTCAATCCAAACTCCACACAACATATCCTGTTAACAATCCAAACTCCAGCTCGACTCCACATATCCTGTCCACAGTCCAAACTCCATTCGGCACATCCTGTCCACAATCCAAACTCTAGCTTTACTCCACACATCCTGTACACAATCCAAACTCCACTCCACAAATCCTGTCCACAATCCAAAATTCACTCCACACATCCAGTCCACAATCCAAACTCCAGTCCACACATCCTGTCCACAATCCAAACTCCATTCCGCACATGCAGTCCACAGGCCAAACTCCACTCCACACATCCTGTCCACAATCCAAACTCCAGTTTCAGTCCACACATCCTGTCCACAATCCAAACTCCAATCCACACATCCTGTCCACAATACAAATTCCACTCCACACAACCTGTCCACAATCAAAACTCCAGTCCACAGTCCAAACTCCATTCCACACCTCCTGTCCACAAGCCAAACTCCACTCCACAACATCCTGCCCACAATCCAAACTCCACTGCACACATCCTGTCCACAATCCATACACCACTCCGCACATCCTGTCCAATATCCAAACACCACTCCGCACATCCTGTCCAATATCCAAACTCCAGCTCGAATCCACATATCCTGTCCACAGTCCAAACTCCATTCCGCATATCCTGTCCACAATCCAAACTCTAGCTTTACTCCACACATCCTGTCCACAATCCAAACTCCACTCCACACATCCTGTCCAATATCCAAACTCCAGCTCGACTCCACATATCCTGTCCACAGTCCAAACTCCATTCGGCACAACCTGTCCACAATCCAAACTCTAGCTTTACTCCACACATCCTGTCCACAATCAAAACTCCATTCCACACATGCAGTTCACTCGCCAAACTCCACTCCACAAATCTTGTCCACAATCCAAACTCCAGTCCACTCATCCTGTCCAAAATCCAAATTCCAGTTCCAGTCCACATGTCCTGACCACAATCTAAACTCCAGTTCCAGTCCACACATCCTGTCCACAATCCAAACTTCAATCCACAAATCCTGTCCACAATACAAATTCCACTCCACACATCCAGTCCACAATCCAAACTCCAGTCCACACATCCTGTCCACGATCCAAATTCCAGTTCCAGTCCACATGTCCTGTCCACAATCCAAACTCCAGTTCCAGTCCACACATCCTGTCCGCAATCCAAACTTCAGTCCTCAAATCCTGTCCACAATACAAACTCCACTCCACAAATCCTATCCACAATCCAAACTCCAGTCCACACATCCTGTCCAAAATCCAAATTTCAGTTCCAGTCCACATGTCCTATCCACAATCCAAACTCCAGTTCCAGTCCACACATCGTGTCCGCAATCCAAACTTCAGTCCACATATCCTGTCCGCAATCCAAACTCTACTCCACATATCCTGTCCACAGTCCAAACTCCATTCCACACATCCTTTCCACAAGCCAAACTCCACTCCACACATAATGTCCACAATCCAAACTTCAGTTCCAGTCCACACATCCTGTCCACAATACAAACTCCATTCAACACGCCCTCTCAACAATCCAAACTCCATTCCGCACATGCAGTTCACAGGCCAAACTCCAGTCCACAAATCTTGTCCACAATCCAAACTTCAGTCCACAAATCATGTCCACAATCCAATCTCCAGTCCACACACCCTCTCCACAGTCCAAACTCCATTCCACACATCCTTTCCACAAGCCAAACTCCAATCCACAAATCCTGTCCACAGTCCAAACTCCACTCCACAAATCCTATCCACAATCCAAACTCCAGTACATAAATCCTGTCCAAAATCCAAATTCCAGATCCAGTCCACAATCCAAACTCCAGTTCCAGTCCACACATCCTGTCCGCAATCCAAACTTCAGTCCTCTAATCCTGTCCACAATACAAACTCCACTCCACACAACCTGTCCACAATCCAAGCTCCAGACCACTCATCCTGTCCACAATCCAATCTCCAGTCCATACATCCTGTCCACAGTCCAAACTCCATTCCACACATCCTTTGCATAAGCCAAACTCCACTCCACACAGCATGTCCACAATCCAAAATCCACTCCACACATAATGTCCACAATCCTAACTTCAGTTCCAGTCCACACATCCTGTCCACAAAACAAACTCCATTCAACAAGCCCTGTCCCCAATACAATCTCCACTCCACACAACCTGTCCACAATCCAATCTCCAGTCCACACATCCTGTCCACAATCCAAATTCCAGTTCCAGTCCACATGTCCTGTCCACAATCTAAACTCCAGTTCCAGTCCACTAATCCTGTCCACAATCCAAATTCCAGTTCCACTCCACAAATCCTGTCCACAATCCAAAATTCACTCCACACATCCAGTCCACAATCCAAACTCCAGTCCACACATCCTGTCCACAATCCAAACTCCATTCCACACATGCAGTTCACAGGCCAAACTCCAATCCCCAAATCTTGTCCACAATCCAAACTCCAGTCCACACATCCTGTCCACAATCCAAATTCCAGTTACAACCAACATGTCCTGTCCAAAATCTAAACTCCAGTTCCAGTCCGCACATCCTGTCCACAATCCAAACTTCAGTCCACATATCCTGTCCACAATACAAACTCCACTCCACACAACCTGTCCACAATCCAATCTCCAGTCCACACATCCTCTCCACAGTCCAAACTTCAGTTCCAGTCCACACATCCTGTCCACAATACAAACTCCAATCCACACATCCTGTCCACAGTCCAAACTCCATTCCACACATTCTGTCCACAATCCAAACACCTCTCCACACATCCTGTCCACAATCCAAATTCCACACCACATATCCTGTTAGCAATCCAAACTCCACTCCACACATTCTGTCCACAATCCAAACTCCAGTCCACCAAGCCTGTACACAAACCAAGCTCCATTCAACACATTCTGTCCATAATCCAAACTTCGGCTTGAATCCACACATCAATTCCACAATCCAAACTCCAGTCCACACATCCCGTCCACAGTCCAAACTCCATTCCACACCTCCTGTCCACAAGCCAAACTCCACTCCACAAATCCTGCCCACAATCCAATCTCCACTGCACACATCCTGTCCACAATCGAAACACCAGTCCACACATTCTGTCCACAATCCAATCTCCTGTCCACAATCCAAACACCTGTCCACAATCCAAACTCAGTCCACATATACTGTCCACAATCCAAACTCTACTCCACACATCCTGTCCACAGTCCAAACTGCATTGCACACATCCTGTCCACAATCCAAACTGCAGCTCAACTCCGCACATCCTGTCCACAATCCAATCTCTAGCTTTACTCCACACATCCTGTCCACAATCCAAACTCCAGTCCACACATCCTGTCCACAATCCAAACTCCATTCCGCAAATGCAGTCCACAGGCCAAACTCCACTCAACAAATCCTGTCAACAATCCAAACTTCAGTCAACACATCCTGTCCAAAATCCAAATTCCAGTTCCAGTCCACAAATCCTGTCCACAATCCAAATTCCAGTTCCACTCCACAAATCCTGTCTACAATCCAAAATCCACTCCACACATCCAGTCCACAATCCAAATTCCAGTTACACTCCACAAATCCTGTCCACAATCCAAAATTCACTCCACACATCCAGTCCACAATCCAAACTCCAGTCCACACATCCTGTCCACAATCCAAACTCCATTCCGCACATGCAGTTCACTGGCCAAACTCCACTCCACAAATCTTGTCCACAATCCAAACTCCAGTCCACTCATCCTGTCCAAAATCCAAATTCCAGTTCCAGTCCACATGTCCTGACCACAAACCAAACTCCAGTTCCAGTCCACACATCCTGTCCGCAATCCAAACTTCAGTCCTCAAATCCTGTCCACAATACAAACTCCACTCTGCAAATCCTATCCACAATCCAAACTCCAGTCCACACATCCTGTCCAAAATCCAAATTTCAGTTCCAGTCCACATGTCCTATCCACAATCCAAACTCCAGTTCCAGTCCACACATCGTGTCCGCAATCCAAACTTCAGTCCACATATCCTGTCCACAATCCAAACTCTACTCCACATGTCCTGTCCACAGTCCAAACTCCATTCCACACATCCTTTCCACAAGCCAAACTCCACACCACATATCCTGTTAGCAATCCAAACTCCACTCCACACATTCTGTCCACAATCCAAACTCCAGTCCACACATCCCGTCCACAGACCAAACTCCATTCCACACCTCCTGTCCACAAGCCAAACTCCACTCCACAAATCCTGCCACAATCCAATCTCCACTACACACATCCTGTCCACAATCGAAACACCACTCCACACATTCTGTCCACAATCCAATCTCCTGTCCACAATCCAAACACCTGTCCACAATCCAAACTCAGTCCACATATACTGTCCTCAAACCAAACTCTACTCCACATATCCTGTCCACAGTCCAAACTCCATTCCACACATCCTGTCCACAATCCAAACTCCACTCCACACATCCTGTCCGCAATCCAAACTGCAGTCCACACATCCTGTCCACAATCCAAACTCCAGTCCACACATCCTGTCCACAATCCAAACTCCATTCCGCACATGGAGTCCACAGGCCAAACTCCACTCCACAAATCCTGTCAACAATCCCAACTTCAGTCAACACATCCTGTCCAAAATCCAAATTACAGTTCCAGTCCACATGACCTGCCCACAATCTAAACTCCAGTTCCAGTCCACAAATCCTGTCCACAATCCAAATTCCAGTTCCACTCCACAAATCCTGTCCACAATCCAAAATTCACTCCACACATCCAGTCCACAATCCAAATTCCAGTTCCACTCCACAAATCCTGTCCACAATCCAAAATTCACTCCACACATCCAGTCCACAATCCAAACTCCAGTCCACACATCCTGTCCACAATCCAAACTCCATTCCGCACATGCAGTTCACTGGCCAAACTCCACTCCACAAATCTTGTCCACAATCCAAACTCCAGTCCACTCATCCTGTCCAAAATCCAAATTCCAGTTCCAGTCCACATGTCCTGACCAAAATCCAAACTCCAGTTCCAGTCCACACATCCTGTCCGCAATCCAAACTTCAGTCCTCAAATCCTGTCCACAATATAAACTCCATTCCACAAATCCTATCCACAATCCAAACTCCAGTCCACACATCCTGTCCAAAATCCAAATTTCAGTTCCAGTCCACATGTCCTATCCACAATCCAAACTCCAGTTCCAGTCCACACATCGTGTCTGCAATCCAAACTTCAGTCCACATATCCTGTCCACAATCCAAACTCTACTCCACATGTCCTGTCCACAGTCCAAACTCCATTCCACACATCCTGTCCACAATCCAATCTCCAGTGCACACATCCCGTCCACAGTCCAAACTCCATTCCACACATCCTTTCCACAAGCCAAACTCCACTCCACACAGCCTGTCCACAATCCAACCTCCACACCACATAGCCTGTTAACAATCCAAACTCCACTCCACACATTCTGTCCACAATCCAAACTCCAGTCCACACAGCCTGTCCACAAACCAAACTCCATTCCACACATTCTGTCCATAATCCAAACTTCAGCTTGAATCCACACATCCTGTTCACAATCCAAACTCCAGTCCACACATCCTGTCCACAGTCCAAACTCCATTCCACACCTCCTGTCCACAAGCCAAATTCCACTCCACAGATCCTGCCACAATCCAATCTCCACTGCACACATGCTGTCCACAATCGAAACACCACTCCGCACATTCTGTCCACAATCCAATCTCCTGTCCACAATCCAAACACCTGTCCACAATCCAAACTCCATTCCGCACATGCAGTTCACTGGCCAAACTCCACTCCACAAATCTTGTCCACAATCCAAACTCCAGTCCACTCATCCTGTCCAAAATCCAAATTCCAGTTCCAGTCCACATGTCCTGACCAAAATCCAAACTCCAGTTCCAGTCCACACATCCTGTCCGCAATCCAAACTTCAGTCCTCAAATCCTGTCCACAATATAAACTCCATTCCACAAATCCTATCCACAATCCAAACTCCAGTCCACACATCCTGTCCAAAATCCAAATTTCAGTTCCAGTCCACATGTCCTATCCACAATCCAAACTCCAGTTCCAGTCCACACATCGTGTCTGCAATCCAAACTTCAGTCCACATATCCTGTCCACAATCCAAACTCTACTCCACATGTCCTGTCCACAGTCCAAACTCCATTCCACACATCCTGTCCACAATCCAATCTCCAGTCCACACATCCCGTCCACAGTCCAAACTCCATTCCACACATCCTTTCCACAAGCCAAACTCCACTCCACACATAATGTCCACAATCCAAACTTCAGTTCCAGTCCACATATCCTGTCCACAATACAAACTCCATTCAACACGCCCTGTCAACAATCCAAACTCCAGTCCAAACATCCTGTCCACAATACAAACTTCAGTCCACAAATCCTGTCCACAATCCAAACACCAGTCCACACATCCTGTCCACAATCCAAACTTCAGTCCACAAATCCTGTCCACAATACAAACTCCACTCCACACAACCTGTCCACAATCAAATTTCCAGTCCACACATCCACAGTCCAAACTCCATTCCACACCTCCTGTCCACAAGCCAAACTCCACTCCACACAGCCTGTCCACAATCCAACCTCCACACCACATAGCCTGTTAACAATCCAAACTCCACTCCACACATTCTGTCCACAATCCAAACTCCAGTCCACACAGCCTGTCCACAAACCAAACTCCATTCCACACATTCTGTCCATAATCCAAACTTCAGCTTGAATCCACACATCCTGTTCACAATCCAAACTCCAGTCCACACATCCTGTCCACAGTCCAAACTCCATTCCACACCTCCTGTCCACAAGCCAAATTCCACTCCACAGATCCTGCCACAATCCAATCTCCACTGCACACATGCTGTCCACAATCGAAACACCACTCCGCACATTCTGTCCACAATCCAATCTCCTGTCCACAATCCAAACACCTGTCCACAATCCAAACTTAGTCCACATATCCTGTCCACAAACCAAACTCCATTCCACACATCCTGTCCACAATCCAAACTCCACTCCACAAATCCTGTCCACAATCCAAACTCCAGTCCAAACATCCTGTCCACAATACAAACTCCACTCCACACATTCTGTCCACAATCCAAACTCCAGTCCACACAGCCTGTCCACAAACCAAACTCCACTCCACAAATTCTGTCCACAATCCAATCTCCTGTTCACAATCCAAACACCTGTCCACAATCCAATCTCCAGTCCACACATCCTCTCCACAGTCGAAACTCCATTCCACACATCCTTTCCACAATCCAAGCTCCACTCCACACAACCTGTCCACAATCCAATCTCCAGTCCACACATCTTCTCCACAGTCCAAACTCCATTCCACACATCCTTTCCACAAGCCAAACTCCGCTCCGCACAGCCTGTCCACAATCCAACCTCCACACCACATATCCTGTTAACAATCCAAACTCCATTCCACACATTCTGTCCATAATACAAACTTCAGCTTGAATGCACACATCCTGTTCACAATCCAAACTCCAGTCCACACATCCTGACCACAGTCCAATCTCCATTCCACCCCTCCTGTCCACAAGCCAAATTCCACTCCACAAATCCTGCCACAAACCAATCTCCACTGCACACATGCTGTCCACAATCGAAACTCCACTCCACACATTCTGTCCACAATCCAATCTACTTTCCACAATCCAAACACCTGTCCACAATCCAAACTTAGTCCACATATCCTGTCCACAGACCAAACTCCATTCCACACATCCTGTCCACAATCCAAACTCCACTCCACACATCCTGTCCGCAATCCAAACTGCAGCTCAACTCCGCACATCCTGTCCACAATCCAATCTCTAGCTTTACTCCACACATCCTGTCCACAATCCAAACTCCAGTCCACACATCCTGTCCACAATCCAAACTCCATTCCGCACATGCAGTCCACAGGCAAAACTCCACTCCTCAAATCCCGTCCACAATACAAACTCCACTCCACAAATCCTATCCACAATCCAAACTCCAGTACATACATCCTGTCCAAAATCCAAATTCCGGTTCCAGTCCACATGCCCTGTCCACAATTCAAACTCCAGTTCCAGTCCACACATCCTGTCCGCAATCCAAACTTCAGTCCTCAAATCCTGTCCACAATATAAACTCCACTCCACACAACCTGTCCACAATCCAAACTCCAGTCCACACATCCTGTCTACAATCCAATCTCCAGTCCATACATCCTGTCCACAGTCCAAACTCCATTCCACACATCCTTTGCACAAGCCAAACTCCACTCCACACAGCCTGTCCACAATCAAAAATCCACTCCACACATAATATCCACAATCCAAACTTCAGTTCCAGTCCACACATCCTGTCCACAAAACAAACTCCATTCAACAAGCCCTGTCCACAATCCAAACTCCATTCCACACATCCTGTCCACAAGCCAAACTCCACTCCACAAATCCTGTCCACAATCCAAACTCCACTCCACACATCATGTCCACAATCCAAACGTCAGTTCCAGTCCACAAATCCTGTCCCCAATCGAAACTCCACTCCAGAAATCATGTCCACAATCCAAACTTCAGTTCCAGTCCACAAATCCTATCCCCAATAGAAACTCCTCTCCACACAACCTGTCCACAAGCCAATCTCCAGTCCACACATCTTGTCCACAATCCAAACTCCAGTTCCAGTCCACATGTCCTGTCCACAATATAAACTCCAGTTCCAGTCCACAAATCCTGTCCACAATCCAAATTCCAGTTCCACTCCACAAACCCTGTCCACATTCCAAAATTCACTCCACACATCCAGTCCACAATCCAAACTCCAGTCCACACATCCTGTCCACAATCCAAACTCCATTCCGCACATGGAGTCCACAGGCCAAACTCCACTCCACAAATCCTGTCAACAATCCCAACTTCAGTCCACACATCCTGTCCAAAATCCAAATTCCAGTTCCAGTCCACATGACATGTCCACAATCTAAACTCCAGTTCCAGTCCACAAATCCTGTCCACAATCCAAATTCCAGTTCGACTCCACAAATACTATCCACAATCCAAAATTCACTCCACACATCCAGTCCACAATCCAAATTCCAGTTCCACTCGACAAATCCTGTCCACAATCCAAAATTCACTCCACACATCCAGTCCACAATCCAAACTCCAGTCCACACATCCTGTCCACAATCCAAACTCCATTCCGCACATGCAGTTCACTGGCCAAACTCCACTCCACAAATCTTGTCCACAATCCAACCTCCAGTCCACTCATCCTGTCCAAAATCCAAATTCCAGTTCCAGTCCACATGTCCTGACCACAATCCAAACTCCAGTTCCAGTCCACACATCCTGTCCGCAATCCAAACTTCAGTCCTCAAATCCTGTCCACAATACAAACTCCATTCCACAAATCCTATCCACAATCCAAACTCCAGTCCACACATCCTGTCCAAAATCCAAATTTCTGTTCCAGTCCACATGTCCTATCCACAATCCAAACTCCAGTTCCAGTCCACACATCGTGTCTGCAATCCAAACTTCAGTCCACATATCCTGTCCACAATCCAAACTCTACTCCACATGTCCTGTCCACAGTCCAAACTCCATTCCACACATCCTGTCCACAATCCAATCTCCAGTCCACACATCCCGTCCACAGTCCAAACTCCATTCCACACATCCTTTCCACAAGCCAAACTCCACTCCACACATAATGTCCACAATCCAAACTTCAGTTCCAGTCCACATATCCTGTCCACAATACAAACTCCATTCAACACGCCCTGTCAACAATCCAAACTCCAGTCCAAACATCCTGTCCACAATACAAACTTCAGTCCACAAATCCTGTCCACAATCCAAACACCAGTCCACACATCCTGTCCACAATCCAAACTTCAGTCCACAAATCCTGTCCACAATCCAAACACCAGTCCACACATCCTGTCCACAATCCAAACTCCACTCCACACAACCTGTCCACAATCAAATTTCCAGTCCACACATCTTCTCCACAGTCCAAACTTCATTCCACACATCCTTTCCACAAGCCAAACTCCACTCCACACAGCCTGTCCACAATCCAACCTCCACACCACATAGCCTGTTAACAATCCAAACTCCACTCCACACATTCTGTCCACAATCCAAACTCCAGTCCACACAGCCTGTCCACAAACCAAACTCCATTCCACACATTCTGTCCATAATCTAAACTTCAGCCTGAATCCACACATCCTGTTCACAATCCAAACTCCAGTCCACACATCCTGTCCACAGTCCAAACTCCATTCCACACCTCCTGTCCACAAGCCAAATTCCACTCCACAGATCCTGCCACAATCCAATCTCCACTGCACACATGCTGTCCACAATCGAAACACCACTCCGCACATTCTGTCCACAATCCAATCTCCTGTCCACAATCCAAACACCTGTCCACAATCCAAACTTAGTCCACATATCCTGTCCACAGACCAAACTCCATTCCACACATCCTGTCCACAATCCAAACTCCACTCCACAAATCCTGTCCACAATCCAAACTCCAGTTCAAACATCCTGTCCACAATACAAACTTCAGTCCACAAATCCTGTCCACAATCCAAACTCCAGTCCACACATCCTGTCCACAATCCAAACTTCAGTCCACAAATCCTGTCCACAATACAAACTCCACTCCACACAACCTGTCCACAATCAAATTTCCAGTCCACACATCCTCTCCACAGTCGAAACTCCATTCCACACATCCTTTCCACAATCCAAGCTCCACTCCACACATCCTGTCCAAAATCCAATCTCCAGTCCACACATCCCGTCCACAGTCCAAACTCCATTCCACACATCCTTTCCACAAGCCAAACTCCACTCCACACATAATGTCCACAATCCAAACTTCAGTTCCAGTCCACATATCCTGTCCACAAAAGAAACTCCATTCAACACGCCCTGTCAACAATCCAAACTCCAGTCCAAACATCTTGTCCACAATACAAACTTCAGTCCACAAATCCTGTCCACAATCCAAACACCAGTCCACACATCCTGTCCACAATCCAAACTTCAGTCCACAAATCCTGTCCACAATACAAACTCCACTCCACACAACCTGTCCACAATCAAATTTCCAGTCCACACATCTTCTCCACAGTCCAAACTCCATTCCACACATCCTTTCCACAAGCCAAACTCCACTCCACACAGCCTGTCCACAATCCAACCTCCACACCACATAGCCTGCTAACAATCCAAACTCCACTCCACACATTCTGTCCACAATCCAAACTCCAGTCCACACAGCCTGTCCACAAACCAAACTCCATTCCACACATTCTGTCCATAATCCAAACTTCAGCTTGAATCCACACATTCTGTCCACAATCCAAATTCCAGTCCATACATCCTGTCTACAATCCAAACTCCAGTCCACACATCCTGTCCACAGTCCAAACTCCATTCCACACCTCCTGTCCACAAGCCAAATTCCACTCCACAGATCCTGCCACAATCCAATCTCCACTGCACACATGCTGTCCACAATCGAAACTTCACTCCGCACATTCTGTCCACAATCCAATCTCCTGTCCACAATCCAAACAACTGTCCACAATCCAAACTTAGTCCACATATCCTGTCCACAGACCAAACTCCATTCCACACATCCTGTCCACAATCCAAACTCCACTCCACAAATCCTGTCCACAATCCAAACTCCAGTCCAAACATCCTGTCCACAATACAAACTTCAGTCCACACATCCTGTCCACAATCCAAACTCCACTCCACACATCCTGTCCACAATCCAAACTCCAGTCCACAAATCCTGTCCACAATACAAACTCCACTCCACACAACCTGTCCACAATCAAATTTCCAGTCCACACATCCTCTCCACAGTCGAAACTCCATTCCACACATCCTTTCCACAATCCAAGCTCCACTCCACACAACCTGTCCACAATCCAATCTCCAGTCCACACATCTTCTCCACAGTCCAAATTCCATTCCACACATCCTTTCCACAAGCCAAACTCCACTCCACACTGCCTGTCCACAATCCAACCTCCACACCACATAGCCTGTTAACAATCCAAACTCCACTCCACACATTCTGTCCACAATGCAAACTCCAGTTCACACAGCCTGTCCACAAACCAAACTCCACTCCACAAATTCTGTCCACAATCCAATCTCCTGTCCACAATCCAAACACCTGTCCACAATCCAATCTCCAGTCCACACATCCTCTCCACAGTCGAAACTCCATTCCACACATCCTTTCCACAATCCAAGCTCCACTCCACACAACCTGTCCACAATCCAATCTCCAGTCCACACATCTTCTCCACAGTCCAAACTCCATTCCACACATCCTTTCCACAAGCCAAACTCCACTCCGCACAGCCTGTCCACAATCCAACCTCCACACCACATATCCTGTTAACAATCCAAACTCCATTCCACACATTCTGTCCATAATACAAACTTCAGCTTGAATGCACACATCCTGTTCACAATCCAAACTCCAGTCCACACATCCTGTCCACAGTCCAAACTCCATTCCACCCCTCCTGTCCACAAGCCAAATTCCACTCCGCAAATCCTGCCACAAACCAATCTCCACTGCACACATGCTGTCCACAATCGAAACTCCACTCCACACATTCTGTCCACAATCCAATCTCCTGTCCACAATCCAAACACCTGTCCACAATCCAAACTTAGTCCACATATCCTGTCCACAGACCAAACTCCATTCCACACATCCTGTCCACAATCCAAACTCCACTCCACACATCCTGTCCGCAATCCAAACTGCAGCTCAACTCCGCACATCCTGTCCACAATCCAATCTCTAGCTTTACTCCACACATCCTGTCCACAATCCAAACTCCAGTCCACACATCCTGTCCACAATCCAAACTCCATTCCGCACATGCAGTCCACAGGCAAAACTCCACTCCTCAAATCCCGTCCACAATACAAACTCCACTCCACAAATCCTATCCACAATCCAAACTCCAGTACATACATCCTGTCCAAAATCCAAATTCCGGTTCCAGTCCACATGCCCTGTCCACAATTCAAACTCCAGTTCCAGTCCACACATCCTGTCCGCAATCCAAACTTCAGTCCTCAAATCCTGTCCACAATACAAACTCCACTCCACACAACCTGTCCACAATCCAAACTCCAGTCCACACATCCTGTCTACAATCCAATCTCCAGTCCATACATCCTGTCCACAGTCCAAACTCCATTCCACACATCCTTTGCACAAGCCAAACTCCACTCCACACAGCCTGTCCACAATCAAAAATCCACTCCACACATAATATCCACAATCCAAACTTCAGTTCCAGTCCACACATCCTGTCCACAAAACAAACTCCATTCAACAAGCCCTGTCCACAATCCAAACTCCATTCCACACATCCTGTCCACAAGCCAAACTCCACTCCACAAATCCTGTCCACAATCCAAACTCCACTCCACACATCATGTCCACAATCCAAACGTCAGTTCCAGTCCACAAATCCTGTCCCCAATCGAAACTCCACTCCAGAAATCATGTCCACAATCCAAACTTCAGTTCCAGTCCACAAATCCTATCCCCAATAGAAACTCCTCTCCACACAACCTGTCCACAAGCCAATCTCCAGTCCACACATCCTGTCCACAATCCAAACTCCAGTTCCAGTCCACATGTCCTGTCCACAATATAAACTCCAGTTCCAGTCCACAAATCCTGTCCACAATCCAAATTCCAGTTCCACTCCACAAACCCTGTCCACATTCCAAAATTCACTCCACACATCCAGTCCACAATCCAAACTCCAGTCCACACATCCTGTCCACAATCCAAACTCCATTCCGCACATGCAGTTCACAGGCCAAACTCCAGTCCACAAATCTTGTCCACAATCCAAACTCCAGTCCACACATCCTATCCACAATCCAAATTCCAGTTCCAGCCAACATTTCCTGTCCACAATCTAAACTCCAGTTCCAGTCCACACATCCTGTCCACAATCCAAACTTCAGTCCACAAATCCTGTCCACAATCCAATCTCCAGTCCACACATCCTCTGCACAGTCCAAACTTCAGTCCACACATCCTATCCAAAATCCAAATTCCAGTTCCAGTCCACATGTCCTGTCCACAATCCAAACTCCAGTTCCAGTCCACACATCCTGTCCGCAATGCAAACTTCAGTCCTCAAATCCTGTCCACAATACAAACTCCACTCCACAAATCCTATCCACAATCCAAACTCCAGTCCATACATCCTGTCCAAAATCCAAATTCCAGTTCCAGTCCACATGCACTGTCCACAGTCGAAACTCCAGTTCCAGTCCACACATCCTGTCCGCAATCCAAACTGCAGTCCTCAAATCCTGTCCACAATACAAACTCCACTCCACAAATCCAATCCACAATACAAGCTCCAGTCCACACATCCTGTCCACAGTCTAAACTCCATTCCACACATCCTTTCCACAAGCCAAACTCAACTCCACACATAATGTCAACAATCCAAACGTCAGTTCCAGGCCACACATCCTGTCCACAATACAAACTCCATTCAACACGCCCTGTCAACAATCCAAACTTCAGTTACACTCCACAAATCCTGTCCACAATCCAAACTCCATTACGCACATGCAGTTCACAGGCCAAACTACACTCCACAAATCTTGTCCACAATCCAAACTCCAGTCCACACATCCTGTCCACAGTCCAAACTCCATTCCACACATTCTGTCCACAATCCAAACACCTCTCCACACATCCTGTCCACAATCCAAACTCCACACCACATATCCTGTTAGCAATCCAAACTCCACTCCACACATTCTGTCCACAATCCAAACTCCAGTCCACACAGCCTGTACACAAACCAAACTCCATTCAACACATTCTGTCCATAATCCAAACTTCAGCTTGAATCCACACATCAATTCCACAATCCAAACTCCAGTACACACATCCCGTCCACAGTCCAAACTCCATTCCACACCTCCTGTCCACAAGCCAAACTCCACTCCACAAATCCTGCCACAATCCAATCTCCACTCCTTACATCCTGTCCACAATCGAAACACCACTCCACACATTCTGTCCACAATCCAATCTCCTGTCCACAATCCAAACACCTGTCCACAATCCAAACTCAGTCCACATATACTGTCCACAATCCAAACTCTACTCCACATATCCTGTCCACAGTCCAAACTCCATTCCACACATCCTTTCCACAAGCCAAACTCCACTCCGCACAGCCTGTCCACAATCCAACCTCCACACCACATATCCTGTTAACAATCCAAACTCCATTCCACACATTCTGTCCATAATACAAACTTCAGCTTGAATGCACACATCCTGTTCACAATCCAAACTCCAGTCCACACATCCTGTCCACAGTCCAAACTCCATTCCACCCCTCCTGTCCACAAGCCAAATTCCACTCCACAAATCCTGCCACAAACCAATCTCCACTGCACACATGCTGTCCACAATCGAAACTCCACTCCACACATTCTGTCCACAATCCAATCTCCTGTCCACAATCCAAACACCTGTCCACAATCCAAACTTAGTCCACATATCCTGTCCACAGACCAAACTCCATTCCACACATCCTGTCCACAATCCAAACTCCACTCCACACATCCTGTCCACAATCCAAACTGCAGCTCAACTCCGCACATCCTGTCCACAATCCAATCTCTAGCTTTACTCCACACATCCTGTCCACAATCCAAACTCCAGTCCACACATCCTGTCCACAATCCAAACTCCATTCCGCACATGCAGTCCACAGGCAAAACTCCACTCCTCAAATCCCGTCCACAATACAAACTCCACTCCACAAATCCTATCCACAATCCAAACTCCAGTACATACATCCTGTCCAAAATCCAAATTCCGGTTCCAGTCCACATGCCCTGTCCACAATTCAAACTCCAGTTCCAGTCCACACATCCTGTCCGCAATCCAAACTTCAGTCCTCAAATCCTGTCCACAATACAAACTCCACTCCACACAACCTGTCCACAATCCAAACTCCAGTCCACACATCCTGTCTACAATCCAATCTCCAGTCCATACATCCTGTCCACAGTCCAAACTCCATTCCACACATCCTTTGCACAAGCCAAACTCCACTCCACACAGCCTGTCCACAATCAAAAATCCACTCCACACATAATATCCACAATCCAAACTTCAGTTCCAGTCCACACATCCTGTCCACAAAACAAACTCCATTCAACAAGCCCTGTCCACAATCCAAACTCCATTCCACACATCCTGTCCACAAGCCAAACTCCACTCCACAAATCCTGTCCACAATCCAAACTCCACTCCACACATCATGTCCACAATCCAAACGTCAGTTCCAGTCCACAAATCCTGTCCCCAATCGAAACTCCACTCCAGAAATCATGTCCACAATCCAAACTTCAGTTCCAGTCCACAAATCCTATCCCCAATAGAAACTCCTCTCCACACAACCTGTCCACAAGCCAATCTCCAGTCCACACATCCTGTCCACAATCCAAACTCCAGTTCCAGTCCACATGTCCTGTCCACAATCCAAACTCCAGTTCCAGTCCACACATCCTGTCCGCAATGCAAACTTCAGTCCTCAAATCCTGTCCACAATACAAACTCCACTCCACAAATCCTATCCACAATCCAAACTCCAGTCCATACATCCTGTCCAAAATCCAAATTCCAGTTCCAGTCCACATGCACTGTCCACAGTCGAAACTCCAGTTCCAGTCCACACATCCTGTCCGCAATCCAAACTGCAGTCCTCAAATCCTGTCCACAATACAAACTCCACTCCACAAATCCAATCCACAATACAAGCTCCAGTCCACACATCCTGTCCACAGTCCAAACTCCATTCCACACATCCTTTCCACAAGCCAAACTCAACTCCACACATAATATCCACAATCCAAACTTCAGTTCCAGTCCACACATCCTGTCCACAATACAAACTCCATTCAACACGCCCTGTCAACAATCCAAACTTCAGTTACACTCCACAAATCCTGTCCACAATCCAAACTCCATTACGCACATGCAGTTCACAGGCCAAACTACACTCCACAAATCTTGTCCACAATCCAAACTCCAGTCCACACATCCTGTCCACAGTCCAAACTCCATTCCACACATTCTGTCCACAATCCAAACACCTCTCCACACATCCTGTCCACAATCCAAACTCCACACCACATATCCTGTTAGCAATCCAAACTCCACTCCACACATTCTGTCCACAATCCAAACTCCAGTCCACACAGCCTGTACACAAACCAAACTCCATTCAACACATTCTGTCCATAATCCAAACTTCAGCTTGAATCCACACATCAATTCCACAATCCAAACTCCAGTACACACATCCCGTCCACAGTCCAAACTCCATTCCACACCTCCTGTCCACAAGCCAAACTCCACTCCACAAATCCTGCCACAATCCAATCTCCACTGCACACATCCTGTCCACAATCGAAACACCAGTCCACACATTCTGTCCACAATCCAATCTCCTGTCCACAATCCAAACACCTGTCCACAATCCAAACTCAGTCCACATATACTGTCCACAATCCAAACTCTACTCCACATATCCTGTCCACAGTCCAAACTCCATTCCACACATCCTTTCCACAAGCCAAACTCCACTCCGCACAGCCTGTCCACAATCCAACCTCCACACCACATATCCTGTTAACAATCCAAACTCCATTCCACACATTCTGTCCATAATACAAACTTCAGCTTGAATGCACACATCCTGTTCACAATCCAAACTCCAGTCCACACATCCTGTCCACAGTCCAAACTCCATTCCACCCCTCCTGTCCACAAGCCAAATTCCACTCCACAAATCCTGCCACAAACCAATCTCCACTGCACACATGCTGTCCACAATCGAAACTCCACTCCACACATTCTGTCCACAATCCAATCTCCTGTCCACAATCCAAACACCTGTCCACAATCCAAACTTAGTCCACATATCCTGTCCACAGACCAAACTCCATTCCACACATCCTGTCCACAATCCAAACTCCACTCCACACATCCTGTCCGCAATCCAAACTGCAGCTCAACTCCGCACATCCTGTCCACAATCCAATCTCTAGCTTTACTCCACACATCCTGTCCACAATCCAAACTCCAGTCCACACATCCTGTCCACAATCCAAACTTAGTCCACATATCCTGTCCACAGACCAAACTCCATTCCACACATCCTGTCCACAATCCAAACTCCACTCCACACATCCTGTCCGCAATCCAAACTGCAGCTCAACTCCGCACATCCTGTCCACAATCCAATCTCTAGCTTTACTCCACACATCCTGTCCACAATCCAAACTCCAGTCCACACATCCTGTCCACAATCCAAACTCCATTCCGCACATGCAGTCCACAGGCAAAACTCCACTCCTCAAATCCCGTCCACAATACAAACTCCACTCCACAAATCCTATCCACAATCCAAACTCCAGTACATACATCCTGTCCAAAATCCAAATTCCGGTTCCAGTCCACATGCCCTGTCCACAATTCAATCTCCAGTTCCAGTCCACACATCCTGTCCGCAATCCAAACTTCAGTCCTCAAATCCTGTCCACAATACAAACTCCACTCCACACAACCTGTCCACAATCCAAACTCCAGTCCACACATCCTGTCTACAATCCAATCTCCAGTCCATACATCCTGTCCACAGTCCAAACTCCATTCCACACATCCTTTGCACAAGCCAAACTCCACTCCACACAGCCTGTCCACAATCAAAAATCCACTCCACACATAATATCCACAATCCAAACTTCAGTTCCAGTCCACACATCCTGTCCACAAAACAAACTCCATTCAACAAGCCCTGTCCACAATCCAAACTCCATTCCACACATCCTGTCCACAAGCCAAACTCCACTCCACAAATCCTGTCCACAATCCAAACTCCACTCCACACATCATGTCCACAATCCAAACGTCAGTTCCAGTCCACAAATCCTGTCCCCAATCGAAACTCCACTCCAGAAATCATGTCCACAATCCAAACTTCAGTTCCAGTCCACAAATCCTATCCCCAATAGAAACTCCTCTCCACACAACCTGTCCACAAGCCAATCTCCAGTCCACACATCCTGTCCACAATCCAAACTCCAGTTCCAGTCCACAAATCCTGTCCACAATCCAAATTCCAGTTCCACTCCACAAACCCTGTCCACATTCCAAAATTCACTCCACACATCCAGTCCACAATCCAAACTCCAGTCCACACATCCTGTCCACAATCCAAACTCCATTCCGCACATGCAGTTCACAGGCCAAATTCCAGTCCACAAATCTTGTCCACAATCCAAACTCCAGTCCACACATCCTATCCACAATCCAAATTCCAGTTCCAGCCAACATTTCCTGTCCACAATCTAAACTCCAGTTCCAGTCCACACATCCTGTCCACAATCCAAACTTCAGTCCACAAATCCTGTCCACAATCCAATCTCCAGTCCACACATCCTCTGCACAGTCCAAACTTCAGTCCACACATCCTATCCAAAATCCAAATTCCAGTTCCAGTCCACATGTCCTGTCCACAATCCAAACTCCAGTTCCAGTCCACACATCCTGTCCGCAATGCAAACTTCAGTCCTCAAATCCTGTCCACAATACAAACTCCACTCCACAAATCCTATCCACAATCCAAACTCCAGTCCATACATCCTGTCCAAAATCCAAATTCCAGTTCCAGTCCACATGCACTGTCCACAGTCGAAACTCCAGTTCCAGTCCACACATCCTGTCCGCAATCCAAACTGCAGTCCTCAAATCCTGTCCACAATACAAACTCCACTCCACAAATCCAATCCACAATACAAGCTCCAGTCCACACATCCTGTCCACAGTCTAAACTCCATTCCACACATCCTTTCCACAAGCCAAACTCAACTCCACACATAATGTCAACAATCCAAACTTCAGTTCCAGTCCACACATCCTGTCCACAATACAAACTCCATTCAACACGCCCTGTCAACAATCCAAACTTCAGTTACACTCCACAAATCCTGTCCACAATCCAAACTCCATTACGCACATGCAGTTCACAGGCCAAACTACACTCCACAAATCTTGTCCACAATCCAAACTCCAGTCCACACATCCTGTCCACAGTCCAAACTCCATTCCACACATTCTGTCCACAATCCAAACTCCTCTCCACACATCCTGTCCACAATCCAAACTCCACACCACATATCCTGTTAGCAATCCAAACTCCACTCCACACATTCTGTCCACAATCCAAACTCCAGTCCACACAGCCTGTACACAAACCAAACTCCATTCAACACATTCTGTCCATAATCCAAACTTCAGCTTGAATCCACACATCAATTCCACAATCCAAACTCCAGTACACACATCCCGTCCACAGTCCAAACTCCATTCCACACCTCCTGTCCACAAGCCAAACTCCACTCCACAAATCCTGCCCACAATCCAATCTCCACTGCACACATCCTGTCCACAATCGAAACTCCACTCCACACATTCTGTCCACAATCCAATCTCCTGTCCACAATCCAAACACCTGTCCACAATCCAAACTTAGTCCACACATCCTGTCCACAATCCAAACTCTACTCCACACATCCTGTCCACAGTCCAAACTCCAATCCACACATCCTGTCCACAATCCAAACTCCACTCCGCACAGCCTGTCCACAATCCAACCTCCACACCACATATCCTGTTAACAATCCAAACTCCATTCCACACATTCTGTCCATAATACAAACTTCAGCTTGAATGCACACATCCTGTTCACAATCCAAACTCCAGTCCACACATCCTGTCCACAGTCCAAACTCCATTCCACCCCTCCTGTCCACAAGCCAAATTCCACTCCACAAATCCTGCCACAAACCAATCTCCACTGCACACATGCTGTCCACAATCGAAACTCCACTCCACACATTCTGTCCACAATCCAATCTCCTGTCCACAATCCAAACACCTGTCCACAATCCAAACTTAGTCCACATATCCTGTCCACAGACCAAACTCCATTCCACACATCCTGTCCACAATCCAAACTCCACTCCACACATCCTGTCCGCAATCCAAACTGCAGCTCAACTCCGCACATCCTGTCCACAATCCAATCTCTAGCTTTACTCCACACATCCTGTCCACAATCCAAACTCCAGTCCACACATCCTGTCCACAATCCAAACTCCATTCCGCACATGCAGTCCACAGGCAAAACTCCACTCCTCAAATCCCGTCCACAATACAAACTCCACTCCACAAATCCTATCCACAATCCAAACTCCAGTACATACATCCTGTCCAAAATCCAAATTCCGGTTCCAGTCCACATGCCCTGTCCACAATTCAAACTCCAGTTCCAGTCCACACATCCTGTCCGCAATCCAAACTTCAGTCCTCAAATCCTGTCCACAATACAAACTCCACTCCACACATCCTGTCCACAAGCCAAACTCCAGTCCACACATCCTGTCCACAATCCAAACTCCAGTCCACACATCCTGTCCACAGTCCAAACTCCATTCCACACATCCTTTCCACAAGCCAAACTCCACTCCACACAGCATGTCCACAATCCGAAATCCACTCCACACATAATATCCACAATCCAAACTTCAGTTCCAGTCCACACATCCTGTCCACAATACAAACTCCAGTCCACACGCCCTGTCCACAATCCAAACTCCATTTCACACATCCTGTCCACAAGCCAAACTCCACTCCACAAATCCTGTCCACAATCCAAACTCCACTCCACACATCATGTCCACAATCCAAACGTCAGTTCCAGTCCACAAATCCTGTCCCCAATCGAAACTCCACTCCAGAAATCATGTCCACAATCCAAACTTCAGTTCCAGTCCACAAATCCTATCCCCAATAGAAACTCCTCTCCACACAACCTGTCCACAAGCCAATCTCCAGTCCACACATCCTGTCCACAATCCAAACTCCAGTTCCAGTCCACATGTCCTGTCCACAATCCAAACTCCAGTTCCAGTCCACACATCCTGTCCGCAATGCAAACTTCAGTCCTCAAATCCTGTCCACAATACAAACTCCACTCCACAAATCCTATCCACAATCCAAACTCCAGTCCATACATCCTGTCCAAAATCCAAATTCCAGTTCCAGTCCACATGCACTGTCCACAGTCGAAACTCCAGTTCCAGTCCACACATCCTGTCCGCAATCCAAACTGCAGTCCTCAAATCCTGTCCACAATACAAACTCCACTCCACAAATCCAATCCACAATACAAGCTCCAGTCCACACATCCTGTCCACAGTCCAAACTCCATTCCACACATCCTTTCCACAAGCCAAACTCAACTCCACACATAATATCCACAATCCAAACTTCAGTTCCAGTCCACACATCCTGTCCACAAAACAAACTCCATTCAACAAGCCCTGTCCACAATCCAAACTCCATTCCACACATCCTGTCCACAAGCCAAACTCCACTCCACAAATCCTGTCCACAATCCAAACTCCACTCCACACATCATGTCCACAATCCAAACGTCAGTTCCAGTCCACAAATCCTGTCCCCAATCGAAACTCCACTCCAGATATCATGTCCACAATCCAAACTTCAGTTCCAGTCCACAAATCCTATCCACAATCCAAACTCCAATCCACACATCCTGCCGTCAATCCAAACTCCAGTCCACACATCCTGTCCACAATCCAAACTCCACTCCACACATCCTGTCCACAATCCAAACTCCAGTCCACACATCCTGTCCACAATCCAAACTCCACTCCACACATCCTGTCCACAATCCAAACTCCACTCCACACATCCTGTCCACAATCCAAACTCCACTCCACACATCCTGTCCACAATCCAAACTCCAGTCCACACATCCTGTCCACAATCCAAACTCCATTCCACACATCCTGTCCACAAGCCAAACTCCACTCCACACATCCTGTCAACAATCCAAACATCAGTTCCAGTCCACACATCCTGTCCACAATACAAACTCCATTCAACACGCCCTGTCCACAATCAAAACTCCAGTTCCACACATCCTGTCCACAATCCAAACTCCATTCCGCACATGCAGTCCACAGGCCAAACTCCACTCCACAAATCCTGTCCACAATCCAAACTCCAGTCCACACATCCTGTCCACAATCCAAACTTCAGTCCACACATCCTGTCCACAATACCAAACTCCACTCCACACATCCTGTCCACAATCCAAACTCCAGTTCACACATCCTGTCCACAATCCAAACTCCACTCCACACATCCTGTCCACAGTCCATACTCCAGTCCACACAGCCTGTCCACAATCCAAACTCCCTCCACACATCCTGTCCATAATCCAAACTTCAGCTTGAATCCACACATCCTGTCCACAATCAAAACTCCAGTCCACACATCCTGTCCACAGTCCAAACTCCATTCCACACCTCCTGTCCACAAGCCAAACTCCACTCCACAAATCCTGCCCACAATCCAAACTCCACTGCACACATCCTGTCCACAATCGAAACTCCACTCCACACATTCTGTCCACAATCCAATCTCCTGTCCACAATCCAAACACCTGTCCACAATCCAAACTCCAGTCCACACATCCTGTCCACAATCCAAACTCTACTCCACATATCCTGTCCACAGTCCAAACTCCATTCCACACATCCTGTCCACAAGCCAAACTCCACTCCGCACAGCCTGTCCACAATCCAACCTCCACACCACATATCCTGTTAACAATCCAAACTCCATTCCACACATTCTGTCCATAATCCAAACTTCAGCTTGAATCCACACATCCTGTCCACAATCCAAACTCCAGTCCCACACATCCTGTCCACAGTCCAAACTCCATTCCACACCTCCTGTCCACAAGCCAAACTCCACTCCACAAATCCTGCCCACAATCCAATCTCCACTGCACACATCCTGTCCACAATCGAAACTCCACTCCACACATTCTGTCCACAATCCAATCTCCTGTCCACAATCCAAACACCTGTCCACAATCCAAACTTCGTCCACATATCCTGTCCACAATCCAAACTCCAATCCACACATCCTGCCGTCAATCCAAACTCCAGTCCACACATCCTGTCCACAATCCAAACTCCACTCCACACATCCTGTCCACAATCCAATCTCTAGCTTTACTCCACACATCCTGCCCACAATCCAAACTCCAGTCCACACATCCTGTCCACAATCCAAACTCTACTCCACATATCCTGTCAACAGCCCAAACTCCTTTCCACACATCCTGTCCACAATCCAAACTCCACTCCACACATCCTGTCCAATATCCAAACTCCAGCTCGACTCCACACATCCTGTCCACAATCCAAACTCTAGCTTTACTCTACACATCCTGTCCACAATCCAAACTCCAGTCCACACATCCTGTCCACAATCCAAACTCCATTCCGCACATGCAGTCCACAGGCCAAACTCCACTCCACAAATCCCGTCCACAATACAAACTCCACTCCACAAATCCTATCCACAATCCAAACTCCAGTACATACATCCTGTCCAAAATCCAAATTCCGGTTCCAGTCCACATGCCCTGTCCACAATTCAATCTCCAGTTCCAGTCCACACATCCTGTCCGCAATCCAAACTTCAGTCCTCAAATCCTGTCCACAATACAAACTCCACTCAACACAGCCTGTCCACAATCCAAGCTCCAGTCCACACATCCTGTCCACAATCCAAACTCCAGTCCACACATCCTGTCCACAATCCAAACTCCATTCCACACATCCTTTCCACAAGCCAAATTCCACTCCACACAGCATGTCCACAATCAAAAATCCACTCCACACATAATATCCACAATCCAAACTTCAGTTCCAGTCCACACATCCTGTCCACAAAACAAACTCCATTCAACAAGCCCTGTCCACAATCCAAACTCCATTCCACACATCCTGTCCACAAGCCAAACTCCACTCCACAAATCCTGTCCACAATCCAAACTCCACTCCACACATCATGTCCACAATCCAAACGTCAGTTCCAGTCCACAAATCCTGTCCCCAATCGAAACTCCACTCCAGAAATCATGTCCACAATCCAAACTTCAGTTCCAGTCCACAAATCCTATCCCCAATAGAAACTCCTCTCCACACAACCTGTCCACAAGCCAATCTCCAGTCCACACATCCTGTCCACAATCCAAACTCCAGTTCCAGTCCACATGTCCTGTCCACAATATAAACTCCAGTTCCAGTCCACAAATCCTGTCCACAATCCAAATTACAGTTCCACTCCACAAACCCTGTCCACATTCCAAAATTCACTCCACACATCCAGTCCACAATCCAAACTCCAGTCCACACATCTGGTCCACAATCCAAACTCCATTCCGCACATGCAGTTCACAGGCCAAACTCTACTCCACAAATCTTGTCCACAATCCACACTCCAGTCCACACATCCTGTCCACAATCCAAATTCCAGTTCCAGACCACATCTCCTGTCCACAATCTAAACTCCAGTTCCAGTCCACACATCCTGTCCACAATCCAAACTTCAGTCCACAAATCCTGTCCACAATCCAATCTCCAGTCCACACATCCTCTGCACAGTCCAAACTTCAGTCCACACATCCTATCCAAAATCCAAATTCCAGTTCCAGTCCACATGTCCTGTCCACAATCCAAACTCCAGTTCCAGTCCACACATCCTGTTCGCAATGCAAACTTCAGTCCTCAAATCCTGTCCACAATACAAACTCCACTCCACAAATCCTATCCACAATCCAAACTCCAGTCCATACATCCTGTCCAAAATCCAAATTCCAGTTCCAGTCCACATGCACTGTCCACAGTCGAAACTCCAGTTCCAGTCCACACATCCTGTCCGCAATCCAAACTTCAGTCCTCAAATCCTGTCCACAATACAAACTACACTCCACAAATCCAATCCACAATACAAGCTCCAGTCCACACATCCTGTCCACAGTCCAAACTCCATTCCACACATCCTTTCCACAAGCCAAACTCAACTCCACACATAATGTCAACAATCCAAACTTCAGTTCCAGTCCACACATCCTGTCCACAATACAAACTCCATTCAACGCGCCCTGTCAACAATCCAAACTTCAGTTACACTCCACAAATCCTGTCCACAATCCAAACTCCATTCCGCACATGCAGTTCACAGGCCAAACTACACTCCACAAATCTTGTCCACAATCCAAACTCCAGTCCACACATCCTGTCCACAGTCCAAACTCCATTCCACACATTCTGTCCACAATCCAAACACCTCTCCACACATCCTGTCCACAATCCAAACTCCACACCACATATCCTGTTAGCAATCCAAACTCCACTCCACACATTCTGTCCACAATCCAAACTCCAGTCCACACAGCCTGTACACAAACCAAACTCCATTCAACACATTCTGTCCATAATCCAAACTTCAGCTTGAATCCACACATCAATTCCACAATCCAAACTCCAGTACACACATCCCGTCCACAGTCCAAACTCCATTCCACACCTCCTGTCCACAAGCCAAACTCCACTCCACAAATCCTGCCACAATCCAATCTCCACTCCTTACATCCTGTCCACAATCGAAACACCACTCCACACATTCTGTCCAAAACCCAATCTCCTGTCCACAATCCAAACACCTGTCCACAATCCAAACTCAGTCCACAATCCAAACTCTACTCCACATATCCTGTCCACAGTCCAAACTCCATTCCACACATCCTGTCCACAATCCAAACTCTACTCTACACATCCTGTCCGCAATCCAAACTGCAGCTCATCTCCGCACATCCTGTCCACAATCCAATCTCTAGCTTTACTCCACACATCCTGTCCAAAATCCAAATTCCAGTTCCAGTCCACATGTCCTGTCCACAATCTAAACTCCAGTTCCAGTCCACAAATCCTGTCCACAATCCAAATTCCAGTTCCACTCCACAAATCCTGTCCACAATCCAAAATTCACTCCACACATCCAGTCCAGAATCCAAATTCCAGTTCCACTCCACAAATCCTGTCCACAATCCAAAATTCACTCCACACATCCATTCCACAATCCAAACTCCAGTCCACACATCCTGTCCACAATCCATATTCCAGTTCCAGCCAACATGTCCTGTCCACAATCTAAACTCCAGTTCCAGTCCACACATCCTGTCCACAATCCAAACTTCAGTCCACAAATCCTGTCCACAATACAAATTCCACTCCACAAAACCTGTCCACAATCAAAACTCCAGTCCACAGTCCAAACTCCATTCCACACCTCCTGTCCACAATCCAAACTCCACTCCACACATCCTGTCCACAATCCAAACTCCAGTCCACACATCTTCTCCACAATCCAAACTCCATTCCACACATCCTTTCCACAAGCCAAACTCCACTCCAAACAGCCTGTCCACAATCCAACCTCCACACCACATATCCTGTTAACAATCCAAACTCCATTCCACACATTCTGTCCATAATACAAACTTCAGCTTGAATGCACACATCCTGTTCACAATCCAAACTCCAGTCCACACATCCTGTCCACAGTCCACACTCCATTCCACCCCTCCTGTCCACAAGCCAAATTCCACTCCACAAATCCTGCCACAAACCAATCTCCACTGCACACATGCTGTCCACAATCGAAACTCCACTCCACACATTCTGTCCACAATCCAATCTCCTGTCCACAATCCAAACACCTGTCCACAATCCAAACTTAGTCCACACATCCTGTCCACAATCCAAACTCCACTCCACACATCCTGTCCGCAATCCAAACTGCAGCTCAACTCCGCACATCCTGTCCACAATCCAATCTCTAGCTTTATTCCACACATCCTGTCCACAATCCAAACTCCAGTCCACACATCCTGTCCACAATCCAAACTCCATTCCGCACATGCAGTCCACAGGCAAAACTCCACTCCTCAAATCCCGTCCACAATACAAACTCCACTCCACAAATCCTATCCACAATCCAAACTCCAGTACATACATCCTGTCCAAAATCCAAATTCCAGTTCCAGTCCACATGCCCTGTCCACAATTCAAACTCCAGTTCCAGTCCACACATCCTGTCCGCAATCCAAACTTCAGTCCTCAAATCCTGTCCACAATACAAACTCCACTCCACACAACCTGTCCACAATCCAAACTCCAGTCCACACATCCTGTCTACAATCCAATCTCCAGTCCATACATCCTGTCCACAGTCCAAACTCCATTCCACACATCCTTTGCACAAGCCAAACTCCACTCCACACAGCCTGTCCACAATCCAAAATCCACTCCACACATAATATCCACAATCCAAACTTCAGTTCCAGTCCACACATCCTGTCCACAAAACAAACTCCATTCAACAAGCCCTGTCCACAATCCAAACTCCATTCCACACATCCTGTCCACAAGCCAAACTCCACTCCACACATCATGTCCACAATCCAAACTTCAGTTCCAGTCCACAAATCCTATCCCCAATAGAAACTCCACTCCACACAACCTGTCCACAATCCAATCTCCAGTCCACACATCCTGTCCACAATCCAAACTCCAGTTCCAGTCCACATGTCCTGTCCACAATCTAAACTCCAGTTCCAGTCCACAAATCCTGTCCACAGTCCAAATTCCCGTTCCACTCCACAAACCCTGTCCACAATCCAAAATTCACTCCACACATCCAGTCCACAATCCAAACTCCAGTCCACACATCCTGTCCACGATCCAAATTCCAGTTCCAGCCCACATGTCCTGTCCACAATCTAAACTCCAGTTCCAGTCCACACATCCTGTCCACAATCCAAACTTCAGTCCACAAATCCTGTCCACAATACAAACTCCACTCCACACAACCTGTCCACAATCCAATCTCCAGTCCACACATCCTCTCCACAGTCCAAACTCCATTCCACACATCCTTTCCACAATCCAAGCTCCACTCCACACAACCTGTCCACAATCCAATCTCCAGTCCACACACCTTCTCCACATTCCAAACTCCATTCCACACATCCTTTCCACAAGCCAAACTCCACTCCAAACAGCCTGTCCACAATCCAACCTCCACACCACATATCCTGTCCACAATCCAAACTCCCTCCACACATCCTGTCCATAATCCAAACTTCAGCTTGAATCCACACATCCTGTCCACAGTCAAAACTCCAGTCCACACATCCTGTCCACAGTCCAAACTCCATTCCACACCTCCTGTCCACACGCCAAACTCCACTCCACAACTCCTGCCCACAATCCAATCTCCACTGCACACATCCTGTCCACAATCAAAACTCCACTCCACACATTCTGTCCACAATCCAATCTCCTGTCCACAATCCAAACACCTGTCCACAATCCAAACTTAGTCCACACATCCTGTCCACAATCCAAACTCCACTCCACACATCCTGTCCGCAATCCAAACTGCAGCTCAACTCCGCACATCCTGTCCACAATCCAATCTCTAGCTTTATTCCACACATCCTGTCCACAATCCAAACTCCAGTCCACACATCCTGTCCACAATCCAAACTCCATTCCGCACATGCAGTCCACAATCCAAACTCCACTCCACAAATCCACAATCCAAACTCCACTCCACAAATCCTGTCCACAATCCAAACTCCATTCCACACATCCTGTCCAAAATCCAAATTCCAGTTCCAGTCCACATGTCCTGTCCACAATCCAAACTCCAGTTCCAGTCCACACATCCTGTCCGCAATCCAAACTTCAGTCCTCAAATCCTGTCCACAATACAAACTCCACTCCACACAACCTGTCCACAATCCAAACTCCAGTCCACACATCCTGTCCACAATCCAATCTCCAGTCCATACATCCTGTCCACAGTCCAAACTCTATTCCACACATCCTTTGCACAAGCCAAACTCCACTCCACACAGCCTGTCCACAATCCAAAATCCACTCCACACATCATATCCACAATCCAAACTTCAGTTCCAGTCCACACATCCTGTCCACAATACAAACTCCATTCCACACATCCTGTCCACAATCCAAACTCCATTCCACACATCCTGTCCACAAGCCAAACTCCACTCCACACATCATGTCCACAATCCAAACTTCAGTTCCAGTCCACAAATCCTATCCCCAATAGAAACTCCACTCCACACAACCTGTCCACAATCCAATCTCCAGTCCACACATCCTGTCCACAATCCAAACTCCAGTTCCAGTCCACATGTCCTGTCCACAATCTAAACTCCAGTTCCAGTCCACAAATCCTGTCCACAGTCCAAATTCCCGTTCCACTCCACAAACCCTGTCCACATTCCAAAATTCACTCCACACATCCAGTCCACAATCCAAACTCCAGTCCACACATCCTGTCCACAATCCAAACTCCATTCCGCACATGCAGTTCACTGGCCAAACTCCACTCCACAAATCTTGTCCACAATCCAAACTCCAGTCCACACATCCTATCCACAGTCCAAATTCCAGTTCCAGCCAACATTTCCTGTCCACAATCTAAACTCCAGTTCCAGTCCACACATCCTGTCCACAATCCAAACTTCGGTCCACAAATCCTGTCCACAATCCAATCTCCAGTCCACACATCCTCTCCACAGTCCAAACTTCAGTCCACACATCCGGTCCAAAATCCAAATTCCAGTTCCAGTCCACATGTCCTGTCCACAATCCAAACTCCAGTTCCAGTCCACACATCCTGTCCGCAATGCAAACTTCAGTCCTCAAATCCTGTCCACAATACAAACTCCACTCCACAAATCCTATCCACAATCCAAACTCCAGTCCATACATCCTGTCCAAAATCCAAATTCCAGTTCCAGTCCACATGCCCTGTCCACAATCCAAACTCCAGTTCCAGTCAAAACATCCTGTCCGCAATCCAAACTTCAGTCCTCAAATCCTGTCCAGAATACAAACTCCACTCCACACAGCCTGTCCACAATCCAAACTCCAGTCCATACATCCTGTCTACAATCCAATCTCCAGTCCATACATCCTGTCCACAGTCCAAACTCCATTCCACACATCCTTTGCACAAGCCAAACTCCACTCCACACAGCCTGTCCACAATCAAAAATCCACTCCACATATAATATCCACAATCCAAACTTCAGTTCCAGTCCACACATCCTGTCCACAAAACAATCTCCATTCAACAAGCCCTGTCCACAATCCAAACTCCATTCCACACATCCTGTCCACAAGCCAAACTCCACTCCACAAATCCTGTCCACAATCGAAACTCCACTCCAGAAATCATGTCCACAATCCAAACTTCAGTTCCAGTCCACAAATCCTATCCCCAATAGAAACTCCACTCCACACAACCTGTCCACAATCCAATCTCCAGTCCACACATCCTGTCCACAATCCAAACTCCACTCCACACATCCTGTCCACAAGCCAAACTCCACTCCACAAATCCTGTCCATAATCCAAACTCCATTCCGCACATGCAGTTCACAGGCCAAACTACACTCCACAAATCTTGTCCACAATCCAAACTCCAGTCCACACATCCTGTCCACAGTCCAAACTCCAGTCCACCAAGCCTGTACACAAACCAAACTCCATTCAACACATTCTGTCCATAATCCAAACTTCAGCTTGAATCCACACATCAATTCCACAATCCAAACTCCAGTACACACATCCCGTTCACAGTCCAAACTCCATTCTACACCTCCTGTCCACAAGCCAAACTCCACTCCACAAATCCTGCCACAATCCAATCTCCACTGCTTACATCCTGTCCACAATCGAAACACCACTCCACACATTCTGTCCACAATCCAATCTCCTGTCCACAATCCAAACTCAGTCCACATATACTGTCCACAATCCAAACTCTACTCCACATATCCTGTCCACAGTCCAAACTCCATTCCACACATCCTGTCCACAATCCAAACTCCACTCTACACATCCTGTCCGCAATCCAAACTGCAGCTCATCTCCGCACATCCTGTCCACAATCCAATCTCTAGCTTTACTCCACACATCCTGTCCACAATCCAAACTCCAGTCCACGCATCCTGTCCACAATCCAAACTCCATTCCGCACATGCAGTCCACAGGCCAAACTCCACTCCACAAATCCTGTCAACAATCCAAACTTCAGTCCACACATCCTGTCCAAAATCCAAATTCCAGTTCCAGTCCACATGTCCTGTCCACAATCCAAACTCCAGTTCCAGTCCACACATCCTGTCCGCAATCCAAACTTCAGTCCTCAAATCCTGTCCACAATACAAACTCCACTCAACACAGCCTGTCCACAATCCAAACTCCAGTCCACACATCCTGTCTACAATCCAATCTCCATTCCGCACATGCAGTCCACAGGCAAAACTCCACTCCTCATATCCCGTCCACAATACAAACTCCAGTACATACATCCTGTCCAAAATCCAAATTCCAGTTCCAGTCCACATGCCCTGTCCACAATTCAAACTCCAGTTCCAGTCCACACATCCTGTCCGCAATCCAAACTTCAGTCCTCAAATCCTGTCCACAATACAAACTCCACTCCACACAACCTGTCCACAATCCAAACTCCAGTCCACACATCCTGTCTACAATCCAATCTCCAGTCCATACATCCTGTCCACAGTCCAAACTCCATTCCACACATCCTTTGCACAAGCCAAATCCACTCCACACAGCCTGTCCACAATCCAAAATCCACTCCACACATAATATCCACAATCCAAACTTCAGTTCCAGTCCACACATCCTGTCCACAAAACAAACTCCATTCAACAAGCCTTGTCCACAATCCAAACTCCATTCCACACATCCTGTCCACAAGCCAAACTCCACTCCACAAATCCTGTCCACAATCCAAACTCCAATCCACACATCATGTCCACAATCCAAACTTCAGTTCCAGTCCACAAATCCTATCCCCAACAGAAACTCCACTCCACACAACCTGTCCACAAGCCAATCTCCAGTCCACACATCCTGTCCACAATCCAAACTCCAGTTCCAGTCCACATGTCCTGTCCACAATCTAAACTCCAGTTCCAGTCCACAAATCCTGTCCACAGTCCAAATTCCCGTTCCACTCCACAAACCCTGTCCACATTCCAAAATTCACTCCACACATCCAGTCCACAATCCAAAACTCCAGTCCACACATCCTGTCCACAATCCAAACTCCATTCCGCACATGCAGTTCACAGGCCAAACTCCAGTCCACAAATCTTGTCCACAATCCAAACTCCAGCCCACACATCCTATCCACAGTCCAAATTCCAGTTCCAGCCAACATTTCCTGTCCACAATCTAAACTCCAGTTCCAGTCCACACATCCTGTCCACAATCCAAACTTCAGTCCACAAATCCTGTCCACAATCCAATCTCCAGTCCACACATCCTCTCCACAGTCCAAACTTCAGTCCACACATCCTGTCCAAAATCCAAATTCCAGTTCCAGTCCACATGTCCTGTCCACAATCCAAACTCCAGTTCCAGTCCACACATCCTGTCCGCAATGCAAACTTCAGTCCTCAAATCCTGTCCACAATACAAACTCCACTCCACAAATCCTATCCACAATCCAAACTCCAGTCCATACATCCTGTCCAAAATCCAAATTCCAGTTCCAGTCCACATGCCCTGTCCACAATCCAAACTCCAGTTCCAGTCCAAACATCCTGTCCGCAATCCAAACTTCAGTCCTCAAATCCTGTCCAGAATACAAACTCCACTCCACACAGCCTGTCCACAATCCAAACTCCAGTCCACACATCCTGTCTACAATCCAATCTCCAGTCCATACATCCTGTCCACAGTCCAAACTCCATTCCACACATCCTTTGCACAAGCCAAACTCCACTCCACACAGCCTGTCCACAATCAAAAATCCACTCCACATATAATATCCACAATCCAAACTTCAGTTCCAGTCCACACATCCTGTCCACAAAACAAACTCCATTCAACAAGCCCTGTCCACAATCCAAACTCCATTCCACACATCCTGTCCACAAGCCAAACTCCACCCCACAAATCCTGTCCACAATCCAAACTCCACTCCACACATCATGTCCACAATCCAAACTTCAGTTCCAGTCCACAAATCCTGTCCCCAATAGAAACTCCACTCCACACAACCTGTCCACAATCCAATCTCCAGTCCACACATCCTGTCCACAATCCAAACTCCAGTTCCAGTCCACATGTCCTGTCCACAATCTAAACTCCAGTTCCAGTCCACAAATCCTGTCCACAATCCAAATTCCAGTTCCACTCCACAAACCCTGTCCACATTCCAAAATTCACTCCACACATCCAGTCCACAATCCAAACTCCAGTCCACACATCCTGTCCACAATCCAAACTCCACTCCGCACATGCAGTTCACAGGCCAAACTCCAGTCCACAAATCTTGTCCACAATCCAAACTCCAGTCCACACATCCTGTCCACAGTCCAAACTCCATTCCACACAGCCTGCACACAAACCAAACTCCATTCAACACATTCTGTCCATAATCCAAACTTCAGCTTGAATCCACACATCAATTCCACAATCCAAACTCCAGTCCACACATCCCGTCCACAGTCCAAACTCCATTCCACACCTCCTGTCCACAAGCCAAACTCCACTCCACAACGACTGCCCACAATCCAATCTCCACTGCACACATCCTGTCCACAATCGAAACTCCACTCCACACATTCTGTCCACAATCCAATCTCCTGTCCACAATCCAAATTCCAGTTCACACATCCTGTCCACAATCCAAACTCCACTCCACACATCCTGTCCACAGTCCAAACTCCAGTCCACACATCCTGTCCACAATCCAAACTCCACTCCACACATCCTGTCCGCAATCCAAACTGCAGCTCATCTCCGCACATCCTGTCCACAATCCAATCTCTAGCTTTACTCCACACATCCTGTCCACAATCCAAACTCCAGTCCACACATCCTGTCCACAATCCAAACTCCATTCCGCACATGCAGTCCACAGGCCAAACTCCACTCCACAAATCCTGTCCACAATCCAAACTCCATTCCACACATCCTGTCCAAAATCCAAATTCCAGTTCCAGTCCACATGTCCTGTCCACAATCTAAACTCCAGTTCCAGTCCACACATCCTGTCCACAATCCAAACTTCAATCCACAAATCCTGTCCACAATACAAATTCCACTCCACACATCCTGTCCACAATCAAAACTCCAGTCCACACATCCTGTCCACAATCCAAACTCCATTCCACACATGCAGTCCACATGCCAAACTCCACTCCACAAATCCTGTCCACAATCCAAACTCCACTCCACACATCCTGTCCACAATCCAAACTCCAGTCCACACATCCTGTCCACAATCCAAACTCCAGTTCCAGTCCACATGTCCTGTCCACAATCCAAACTCCAGTTCCAGTCCACACATCCTGTCCGCAATCCAAACTTCAGTCCTCAAATCCTGTCCACAATACAAACTCCACTCCACACATCCTGTCCACAATCCAAACTCCAGTCCACACATCCTGTCCACAATCCAATCTCCAGTCCACACATCCTGTCCACAGTCCAAACTCCATTCCACACATCCTGTCCACAAGCCAAACTCCACTCCACACAGCCTGTCCACAATCCAAAATCCACTCCACACATAATATCCACAATCCAAACTTCAGTTCCAGTCCACACATCCTGTCCACAAAACAAACTCCATTCAACAAGCCTTGTCCACAATCCAAACTCCATTCCACACATCCTGTCCACAAGCCAAACTCCACTCCACAAATCCTGTCCACAATCCAAACTCCAATCCACACATCATGTCCACAATCCAAACTTCAGTTCCAGTCCACAAATCCTATCCCCAACAGAAACTCCACTCCACACAACCTGTCCACAAGCCAATCTCCAGTCCACACATCCTGTCCACAATCCAAACTCCAGTTCCAGTCCACATGTCCTGTCCACAATCTAAACTCCAGTTCCAGTCCACAAATCCTGTCCACAGTCCAAATTCCCGTTCCACTCCACAAACCCTGTCCACATTCCAAAATTCACTCCACACATCCAGTCCACAATCCAAAACTCCAGTCCACACATCCTGTCCACAATCCAAACTCCATTCCGCACATGCAGTTCACAGGCCAAACTCCAGTCCACAAATCTTGTCCACAATCCAAACTCCACTCCACACATCCTGTCCACAATCCAAACTCCATTCCACACATCCTGTCCAAAATCCAAATTCCAGTTCCAGTCCACATGTCCTGTCCACAATCTAAACTCCAGTTCCAGTCCACACATCCTGTCCACAATCCAAACTTCAGTCCACAAATCCTGTCCACAATACAAACTCCACTCCACACATCCTGTCCACAATCAAAACTCCAGTCCACAGTCCAAACTCCATTCCACACCTCCTGTCCACAAGCCAAACTCCACTCCACACATCCTGTCCACAATCCAAAATCCACTCCACACATAATATCCACAATCCAAACTTCAGTTCCAGTCCACACATCCTGTCCACAATACAAACTCCATTCAACAAGCCCTGTCCACAATCCAAACTCCATTCCACACATCCTGTCCACAATCCAAACTCCACTCCACACATCCTGTCCACAATCCAAACTCCAGTTCCAGTCCACACATCCTGTCCACAATCCAAACTCTACTCCACACATCCTGTCCACAATCCAAACTCCAGTCCACACATCCTGTCCACAATCCAAACTCCAGTTCCAGTCCACATGTCCTGTCCACAATCTAAACTCCAGTTCCAGTCCACAAATCCTGTCCACAATCCAAACTCCAGTTCCACTCCACAAATCCTGTCCACAATCCAAACTCCACTCCACACATCCTGTCCACAATCCAAACTCCAGTCCACACATCCTGTCCACAATCCAAACTCCATTCCGCACATGCAGTCCACAGGCCAAACTCCACTCCACAAATCCTGTCCACAATCCAAACTCCAGTCCACACATCCTGTCCACAATCCAAACTTCAGTCCACACATCCTGTCCACAATCCAAATTCCAGTTCCAGTCCACATGCCCTGTCCACAATTCAAACTCCAGTTCCAGTCCACACATCCTGTCCGCAATCCAAACTTCAGTCCTCAAATCCTGTCCACAATACAAACTCCACTCCACACAACCTGTCCACAATCCAAACTCCAGTCCACACATCCTGTCTACAATCCAATCTCCAGTCATACATCCTGTCCACAGTCCAAACTCCATTCCACACATCCTTTGCACAAGCCAAACTCCACTCCACACAGCCTGTCCACAATCCAAAATCCACTCCACACATAATATCCACAATCCAAACTTCAGTTCCAGTCCACACATCCTGTCCACAAAACAAACTCCATTCAACAAGCCCTGTCCACAATCCAAACTCCATTCCACACATCCTGTCCACAAGCCAAACTCCACTCCAAAAATCCTGTCCACAATCCAAACTCCACTCCACGCATCATGTCCACAATCCAAACTTCAGTTCCAGTCCACAAATCCTGTCCCCAATAGAAACTCCACTCCACACAACCTGTCCACAATCCAATCTCCAGTCCACACATCCTCTCCACAATCCAAACTCCTGTTCCAGTCCACATGTCCTGTCCACAATCTAAACTCCAGTTCCAGTCCACAAATCCTGTCCACAATCCAAATTCCCGTTCCACTCCACAAACCCTGTCCACATTCCAAAATTCACTCCACACATCCAGTCCACAATCCAAACTCCAGTCCACACATCCTGTCCACAATCCAAACTCCATTCCGCACATGCAGTTCACAGGCCAAACTCCAGTCCACAAATCTTGTCCACAATCCAAACTCCAGTCCACACATCCTATCCACAATCCAAATTCCAGTTCCAGCCAACATTTCCTGTCCACAATCTAAACTCCAGTTCCAGTCCACACATCCTGTCCACAATCCAAACTTCAGTCCAAAAATCCTGTCCACAATCCAATCTCCAGTCCACACATCCTCTCCACAGTCCAAACTTCAGTCCACACATCCTGTCCAAAATCCAAATTCCAGTTCCAGTCCACATGTCCTGTCCACAATCCAAACTCCAGTTCCAGTCCACACATCCTGTCCGCAATCCAAACTTCAGTCCTCAAATCCTGTCCACAATACAAACTCCACTCCACACAACCTGTCCACAATCCAAACTCCAGTCCACACATCCTGTCTACAATCCAATCTCCAGTCCATACATCCTGTCCACAGTCCAAACTCCATTCCACACATCCTGTCCACAAGCCAAACTCCACTCCACACAGCCTGTCCACAATCCAAAATCCACTCCACACATAATACCCACAATCCAAACTTCAGTTCCAGTCCACACATCCTGTCCACAAAACAAACTCCATTCAACAAGCCCTGTCCAAAATCCAAACTCCATTCCACACATCCTGTCCACAATCCAAACTCCACTCCACACATCATGTCCGCAATCCAAACTTCAGTTCCAGTCCACAAATCCTATCCCCAATAGAAACTCCACTCCACACAACCTGTCCACAAGCCAATCTCCAGTCCACACATCCTGTCCACAATCCAAACTCCAGTTCCAGTCCACATGTCCTGTCCACAATCTAAACTCCAGTTCCAGTCCACAAATCCTGTCCACAATCCAAATTCCCGTTCCACTCCACAAACCCTGTCCACATTCCAAAATTCACTCCACACATCCAGTCCACAATCCAAACTCCAGTCCACACATCCTGTCCACAATCCAAACTCCATTCCGCACATGCAGTTCACAGGCCAAACTCCAGTCCACAAATCTTGTCCATAATCCAATCTCCAGTCCACACATCCTCTCCACAGTCCAAACTTCAGTCCACACATCCTGTCCAAAATCCAAATTCCACTTCCAGTCCACATGCCCTGTCCACAATTCAAACTCCAGTTCCAGTCCACACATCCTGTCCGCAATCCAAACTTCAGTCCTCAAATCTTGTCCACAATACAAACTCCACTCCACACAACCTGTCCACAATCCAAACTCCAGTCCACACATCCTGTCCACAGTCCAAACTCCATTCCACACATCCTTTGCACAAGCCAAACTCCACTCCACACAGCCTGTCCACAATCCAAAATCCACTCCACACATAATATCCACAATCAAAACTTCAGTTCCAGTCCACACATCCTGTCCACAAAACAAACTCCATTCAACAAGCCCTGTCCAAAATCCAAACTCCATTCCACACATCCTGTCCACAATCCAAACTCCACTCCACACATCATGTCCGCAATCCAAACTTCAGTTCCAGTCCACAAATCCTATCCCCAATAGAAACTCCACTCCACACAACCTGTCCACAATCCAATCTCCAGTCCACACATCCTGTCCACAATCCAAACTCCAGTTCCAGTCCACATGTCCTGTCCACAATCTAAACTCCAGTTCCAGTCCACAAATCCTGTCCACAATCCAAATTCCCGTTCCACTCCACAAACACTGTCCACATTCCAAAATTCACTCCACACATCCAGTCCACAATCCAAACTCCAGTCCACACATCCTGTCCACAATCCAAACTCCATTCCGCACATGCAGTTCACAGGCCAAACTCCAGTCCACAAATCTTGTCCATAATCCAATCTCCAGTCCACACATCCTCTCCATAGTCCAAACTTCAGTCCACACATCCTGTCCAAAATCCAAATTCCACTTCCAGTCCACATGCCCTGTCCACAATTCAAACTCCAGTTCCAGTCCACACATCCTGTCCGCAATCCAAACTTCAGTCCTCAAATCCTGTCCACAATACAAACTCCACTCCACACAACCTGTCCACAATCCAAACTCCAGTCCACACATCCTGTCCACAGTCCAAACTCCATTCCACACATCCTTTGCACAAGCCAAACTCCACTCCACACAGCCTGTCCACAATCCAAAATCCACTCCACACATAATATCCACAATCCAAACTTCAGTTCCAGTCCACACATCCTGTCCACAAAACAATCTCCATTCAACAAGCCCTGTCCACAATCCAAACTCCATTCCACACATCCTGTCCACAAGCCAAACTCCACTCCACAAATCCTGTCCACAATCCAAACTCCACTCCACACATCATGTCCACAATCCAAACTTCAGTTCCAGTCCACAAATCCTATCCCCAATAGAAACTGCACTCCACACAACCTGTCCACAATCCAATCTCCAGTCCACACATCCTGTCCACAATCCAAACTCCAGTTCCAGTCCACATGTCCTGTCCACAATCTAAACTCCAGTTCCAGTCCACAAATCCTGTCCACAATCCAAATTCCCGTTCCACTCCACAAACCCTGTCCACATTCCAAAATTCACTCCACACATCCAGTCCACAATCCAAACTCCAGTCCACACATCCTGTCCACAATCCAAACTCCATTCCGCACATGCAGTTCACAGGCCAAACTCCAGTCCACAAATCTTGTCCACAATCCAAACTCCAGTCCACACATCCTATCCACAATCCAAATTCCAGTTCCAGCCAACATTTCCTGTCCACAATCTAAACTCCAGTTCCTGTCCACACATCCTGTCCACAATCCAAACTTCAGTCCACAAATCCTGTCCACAATCCAATCTCCAGTCCACACATCCTCTCCACAGTCCAAACTTCAGTCCACACATCCTGTCCAAAATCCAAATTCCACTTCCAGTCCACATGCCCTGTCCACAATTCAAACTCCAGTTCCAGTCCACACATCCTGTCCGCAATCCAAACTTCAGTCCTCAAATCCTGTCCACAATACAAACTCCACTCCACACAACCTGTCCACAATCCAAACTCCAGTCCACACATCCTGTCTACAATCCAATCTCCAGTCCATACATCCTGTCCACAGTCCAAACTCCATTCCACACATCCTTTGCACAAGCCAAACTCCACTCCACACAGCCTGTCCACAATCCAAAATCCACTCCACACATAATACCCACAATCCAAACTTCAGTTCCAGTCCACACATCCTGTCCACAAAACAATCTCCATTCAACAAGCCCTGTCCACAATCCAAACTCCATTCCACACATCCTGTCCACAAGCCAAACTCCACTCCACAAATCCTGTCCACAATCCAAACTCCACTCCACACATCATGTCCACAATCCAAACTTCAGTTCCAGTCCACAAATCCTATCCCCAATAGAAACTCCACTCCACACAACCTGTCCACATTCCAATCTCCAGTCCACACATCCTGTCCACAATCCAAACTCCAGTTCCAGTCCACATGTCCTGTCCACAATCTAAACTCCAGTTCCAGTCCACAAATCCTGTCCACAATCCAAATTCCCGTTCCACTCCACAAACCGTGTCCACATTCCAAAATTCACTCCACACATCCAGTCCACAATCCAAACTCCAGTCCACACATCCTGTCCACAATCCAAACTCCATTCCGCACATGCAGTTCACAGGCCAAACTCCAGTCCACAAATCTTGTCCACAATCCAAACTCCAGTCCACACATCCTATCCACAATCCAAATTCCAGTTCCAGCCAACATTTCCTGTCCACAATCTAAACTCCAGTTCCAGTCCACACATCCTGTCCACAATCCAAACTTCAGTCCACAAATCCTGTCCACAATCCAATCTCCAGTCCACACATCCTCTCCACAGTCCAAACTTCAGTCCACACATCCTGTCCAAAATCCAAATTCCAGTTCCAGTCCACATGTCCTGTCCACAATCCAAACTCCAGTTCCAGTCCACACATCCTGTCCGCAATGCAAACTTCAGTCCTCAAATCCTGTCCACAATACAAACTCCACTCCACAAATCCTATCCACAATCCAAACTCCAGTCCATACATCCTGTCCAAAATCCAAATTCCAGTTCCAGTCCACATGCCCTGTCCACAATCCAAACTCCAGTTCCAGTCCAAACATCCTGTCTGCAATCCAAACTTCAGTCCTCAAATCCTGTCCAGAATACAAACTCCACTCCACACAGCCTGTCCACAATCCAAACTCCAGTCCACACATCCTGTCTACAATCCAATCTCCAGTCCATACATCCTGTCCACAGTCCAAACTCCATTCCACACGTCCTTTCCACAAGCCAAACTCCACTCCACACAGCCTGTCCACAATCCAAAATCCACTCCACACATAATATCCACAATCAAAACTTCAGTTCCAGTCCACACATCCTGTCCACAAAACAAACTCCATTCAACAAGCCCTGTCCAAAATCCAAACTCCATTCCACACATCCTGTCCACAAGCCAAACTCCACTCCACAAATCCTGTCCACAATCCAAACTCCACTCCACACATCATGTCCGCAATCCAAACTTCAGTTCCAGTCCACAAATCCTATCCCCAATAGAAACTCCACTCCACACAACCTGTCCACAATCCAATCTCCAGTCCACACATCCTGTCCACAATCCAAACTCCAGTTCCAGTCCACATGTCCTGTCCACAATCTAAACTCCAGTTCCAGTCCACAAATCCTGTCCACAATCCAAATTCCCGTTCCACTCCACAAACCCTGTCCACATTCCAAAATTCACTCCACACATCCAGTCCACAATCCAAACTCCAGTCCACACATCCTGTCCACAATCCAAACTCCATTCCGCACATGCAGTTCACAGGCCAAACTCCAGTCCACAAATCTTGTCCATAATCCAATCTCCAGTCCACACATCCTCTCCACAGTCCAAACTTCAGTCCACACATCCTGTCCAAAATCCAAATTCCACTTCCAGTCCACATGCCCTGTCCACAGTCGAAACTCCAGTTCCAGTCCACACATCCTGTCCGCAATCCAAACTTCAGTCCTCAAATCCTGTCCACAATACAAACTCCACTCCACAAATCCAATCCACAATCCAAGCTCCAGTCCACACATCCTGTCCACAGTCCAAACTCCATTCCACACATCCTCTCCACAAGCCAAACTCAACTCCACACATAATGTCCACAATCCAAACTTCAGTTCCAGTCCACACATCCTGTCCACAATACAAACTCCATTCAACACGCCCTGTCACCAATCCAAACTCCATTCCACACATCCTGTCCACAAGCCAAACTCCACTCCACACATCCTGTCCACAATCCAAACTCCATTCCGCAAATGCAGTTCACAGGCCAAACTACACTCCACAAATCTTGTCCACAATCCAATCTCCAGTCCACACATCCTGTCCACAGTCCAAACTCCATTTCACACATCCTTTCCACAAGCCAAACTCCACTCCTCACAGCCTGTCCACAATCCAAACTCCACTCCACACATCCTGTCCACAATCCAAATTCCAGTTCCAGTCCACACATCCTGTCTACAATCCAAACTTCAGTCCACAAATCCTGTCCACAATACAAATTCCACTCCACACAACCTGTCCACAATCCAAGCTCCAGTCCACACATCCTGTCCACAATCCAAACTCCAGTATACACATCCTGTGCACAATCTAATCTCCAGTCCACACATCCTGTCCACAGTCCAAACTCCATTCCATACATCCTTTCCACAAGCCAAACTACACTCCACACAGCATGTCCACAATCCAAAATACACTCCACACATAATGTCCACAATCCAAACTTCAGTTCCAATCCACACATCCTGTCCACAATACAAACTCCATTTCACACGCTCTGTCCACAATCCAAACTCCATGCCACACATCCTTCCACAAGCCAAACTCCACTCTACAAATACCGTCCACAATCCATACTCCACTCCAAACAGCCTGTCCACAATAAAAACTCCAGTCCACATACCCTGTCCACAGTCCAAACTCCATTCGACACATCCTGTCTACAATCCAAACTGCACTCCACAAATCCTGTCCACAATCCAAAATTCACTCCACACATCCAGTCCACAATCCAAACTCCAGTCCACACAGCCTGTCCACAATCCAAATTACATTTCGCACATGCAGTTCACAGGCCAAACTCCACTCCACAAATCTTGTCCACAATCCGAACTCCAGTCCACACATCCTGTCCACAATTCAAATTCCAGTTCCAGGCCACATGTCCTGTCCACAATCTAAACTCCAGTTCCGGTCCACACATCCTGTCCACATTCCAAACTCCATTCCACACATCCTTTCCACAAGCCAAACTCCATACCACACAGCCTGTCTACAATCCAAAATCCACTCCACACATCATGTCCACAATCCAAACTTCAGTTCCAGTCCACACATCCTGTCCAATGTCCAAACTCCATTCCACACCCCCTGTCCACAAGCCAAACTCCACTCCACAAATCCTGCCCGCAATCCAAACTCCATTCCACACATTCTGTCCACAATCCAAACTCCACTCCACAAATCCTGTCCACAATCCAAACTGCATTCCACACATCCTGTCCATAATCCAAACTTCAGCTTGAATCCACACATCCTGTCCACAGTCCAAACTCCATTCCGCACATCCTGTCCACAATCCAAACTCTAGCTTGACTCCATACATCCTGTCCACAATCCAAACTCCAGTCCACACATCCTGTCCACAATCCAAACTCCATTCTGCACATGCAGTCCACAGGCCAAACTCCACTCCACAAATCCTGTCCACAATCCAAATTCCAGTTCCAGTCCACAAATCCTGTCCGCAATCCAAACTTCAGTCCTCAAATCCTATCCACAATACAAACTCCACTCCACACAACCTGTCCACAATCCAAGCTCCAGTCCACACATTCTGTCCACAATCCAAACTCCTGTGCACATATCCTGTCCACAATCCAAACTCTACTCCACATATCCTGTCCACAGTCCAAACTCCATTCCACACATCCTGTCCACAATCCAAACTCCACTCCACACATCCTGTCTGCAATCCAAACTGCAGCTCAACTCCGCACATCCTGTCCACAATCCAAACTCCTGTGCACATATTCTGTACACAATCCAAACTCTACTCCACATATCCTGTCCACAGTCCAAACTCCATTCCACACATCCTGTCCACAATCCAAACTCCACTCCACACATCCTGTCGAATACCCAAACACCAGCTCGACTCCACATATCCTGTCCACAGTCCAAAGTCCATTCTGCACATCCTGTCCACAATCCAAACTCTAGCTTTACTCCACACATCCTGTCCACAATCCAAACTCCAGTCCACATATCCTGTCCACAATCCAAACTCTATTCCGCACATGAAGTCCACAGGCCAACCTCCACTCCACAAATCCTGTCCACAATCCAAACTCCAGTTCACACATCCTGTCCCAAATCCAAATTCCAGTTCCAGTCCACATGTCCTGTCCACAATCCAAACTCCAGTCCACTCATCCTGTCCACAATCCAAACTCCAGTCCACAAATCATGTTCACAATACAAACTCCACTCCACACATCCTGTCCACAATCCAAACTCCAGTCCACACATCCTGTCCACAATCCAAACTCCAGTCTACACATCCTGTCCACAATCCAATCTCCAGTCCACACATCCTGCCCACAGTCCAAACTCCATTCCACACATCCTTTCCACAAGCCAAACTCCACTCCACACAGCCTGTCCACAATCCAAACTCCACTGCACACATCCTGTCCACAATAAAAACTCCAGTCCGCACATCCTGTTCACAATCCAAACTGCAGTCCACACTTCCTGTCCACAATTGAATCTCCAGTCCACAATTCCTGTCCAAAGTCCAAACTCTATTCCACAAATCCTGTCCACAATCCAAACTCCATTCCAAACAACTTGTCCACAATACAAACTCCAGTCCACACAACCTATCCACAATCCAAACACCATTCTGCACATGCAGTCCACAGGCCAAACTCCACTCCACAAATCCTGTCCACAATCCAAATTCTACTCCACATATCCTGTCCACAGTCCAAACTCCATTCCACACATCCTGTCCACAATCCAAACTCCACTCCACACATCCTGTCTGCAATCCAAACTGCAGCTCAACTCCGCACATCCTGTCCACAATCCAAACTCCACTCCACACATCCTATCGAATACCCAAACACCAGCTCGACTCCACATATCCTGTCCACAGTACAAACTCCATTCTGCACATCCTGTCCACAATCCAAACTCTAGCTTTACTCCACACATCCTGTCCACAATCCAAACTCCAGTCCACACATCCTGTCCACAATCCAAACTCCATTCTGCACATGCAGTCCACAGGCCAAACTCCACTCCACAAATCCTGTCCACAATCCAAATTCCAGTTCCAGTCCACAAATCCTGCCCGCAATCCAAACTTCAGTCCTCAAATCCTATCCACAATACAAACTCCACTCCACACAACCTGTCCACAATCCAAACTCCAGTCCACACATTCTGTCCACAATCCAAACTCCTGTGCACATATCCTGTCCACAATCCAAACTCTACTCCACATATCCTGTCCACAGTCCAAACTCCATTCCACACATCCTGTCCACAATCCAAACTCCACTCCACACATCCTGTCTGCAATCCAAACTGCAGCTCAACTCCGCACATCCTGTCCACAATCCAAACTCCTGTGCACATATTCTGTACACAATCCAAACTCTACTCCACATATCCTGTCCACAGTCCAAACTCCATTCCACACATCCTGTCCACAATCCAAACTCCACTCCACACATCCTGTCGAATACCCAAACACCAGCTCGACTCCACATATCCTGTCCACAGTTCAAACTCCATTCTGCACATCCTGTCCACAATCCAAACTCTAGCTTTACTCCACACATCCTGTCCACAATCCAAACTCCAGTCCACATATCCTGTCCACAATCCAAACTCTATTCCGCACATGAATTCAACAGGCCAACCTCCACTCCACAAATCCTGTCCACAATCCAAACTCCAGTTCACACATCCTGTCCCAAATCCAAATTCCAGTTCCAGTCCACATGTCCTGTCCACAATCCAAACTCCAGTCCACTCATCCTGTCCACAATCCAAACTCCAGTCCACAAATCATGTTCACAATACAAACTCCACTCCACACATCCTGTCCACAATCCAAACTCCAGTCCACACATCCTGTCCACAATCCAAACTCCAGTCTACACATCCTGTCCACAATCCAATCTCCAGTCCACACATCCTGCCCACAGTCCAAACTCCATTCCACACATCCTTTCCACAAGCCAAACTCCACTCCACACAGCCTGTCCACAATCCAAACTCCACTGCACACATCCTGTCCACAATAAAAACTCCAGTCCGCACATCCTGTTCACAATCCAAACTGCAGTCCACACTTCCTGTCCACAATTGAATCTCCAGTCCACAATTCCTGTCCAAAGTCCAAACTCTATTCCACAAATCCTGTCCACAATCCAAACTCCATTCCAAACAACTTGTCCACAATACAAACTCCAGTCCACACAACCTATCCACAATCCAAACTCCATTCTGGACATGCAGTCCACAGGCCAAACTCCACTCCACAAATCCTTTCCACAATCCAAACTCTACTCCACATATCCTGTCCACAGTCCAAACTCCATTCCACACATCCTGTCCACAATCCAAACTCCACTCCACACATCCTGTCTGCAATCCAAACTGCAGCTCAACTCCGCACATCCTGTCCACAATCCAAACTCCACTCCACACATCCTATCGAATACCCAAACACCAGCTCGACTCCACATATCCTGTCCACAGTCCAAACTCCATTCTGCACATCCTGTCCACAATCCAAACTCTAGCTTTACTCCACACATCCTGTCCACAATCCAAACTCCAGTCCACATATCCTGTCCACAATCCAAACTCTATTCCGCACATGAAGTCCACAGGCCAACCTCCACTCCACAAATCCTGTCCACAATCCAAACTCCAGTTCACACATCCTGTCCTAAATCCAAATTCCAGTTCCAGTCCACATGTCCTGTCCACAATCCAAACTCCAGTCCACTCATCCTGTCCACAATCCAAACTCCAGTCCACAAATCATGTCCACAATACAAACTCCAGTCCACACATCCTGTCCACAATCCAAACTCCATTCTGCACATGCAGTCCACAGGCCAAACTCCACTCCACAAATCCTGTCCACAATCCAAATTCCAGTTCCAGTCCACAAATCCTGTCCGCAATCCAAACTTCAGTCCTCAAATCCTATCCACAATACAAACTCCACTCCACACAACCTGTCCACAATCCAAGCTCCAGTCCACACATTCTGTCCACAATCCAAACTCCTGTGCACATATCCTGTCCACAATCCAAACTCTACTCCACATATCCTGTCCACAGTCCAAACTCCATTCCACACATCCTGTCCTCAATCCAAACTCCACTCCACACATCCTGTCTGCAATCCAAACTGCAGCTCAACTCCGCACATCCTGTCCACAATCCAAACTCCTGTGGACATATCCTGTCCACAATCCAAACTCTACTCCACATATCCTGTCCACAGTCCAAACTCCATTCTACACATCCTGTCCACAATCCAAACTCCACTCCACACATCCTGTCGAATACCCAAACACCAGCTCGACTCCACATATCCTGTCCACAGTCCAAACTCCATTCTGCACATCCTGTCCACAATCCAAACTCGAGCTTTACTCCACACATCCTGTCCACAATCCAAGCTCCAGTCCACATATCCTGTCCACAATCCAAACTCTATTCCGCACATGAAGTCCACAGGCCAACCTCCACTCCACAAATCCTGTCCACAATCCAAACTCCAGTTCACACATCCTGTCCTAAATCCAAATTCCAGTTCCAGTCCACATGTCCTGTCCACAATCCAAACTCCAGTCCACTCATCCTGTCCACAATCCAAACTCCAGTCCACAAATCATGTCCACAATACAAACTCCACTCCACACATCCTGTCCACAATCCAAACTCCAGTCTACACATCCTGTCCACAATCCAATCTCCAGTCCACACATCCTGCCCACAGTCCAAACTCCATTCCACACATCCTTTCCACAAGCCAAACTCCACTCCACACAGCCTGTCCACAATCCAAACTCCACTGCACACATCCTGTCCACAATAAAAACTCCAGTCCGCACATCCTGTTCACAATCCAAACTGCAGTCCACACTTCCTGTCCACAATTGAATCTCCAGTCCACAATTCCTGTCCAAAGTCCAAACTCTATTCCACAAATCCTGTCCACAATCTAAACTCCATTCCAAACAACTTGTCCACAATACAAACTCCAGTCCACACAACCTATCCACAATCCAAACTCCATTCTGCACATGCAGTCCACTGGCCAAACTCCACTCCACAAATCCTGTCCACAATCCAAATTCCAGTTCCAGTCCACATGTCCTGTCCACAATCCAAATTCCAGTTCCAGTCCACACATCCTGTCCGCAATCCAAACTTCAGTCCTCAAATGCTGTCCACAATACAAACTCCACTCCACACAACCTGTCCACAATCCAAGCTCCAGTCCACACATTCTGTCCACAATCCAAACTCCTGTGCACATATCCTGTCCACAATCCAAACTCTACTCCACATATCCTGTCCACAGTCCAAACTCCATTCCACACATCCTGTCCACAATCCAAACTCCACTCCACACATCCTGTCCACAATCCAAATTCCAGTTCCAGTCCACACATCCTGTCTACAATCCAAACTTCAGTCCACAGATCCTGTCCACAATACAAACTCCACTCCACACAACCTGTCCACAATCCAAGCTCCAGTCCACACATCCTGTCCACAATCCAAACTCCAGTATAAACATCCTGTCCACAATCTAATCTCCAGTCCACATATCCTGTCCACAGTCCAAACACCATTCCATACATCCTTTCCACAAGCCAAACTACACTCCACACAGCATGTCCACAATCCAAAATACACTCCACACATAATGTCCACAATCCAAACTTCAGTTCCAATCCACACATCCTGTCCACAATACAAACTCCATTCCACACATCCTTCCACAAGCCAAACTCCACTCCACAAATACTGTCCACAATCCAAATTCCAGTTCCAGTCCACATGTCCTGTCCACAATCCAAATTCCAGTTCCAGTCCACACATCCTGTCCGCAATCCAAACTTCAGTCCTCAAATGCTGTCCACAATACAAACTCCACTCCACACAACCTGTCCACAATCCAAGCTCCAGTCCACACATTCTGTCCACAATCCAAACTCCTGTGCACATATCCTGTCCACAATCCAAACTCTACTCCACATATCCTGTCCACAGTCCAAACTCCATTCCACACATCCTGTCCTCAATCCAAACTCCACTCCACACATCCTGTCTGCAATCCAAACTGCAGCTCAACTCTGCACATCCTGTCCACAATCCAAACTCCTGTGCACATATCCTGTCCACAATCCAAACTCTACTCCACATATCCTGTCCACAGTCCAAACTCCATTCTACACATCCTGTCCACAATCCAAACTCCACTCCACACATCCTGTCGAATACCCAAACACCAGCTCGACTCCACATATCCTGTCCACAGTCCAAACTCCATTCTGCACATCCTGTCCACAATCCAAACTCTAGCTTTACTCCACACATCCTGTCCACAATCCAAACTCCAGTCCACATATCCTGTCCACAATCCAAACTCTAGCTTTACTCCACACATCCTGTCCACAATCCAAACTCCAGTCCACATATCCTGTCCACAATCCAAACTCTATTCCGCACATGAAGTCCACAGGCCAATCTCCACTCCACAAATCCTGTCCACAATCCAAACTCCAGTTCACACATCCTGTCCTAAATCCAAATTCCCGTTCCAGTCCACATGTCCTGTCCACAATCCAAACTCCAGTCCACTCATCCTGTCCACAATCCAAACTCCAGTCCACAAATCATGTCCACAATACAAACTCCACTCCACACATCCTGTCCACAATCCAAACTCCAGTCTACACATCCTGTCCACAATCCAATCTCCAGTCCACACATCCTGCCCACAGTCCAAACTCCATTCCACACATCCTTTCCACAAGCCAAACTCCACTCCACACAGCCTGTCCACAATCCAAACTCCACTGCACACATCCTGTCCACAATAAAATCTCCAGTCCGCACATCCTGTTCACAATCCAAACTGCAGTCCACACTTCCTGTCCACAATTGAATCTCCAGTCCACAATTCCTGTCCAAAATCCAAACTCTATTCCACAAATCCTGTCCACAATCCAAACTCCATTCCAAACAACTTGTCCACAATACAAACTCCAGTCCACACAACCTATCCACAATCCAAAATCCATTCTGCACATGCAGTCCACTGGCCAAACTCCACTCCACAAATCCTGTCCACAATCCAAATTCCAGTTCCAGTCCACATGTCCTGTCCACAATCCAAATTCCAGTTCCAGTCCACAAATCCTGTCCGCAATCCAAACTTCAGTCCTCAAATGCTGTCCACAATACAAACTCCACTCCACACAACCTGTCCACAATCCAAGCTCCAGTCCACACATTCTGTCCACAATCCAAACTCCTGTGCACATATCCTGTCCACAATCCAAACTCTACTCCACATATCCTGTCCACAGTCCAAACTCCATTCCACACATCCTGTCCACAATCCAAACTCCACTCCACACATCCTGTCCACAATCCAAATTCCAGTTCCAGTCCACACATCCTGTCTACAATCCAAACTTCAGTCCACAGATCCTGTCCACAATACAAACTCCACTCCACACAACCTGTCCACAATCCAAGCTCCAGTCCACACATCCTGTCCACAATCCAAACTCCAGTATACACATCCTGTCCACAATCTAATCTCCAGTCCACACATCCTGTCCTCAGTCCAAACTCCATTCCACACATCCTGTCCACAATCCAAACTCCACTCCACACATCCTGTCTGCAATCCAAACTGCAGCTCAACTCCGCACATCCTGTCCACAATCCAAACTCCACTCCACACATCCTGTCGAATACCCAAACACCAGCTCGACTCCACATATCCTGTCCACAGTCCAAACTCCATTCTGCACATCCTGTCCACAATCCAAACTCTAGCTTTACTCCACACATCCTGTCCACTATCCAAACTCCAGTCCACATATCCTGTCCACAATCCAAACTCTATTCCGCACATGAAGTCCATAGGCCAACCTCCACTCCACAAATCCTGTCCACAATCCAAACTCCAGTTCACACATCCTGTCCTAAATACAAATTCCAGTTCCAGTCCACATGTCCTGTCCACAATCCAAACTCCAGTCCACTCATCCTATCCACAATCCAAACTCCAGTCCACAAATCATGTCCACAATACAAACTCCACTCCACACATCCTGTCCACAATCCAAACTCCAGCCTACACATCCTGTCCACAATCCAATCTCCAGTCCACACATCCTGCCCACAGTCCAAACTCCATTCCTCACATCCTTTCCACAAGCCAAACTCCACTCCACACAGCCTATCCACAATCCAAACTCCACTGCACACATCCTGTCCACAATAAAAACTCCAGTCCGCACATCCTGTTCACAATCCAAACTGCAGTCCACACTTCCTGTCCACAATTGAATCTCCAGTCCACAATTCCTGTCCAAAGTCCAAACTCTATTCCACAAATCCTGTCCACAATCCAAACTCCATTCCAAACAACTTGTCCACAATACAAACTCCAGTCCACACAACCTATCCACAATCCAAACTCCATTCTGCACATGCAGTCCACAGGCCAAACTCCACTCCACAAATCCTGTCCACAATCCAAATTCCAGTTCCAGTCCACATGTCCTGTCCACAATCCAAATTCCAGTTCCAGTCCACACATCCTGTCCGCAATCCAAACTTCAGTCCTCAAATGCTGTCCACAATACAAACTCCACTCCACACAACCTGTCCACAATCCAAGCTCCAGTCCACACATTCTGTCCACAATCCAAACTCCTGTGCACATATCCTGTCCACAATCCAAACTCTACTCCACATATCCTGTCCACAGTCCAAACTCCATTCCACACATCCTGTCCACAATCCAAACTCCACTCCACACATCCTGTCCACAATCCAAATTCCAGTTCCAGTCCACGCATCCTGTCTACAATCCAAACTTCAGTCCACAGATCCTGTCCACAATACAAACTCCACTCCACACAACCTGTCCACAATCCAAGCTCCAGTCCACACATCCTGTCCACAATCCAAACTCCAGTATAAACATCCTGTCCACAATCTAATCTCCAGTCCACATATCCTGTCCACAGTCCAAACACCATTCCATACATCCTTTCCACAAGCCAAACTACACTCCACACAGCATGTCCACAATCCAAAATACACTCCACACATAATGTCCGCAATCCAAACTTCAGTTCCAATCCACACATCCTGTCCACAATACAAACTCCATTCCACACGCTCTGTCCACAATCCAAACTCCATGCCACACATCCTTCCACAAGCCAAAGTCCACTCCACAAATACTGTCCACAATCCAAATTCCAGTTCCAGTCCACATGTCCTGTCCACAATCCAAATTCCAGTTCCAGTCCACACATCCTGTCCGCAATCCAAACTTCAGTCCTCAAATGCTGTCCACAATACAAACTCCACTCCACACAACCTGTCCACAATCCAAGCTCCAGTCCACACATTCTGTCCACAATCCAAACTCCTGTGCACATATCCTGTCCACAATCCAAACTCTACTCCACATATCCTGTCCACAGTCCAAACTCCATTCCACACATCCTGTCCACAATCCAAACTCCACTCCACACATCCTGTCTGCAATCCAAACTGCAGCTCAACTCCGCACATCCTGTCCACAATCCAAACTCCACTCCACACATCCTGTCGAATACCCAAACACCAGCTCGACTCCACATATCCTGTCCACAGTCCAAACTCCATTCTGCACATCCTGTCCACAATCCAAACTCAAGCTTTACTCCACACATCCTGTCCACAATCCAAACTCCAGTCCACATATCCTGTCCACAATCCAAACTCTATTCTGCACATGAAGTCCACAGGCCAACCTCCACTCCACAAATCCTGTCCACAATCCAAACTCCAGTTCACACATCCTGTCCCAAATCCAAATTCCAGTTCCAGTCCACATGTCCTGTCCACAATCCAAACTCCAGTCCACTCATCCTGTCCACAATGCAAACTCCAGTCCACAAATCATGTCCACAATACAAACTCCACTCCACACATCCTGTCCACAATCCAAACTCCAGTCTACACATCCTGTCCACAATCCAATCTCCAGTCCACACATCCTGCCCACAGTCCAAACTCCATTCCACACATCCTTTCCACAAGCCAAACTCCACTCCACACAGCCTGTCCACAATCCAAACTCCACTGCACACATCCTGTCCACAATAAAAACTCCAGTCCGCACATCCTGTTCACAATCCAAACTGCAGTCCACACTTCCTGTCCACAATTGAATCTCCAGTCCACAATTCCTGTCCAAAGTCCAAACTCCACTCCACACAGCCTGTCCACAATACAAACTCCATTCCAAACAACTTGTCCACAATACAAACTCCAGTCCACACAACCTATCCACAATCCAAACTCCATTCTGCACATGCAGTCCACAGGCCAAACTCCACTCCACAAATCCTGTCCACAATCCAAATTCCAGTTCCAGTCCACATGTCCTGTCCACAATCCAAATTCAAGTTCCAGTCCACACATCCTGTCCGCAATCCAAACTTCAGTCCTCAAATGCTGTCCACAATACAAACTCCACTCCACACAACCTGTCCACAATCCAAGCTCCAGTCCACACATTCTGTCCACAATCCAAACTCCTGTGCACATATCCTGTCCACAATTCAAACTCTACTCCACATATCCTGTCCACAGTCCAAACTCCATTCCACACATCCTGTCCACAATCCAAACTCCACTCCACACATCCTGTCGAATACCCAAACACCAGCTCGACTCCACATATACTGTCCACAGTCCAAACTCCATTTTGCACATCCTGTCCACAATCCAAACTCTAGCTTTACTCCACACATCCTGTCCACAATCCAAACTCCAGTCCACATATCCTGTCCACAATCCAAACTCCAGTCCACACATCCTGTCCCAAATCCAAATTCCAGTTCCAGTCCACATGTCCTGTCCACAATCCAAACTCCAGTCCACTCATCCTGTCCACAATCCAAACTCCAGTCCACAAATCATGTCCACAATACAAACTCCACTCCACACATCCTGTTCACAATCCAAACTCCTGTGCACATATCCTGTCCACAATCAAAACTCTACTCCACATATCCTGTCCACAGTCCAAACTCCATTCCACACATCCTGTCCACAATCCAAACTCCAGGCCACTCATCCTGTCCACAATCCAAACTCCAGTCCACAAATCATATCCACAATACAAACTCCACTCCACACATCCTGTTCACAATCCAAACTGCAGTCCACACTTCCTGTCCACAATTGAATCTCCAGTCCACAATTCCTGTCCAAAGTCCAAACTCTATTCCACAGATCCTGTCCACAATCCAAACTCCATTCCAAACAACTTGTCCACAATACAAACTCCAGTCCACACAACCTATCCACAATCCAAACTCCATTCTGCACATGCAGTCCACAGGCCAAACTCCACTCCACAAATCCTGTCCACAATCCAAATTCCAGTTCCAGTCCACATGTCTTGTCCACAATCCAAATTCCAGTTCCAGTCCACACAACCTGTCCACAATCTAAACTCCACTCCACACATTCTGTCCACAATCCAAACTCCACTGCACACATCCTGTCCACAATCCAAACTCCAGTCCACACATCCTGTCCACAGTCCAAACTCCATTCCACACCTCCTGTCCACAAGCCGAACTCCCCTCCACAGTTTCTGCCACAATCCAATCTCCACTGCACACATCCTGTCCACAATCGAAACTCCACTCCACACATTCTGTCCATAATACAATATCCTGTCCACAATCCAAACACCTGTCCACAATCCAAACTTAGTCCACATATCCTGTCCACAATCCAAACTCTACTCCACATACCCTGTCCACAGTCCAAACTCCATTCCACACATCCTGTCCACAATCCAAACACCACTCCACACATCCTGTCTGCAATCCAAACTGCAGCTCAACTCCGCACATCCTGTCCACAATCCAAACTCCACTCCACACATTCTGTCGAATATCCAAACACCAGCTCGACTCCACATATCCTGTCCACAGTCCAAACTCGATTCTGCACATCCTGTCCACAATCCAAACTCTAGCTTTACTCCACACATCCTGTCCACAATCCAAACTCCAGTCCACACATCCTGTCCAAAATCCAAATTCCAGTTCCAGTCCACATGTCCTGTCCGCAATTCAAACTCCAGTCCACTCATCCTGTCCACAATCCAAACTCCAGTCCACAAATCATGTCCACAATACAAACTCCACTCCACACATCCTGTCCACAATCCAAACTCCAGTCTACACATCCTGTCCACAATCCAATCTCCAGTCCACACATCCTGCCCACAGTCCAAACTCCATTCTACACATCCTTTCCACAAGCCAAACTCCACTCCACACAGCCTGTCCACAATCCAAACTCCACTGCACACATCCTGTCCACAATAAAAACTCCAGTCCACACATCCTGTTCACAATCCAAACTGCAGTCCACACTTCCTGTCCACAATTGAATCTCCAGTCTACAATTCCTGTCCAAAGTCCAAACTCTATTCCACAAATCCTGTCCACAATCCAAACTCCATTCCAAACAACTTGTCCACAATACAAACTCCAGTCCACACATCCTGTCCACAATCCAAACTCCACTCCACACAGCCTGTCCACAATCCAAACTTCAGTTCCAGTCCACACATCCTGTCCACAACACAAACTCCAATCCACACATCCTGTCCACAATCCAAATTCCATTCCGCACATCATTTCCACAAGCCAAACTCCACTCCACACAGCCTGTCCACAATCCAAACTTCAGTTCCAGTCCACACATCCTTTCCACAAGCCAAACTCCAGTCCACACATCCTGTCCAAAGTCCAAACTTCATTCCACAAATCCTGTCCACAATGCAAACTTCACTCCACACATCCTGTCCACAATCCAAACTTCAGTCCACACATCCTGTCCACAATCCAATCTCCAGTCCACACATCCTGTCCAATGTCCAAACTTCATTCCACAAATCCTGTCCACAATGCAAACTTCACTCCACACATCCTGTCCACAATCCAAACTCCAGTCCACACATCCTGTCCACAATCCAATCTCCAGTCCACACAATCTGTCCATATTCCAAACTCCATTCCACACTCCATTCCACAGATCCTTTCCACAAGCCAAACTCCACCCCACACAGCCTATCCATAATCCAAACTCCAGTTTTACTCCACACATCCTGTCCACAGTCCAAACTCCATTCCAAACATCCTGTCGACAAGCCAAACTCCACTCCACAAATCCTGCCCGCAATCCAAACTCCACTCCACGCATCCTGTCCACAATCCAAACTAAAATTCAAACATCCTGTCAACAATCCAAACTCCTGTCCACACATCCTGTCCACAATCCAAACTCCAGACCACACATCGTGTCCACAAAGCAAATTCCACTCCACACATCCTGTCCACAATTCAAACACCAGTCCACGCATCCTGTCCACAATCCAAACTGCAGGTCCTGTCCACACATCATGTCCACATTCCAAACTCCAGTTCCAGTCCACACATCCTGTCCGCAATCCAAACTTCACTCCACAAATTCTGTCCACAATACAATCTCCACTCCACACATCCTGTCCACAATCCAAACTCCAGTCTACACATCCTGTCCACAATCCAATCTCCAGTCCACACATCCTGACCACAATCCAAACTCCATTCCACACATCATGTCCACTATCCAAACTTCAGTTCCAGTACACACATCCTGTCCACAATACAATCTCCAGTCCACACATCCTGTTCACAATCCAAACTCCAGTCCACACTTCCTGTCCACAATCCAAACTCCAGTCCACACATCCTGTCCAAAATCCAAATTCCAGTTCCAGTCAACATGTCCTGTCCACAATCCAAACTCCAGTCCACTCATCCTGTCCACAATCCTAACTCCAGTCCACACATCCTGTCCACAATCTAAATTCCAGCTTTACTCCACACATAATGTCCACAATCCAAACTCCAATCCACACATCCTGTCCACAATCCAAACTCGACTCCACCCATCCTGTCCAGGATCCAAACTCCAGCTTTACTCCACACATCCTGTCCACAATCCAAACTCCACTCCGCACATCCTGTACACAATCCAAACTTCAGTTCCAGTCCACACACCCTGTTCACAATCCAAACTCCAGCTTTACTCCACACATCCTGTCCACAATCCAATCTCCAGTCCACACATACTGTCCACAGTTCAAACTCCATTCCACACATCCCTTCCACAAGCCAAATTCCACTCCACACAGCATGTGCACACTCCAAAATCCACTCCACACATAATGTCCACAATCCAAACTTCAGTTCCAGTCCACACATCCTGTGCACAATACAAACTCCATTCAACACGCCCTGTCCACAATCCAAATTCCATTCCATACATCCTGTCCACAGTCCAAACTCCATTCCACACATCCTGTCCACAATCCAAATTCTAGCTTTACTCCACACATCCTGTCCACAATCCAAATTCCATTCGGCACATGCAGTCCTCAGGCCAAACTCCACTCCACAAATCCTGTCCACAATCCAAATTCCAGTTCCAGTCCACATTTCCTGTCCACAATCTAAACTCCAGTTCCAGTCCACACATCCTGTCCACAATCCAAACTCCAGTCCACACATCCTGTCCACAATCCAATCTCCAGTCCACACAATCTGACCACATTCCAAACTCCATTCCACAGATCCTTTCCACAAGCCAAACTCCACTCCACACAGCCTATCCACAATCCAAACTCCAGCTTTACTCCACACATCCTGTCCACAGCCCAAACTCCATTCCACACATCCTGCCACAAGCCAACCTCCACTCCACAAATCCTGCCCACAATCCAAACTCCACTCCACGCATCCTGTCCACAATCCAAACTCCACTTCACACATCCTGCCCACAATCCAAACTCCACTCCACGTATCCTGTCCACAATCCAAACTCCACTTCACACATCCTGTCCACAATCCAAACTCCAGTCCACACTTCCTGTCAACAATCCAAACTCCAGTCCACACTTCCTGTCCACAATCCAATCTCCAGTCCACACATCCTGTCCAAAGTCCAAACTCTATTCCACAAATCCTATCCACAATCCAAACTCCAGTCCACACATCCTGTCCAAAATCCAAATTCCAGTTCCAGTCCACATGTCCTGTCCGCAATCCAAACTCAAGTCCACTCATCCTGTCCACAATCCTAACTCCAGTCCACACATCTTGTCCACAATTTAAACTTCATTCCACAAATCCTGTCCACAATGCAAACATCACTCCACACATCCTGTCCACAATCCAAACTCCAGTCCACACATCCTGTCCACAATCCAATCTCCAGTCCACACAATCTGTCCACATTCCAAACTCCATTCCACAGATCCTTTCCACAAGCCAAACTCCACTCCACACAGCCTATCCACAATCCAAACTCCAGCTTTACTCCACACATCCTGTCCACAGTCCAAACTCCATTCCAAACATCCTGCCACAAGCCAACCTCCACTCCACAAATCCTGCCCACAATCCAAACTCCACTCCACGCATCCTGTCCACAATCCAAACTCCACTTCACACATCCTTTCCACAATCCAAACTCCACTTCACACATCCTATCCACAATCCAAACCCCAGTCCACACTTCCTGTCCGCAATCCAATCTCCAGTCCACACATCCTGTCCAAAGTCCAAACTCTATTCCACAAATCCTATCCACAATCCAAACTCCAGTCCACACATCCTGTCCACAATCCTAACTCCAGTCCACACATCCTGTCCACAATCTAAATTCCAGCTTTACTCCACACATAATGTCCACAATCCAAACTCCAATCCACACATCCTGTCCACAATCCAAACTCGACTCCACCCATCCTATCCACGATCCAAACTCCAGCTTTACTCCACACATCCTGTCCACAATCCAAACTCCAATCCACACATCATGTCCACAATCCAAACTTCAGTTACAGTCCACACATCCTGTCCAGAATACAAACTCTCGTCTACACATCCTGTCCGCAATCCAATCTCCAGTCCACATATCCTGTCCACAGTCCAAACTCCATTCCACACATCCTTTCCACAAGCCAAACTGCACTCCACAAATCCTGTCCACAATCGAAACTCCATTCCAAACAGCTTGTCCACAATCCAAACTTCTGTTCCAGTCCACACATCCTGTCCACAACACAAACTCCATTCCACACATTCTGTCCACAATACAAATTCCATTCCGCACATCCTTCTCACAAGCCAAACTCAACTCCACAAATCCTGTCCACAATCGAAACTCCAGTCCACACAGCCTGTCCACAATCCAAACTTCAGTTACAGTCCACACATCCTGTCCACAGTCCAAACTCCATTCCACACATCCTTTGCACTAGCCAAACTCCACTCCACACAGCCTGTCCACAAACCAAACTCTATTCCGCACATCCTCTCCACAAGCCAAACTCCACTCCACAAATCCTGTCCACAATCCAAACTGCACTCTACACAGCCTGTCCACAACCCAAACTCCACTCCACACATCATGTCCACGATCCAAACTTCAGTTCCATTCCACACATCCTGTCCACAATACAAACTCCAGTCCACACATCCGGTTCACAATACAAACTCCAGTCCACATTTCCTGTCCACAATCCAATCACCAGTCCACACATCCTGTCCAAAGTCCAAACTCTATTCCACAAATCCTGTGCACAATCCAAACTCCATTCCAAACAACTTGTCCACAATACAAACTCCACTCCACACAACCAGTCCACAATCCAGTCTCCAGTCCACACATCCTGTCCACAATCCAAACTCCAGTCCACACATCCTGTCCTCAATCCAAACTCCACTCCAGATATCCTGTCCACAGTCCAAACTCTAGTCTACACATCCGTTCCACAATCCAAACTCCACTCCACATATACTGTCCACAATCCAAACTCCAGTCTACACATCCTGTCCACAATCCAAACTCTACTCAACACATCCTGTCCACTGTCCAAATTCCATTCCACACATCCGGTCCACAATCAAAACTCCACCTCATACATCCTGTCCTCAATCCAAACTGCAGCTCAGATCCACACATCCTGTTCACAATCCAAATTCCATTCGGCACATGCAGTCCTCAGGCCAAACTCCACTCCACAAATCCTGTCCACAATCCAAATTCCAGTTCCAGTCCACATTTCCTGTCCACAATCTAAACTCCAGTTCCAGTCCACACATCCTGTCCACAATCCAAACTCCAGTCCACACATCCTGTCCACAATCCAATCTCCAGTCCACACAATCTGTCCACATTCCAAACTCCATTCCACAGATCCTTTCCACAAGCCAAACTCCACTCCACACAGCCTATCCACAATCCAAACTCCAGCTTTACTCCACACATCCTGTCCACAGTCCAAACGCCATTCCACACATCCTGCCACAAGCCAACCTCTACTCCACAAATCCTGCCCACAATCCAAACTCCACTCCACGCATCCTGTCCACAATCCAAACTCCACTTCACACATCCTGTCCACAATCCAAACTCCAGTCCACACTTACTGTCAACAATCCAAACTCCAGTCCACACTTCCTGTCCACAATCCAATCTCCAGTCCACACATCCTGTCCAAAGTCCAAACTCTATTCCACAAATCCTATCCACAATCCAAACTCCAGTACACACATCCTGTCCAAAATCCAAATTCCAGTTCAGTCCACATGTCCTGTCCACAATCCAAACTCAAGTCCACTCATCCTGTCCACAATCCTAACTCCAGTACACACATCTTGTCCACAATTTAAACTTCATTCCACAAATCCTGTCCACAATGCAAACATCACTCCACACATCCTGTCCACAACCCAATCTCCAGTCCACACAATCTGTCCACATTCCAAACTCCATTCCACAGATCCTTTCCACAAGCCAAACTCCACTCCACACAGCCTATCCACAATCCAAACTCCAGCTTTACTCCACACATCCTGTCCACAATCCAAACTCCACTCCACGCATCCTGTCCACAATCCAAACTCCACTTCACACATCCTGTCCACAATCCAAACTCCACTTCACACATCCTATCCACAATCCAAACCCCAGTCCACACTTCCTGTCCGCAATCCAATCTCCAGTCCACACATCCTGTCCAAAGTCCAAACTCTATTCCACAAATCCTATCCACAATCCAAACTCCAGTCCACACATCCTGTCCACAATCCTAACTCCAGTCCACACATCCTGTCCACAATCTAAATTCCAGCTTTACTCCACACATAATGTCCACAATTCAAACTCCAATCCACACATCCTGTCCACAATCCAAACTCGACTCCACCCATCCTATCCACGATCCAAACTCCAGCTTTACTCCACACATCCTGTCCACAATCCAAACTCCAATCCACACATCAAGTCCACAATCCAAACTTCAGTTACAGTCCACACATCCTGTCCAGAATACAAACTCCACTCCACACATCCTGTCCACAATACAAACTCTCGTCTACACATCCTGTCCGCAATCCAATCTCCAGTCCACATATCCTGTCCACAGTCCAAACTCCATTCCACACATCCTTTCCACAAGCCAAACAGCACTCCACAAATCCTGTCCACAATCCAAACTCCATTCCAAACAGCTTGTCCACAATCCAAACTTCAGTTAAAGTCCACACATCCTGTCCACAGTCCAAACTCCATTCCACACATCATGTCCACGATCCAAACTTCAGTTCCAGTCCACACATCCTGTCCACAATACAAACTCAAGTCCACACATCCTGTTCACAATACAAACTCGAGTCCACATTTCCTGTCCACAATCCAATCACCAGTCCACACATCCTGTCCACAATCCAAACTCCAATCCACACATCATGTCCACAATCCAAACTACAGTTGCAGTCCACACATCCTGTCCACAATCCAAACTCCAGTTCCAGTCCACACAACCTGTCCACAAACCAAACTCCAGTTTCAGTCCACACATCTTGTCCACAATTTACACTCCAGTCCACACATCCTGTCCACAATCCAATGTCCATTCCACACATCCTGTCCACAATCCAAACTCCAGTTCCAGTCCACACATCCTGTCCACAATTTAAACTTCACACCACAAATCCTGTCCACAATACAAACTCCATTCCACACATCCTGTCCACAATCCAAATTCCATTCCACACATCCTTTCCACAATCCAAACTCCACTCCACACATCATGTCCACTATCCAAACTTCAGTTCCAGTCCACACATCCTGTCCACAATACAATCTCCAGTCCACACATCCTGTTCACAATCCAAACTCCAGTCCACACTTCCTGTCCACAATCCAATCTCCAGTCCACACATCCTGTCCAAAGTCCAAACTTCATTCCACAAATCCTGTCCACAATGCAAACTTCACTCCACACATCCTGTCCACAATCCAAACTCCAGTCCACACATCCTGTCCACAATCCAATCTCCAGTCCACACAATCTGTCCATATTTCAAACTCCATTCCACACTCCATTCCACAGATCCATTCCACAAGCCAAACTCCACCCCACACAGCCTATCCATAATCCAAACTCCAGCTTTACTCCACACATTATGTCCACAGTCCAAACTCCATTCCACACATCCTGTCGACAGTCCAAACTAAAATTCACACATCCTGTCCACAATCCAAACTCCTGTCCACACATCCTGTCCACAATCCAAACTCCAATCCACACATCGTGTCCACAAAGCAAATTCCACTCCACACATCCTATCCACAATTCAAACACCAGTCCACGCATCCTGTCCACAATCCAAACTGCAGGTCCTGTCCACAGATCATGTCCACATTCCAAACTCCAGTTCCAGTCCACACATCCTGTCCGCAATCCAAACTTCACTCCACAAATCCTGTCCACAATACAATCTCCACTCCACACATCCTGTCCACAATCCAAACTCCAGTCTACACATCCTGTCCACAATCCAATCTCCAGTCCACACATCCTGACCACAATCCAAACTCCATTCCACACATCATGTCCACTATCCAAACTTCAGTTCCAGTACACACATCCTGTCCACAATACAATCTCCAGTCCACACATCCTGTTCACAATCCAAACTCCAGTCCACACTTCCTGTCCACAATCCAAACTCCAGTCCACACATCTTGTCCAAAATCCAAATTCCAGTTCCAGTCCACATGTCCTGTCCACAATCCAAACTCCAGTCCACTCATCCTGTCCACAATCCTAACTCCAGTCCACACATCCTGTCCACAATCTAAATTCCAGCTTTACTCCACACATAATGTCCACAATCCAAACTCCAATCCACACATCCTGACCACAATCCAAACTCGATTCCACCCATCCTGTCCACGATCCAAACTCCAGCTTTACTCCACACATCCTGTCCACAATCCAAACTCCACTCCGCACATCCTGTACACAATCCAAACTTCAATTCCAGTACACACACCCTGTTCACAATCCAAACTCCAGCTTTACTCCACACATCCTGTCCACAATCCAATCTCCAGTCCACACATCCTGTCCACAGTCCAAACTCTATTCCACACATCCTTTCCACAAGCCAATCTCCAATCCACAAATCCTGTCCACAATCGAAACTCCACTCCACACATCATGTCCACAATTCAAACTTCTGTTCCAGTCCACACATCCTGTTCTCAATCCAAACTCCAGCTTTACACCACACATCCTGTCCACAATCCAAACTCGACTCCACACTTCCTGTCCACAGTCCAAAATCCATTCCACACATCCTGTCCACAGTCCAAACTCCATTCCACACAACCTTTCCACAAGCCAAACTCCACTCCATAAATCCTGCACACAATCCAAACTCCAGTCAACCCTTCCTGTCCACAATCCAAACTCCACTCCACACATCCTGTTCACAATCCAAACTCCAGTTCCAGTCCACACATCCTGTCCACAATCCAAACTTCACTCCACAAATCCTGTCAACAATGCAAACTCCAGTCCACACATCCTGTCCACAGTCCAAACTCCATTCCACACATCCTGTCCACAGTCCAAACTCCATTCCACACATCCTTTCCACAAGCCAAACTTCACTCCACAAATCCTGTCCACAATACAAACTCCTCTCAACACATCCTGTCCACAATCCAAACTCCAGTCCACACAGACTGTCCACAATCCAAACTCCTGTCCACACATCCTGTTCACAATCCAAACTCCAGTCCACACATCCTGTCGACATTCCATTCTCCATTCCACACATCCTGTCCACAATCCAAACTCCATTCCGCACATGCGGTCCAAAGGCCAAACTCCACTCGACATTCCAAACTCCAGCTCAACTCCACACAACGTGTCCACAAACCAAATTCTGCTCCACCCATCCTGCCAAAATCCAAACTCCAGTCCACACATCCTGTCCACAATCCAAACTTCACTCCACAAATCCTGTCCACAAGGCAAACTCCACTGCACAAATCCTGTCCACAATCCAAACTCCAGCTTGACTCCACACATCCTGTCCACAATCCAAACTCCAGTCCACACATCCTGTCCACAATCCAATCTCCAGTCCACACATCCTGTCCACAGTCCAAACTCTATTCCACACATCCTTTCCACAAGCCAATCTCCAATCCACAAATCCTGTCCACAATCCAAACTCCACTCCACACATCATGTCCACAATTCAAACTTCTGTTCCAGTCCACACATCCTGTCCACAATCCAAACTCCAGCTTTACACCACACATCCTGTCCACAATCCAAACTCGACTCCACACTTCCTGTCCACAGTCCAAACTCCATTCCACACATCCTTTCCACAAGCCAAACTCCAATCCACAAATCCTGTCCACAATCCAAACTCCATTCCGCACATGCCGTCCACAGGCCAAACTCCACTCGACATTCCAAACTCCAGCTCAACTCCACACATCGTGTCCACAAACCAAATTCCGCTCAACCCATCCTCCAAAAATCCAAACTCCAGTCCACACATCCTGTCCACAATCCAAACTCCAGTTCCACTCCACACATCCTGTCCGCAATCCAAACTTCACTCCACAAATCCTGTCCACAATACAATCTCCACTCCACACATCCTGTCCACAATCCAAACTCCAGTCTACACATCCTGTCCACAATCCAATCTCCAGTCCACACATCCTGACCACAATCCAAACTCCATTCCACACATCATGTCCACTATCCAAACTTCAGTTCCAGTACACACATCCTGTCCACAATACAATCTCCAGTCCACACATCCTGTTCACAATCCAAACTCCAGTCCACACTTCCTGTCCACAATCCAAACTCCAGTCCACACATCTTGTCCAAAATCCAAATTCCAGTTCCAGTCCACATGTCCTGTCCACAATCCAAACTCCAGTCCACTCATCCTGTCCACAATCCTAACTCCAGTCCACACATCCTGTCCACAATCTAAATTCCAGCTTTACTCCACACATAATGTCCACAATCCAAACTCCAATCCACACATCCTGACCACAATCCAAACTCGATTCCACCCATCCTGTCCACGATCCAAACTCCAGCTTTACTCCACACATCCTGTCCACAATCCAAACTCCACTCCGCACATCCTGTACACAATCCAAACTTCAGTTCCAGTCCACACACCCTGTTCACAATCCAAACTCCAGCTTTACTCCACACATCCTGTCCACAATCCAATCTCCAGTCCACACATCCTGTCCACAGTCCAAACTCTATTCCACACATCCTTTCCACAAGCCAATCTCCAATCCACAAATCCTGTCCACAATCGAAACTCCACTCCACACATCATGTCCACAATTCAAACTTCTGTTCCAGTCCACACATCCTGTTCTCAATCCAAACTCCAGCTTTACACCACACATCCTGTCCACAATCCAAACTCGACTCCACACTTCCTGTCCACAGTCCAAAATCCATTCCACACATCCTGTCCACAGTCCAAACTCCATTCCACACATCCTTTCCACAAGCCAAACTCCACTCCATAAATCCTGCACACAATCCAAACTCCAGTCAACCCTTCCTGTCCACAATCCAAACTCCACTCCACACATCCTGTTCACAATCCAAACTCCAGTTCCAGTCCACACATCCTGTCCACAATCCAAACTTCACTCCACAAATCCTGTCAACAATGCAAACTCCAGTCCACACATCCTGTCCACAGTCCAAACTCCATTCCACACATCCTGTCCACAGTCCAAACTCCATTCCACACATCCTTTCCACAAGCCAAACTTCACTCCACAAATCCTGTCCACAATACAAACTCCTCTCAACACATCCTGTCCACAATCCAAACTCCAGTCCACACAGACTGTCCACAATCCAAACTCCTGTCCACACATCCTGTCCACAATCCAAACTCCAGTCCACACATCCTGTCGACATTCCATTCTCCATTCCACACATCCTGTCCACAATCCAAACTCCATTCCGCACATGCGGTCCAAAGGCCAAACTCCACTCGACATTCCAAACTCCAGCTCAACTCCACACAGCGTGTCCACAAACCAAATTCTGCTCCACCCATCCTGCCAAATTCCAAACTCCAGTCCACACATCCTGTCCACAATCCAAACTTCACTCCACAAATCCTGTCCACAAGGCCAACTCCACTGCACAAATCCTGTCCACAATCCAAACTCCAGCTTGACTCCACACATCCTGTCCACAATCCAAACTCCAGTCCACACATCCTGTCCACAATCCAATCTCCAGTCCACACATCCTGTCCACAGTCCAAACTCTATTCCACACATCCTTTCCACAAGCCAATCTCCAATCCACAAATCCTGTCCACAATCCAAACTCCACTCCACACATCATGTCCACAATTCAAACTTCTGTTCCAGTCCACACATCCTGTCCACAATCCAAACTCCAGCTTTACACCACACATCCTGTCCACAATCCAAACTCAACTCCACACTTCCTGTCCACAGTCCAAACTCCATTCCACACATCCTTTCCACAAGCCAAACTCCAATCCACAAATCCTGTCCACAATCCAAACTCCATTCCGCACATGCCGTCCACAGGCCAAACTCCACTCGACATTCCAAACTCCAGCTCAACTCCACACATCGTGTCCACAAACCAAACTACAGTCCACACATCCTGTCCACAATCCAAACTTCAGTTCCAGTCCACACATCCTGTCCACAATCCAAACTACAGTCCACACATCCTGTCCACAATCCAAACTCCAGTTTCAGTCCACACATCTTGTCCACAATTTAAACTTCATTCCACAAATCCTGTCCAAAATACAAACTTCACTCCACACATCCTGTACACAATCCAAACTCCAGCTTTACTCCACACATCCTGTCCACAATCTAAACTCCAGTCCACACATGCTGTCCATAGTCCAAACTCCATTCCACACATCCTGTCCACAGCCCAAACTTCACTCCACAAATCCTACCCACAATCGAAACTCCACTCCATGCATCCTGTCCACAATCCAAAATCCACTCCACACATCCTGTCCACAATCCAAACTCCTGTCCACACATCCTGTCCACAATCCAAACTCCAGTCCACACATCGTGTCCACTATCCAAACTTCAGTTCCAGTCCACACATCCAGTCCACAATACAAACTCAGTCCACACATCCTGTTCACAATACAAACTCCAGTCCACATTTCCTGTCCACAATCCAATCTCCAGTCCACACATCCTGTCCAAAGACCAAATTTTATTCCATAAATCCTGTCCACAATCCAAACTCCATTCCAAACAACTTGTCCACAATACAAACTCCACTCCGCACAACCTGTCCACAATCCAAACTCGACTCCACACTTCCTGTCCACAGTCCAAACTCCATTCCACACATCCTTTCCACAAGCCAAACTCCAATCCACAAATCCTGTCCACAATCCAAACTCCATTCCGCACATGCCGTCCACAGGCCAAACTCCACTCGACATTCCAAACTCCAGCTCAACTCCACAAATCGTGTCCACAAACCAAATTCCGCTCAACCCATCCTCCAAAAATCCAAACTCCAGTCCACACATCCTGTCCACAATCCAAACTCCAGTTCCACTCCACACATCCTGTCCACAATCCAAACTCCATTCCAAACAGCTTGTCCACAATCCAAACTCCCCTCTAAACATCATGTCCAAAATACAAACTTCTGTTCCAGTCAACACATCCTGTCCACAATACAAACTCCATTCCACACATCCTGTCCACAATCCAAATTCCATTCCACACATCCTGTCCACAATCCAAACTCCACTCCACGCATCCTGTCCACAATCCAAACTCCACTCCACACATCCTCTCCACAATCCAAACGCCTGTCCACAATCCAAACTCCAGTCCACACATCGTGTACACTATCCAAACTTCAGTTCCAGTCCACACATCCTGTCCACAATACAAACTCCATTCCACACAGCCTGTCCACAATCCAAACTTCAGTTCCAGTCCACACATCCTGTACACAATCCAAACTCCAGTTTTACTCCACACAGCCTGTCCACAATCTAAACTCCAGTCCACACATGCTGTCCATAGTCCAAACTCCATTCCACACATCCTGTCCACAGTCCAAACTCCACTCCATAAATCCTGCCCACAATCGAAACTCCACTCCACACATCCTGTCCACAATCCAAACGCCTGCCACAATCCAAACTCCAATCCACACATCGTGTACACTATCCAAACTTCAGTTCCAGTCCACACATCCTGTCCACAATCCAAACTACAGTCCACACATCCTGTCCACAATCCAAACTCCAGTTCCAGTCCACACAACCTGTCCACAATCCAAACTCCAGTTTCAGTCCACACATCTTGTCCAAAATTTAAACTTCATTCCACAAATCCTGTCCACAATACAAACTTCACTCCACACATCCTGTACACAATCCAAACTCCAGCTTTACTCCACACATCCTGTCCACAATCTAAACTCCAGTCCACACATACTGTCCATAGTCCAAACTCCATTCCACACATCCTGTCCACAGCCCAAACTTCACTCCACAAATCCTGCCCACAATCGAAACTCCACTCCATGCATCCTGTCCACAATCCAAACTCCACTCCACACATCCTGTCCACAATCCAAACTCCTGTCCACACATCCTGTCCACAATCCAAACTCCAGTCCACACATCGTGTCCACTATCCAAACTTCAGTTCCAGTCCACACATCCAGTCCACAATACAAACTCCAGTCCACACATCCTGTTCACAATACAAACTCCAGTCCACATTTCCTGTACACAATCCAATCTCCAGTCCACACATCCTGTCCAAAGTCCAAATTTTATTCCACAAATCCTGTCCACAATCCAAACTCCATTCCAAACAACTTGTCCACAATACAAACTCCACTCCGCACAACCTGTCCACAATCCAAACTCCAGTACACACATCCTGTCCACAATCCAAACTCCGGTTCACACATCCTGTGCACAACACAATCTAGATTCCACACATCCTGTCCACAGTCCAAGCTCCATTCCACACATCCTTTCCGCAAGCCAAACTCCACTCCGCACATCATGTCCACAATCCAAACTTCAGTTTCAGTCCACACATCCTGTCCACAATCCAAACTCCATTTCCAGTCCACACATCCTGTCCACAATCCAAACTCCATTCCAAACAGCTTGTCCACAATCCAAACTCCCCTCCAAACATCATGTCCACAATACAAACTTCTGTTCCAGTCCACACATCCTGTCCACAGTACAAACTCCATTCCACACATCCTGTTCACAATACAAACTCCAGTCCACATTTCCTGTCCACAATCCAATCTCCAGTCCACACATCCTGTCCAAAGACCAAATTTTATTCCATAAATCCTGTCCACAATCCAAACTCCATTCCAAACAACTTGTCCACAATACAAACTCCACTCCGCACAACCTGTCCACAATCCAAACTCGACTCCACACTTCCTGTCCACAGTCCAAACTCCATTCCACACATCCTTTCCACAAGCCAAACTCCAATCCACAAATCCTGTCCACAATCCAAACTCCATTCCGCACATGCCGTCCACAGGCCAAACTCCACTCGACATTCCAAACTCCAGCTCAACTCCACAAATCGTGTCCACAAACCAAATTCCGCTCAACCCATCCTCCAAAAATCCAAACTCCAGTCCACACATCCTGTCCACAATCCAAACTCCAGTTCCACTCCACACATCCTGTCCACAATCCAAACTCCATTCCAAACAGCTTGTCCACAATCCAAACTCCCCTCTAAACATCATGTCCAAAATACAAACTTCTGTTCCAGTCAACACATCCTGTCCACAATACAAACTCCATTCCACACATCCTGTCCACAATCCAAATTCCATTCCACACATCCTGTCCACAATCCAAACTCCACTCCACGCATCCTGTCCACAATCCAAACTCCACTCCACACATCCTCTCCACAATCCAAACGCCTGTCCACAATCCAAACTCCAGTCCACACATCGTGTACACTATCCAAACTTCAGTTCCAGTCCACACATCCTGTCCACAATACAAACTCCATTCCACACAGCCTGTCCACAATCCAAACTTCAGTTCCAGTCCACACATCCTGTACACAATCCAAACTCCAGTTTTACTCCACACAGCCTGTCCACAATCTAAACTCCAGTCCACACATGCTGTCCATAGTCCAAACTCCATTCCACACATCCTGTCCACAGTCCAAACTCCACTCCATAAATCCTGCCCACAATCGAAACTCCACTCCACACATCCTGTCCACAATCCAAACGCCTGCCACAATCCAAACTCCAATCCACACATCGTGTACACTATCCAAACTTCAGTTCCAGTCCACACATCCTGTCCACAATCCAAACTACAGTCCACACATCCTGTCCACAATCCAAACTCCAGTTCCAGTCCACACAACCTGTCCACAATCCAAACTCCAGTTTCAGTCCACACATCTTGTCCAAAATTTAAACTTCATTCCACAAATCCTGTCCACAATACAAACTTCACTCCACACATCCTGTACACAATCCAAACTCCAGCTTTACTCCACACATCCTGTCCACAATCTAAACTCCAGTCCACACATACTGTCCATAGTCCAAACTCCATTCCACACATCCTGTCCACAGCCCAAACTTCACTCCACAAATCCTGCCCACAATCGAAACTCCACTCCATGCATCCTGTCCACAATCCAAACTCCACTCCACACATCCTGTCCACAATCCAAACTCCTGTCCACACATCCTGTCCACAATCCAAACTCCAGTCCACACATCGTGTCCACTATCCAAACTTCAGTTCCAGTCCACACATCCAGTCCACAATACAAACTCCAGTCCACACATCCTGTTCACAATACAAACTCCAGTCCACATTTCCTGTACACAATCCAATCTCCAGTCCACACATCCTGTCCAAAGTCCAAATTTTATTCCACAAATCCTGTCCACAATCCAAACTCCATTCCAAACAACTTGTCCACAATACAAACTCCACTCCGCACAACCTGTCCACAATCCAAACTCCAGTACACACATCCTGTCCACAATCCAAACTCCGGTTCACACATCCTGTGCACAACACAATCTAGATTCCACACATCCTGTCCACAGTCCAAGCTCCATTCCACACATCCTTTCCGCAAGCCAAACTCCACTCCGCACATCATGTCCACAATCCAAACTTCAGTTTCAGTACACACATCCTGTCCACAATCCAAACTCCATTTCCAGTCCACACATCCTGTCCACAATCCAAACTCCATTCCAAACAGCTTGTCCACAATCCAAACTCCCCTCCAAACATCATGTCCACAATACAAACTTCTGTTCCAGTCCACACATCCTGTCCACAGTACAAACTCCATTCCACACATCCTGTCCACAATCCAAATTCCATTCCACACAGCCTGTCCACAATCCAAACTTCAGTTACAGTCCACACATCCTGTACACAATCCAAACTCCAGTCCACACATCCTGTCCACAATCCAAACTCCATTTCCAGTGCACACATCCTGTCCACAATACAAAATCCACTCCACACATCCTGTCCACAATCCAAACTTCAGTTTCAGTCCACAATTCCTGTCCACAATACAAAATCCACTCCACACATCCTGTCCACAATCCAAACTCCATTCTAAACAGCTTGTCCACAATCCAAACTCCCCTCTAAACATCATGTCCAAAATACAAACTTCTGTTCCAGTCAACACATCCTGTCCACAATACAAACTCCATTCCACACATCCTGTCCACAATCCAAACTCGACTCCACACTTCCTGTCCACAGTCCAAACTCCATTCCACACATCCTGTCCACAGTCCAAACTCCATTCCACACATCCTTTCCACAAGCCAAACTCCACTCCATAAATCCTGCACACAATCCAAACTCCAGTCAACCCTTCCTGTCCACAATCCAAACTCCACTCCACACATCCTGTTCACAATCCAAACTCCAGTTCCAGTCCACACATCCTGTCCACAATCCAAACTTCACTCCACAAATCCTGTCAACAATGCAAACTCCAGTCCACACATCCTGTGCACAGTCCAAACTCCATTCCACACATCCTGTCCACAGTCCAAACTCCATTCCACACATCCTTTCCACAAGCCAAACTTCACTCCACAAATCCTGTCCACAATACAAACTCCTCTCAACACATCCTGTCCACAATCCAAACTCCAGTCCACACAGACTGTCCACAATCCAAACTCCTGTCCACACATCCTGTCCACAATCCAAACTCCAGTCCACACATCCTGTCGACATTCCATTCTCCATTCCACACATCCTGTCCACAATCCAAACTCCATTCCGCACATGCGGTCCAAAGGCCAAACTCCACTCGACATTCCAAACTCCAGCTCAACTCCACACAGCGTGTCCACAAACCAAATTCTACTCCACCCATCCTGCCAAAATCCAAACTCCAGTCCACACATCCTGTCCACAATCCAAACTTCACTCCACAAATCCTGTCCACAAGGCAAACTCCACTGCACATATCCTGTCCACAATCCAAACTCCAGCTTGACTCCACACATCCTGTCCACAATCCAAACTCCAGTCCACACATCCTGTCCACAATCCAATCTCCAGTCCACACATCCTGTCCACAGTCCAAACTCTATTCCACACATCCTTTCCACAAGCCAATCTCCAATCCACAAATCCTGTCCACAATCCAAACTCCACTCCACACATCATGTCCACAATTCAAACTTCTGTTCCAGTCCACACATCCTGTCCACAATCCAATCTCCAGCTTTACACCACACATCCTGTCCACAATCCAAACTCGACTCCACACTTCCTGTCCACAGTCCAAACTCCATTCCACACATCCTTTCCACAAGCCAAACTCCAATCCACAAATCCTGTCCACAATCCAAACTCCATTCCGCACATGCCGTCCACAGGCAAAACTCCACTCGACATTCCAAACTCCAGCTCAACTCCACACATCGTGTCCACAAACCAAATTCCGCTCAACCCATCCTCCAAAAATCCAAACTCCAGTCCACACATCCTGTCCACAATCCAAACTCCAGTTCCAGTCCACACATCCTGTCCACAATCCAAACTCCACTCCACACGTCCTGTCCACAATCCAAACTCCACTCCACACATCCTGTTCTCAATCCAAACTCCCGTCCGCACATCCCGTCCACAGTCCAAACTCTACTCCACACATCTTGCCCACAATCCAAACTTCACTCCACAAATCCTGTCCACAATACAAACTCCTCTCAACACATCTTGTCCACAATCCAAACTCCACTCCACACATCCTGTCCACAATCCAAACTCCAGTCCACACATCCTGTCCACAATCCAAACTCCAGTCCACACATCCTGTCGACATTCCATTCTCCATTCAACACATCCTGTCCACAATCCAAACACCATTCCGCACATGCGGTCCACAGGCCAAACTCCACTCGACATTCCAAACTCCAGCTCAACTCCACACATCGTGTCCACAAACCAAATTCTGCTCGACCCATCCTGCCAAAATCCAAACTCCAGTCCACACATCCTGTCCAAAGTCCAAACTTTATTCCACAAATCCAGTCCACAATCCAAACTCCATCCCAAACAACTTGTCCACAATACAAACTCCACTCCGCACAACCTGTCCACAATCCAAACTCCAGTACACACATCCTGTCCACAATCCAAACTCCGGTTCACACATCCTGTGCACAACCCAGTCCAGATTCCACACATCCTGCCCACTGTCCAAGCTCCATTCCACACATCCTTTCCGCAAGCCAAACTCCACTCCGCACATCATGTCCACAATCCAAACTTCAGTTTCAGTCCGCACATCCTGTCCACAATCCAAACTCCAGTCCACACATCCTGTCCACAATCCAAACTCCATTTCCAGTCCACACATCCTGTCCACAATTTAAACTTCACTCCACAAATCCTGTATAGAATACAAACTCCACTCCACACATCCTGTCCACAATCCAAACTCCATTCCAAACAGCTTGTCCACAATCCAAACTCCCCTCTAAACATCATGTCCAAAATACAAACTTCTGTTCCAGTCAACACATCCTGTCCACAATACAAACTCCATTCCACACATCCTGTCCACAATCCAAATTCCATTCCACACATCCTGTCCACAATCCAAACTCCACTCCACGCATCCTGTCCACAATCCAAACTCCAGTCCACACATCCTGTCCACAATCCAAATTCCATTCCACACATCCTGTCCACAATACAAACTCCATTCCACACAGCCTGTCCACAATCCAAACTTCAGTTACAGTCCACACATCCTGTACACAATCCAAACTCCAGTTTTACTCCACACAGCCTGTCCACAATCTAAACTCCAGTCCACACATGCTGTCCATAGTCCAAACTCCATTCCACACATCCTGTCCACAGTCCAAACTCCACTCCACAAATCCTGCCCACAATCGAAACTCCACTCCACACATCCTGTCCACAATCCAAACGCCTGCCACAATCCAAACTCCAATCCACACATCGTGTACACTATCCAAACTTCAGTTCCAGTCCACACATCCTGTCCACAATCCAAACTACAGTCCACACATCCTGTCCACAATCCAAACTCCAGTTCCAGTCCACACAACCTGTCCACAATCCAAACTCCAGTTTCAGTCCACACATCTTGTCCAAAATTTAAACTTCATTCCACAAATCCTGTCCACAATACAAACTTCACTCCACACATCCTGTACACTATCCAAACTCCAGCTTTACTCCACACATCCTGTCCACAATCTAAACTCCAGTCCACACATGCTGTCCATAGTCCAAACTCCATTCCACACATCCTGTCCACAGCCCAAACTTCACTCCACAAATCCTGCCCACAATCGAAACTCCACTCCATGCATCCTGTCCACAATCCAAACTCCACTCCACACATCCTGTCCACAATCCAAACTCCTGTCCACACATCCTGTCCACAATCCAAACTCCAGTCCACACATCGTGTCCACTATCCAAACATCAGTTCCAGTCCACACATCCAGTCCACAATACAAACTCCAGTCCACACATCCTGTTCACAATACAAACTCCAGTCCACATTTCCTGTCCACAATCCAATCTCCAGTCCACACATCCTGTCCAAAGTCCAAATTTTATTCCACAAATCCTGTCCACAATCCAAACTCCATTCCAAACAACTTGTCCACAATACAAACTCCACTCCGCACAACCTGTCCACAATCCAAACTCCAGTACACACATCCTGTCCACAATCCAAACTCCGGTTCACACATCCTGTGCACAACACAATCTAGATTCCACACATCCTGTCCACAGTCCAAGCTCCATTCCACACATCCTTTCCGCAAGCCAAACTCAACTCCGCACATCATGTCCACAATCCAAACTCCAGTCCACACATCCTGTCCACAATCCAAACTCCATTTCCAGTCCACACATCCTGTCCACAATCCAAACTCCATTCCAAACAGCTTGTCCACAATCCACACTCCCCTCCAAACATCATGTCCACAATACAAACTTCTGTTCCAGTCCACACATCCTGTCCACAGTACAAACTCCATTCCACACATCCTGTCCACAATCCAAATTCCATTCCACACATCCTTTTCACAAGCCAAACTCCACTTCACAAATCCTGTCCACAATCCAAACTCCATTTCCAGTCCACACATCCTGTCCACAATCCAAACTCCATTCCAAACAGCTCGTCCACAATCCAAACTCCCCTCCAAACATCATGTCCACAATACAAACTTCTGTTCCAGTCCACACATCCTGCCCACAATACAAACTCCAGTCCACACATCCTGTTCACAATACAAACTCCAGTCCACATTTCCTGTCCACAATCCAATCTCCAGTCCACACATCCTGTTCAAAGTCCAAACTTTATTCCACAAATCCTCTCCACAATCCAAACTCCATCCCAAACAACTTGTCCACAATACAAACTCCACTCCGCACAACCTGTCCACAATCCAAACTCCAGTACACACATCCTGTCCACAATCCAAACTCCGGTTCACACATCCTGTGCACAACCCAGTCCAGATTCCACACATCCTGCCCACTGTCCAAGCTCCATTCCACACATCCTTTCCGCAAGCCAAACTCCACTCCGCACATCATGTCCACAATCCAAACTTCAGTTTCAGTCCACACATCCTGTCCACAATCCAAACTCCAGTCCACACATCCTGTCCACAATCCAAACTCCATTTCCAGTCCACACATCCTGTCCACAATTTAAACTTCACTCCACAAATCCTGTATAGAATACAAACTCCACTCCACACATCCTGTCCACAATCCAAACTCCATTCCAAACAGCTTGTCCACAATCCAAACTCCCCTCTAAACATCATGTCCAAAATACAAACTTCTGTTCCAGTCAACACATCCTGTCCACAATACAAACTCCATTCCACACATCCTGTCCACAATCCAAATTCCATTCCACACATCCTGTCCACAATCCAACCTCCACTCCACGCATCCTGTCCACAATCCAAACTCCACTCCACACATCCTCTCCACAATCCAAACGCCTGTCCACAATCCAAACTCCAGTCCACACATCGTGTACACTATCCAAACTTCAGTTCCAGTCCACACATCCTGTCCACAATACAAACTCCATTCCACACAGCCTGTCCACAATCCAAACTTCAGTTACAGTCCACACATCCTGTACACAATCCAAACTCCAGTTTTACTCCACACAGCCTGTCCACAATCTAAACTCCAGTCCACACATGCTGTCCATAGTCCAAACTCCATTCCACACATCCTGTCCACAGTCCAAACTCCACTCCATAAATCCTGCCCACAATCGAAACTCCACTCCACACATCCTGTCCACAATCCAAACGCCTGCCACAATCCAAACTCCAATCCACACATCGTGTACACTATCCAAACTTCAGTTCCAGTCCACACATCCTGTCCACAATCCAAACTACAGTCCACACATCCTGTCCACAATCCAAACTCCAGTTCCAGTCCACACAACCTGTCCACAATCCAAACTCCAGTTTCAGTCCACACATCTTGTCCAAAATTTAAACTTCATTCCACAAATCCTGTCCACAATACAAACTTCACTCCACACATCCTGTACACAATCCAAACTCCAGCTTTACTCCACACATCCTGTCCACAATCTAAACTCCAGTCCACACATGCTGTCCATAGTCCAAACTCCATTCCACACATCCTGTCCACAGCCCAAACTTCACTCCACAAATCCTGCCCACAATCGAAACTCCACTCCATGCATCCTGTCCACAATCCAAACTCCACTCCACACATCCTGTCCACAATCCAAACTCCTGTCCACACATCCTGTCCACAATCCAAACTCCAGTCCACACATCGTGTCCACTATCCAAACTTCAGTTCCAGTCCACACATCCAGTCCACAATACAAACTCCAGTCCACACATCCTGTTCACAATACAAACTCCAGTCCACATTTCCTGTCCACAATCCAATCTCCAGTCCACACATCCTGTCCAAAGTCCAAATTTTATTCCACAAATCCTGTCCACAATCCAAACTCCATTCCAAACAACTTGTCCACAATACAAACTCCACTCCGCACAACCTGTCCACAATCCAAACTCCAGTACACACATCCTGTCCACAATCCAAACTCCGGTTCACACATCCTGTGCACAACACAATCTAGATTCCACACATCCTGTCCACAGTCCAAGCTCCATTCCACACATCCTTTCCGCAAGCCAAACTCCACTCCGCACATCATGTCCACAATCCAAACTTCAGTTTCAGTCCACACATCCTGTCCACAATCCAAACTCCAGTCCACACATCCTGTCCACAATCCAAACTCCATTTCCAGTCCACACATCCTGTCCACAATCCAAACTCCATTCCAAACAGCTTGTCCACAATCCAAACTCCCCTCCAAACATCATGTCCACAATACAAACTTCTGTTCCAGTCCACACATCCTGTCCACAGTACAAACTCCATTCCACACATCCTGTCCACAATCCAAATTCCATTCCACACATCCTTTTCACAAGCCAAACTCCACTTCACAAATCCTGTCCACAATCCAAACTCCACTCCACACAGTCTGTCCACAATCCAAACTTCAGTTACAGTCCACACATCCTGTACACAATCCAAACTCCAGTCCACACATCCTGTCCACAATCCAAACTCCATTTCCAGTGCACACATCCTGTCCACAATACAAAATCCACTCCACACATCCTGTCCACAATCCAAACTTCAGTTTCAGTCCACAATTCCTGTCCACAATACAAAATCCACTCCACACATCCTGTCCACAATCCAAACTCCATTCTAAACAGCTTGTCCACAATCCAAACTCCCCTCTAAACATCATGTCCAAAATACAAACTTCTGTTCCAGTCAGAACATCCTGTCCACAATACAAACTCCATTCCACACATCCTGTCCACAATCCAAACTCGACTCCACACTTCCTGTCCACAGTCCAAACTCCATTCCACACATCCTGTCCACAGTCCAAACTCCATTCCACACATCCTTTCCACAAGCCAAACTCCACTCCATAAATCCTGCACACAATCCAAACTCCAGTCAACCCTTCCTGTCCACAATCCAAACTCCACTCCACACAACCTGTTCACAATCCAAACTCCAGTTCCAGTCCACACATCCTGTCCACAATCCAAACTTCACTCCACAAATCCTGTCAACAATGCAAACTCCAGTCCACACATCCTGTCCACAGTCCAAACTCCATTCCACACATCCTGTCCACAGTCCAAACTCCATTCCACACATCCTTTCCACAAGCCAAACTTCACTCCACAAATCCTGTCCACAATACAAACTCCTCTCAACACATCCTGTCCACAATCCAAACTCCAGTCCACACAGACTGTCCACAATCCAAACTCCTGTCCACACATCCTGTCCACAATCCAAACTCCAGTCCACACATCCTGTCGACATTCCATTCTCCATTCCACACATCCTGTCCACAATCCAAACTCCATTCCGCACATGCGGTCCAAAGGCCAAACTCCACTCGACATTCCAAACTCCAGCTCAACTCCACACAGCGTGTCCACAAACCAAATTCTACTCCACCCATCCTGCCAAAATCCAAACTCCAGTCCACACATCCTGTCCACAATCCAAACTTCACTCCACAAATCCTGTCCACAAGGCAAACTCCACTGCACATATCCTGTCCACAATCCAAACTCCAGCTTGACTCCACACATCCTGTCCACAATCCAAACTCCAGTCCACACATCCTGTCCACAATCCAATCTCCAGTCCACACATCCTGTCTACAGTCCAAACTCTATTCCACACATCCTTTCCACAAGCCAATCTCCAATCCACAAATCCTGTCCACAATCCAAACTCCACTCCACACATCATGTCCACAATTCAAACTTCTGTTCCAGTCCACACATCCTGTCCACAATCCAAACTCCAGCTTTACACCACACATCCTGTCCACAATCCAAACTCCAGCTTTACACCACACATCCTGTCCACAATCCAAACTCCAGCTTTACACCACACATCCTGTCCACAATCCAAACTCGACTCCACACTTCCTGTCCACAGTCCAAACTCCATTCCACACATCCTTTCCACAAGCCAAACTCCAATCCACAAATCCTGTCCACAATCCAAACTCCATTCCGCACATGCCGTCCACAGGCAAAACTCCACTCGACATTCCAAACTCCAGCTCAACTCCACACATCGTGTCCACAAACCAAATTCCGCTCAACCCATCCTCCAAAAATCCAAACTCCAGTCCACACATCCTGTCCACAATCCAAACTCCAGTTCCAGTCCACACATCCTGTCCACAATCCAAACTCCACTCCACACGTCCTGTCCACAATCCAAACTCCACTCCACACATCCTGTTCTCAATCCAAACTCCCGTCCGCACATCCCGTCCACAGTCCAAACTCTACTCCACACATCTTGCCCACAATCCAAACTTCACTCCACAAATCCTGTCCACAATACAAACTCCTCTCAACACATCCTGTCCACAATCCAAACTCCACTCCACACATCCTGTCCACAATCCAAACTCCAGTCCACACATCCTGTCCACAATCCAAACTCCAGTCCACACATCCTGTCCACAATCCAAACTCCAGTCCACACATCCTGTCGACATTCCATTCTCCATTCAACACATCCTGTCCACAATCCAAACACCATTCCGCACATGCGGTCCACAGGCCAAACTCCACTCGACATTCCAAACTCCAGCTCAACTCCACACATCGTGTCCACAAACCAAATTCTGCTCGACCCATCCTGCCAAAATCCAAACTCCAGTCCACACATCCTGTCCACAATCCAAACTTCACTCCACAAATCCTGTCCACAAGGCAAATTCCACTGCACAAATCCTGTCCACAATCCAAACTCCAGTCCAGACATCCTGTCAACATTCCATTCTCCATTCCACACATCCTGTCCACAATCCAAACTCCACTCCGCACATCCTGTCCAGAATCCAAACTCCAGTCCACACATCCTGTCCACAATCCAAACTCCAGTCCAGACATCCTGTCAACATTCCATTCTCCATTCCACACATCCTGTCCACAATCCAAACTCCACTCCGCACATCCTGTCCAGAATCCAAACTCCAGATCGACTCCACATATCCTGTGCGCATTCCAAACTCCATTCCACACATCCTGTCTGCTATCCAAACTCCAGTCCACACATCCTGTCCACAATCCAAACTCCTGTCCACACATCCTGTCCACAATCCAAACTCCAGTCCACAAATCCTGTCCACAATCCAAACTCCAGCTTGACCCACACATCCTGTCCACAATCCAGACTCCATTCCACACATCCTGTCCACAATCCAAACTCCACTCCACACATCGTGTCCACAAACCAAATTCCACTCCATGCATCCTGTCCACAATCCAAACTCCACTCCACACATCCTGTCCACAATGCAATCTCCAGTTCCAGTCCACACATCCTGTCCACAATCCAAACTCCAGATCCAGTCCACACATCCTGACAACAATCCAATCTCCAGTCCACACATCCTGTCCACAGTCCAAACTCTATTCCACACAACTTTTCCACAAGCCAAACTCCATTCCAAACAGCTTGTCCACAATCCAAACTCCACTCCACACATCATGTCCACAATCCAAACCTCTGTTCCAGACCACACATCCTGTCCACAATCCAAACTCCACTCCACACAGCCTGTCCACAATCCAAACTTCAGTTACAGTCCACACATCCTGTACACAATCCAAACTCCAGCTTTACTCCACACAGCCTGTCCACAATCTAAACTCCAGTCCACACATGCTATCCATAGTCCAAACTCCATTCCACAAATCCTGCCCACAATCGAAACTCCACTCCACACATCCTGTCCACAATCCAAACGCCCGTCCACAATCCAAACTCCAATCCACACATCGTGTACACTATCCAAACTTCAGTTCCAGTCAACACATCCTGTCCACAATCCAAACTCCAGTCCACACATCCTGTCCACAATCCAAACTCCAGTTCCAGTCCACACAACCTGTCCACAATCCAAACTCCAGTTTCAGTCCACACATCTTGTCCACAATTTAAACTTCATTCCACAAATCCTGTCCACAATACAAACTTCACTCCACACATCCTGTCCACAATACAAACTCCAGTCCCCACATCCTGTCCACAATCCAAACACCAGTCCACACATCCTGTCCACAATACAAACTCCGTTCCACACATCCTGTCCACAATCCAATTTCCATTCCACACATCCTTTTCACAAGCCAAACTCCACTTCACACATCATTTCCACAATCCAAACTCCACTCCACACAGCCTGTCCACAATCCAAACTTCAGTTACAGTCCACACATCCTGTACACAATCCAAACTCCAGCTTTACTCCACACATCCTGTCCACAATCTAAACTCCAGTCCACACATGCTGTCCATAGTCCAAACTCCATTCCACACATCCTGTCCACAGTCCAAAGTTCACTCCACAAATCCTGCCCAAAATCGAAACTCCACTCAATGCATCCTGTCCACAATCCAAACTCCACTCCACACATCCTGTCCACAATCCAAACTACTGTCCACACATCCTGTCCACAATCCAAACTTCAGTCCACACATCGTGTCCACTATCCAAACTTCAGTTCCAGTCCACACATCCAGTCCACAATACAAACTCTAGTCCACACATCCTGTTCACAATACAAACTCCAGTCCACATTTCCTGTCCACAATCCAATCTCCAGTCCACACATCCTGTCCAAACTCCAAACTTTATTCCACAAATCCTGTCCACAATCCAAACTCCATTCCAAACAACTTGTCCACAATACAAACTCCACTCCGCACAACCTGTCCACAATCCAAACTCCAGTACACACATCCTGTCCACAATCCAAACTCCGGTTCACACATCCTGTGCACAACACAATCTAGATTCCACACATCCTGTCCGCAGTCCAAGCTCCATTCCACACTTCCTCTCCGCAAGCCAAACTCCACTCCGCACATCATGTCCACAATCCAAACTTCAGTTTCAGTCCACACATCCTGTCCACAATCCAAACTCCAGTCCACACATCCTGTCCACAATCCAAACTCCATTTCCAGTCCACACATCCTGTCCACAATTTAAACTTCACTCCACAATTTCTGTCCACAATACAAAATCCACTCCACACATCCTGTCCACAATCCAAACTCCATTCCAAACAGCTTGTCCACAATCCAAACTCCCCTCCAAACATCATGTCCACAATACAAACTTCTGTTCCAGTCCACACATCCTGTCCACAATACAAACTCCAGTCCACACATCCTGTTCACAATACAAACTCCAGTCCACATTTCCTGTCCACAATCCAATCTCCAGTCCACACATCCTGTCCACAATCCAAACGCCTGCCACAATCCAAACTCCAATCCACACATCGTGTACACTATCCAAACTTCAGTTCCAGTCCACACATCCTGTCCACAATCCAAACTACAGTCCACACATCCTGTCCACAATCCAATCTCCAGTTCCAGTCCACACAACCTGTCCACAATCCAAACTCCAGTTTCAGTCCACACATCTTGTCCACAATTTAAACTTCATTCCACAAATCCTGTCCACAATACAAACTTCACTCCACACATCCTGTACACAATCCAAACTCCAGCTTTACTCCACACATCCTGTCCACAATCTAAACTACAGTCCACACATGCTGTCCATAGTCCAAACTCCATTCCACACATCCTGTCCACAGCCCAAACTTCACTCCACAAATCCTGCCCACAATCGAAACTCCACTCCATGCATCCTGTCCACAATCCAAACTCCATTCCACACATCCTGTCCACAATCCAAACTCCTGTCCACACATCCTGTCCACAATCCAAACTCCAGTCCACACATCGTGTCCACTATCCAAACTTCAGTTCCAGTCCACACATCCAGTCCACAATACAAACTCCAGTCCACACATCCTGTTCACAATACAAACTCCAGTCCACATTTCTTGTCCACAATCCAATCTCCAGTCCACACATCCTGTCCAAAGTCCAAATTTTATTCCACAAATCCTGTCCACAATCCAAACTCCATTCCAAACAACTTGTCCACAATACAAACTCCACTCCGCACAACCTGTCCACAATCCAAACTCCAGTACACACATCCTGTCCACAATCCAAACTCCGGTTCACACATCCTGTGCACAACACAATCTAGATTCCACACATCCTGTCCACAGTCCAAGCTCCATTCCACACATCCTTTCCGCAAGCCAAACTCCACTCCGCACATCATGTCCACAATCCAAACTACATTTCCAGTCCACACATCCTGTCCACAATCCAAACTCCATTCCAAACAGCTTGTCCACAATCCAAACTCCCCTCCAAACATCATGTCCACAATACAAACTTCTGTTCCAGTCCACACATCCTGTCCACAATACAAACTCCAGTCCACACATCCTGTTCACAATACAAACTCCAGTCCACATTTCCTGTCCACAATCCAATCTCCAGTCCACACATCCTGTCCAAAGTCCAAACTTTATTCCACAAATCCTGTCCACAATCCAAACTCCATTCCAAACAACTTGTCCACAATACAAACTCCACTCCGCACAACCTGTCCACAATCCAAACTCCAGTACACACATCCTGTCCACAATCCAAACTCCGGTTCACACATCCTGTGCACAACCCAGTCCAGATTCCACACATCCTGCCCACTGTCCAAGCTCCATTCCACACATCCTTTCCGCAAACCAAACTCCACTCCGCACATCATGTCCACAATCCAAACTTCAGTTTCAGTCCACACATCATGTCCACAATCCAAACCCAGTCCACACATCCTGTCCACAATCCAAACTCCATTTCCAGTCCACACATCCTGTCCACAATTTAAACTTCACTCCACAAATCCTGTATAGAATACAAACTCCACTCCACACATCCTGTCCACAATCCAAACTCCATTCCAAACAGCTTGTCCACAATCCAAACTCCCCTCTAAACATCATGTCCAAAATACAAACTTCTGTTCCAGTCAACACATCCTGTCCACAATACAAACTCCATTCCACACATCCTGTCCACAATCCAAATTCCATTCCACACATCCTGTCCACAATCCAAACTCCACTCCACGCATCCTGTCCACAATCCAAACTCCACTCCACACATCCTCTCCACAATCCAAACGCCTGTCCACAATCCAAACTCCAGTCCACACATCGTGTACACTATCCAAACTTCAGTTCCAGTCCACACAACCTGTCCACAATCCAGACTCCAGTTTCAGTCCACACATCTTGTCCACAATTTAAACTTCATTCCACAAATCCTGTCCACAATACAAACTTCACTCCACACATCCTGTCCACAATCCAAACTCCATTTCCAGTCCACACATCCTGTCCACAATCCAAACTCCATTCCAAACAGCTTGTCCACAATCCAAACTCCCCTCCAAACATCATGTCCACAATACAAACTTCTGTTACAGTCCACACATCCTGTCCACAATACAAACTCCAGTCCACACATCCTGTTCACAATACAAACTCCAGTCCACATTTCCTGTCCACAATCCAATCTCCGGTCCACACATCCTGTCCAAAGTCCAAACTTTATTCCACAAATCCTGTCCACAATCCAAACTCCATCCCAAACAACTTGTCCAAATACAAACTCCACTCCGCACAACCTGTCCACAATCCAAACTCCAGTACACACATCCTGTCCACAATCCAAACTCCGGTTCACACATCCTGTGCACAACCCAGTCCAGATTCCACACATCCTGCCCACTGTCCAAGCTCCATTCCACACATCCTTTCCGCAAGCCAAACTCCACTCCGCACATCATGTCCACAATCCAAACTTCAGTTTCAGTCCACACATCCTGTCCACAATCCAAACTCCAGTCCACACATCCTGTCCACAATCCAAACTCCATTTCCAGTCCACACATCCTGTCCACAATTTAAACTTCACTCCACAAATCCTGTATAGAATACAAACTCCACTCCACACATCCTGTCCACAATCCAAACTCCATTCCAAACAGCTTGTCCACAATCCAAACTCCCCTCTAAACATCATGTCCAAAATACAAACTTCTGTTCCAGTCAACACATCCTGTCCACAATACAAACTCCATTCCACACATCCTGTCCACAATCCAAATTCCATTCCACACATCCTGTCCACAATCCAAACTCCACTCCACGCATCCTGTCCACAATCCAAACTCCACTCCACACATCCTCTCCACAATCCAAACGCCTGTCCACAATCCAAACTCCAGTCCAAACATCGTGTACACTATCCAAACTTCAGTTGTAGTCCACACATCCTGTCCACAATACAAACTCCATTCCACACAGCCTGTCCACAATCCAAACTTCAGTTACAGTCCACACATCCTGTACACAATCCAAACTCCAGTTTTACTCCACACAGCCTGTCCACAATCTAAACTCCAGTCCACACATGCTGTCCATAGTCCAAACTCCATTCCACACATCCTGTCCACAGTCCAAACTCCACTCCACAAATCCTGCCCACAATCGAAACTCCACTCCACACATCCTGTCCACAATCCAAACGCCTGCCACAATCCAAACTCCAATCCACACATCGTGTACACTATCCAAACTTCAGTTCCAGTCCACACATCCTGTCCACAATCCAAACTACAGTCCACACATCCTGTCCACAATCCAAACTCCAGTTCCAGTCCACACAACCTGTCCACAATCCAAACTCCAGTTTCAGTCCACACATCTTGTCCAAAATTTAAACTTCATTCCACAAATCCTGTCCACAATACAAACTTCACTCCACACATCCTGTACACAATCCAAACTCCAGCTTTATTCCACACATCCTGTCCACAATCTAAACTCCAGTCCACACATGCTGTCCATAGTCCAAACTCCATTCCACACATCCTGTCCACAGCCCAAACTTCACTCCACAAATCCTGCCCACAATCGAAACTCCACTCCATGCATCCTGTCCACAATCCAAACTCCACTCCACACATCCTGTCCACAATCCAAACTCCTGTCCACACATCCTGTCCACAATCCAAACTCCAGTCCACACATCGTGTCCACTATCCAAACTTCAGTTCCAGTCCACACATCCAGTCCACAATACAAACTCCAGTCCACACATCCTGTTCACAATACAAACTCCAGTCCACATTTCCTGTCCACAATCCAATCTCCAGTCCACACATCCTGTCCAAAGTCCAAATTTTATTCCACAAATCCTGTCCACAATCCAAACTCCATTCCAAACAACTTGTCCACAATACAAACTCCACTCCGCACAACCTGTCCACAATCCAAACTCCAGTACACACATCCTGTCCACAATCCAAACTCCGGTTCACACATCCTGTGCACAACCCAATCTAGATTCCACACATCCTGTCCACAGTCCAAGCTCCATTCCACACATCCTGTCCACAATCCAAACTCCACTCCACGCATCCTGTCCACAATCCAAACTCCACTCCACACATCCTCTCCACAATCCAAACGCCTGTCCACAATCCAAACTCCAGTCCACACATCGTGTACACTATCCAAACTTCAGTTCCAGTCCACACAACCTGTCCACAATCCAGACTCCAGTTTCAGTCCACACATCTTGTCCACAATTTAAACTTCATTCCGCAAATCCTGTCCACAATACAAACTTCACTCCACACATCCTGTCCACAATCCAAACTCCATTTCCAGTCCACACATCCTGTCCACAATCCAAACTCCATTCCAAACAGCTTGTCCACAATCCAAACTCCCCTCCAAACATCATGTCCACAATACAAACTTCTGTTCCAGTCCACACATCCTGTCCACAATACAAACTCCAGTCCACACATCCTGTTCACAATACAAACTCCAGTCCACATTTCCTGTCCACAATCCAATCTCCAGTCCACACATCCTGTCCAAAGTCCAAACTTTATTCCACAAATCCTGTCCACAATCCAAACTCCATCCCAAACAACTTGTCCAAATACAAACTCCACTCCGCACAACCTGTCCACAATCCAAACTCCAGTACACACATCCTGTCCACAATCCAAACTCCGGTTCACACATCCTGTGCACAACCCAGTCCAGATTCCACACATCCTGCCCACTGTCCAAGCTCCATTCCACACATCCTTTCCGCAAGCCAAACTCCACTCCGCACATCATGTCCACGATCCAAACTTCAGTTTCAGTCCACACATCCTGTCCACAATCCAAACTCCAGTCCACACATCCTGTCCACAATCCAAACTCCATTTCCAGTCCACACATCCTGTCCACAATTTAAACTTCACTCCACAAATCCTGTATAGAATACAAACTCCACTCCACACATCCTGTCCACAATCCAAACTCCATTCCAAACAGCTTGTCCACAATCCAAACTCCCCTCTAAACATCATGTCCAAAATACAAACTTCTGTTCCAGTCAACACATCCTGCCCACAATACAAACTCCATTCCACACATCCTGTCCACAATCCAAATTCCATTCCACACGTCCTGTCCACAATCCAAACTCCACTCCACGCATCCTGTTCACAATCCAAACTCCACTCCACACATCCTCTCCACAATCCAAACGCCTGTCCACAATCCAAACTCCAGTCCACACATCGTGTACACTATCCAAACTTCAGTTCCAGTCCACACATCCTGTCCACAATACAAACTCCATTCCACACAGCCTGTCCACAATCCAAACTTCAGTTACAGTCCACACATCCTGTACACAATCCAAACTCCAGTTTTACTCCACACAGCCTGTCCACAATCTAAACTCCAGTCCACACATGCTGTCCATAGTCCAAACTCCATTCCACACATCCTGTCCACAGTCCAAACTCCACTCCACAAATCCTGCCCACAATCGAAACTCCACTCCACACATCCTGTCCACAATCCAAACGCCTGCCACAATCCAAACTCCAATCCACACATCGTGTACACTATCCAAACTTCAGTTCCAGTCCACACATCCTGTCCACAATCCAAACTACAGTCCACACATCCTGTCCACAATCCAAACTCCAGTTCCTGTCCACAATCCAAACTCCAGTTTCAGTCCACACATCTTGTCCACAATTTAAACTTCATTCCACAAATCCTGTCCACAATACAAACTTCACTCCACACATCCTGTACACAATCCAAACTCCAGCTTTACTCCACACATCCTGTCCACAATCTAAACTCCAGTCCACACATGCTGTCCATAGTCCAAACTCCATTCCACACATCCTGTCCAAAGCCCAAACTTCACTCCACAAATCCTGCCCACAATCGAAACTCCACTCCATGCATCCTGTCCACAATCCAAACTCCACTCCACACATCCTGTCCACAATCCAAACACCTGTCCACACATCCTGTCCACAATCCAAACTCCAGTCCACACATCGTGTCCACTATCCAAACTTCAGTTCCAGTCCACACATCCAGTCCACAATACAAACTCCAGTCCACACATCCTGTTCACAATACAAACTCCAGTCCACATTTCCTGTCCACAATCCAATCTCCAGTCCACACATCCTGTCCAAAGTCCAAATTTTATTCCACAAATCCTTTCCACAATCCAAACTCCATTCCAAACAACTTGTCCACAATACAAACTCCACTCCGCACAACCTGTCCACAATCCAAACTCCAGTACACACATCCTGTCCACAATCCAAACTCCGGTTCACACATCCTGTGCACAACCCAATCTAGATTCCACACATCCTGACCACAGTCCAAGCTCCATTCCACACATCCTTTCCGCAAGCCAAACTCCACTCCGCACATCATGTCCACAATCCAAACTTCAGTTTCAGTCCACACATCCTGTCCACAATCCAAACTCCAGTCCACACATCCTGTCCACAATCCAAACTCCATTTCCAGTCCACACATCCTGTCCACAATCCAAACTCCATTCCAAACAGCTTGTCCACAATCCAAACTCCCCTCCAAACATCATGTCCACAATACAAACTTCTGTTCCAGTCCACACATCCTGTCCACAATACAAACTCCAGTCCACACATCCTGTTCACAATACAAACTCCAGTCCGCATTTCCTGTCCACAATCCAATCTCCAGTCCACACATCCTGTCCAAAGTCCAAACTTTATTCCACAAATCCTGTCCACAATCCAAACTCCATCCCAAACAACTTGTCCAAATACAAACTCCACTCCGCACAACCTGTCCACAATCCAAACTCCAGTACACACATCCTGTCCACAATCCAAACTCCGGTTCACACATCCTGTGCACAACCCAGTCCAGATTCCACACATCCTGCCCACTGTCCAAGCTCCATTCCACACATCCTGCCCACTGTCCAAGCTCCATTCCACACATCCTTTCTGCAAGCCAAACTCCACTCCGCACATCATGTCCACAATCCAAACTTCAGTTTCAGTCCACACATCCTGTCCACAATCCAAACTCCAGTCCACACATCCTGTCCACAATCCAAACTCCATTTCCAGTCCACACATCCTGTCCACAATTTAAACTTCACTCCACAATTCCTGTACAGAATACAAACTCCACTCCACACATCCTGTCCACAATCCAAACTCCATTCCAAACAGCTTGTCCACAATCCAAATTCCCCTCTAAACATCATGTCCAAAATACAAACTTCTCTTCCAGTCAACACATCCTGTCCACAATACAAACTCCATTCCACACATCCTGTCCACAATCCAAATTCCATTCCACACATCCTGTCCACAATCCAAACTCCACTCCACGCATCCTGTCCACAATCCAAACTCCACTCCACACATCCTCTCCACAATCCAAACGCCTGTTCACAATCCAAACTCCAGTCCACACATCGTGTACACTATCCAATCTTCAGTTCCAGTCCACACATCCTGTCCACAATACAAACTCCATTCCACACAGCCTGTCCACAATCCAAACTCCAGTTCCAGTCCACACAACCTGTCCACAATCCAAACTCCAGTTTCAGTCCACACATCTTGTCCACAATTTAAACTTCATTCCACAAATCCTGTCCACAATACAAACTTCACTCCACACATCCTGTACACAATCCAAACTCCAGCTTTACTCCACACATCCTGTCCACAATCTAAACTCCAGTCCACACATGCTGTCCATAGTCCAAACGCCATTCCACACATCCTGTCCACAGCCCAAACTTCACTCCACAAATCCTGCCCACAATCGAAACTCCACTCCATGCATCCTGTCCACAATCCAAACTCCACTCCACACATCCTGTCCACAATCCAAACTCCTGTCCACACATCCTGTCCACAATCCAAACTCCAGTCCACACATCGTGTCCACTATCCAAACTTCAGTTCCAGTCCACACATCCAGTCCACAATACAAACTCCATTCCACACATCCTGTCCACAATCCAAATTCCATTCCACACATCCTGTCCACAATCCAAACTCCACTCCACGCATCCTGTCCACAATCCAAACTCCACTCCACACATCCTCTCCACAATCCAAACGCCTGCCACAATCCAAACTCCAATCCACACATCGTGTACACTATCCAAACTTCAGTTCCAGTCCACACATCCTGTCCACAATCCAAACTACAGTCCACACATCCTGTCCACAATCCAAACTCCAGTTCCTGTCCACAATCCAAACTCCAGTTTCAGTCCACACATCTTGTCCACAATTTAAACTTCATTCCACAAATCCTGTCCACAATACAAACTTCACTCCACACATCCTGTACACAATCCAAACTCCAGCTTTACTCCACACATCCTGTCCACAATCTAAACTCCAGTCCACACATGCTGTCCATAGTCCAAACTCCATTCCACACATCCTGTCCAAAGCCCAAACTTCACTCCACAAATCCTGCCCACAATCGAAACTCCACTCCATGCATCCTGTCCACAATCCAAACTCCACTCCACACATCCTGTCCACAATCCAAACTCCTGTCCACACATCCTGTCCACAATCCAAACTCCAGTCCACACATCGTGTCCACTATCCAAACTTCAGTTCCAGTCCACACATCCAGTCCACAATACAAACTCCAGTCCACACATCCTGTTCACAATACAAACTCCAGTCCACATTTCCTGTCCACAATCCAATCTCCAGTCCACACATCCTGTCCAAAGTCCAAATTTTATTCCACAAATCCTGTCCACAATCCAAACTCCATTCCAAACAACTTGTCCACAATACAAACTCCACTCCACACAGCCTGTCCACAATCCAAACTTCAGTTACAGTCCGCACATCCTGTACACAATCCAAACTCCAGTCCACACATCCTGTCCACAATCCAAACTCCATTTCCAGTCCACACATCCTGTCCACAATACAAAATCCACTCCACACATCCTGTCCACAATCCAAACTTCAGTTTCAGTCCACAATTCCTGTCCACAATACAAAATCCACTCCACACATCCTGTCCACAATCCAAACTCCATTCCAAACAGCTTGTCCAAAATCCAAACTCCCCTCTAAACATCATGTCCAAAATACAAACTTCTGTTCCAGTCAACACATCCTGTCCACAATACAAACTCCATTCCACACATCCTGTCCACAATCCAAATTCCATTCCACACATCCTGTCCACAATCCAAACTCCACTCCACGCATCCTGTCCACAATCCAAACTCCACTCCACACATCCTCTCCACAATCCAAACGCCTGTCCACAATCCAAACTCCAGTCCACACCTCGTGTACACTATCCAAACTTCAGTTCCAGTCCACACATCCTGTCCACAATCGAAACTCCAGTCCACACATCCTGTCCACAATCCAAACTCCAGTTCCAGTCCACACAACCTGTCCACAATCCAAACTCCAGTTTCAGTCCACACATCTTGTCCACAATTTAAACTTCATTCCACAAATCCTGTCCACAATACAAACTTCACTCCACACATCCTGTCCACAATCCAAACTTCATTTCCAGTCCACACAACCTTTCCACAAGCCAAACTCCATTCCAAACAGCTTGTCCACAATCCAAACTTCACTCCACACATCATGTCCACAATCCAAACTTCTGTTCCAGTCCACACATCCTGTCCACAATACAAACTCCATTCCACACAGCCTGTCCACAATCCAAACTTCAGTTACAGTCCACACATCCTGTACACAATCCAAACTCCAGTTTTACTCCACACAGCCTGTCCACAATCTAAACTCCAGTCCACACATGCTGTCCATAGTCCAAACTCCATTCCACACATCCTGTCCACAGTCCAAACTCCACTCCACAAATCCTGCCCACAATCGAAACTCCACTCCACACATCCTGTCCACAATCCAAACGCCTGCCACAATCCAAACTCCAATCCACACATCGTGTACACTATCCAAACTTCAGTTCCAGTCCACACATCCTGTCCACAATCCAAACTACAGTCCACACATCCTGTCCACAATCCAAACTCCAGTTCCAGTCCACACAACCTGTCCACAATCCAAACTCCAGTTTCAGTCCACACATCTTGTCCACAATTTAAACTTCATTCCACAAATCCTGTCCACAATACAAACTTCACTCCACACATCCTGTACACAATCCAAACTCCAGCTTTACTCCACACATCCTGTCCACAATCTAAACTCCAGTCCACACATGCTGTCCATAGTCCAAACGCCATTCCACACATCCTGTCCACAGCCCAAACTTCACTCCACAAATCCTGCCCACAATCGAAACTCCACTCCATGCATCCTGTCCACAATCCAAACTCCACTCCACACATCCTGTCCACAATCCAAACTCCTGTCCACACATCCTGTCCACAATCCAAACTCCAGTCCACACATCGTGTCCACTATCCAAACTTCAGTTCCAGTCCACACATCCAGTCCACAATACAAACTCCATTCCACACATCCTGTCCACAATCCAAATTCCATTCCACACATCCTGTCCACAATCCAAACTCCACTCCACGCATCCTGTCCACAATCCAAACTCCACTCCACACATCCTCTCCACAATCCAAACGCCTGCCACAATCCAAACTCCAATCCACACATCGTGTACACTATCCAAACTTCAGTTCCAGTCCACACATCCTGTCCACAATCCAAACTACAGTCCACACATCCTGTCCACAATCCAAACTCCAGTTCCTGTCCACAATCCAAACTCCAGTTTCAGTCCACACATCTTGTCCACAATTTAAACTTCATTCCACAAATCCTGTCCACAATACAAACTTCACTCCACACATCCTGTACACAATCCAAACTCCAGCTTTACTCCACACATCCTGTCCACAATCTAAACTCCAGTCCACACATGCTGTCCATAGTCCAAACTCCATTCCACACATCCTGTCCAAAGCCCAAACTTCACGCCACAAATCCTGCCCACAATCGAAACTCCACTCCATGCATCCTGTCCACAATCCAAACTCCACTCCACACATCCTGTCCACAATCCAAACTCCTGTCCACACATCCTGTCCACAATCCAAACTCCAGTCCACACATCGTGTCCACTATCCAAACTTCAGTTCCAGTCCACACATCCAGTCCACAATACAAACTCCAGTCCACATTTCCTGTCCACAATCCAATCTCCAGTCCACACATCCTGTCCAAAGTCCAAATTTTATTCCACAAATCCTGTCCACAATCCAAACTCCATTCCAAACAACTTGTCCACAATACAAACTCCACTCCACACAGCCTGTCCACAATCCAAACTTCAGTTACAGTCCGCACATCCTGTACACAATCCAAACTCCAGTCCACACATCCTGTCCACAATCCAAACTCCATTTCCAGTCCACACATCCTGTCCACAATACAAAATCCACTCCACACATCCTGTCCACAATCCAAACTTCAGTTTCAGTCCACAATTCCTGTCCACAATACAAAATCCACTCCACACATCCTGTCCACAATCCAAACTCCATTCCAAACAGCTTGTCCAAAATCCAAACTCCCCTCTAAACATCATGTCCAAAATACAAACTTCTGTTCCAGTCAACACATCCTGTCCACAATACAAACTCCATTCCACACATCCTGTCCACAATCCAAATTCCATTCCACACATCCTGTCCACAATCCAAACTCCACTCCACGCATCCTGTCCACAATCCAAACTCCACTCCACACAACCTCTCCACAATCCAAACGCCTGTCCACAATCCAAACTCCAGTCCACACCTCGTGTACACTATCCAAACTTCAGTTCCAGTCCACACATCCTGTCCACAATCGAAACTCCAGTCCACACATCCTGTCCACAATCCAAACTCCAGTTCCAGTCCACACAACCTGTCCACAATCCAAACTCCAGTTTCAGTCCACACATCTTGTCCACAATTTAAACTTCATTCCACAAATCCTGTCCACAATACAAACTTCACTCCACACATCCTGTCCACAATCCAAACTTCATTTCCAGTCCACACAACCTTTCCACAAGCCAAACTCCATTCCAAACAGCTTGTCCACAATCCAAACTTCACTCCACACATCATGTCCACAATCCAAACTTCTGTTCCAGTCCACACATCCTGTCCACAATACAAACTCCATTCCACACAGCCTGTCCACAATCCAAACTCCAGTTCCAGTCCACACAACCTGTCCACAATCCAAACTCCAGTTTTAGTCCACACATCTTGTCCACAATTTAAACTTCATTCCACAAATCCTGTCCACAATACAAACTTCACTCCACACATCCTGTACACAATCCAAACTCCAGCTTTACTCCACACATCCTGTCCACAATCTAAACTCCAGTCCACACATGCTGTCCATAGTCCAAACGCCATTCCACACATCCTGTCCACAGCCCAAACTTCACTCCACAAATCCTGCCCACAATCGAAACTCCACTCCATGCATCCTGTCCACAATCCAAACTCCACTCCACACATCCTGTCCACAATCCAAACTCCTGTCCACACATCCTGTCCACAATCCAAACTCCAGTCCACACATCGTGTCCACTATCCAAACTTCAGTTCCAGTCCACACATCCAGTCCACAATACAAACTCCATTCCACACATCCTGTCCACAATCCAAATTCCATTCCACACATCCTGTCCACAATCCAAACTCCACTCCACGCATCCTGTCCACAATCCAAACTCCACTCCACACATCGTCTCCACAATCCAAACGCCTGCCACAATCCAAACTCCAATCCACACATCGTGTACACTATCCAAACTTCAGTTCCAGTCCACACATCCTGTCCACAATCCAAACTACAGTCCACACATCCTGTCCACAATCCAAACTCCAGTTCCTGTCCACAATCCAAACTCCAGTTTCAGTCCACACATCTTGTCCACAATTTAAACTTCATTCCACAAATCCTGTCCACAATACAAACTTCACTCCACACATCCTGTCCAAAGCCCAAACTTCACTCCACAAATCCTGCCCACAATCGAAACTCCACTCCATGCATCCTGTCCACAATCCAAACTCCACTCCACACATCCTGTCCACAATCCAAACTCCTGTCCACACATCCTGTCCACAATCCAAACTCCAGTCCACACATCGTGTCCACTATCCAAACTTCAGTTCCAGTCCACACATCCAGTCCACAATACAAACTCCAGTCCACACATCCTGTTCACAATACAAACTCCAGTCCACATTTCCTGTCCACAATCCAATCTCCAGTCCACACATCCTGTCCAAAGTCCAAATTTTATTCCACAAATCCTGTCCACAATCCAAACTCCATTCCAAACAACTTGTCCACAATACAAACTCCACTCCACACAGCCTGTCCACAATCCAAACTTCAGTTACAGTCCGCACATCCTGTACACAATCCAAACTCCAGTCCACACATCCTGTCCACAATCCAAACTCCATTTCCAGTCCACACATCCTGTCCACAATACAAAATCCACTCCACACATCCTGTCCACAATCCAAACTTCAGTTTCAGTCCACAATTCCTGTCCACAATACAAAATCCACTCCACACATCCTGTCCACAATCCAAACTCCATTCCAAACAGCTTGTCCAAAATCCAAACTCCCCTCTAAACATCATGTCCAAAATACAAACTTCTGTTCCAGTCAACACATCCTGTCCACAATACAAACTCCATTCCACACATCCTGTCCACAATCCAAATTCCATTCCACACATCCTGTCCACAATCCAAACTCCACTCCACGCATCCTGTCCACAATCCAAACTCCACTCCACACATCCTCTCCACAATCCAAACGCCTGTCCACAATCCAAACTCCAGTCCACACCTCGTGTACACTATCCAAACTTCAGTTCCAGTCCACACATCCTGTCCACAATCGAAACTCCAGTCCACACATCCTGTCCACAATCCAAACTCCAGTTCCAGTCCACACAACCTGTCCACAATCCAAACTCCAGTTTCAGTCCACACATCTTGTCCACAATTTAAACTTCATTCCACAAATCCTGTCCACAATACAAACTTCACTCCACACATCCTGTCCACAATCCAAACTTCATTTCCAGTCCACACAACCTTTCCACAAGCCAAACTCCATTCCAAACAGCTTGTCCACAATCCAAACTTCACTCCACACATCATGTCCACAATCCAAACTTCTGTTCCAGTCCACACATCCTGTCCACAATACAAACTCCATTCCACACAGCCTGTCCACAATCCAAACTTCAGTTACAGTCCACACATCCTGTACACAATCCAAACTCCAGTTTTACTCCACACAGCCTGTCCACAATCTAAACTCCAGTCCACACATGCTGTCCATAGTCCAAACTCCATTCCACACATCCTGTCCACAGTCCAAACTCCACTCCACAAATCCTGCCCACAATCGAAACTCCACTCCACACATCCTGTCCACAATCCAAACGCCTGCCACAATCCAAACTCCAATCCACACATCGTGTACACTATCCAAACTTCAGTTCCAGTCCACACATCCTGTCCACAATCCAAACTACAGTCCACACATCCTGTCCACAATCCAAACTCCAGTTCCAGTCCACACAACCTGTCCACAATCCAAACTCCAGTTTCAGTCCACACATCTTGTCCACAATTTAAACTTCATTCCACAAATCCTGTCCACAATACAAACTTCACTCCACACATCCTGTCCACAATCCAAACTCCAGTTCCAGTCCACACAACCTGTCCACAATCCAAACTCCAGTTTCAGTCCACACATCTTGTCCACAATTTAAACTTCATTCCACAAATCCTGTCCACAATCCAAACTCCACTCCACACATCCTGTCCACAATCCAAACTCCTGTCCACACATCCTGTCCACAATCCAAACTCCAGTCCACACATCGTGTCCACTATCCAAACTTCAGTTCCAGTCCACACATCCAGTCCACAATACAAACTCCATTCCACACATCCTGTCCACAATCCAAATTCCATTCCACACATCCTGTCCACAATCCAAACTCCACTCCACGCATCCTGTCCACAATCCAAACTCCACTCCACACATCCTCTCCACAATCCAAACGCCTGCCACAATCCAAACTCCAATCCACACATCGTGTACACTATCCAAACTTCAGTTCCAGTCCACACATCCTGTCCACAATCCAAACTACAGTCCACACATCCTGTCCACAATCCAAACTCCAGTTCCTGTCCACAATCCAAACTCCAGTTTCAGTCCACACATCTTGTCCACAATTTAAACTTCATTCCACAAATCCTGTCCACAATACAAACTTCACTCCACACATCCTGTACACAATCCAAACTCCAGCTTTACTCCACACATCTTGTCCACAATCTAAACTCCAGTCCACACATGCTGTCCATAGTCCAAACTCCATTCCACACATCCTGTCCAAAGCCCAAACTTCACTCCACAAATCCTGCCCACAATCGAAACTCCACTCCATGCATCCTGTCCACAATCCAAACTCCACTCCACACATCCTGTCCACAATCCAAACTCCTGTCCACACATCCTGTCCACAATCCAAACTCCAGTCCACACATCGTGTCCACTATCCAAACTTCAGTTCCAGTCCACACATCCAGTCCACAATACAAACTCCAGTCCACACATCCTGTTCACAATACAAACTCCAGTCCACATTTCCTGTCCACAATCCAATCTCCAGTCCACACATCCTGTCCAAAGTCCAAATTTTATTCCACAAATCCTGTCCACAATCCAAACTCCATTCCAAACAACTTGTCCACAATACAAACTCCACTCCGCACAACCTGTCCACAATCCAAACTCCAGTACACACATCCTGTCCACAATCCAAACTCCGGTTCACACATCCTGTGCACAACCCAATCTAGATTCCACACATCCTGTCCACAGTCCAAGCTCCATTCCACACATCCTTTCCGCAAGCCAAACTCCACTCCGCACATCATGTCCACAATCCAAACTTCAGTTTCAGTCCACACATCCTGTCCACAATCAAAACTCCAGTCCACACATCCTGTCCACAATCCAAACTCCATTTCCAGTCCACACATCCTGTCCACAATCCAAACTCCATTCCAAACAGCTTGTCCACAATCCAAACTCCCCTCCAAACATCATGTCCACAATACAAACTTCTGTTCCAGTCCACACATCCTGTCCACAATACAAACTCCAGTCCACACATCCTGTTCACAATACAAACTCCAGTCCGCATTTCCTGTCCACAATCCAATCTCCAGTCCACACATCCTGTCCAAAGTCCAAACTTTATTCCACAAATCCTGTCCACAATCCAAACTCCATCCCAAACAACTTGTCCAAATACAAACTCCACTCCGCACAACCTGTCCACAATCCAAACTCCAGTACACACATCCTGTCCACAATCCAAACTCCGGTTCACACATCCTGTGCACAACCCAGTCCAGATTCCACACATCCTGCCCACTGTCCAAGCTCCATTCCACACATCCTTTCTGCAAGCCAAACTCCACTCCGCACATCATGTCCACAATCCAAACTTCAGTTTCAGTCCACACATCCTGTCCACAATCCAAACTCCAGTCCACACATCCTGTCCACAATCCAAACTCCATTTCCAGCCCACACATCCTGTCCACAATTTAAACTTCACTCCACAATTCCTGTACAGAATACAAACTCCACTCCACACATCCTGTCCACAATCCAAACTCCATTCCAAACAGCTTGTCCACAATCCAAACTCCCCTCTAAACATCATGTCCAAAATACAAACTTCTGTTCCAGTCAACACATCCTGTCCACAATACAAACTCCATTCGACACATCCTGTCCACAATCCAAATTCCATTCCACACATCCTGTCCACAATCCAAACTCCACTCCACGCATCCTGTCCACAATCCAAACTCCACTCCACACATCCTCTCCACAATCCAAACGCCTGTCCACAATCCAAACTCCAGTCCACACATCGTGTACACTATCCAAACTTCAGTTCCAGTCCACACATCCTGTCCACAATACAAACTCCATTCCACACAGCCTGTCCACAATCCAAACTTCAGTTACAGTCCACACATCCTGTACACAATCCAAACTCCAGTTTTACTCCACACAGCCTGTCCACAATCTAAACTCCAGTCCACACATGCTGTCCATAGTCCAAACTCCATTCCACACATCCTGTCCACAGTCCAAACTCCACTCCACAAATCCTGCCCACAATCGAAACTCCACTCCACACATCCTGTCCACAATCCAAACGCCTGCCACAATCCAAACTCCAATCCACACATCGTGTACACTATCCAAACTTCAGTTCCAGTCCACACATCCTGTCCACAATCCAAACTACAGTCCACACATCCTGTCCACAATCCAAACTCCAGTTCCAGTCCACACAACCTGTCCACAATCCAAACTCCAGTTTCAGTCCACACATGCTGTCCATAGTCCAAACTCCATTCCACACATCCTGTCCACAGCCCAAACTTCACTCCACAAATCCTGCCCACAATCGAAACTCCACTCCATGCATCCTGTCCACAATCCAAACTCCACTCCACACATCCTGTCCACAATGCAAACTCCTGTCCACACACCCTGTCCACAATCCAAACTCCAGTCCACACATCGTATCCACTATCCAAACTTCAGTTCCAGTCCACACATCCAGTCCACAATACAAACTCCAGTCCACACATCCTGTTCACAATACAAACTCCAGTCCACATTTCCTGTCCACAATCCAATCTCCAGTCCACACATCCTGTCCAAAGTCCAAACTTTATTCCACAAATCCTGTCCACAATCCAAACTCCATTCCAAACAACTTGTCCACAATACAAACTCCACTCCGCACAACCTGTCCACAATCCAAACTCCAGTACACACATCCTGTCCACAATCCAAACCCCGGTTCACACATCCTGTGCACAACACAATCTAGATTCCACACATCCTGTCCACAGTCCAAGCTCCATTCCACACATCCTTTCCGCAAGCCAAACTCCACTCCGCACATCATGTCCACAATCCAAACTTCAGTTTCAGTCCACACATCCTGTCCACAATCCAAACTCCAGTCCACACATCCTGTCCACAATCCAAACTCCATTTCCAGTCCACACATCCTGTCCACAATCCAAACTCCATTCCAAACAACTTGTCCACAATCCAAACTCCCCTCCAAACATCATGTCCACAATACAAACTTCTGTTCCAGTCCACACATCCTGTCCACAGTACATACTCCATTCCACACATCCTGTCCACAATCCAAATTCCATTCCACACATCCTTTTCACAAGCCAAACTCCACTTCACAAATCCTGTCCACAATCCAAACTCCACTCCACACAGCCTGTCCACAATCCAAACTTCAGTTACAGTCCGCACATCCTGTACACAATCCAAACTCCAGTCCACACATCCTGTCCACAATCCAAACTCCATTTCCAGTCCACACATCCTGTCCACAATACAAAATCCACTCCACACATCCTGTCCACAATCCAAACTTCAGTTTCAGTCCACAATTCCTGTCCACAATACAAAATCCACTCCACACATCCTGTCCACAATCCAAACTCCATTCCAAACAGCTTGTCCAAAATCCAAACTCCCCTCTAAACATCATGTCCAAAATACAAACTTCTGTTCCAGTCAACACATCCTGTCCACAATACAAACTCCATTCCACACATCCTGTCCACAATCCAAATTCCATTCCACACATCCTGTCCACAATCCAAACTCCAGTTCCAGTCCACACAACCTGTCCACAATCCAAACTCCAGTTTCAGTCCACACATCTTGTCCACAATTTAAACTTCATTCCACAAATCCTGTCCACAATACAAACTTCACTCCACACATCCTGTCCACAATCCAAACTTCATTTCCAGTCCACACAACCTTTCCACAAGCCAAACTCCATTCCAAACAGCTTGTCCACAATCCAAACTTCACTCCACACATCATGTCCACAATCCAAACTTCTGTTCCAGTCCACACATCCTGTCCACAATACAAACTCCATTCCACACAGCCTGTCCACAATCCAAACTTCAGTTACAGTCCACACATCCTGTACACAATCCAAACTCCAGTTTTACTCCACACAGCCTGTCCACAATCTAAACTCCAGTCCACACATGCTGTCCATAGTCCAAACTCCATTCCACACATCCTGTCCACAGTCCAAACTCCACTCCACAAATCCTGCCCACAATCGAAACTCCACTCCACACATCCTGTCCACAATCCAAACGCCTGCCACAATCCAAACTCCAATCCACACATCGTGTACACTATCCAAACTTCAGTTCCAGTCCACACATCCTGTCCACAATCCAAACTACAGTCCACACATCCTGTCCACAATCCAAACTCCAGTTCCAGTCCACACAACCTGTCCACAATCCAAACTCCAGTTTCAGTCCACACATCTTGTCCACAATTTAAACTTCATTCCACAAATCCTGTCCACAATACAAACTTCACTCCACACATCCTGTACACAATCCAAACTCCAGCTTTACTCCACACATCCTGTCCACAATCTAAACTCCAGTCCACACATGCTGTCCATAGTCCAAACTCCATTCCACACATCCTGTCCACAGCCCAAACTTCACTCCACAAATCCTGCCCACAATCGAAACTCCACTCCATGCATCCTGTCCACAATCCAAACTCCACTCCACACATCCTGTCCACAATCCAAACTCCTGTCCACACATCCTGTCCACAATCCAAACTCCAGTCCACACATCGTGTCCACTATCCAAACTTCAGTTCCAGTCCACACATCCAGTCCACAATACAAACTCCATTCCACACATCCTGTCCACAATCCAAATTCCATTCCACACATCCTGTCCACAATCCAAACTCCACTCCACGCATCCTGTCCACAATCCAAACTCCACTCCACACATCCTCTCCACAATCCAAAAGCCTGTCCACAATCCAAACTCCAGTCCACACATCGTGTACACTATCCAAACTTCAGTTCCAGTCCACACATCCTGTCCACAATCGAAACTCCAGTCCACACATCCTGTCCACAATCCAAACTCCAGTTCCAGTCCACACAACCTGTCCACAATCCAAACTCCAGTTTCAGTCCACACATCTTGTCCACAATTTAAACTTCATTCCACAAATCCTGTCCACAATACAAACTTCACTCCACACATCCTGTCCACAATCCAAACTTCATTTCCAGTCCACACAACCTTTCCACAAGCCAAACTCCATTCCAAACAGCTTGTCCACAATCCAAACTTCACTCCACACATCATGTCCACAATCCAAACTTCTGTTCCAGTCCACACATCCTGTCCACAATACAAACTCCATTCCACACAGCCTGTCCACAATCCAAACTTCAGTTACAGTCCACACATCCTGTACACAATCCAAACTCCAGTTTTACTCCACACAGCCTGTCCACAATCTAAACTCCAGTCCACACATGCTGTCCATAGTCCAAACTCCATTCCACACATCCTGTCCACAGTCCAAACTCCACTCCACAAATCCTGCCCACAATCGAAACTCCACTCCACACATCCTGTCCACAATCCAAACGCCTGCCACAATCCAAACTCCAATCCACACATCGTGTACACTATCCAAACTTCAGTTCCAGTCCACACATCCTGTCCACAATCCAAACTACAGTCCACACATCCTGTCCACAATCCAAACTCCAGTTCCAGTCCACACAACCTGTCCACAATCCAAACTCCAGTTTCAGTCCACACATCTTGTCCACAATTTAAACTTCATTCCACAAATCCTGTCCACAATACAAACTTCACTCCACACATCCTGTACACAATCCAAACTCCAGCTTTACTCCACACATCCTGTCCACAATCTAAACTCCAGTCCACACATGCTGTCCATAGTCCAAACTCCATTCCACACATCCTGTCCACAGCCCAAACTTCACTCCACAAATCCTGCCCACAATCGAAACTCCACTCCATGCATCCTGTCCACAATCCAAACTCCACTCCACACATCCTGTCCACAATCCAAACTCCTGTCCACACATCCTGTCCACAATCCAAACTCCAGTCCACACATCGTGTCCACTATCCAAACTTCAGTTCCAGTCCACACATCCAGTCCACAATACAAACTCCATTCCACACATCCTGTCCACAATCCAAATTCCATTCCACACATCCTGTCCACAATCCAAACTCCACTCCACGCATCCTGTCCACAATCCAAACTCCACTCCACACATCCTCTCCACAATCCAAACGCCTGTCCACAATCCAAACTCCAGTCCACACATCGTGTACACTATCCAAACTTCAGTTCCAGTCCACACATCCTGTCCACAATCGAAACTCCAGTCCACACATCCTGTCCACAATCCAAACTCCAGTTCCAGTCCACACAACCTGTCCACAATCCAAACTCCAGTTTCAGTCCACACATCTTGTCCACAATTTAAACTTCATTCCACAAATCCTGTCCACAATACAAACTTCACTCCACACATCCTGTCCACAATCCAAACTTCATTTCCAGTCCACACAACCTTTCCACAAGCCAAACTCCATTCCAAACAGCTTGTCCACAATCCAAACTTCACTCCACACATCATGTCCACAATCCAAACTTCTGTTCCAGTCCACACATCCTGTCCACAATACAAACTCCATTCCACACAGCCTGTCCACAATCCAAACTTCAGTTACTGTCCACACATCCTGTACACAATCCAAACTCCAGTTTTACTCCACACAGCCTGACCACAATCTAAACTCCAGTCCACACATGCTGTCCATAGTCCAAACTCAATTCCACACATCCTGTCCACAGTCCAAACTCCACTCCACAAATCCTGCCCACAATCGAAACTCCACTCCACACATCCTGTCCACAATCCAAACGCCTGCCACAATCCAAACTCCAATCCACACATCGTGTACACTATCCAAACTTCAGTTCCAGTCCACACATCCTGTCCACAATCCAAACTACAGTCCACACATCCTGTCCACAATCCAAACTCCAGTTCCAGTCCACACAACCTGTCCACAATCCAAACTCCAGTTTCAGTCCACACATCTTGTCCACAATTTAAACTTCATTCCACAAATCCTGTCCACAATACAAACTTCACTCCACACATCCTGTACACAATCCAAACTCCAGCTTTACTCCACACATCCTGTCCACAATCTAAACTACAGTCCACACATGCTGTCCATAGTCCAAACTCCATTCCACACATCCTGTCCACAGCCCAAACTTCACTCCACAAATCCTGCCCACAATCGAAACTCCACTCCATGCATCCTGTCCACAATCCAAACTCCACTCCACACATCCTGTCCACAATCCAAACTCCTGTCCACACATCCTGTCCACAATCCAAACTCCAGTCCACACATCGTGTCCACTATCCAAACTTCAGTTCCAGTCCACACATCCAGTCCACAATACAAACTCCAGTCCACACATCCTGTTCACAATACAAACTCCAGTCCACATTTCCTGTCCACAATCCAATCTCCAGTCCACACATCCTGTCCAAAGTCCAAATTTTATTCCACAAATCCTGTCCACAATCCAAACTCCATTCCTAACAACTTGTCCACAATACAAACTCCACTCCGCAAAACCTGTCCACAATCCAAACTCCAGTACACACATCCTGTCCACAATCCAAACTCCGGTTCACACATCCTGTGCACAACACAATCTAGATTCCACACATCCTGTCCACAGTCCAAGCTCCATTCCACACATCCTTTCCGCAAGCCAAACTCCACTCCGCACATCATGTCCACAATCCAAACTTCAGTTTCAGTCCACACATCCTGTCCACAATCCAAACTCCAGTCCACACATCCTGTCCACAATCCAAACTCCATTTCCAGTCCACACATCCTGTCCACAATCCAAACTCCATTCCAAACAGCTTGTCCACAATCCAAACTCCCCTCGAAACATCATGTCCACAATACAAACTTCTGTTCCAGTCCACACATCCTGTCCACAATACAAACTCCAGTCCACACATCCTGTTCACAATACAAACTCCAGTCCACATTTCCTGTCCACAATCCAATCTCCAGTCCACACATCCTGTCCAAAGTCCAAACTTTATTACACAAATCCTGTCCACAATCCAAACTCCATCCCAAACAACTTGTCCAAATACAAACTCCACTCCGCACAACCTGTCCACAATCCAAACTCCAGTACACACATCCTGTCCACAATCCAAACTCCGGTTCACACATCCTGTGCACAACCCAGTCCAGATTCCACACATCCTGCCCACTGTCCAAGCTCCATTCCACACATCCTTTCCGCAAGCCAAACTCCACTCCGCACATCATGTCCACAATCCAAACTTCAGTTTCAGTCCACACATCCTGTCCACAATCCAAACTCCAGTCCACACATCCTGTCCACAATCCAAACTCCATTTCCAGTCCACACATCCTGTCCACAATTTAAACTTCACTCCACAAATCCTGTACAGAATACAAACTCCACTCCACACATCCTGTCCACAATCCAAACTCCATTCCAAACAGCTTGTCCACAATCCAAACTCCCCTCTAAACATCATGTCCAAAATACAAACTTCTGTTCCAGTCAACACATCCTGTCCACAATACAAACTCCATTCCACACATCCTGTCCACAATCCAAATTCCATTCCACATATCCTGTCCACAATCCAAACTCCACTCCACGCATCCTGTCCACAATCCAAACTCCACTCCACACATCCTCTCCACAATCCAAACGCCTGTCCACAATCCAAACTCCAGTCCACACATAGTGTACACTATCCAAACTTCAGTTCCAGTCCACACATCCTGTCCACAATACAAACTCCATTCCACACAGCCTGTCCACAATCCAAACTTCAGTTACAGTCCACACATCCTGTACACAATCCAAACTCCAGTTTTACTCCCCACAGCCTGTCCACAATCTAAACTCAAGTCCACACATGCTGTCCATAGTCCAAACTCCATTCCACACATCCTGTCCACAGTCCAAACTCCACTCCACAAATCCTGCCCACAATCGAAACTCCACTCCACACATCCTGTCCACAATCCAAACGCCTGCCACAATCCAAACTCCAATCCACACATCGTGTACACTATCCAAACTTCAGTTCCAGTCCACACATCCTGTCCACAATCCAAACTACAGTCCACACATCCTGTCCACAATCCAAACTCCAGTTCCAGTCCACACAACCTGTCCACAATCCAAACTCCAGTTTCAGTCCACACATCTTGTCCACAATTTAAACTTCATTCCACAAATCCTGTCCACAATACAAACTTCACTCCACACATCCTGTACACAATCCAAACTCCAGCTTTACTCCACACATCCTGTCCACAATCTAAACTCCAGTCCACACATGCTGTCCATAGTCCAAACTCCATTCCACACATCCTGTCCACAGCCCAAACTTCACTCCACAAATCCTGCCCACAATCGAAACTCCACTCCATGCATCCTGTCCACAATCCAAACTCCACTCCACACATCCTGTCCACAATGCAAACTCCTGTCCACACATCCTGTCCACAATCCAAACTCCAGTCCACACATCGTGTCCACTATCCAAACTTCAGTTCCAGTCCACACATCCAGTCCACAATACAAACTCCAGTCCACACATCCTGTTCACAATACAAACTCCAGTCCACATTTCCTGTCCACAATCCAATCTCCAGTCCACACATCCTGTCCAAAGTCCAAACTTTATTCCACAAATCCTGTCCACAATCCAAACTCCATTCCAAACAACTTGTCCACAATACAAACTCCACTCCGCACAACCTGTCCACAATCCAAACTCCAGTACACACATCCTGTCCACAATCCAAACTCCACTCCACACATCCTGTGCACAACCCAATCTAGATTCATCACATCCTGTCCACAGTCCAAGCTCCATTCCACACATCCTTTCCGCAAGCCAAACTCCACTCCGCACATCATGTCCACAATCCAAACTTCAGATTCAGTCCACACATCCTGTCCACAATCCAAACTCCAGTCCACACATCCTGTCCACAATCCATACTCCATTTCCAGTCCACACATCCTGTCCACAATCCAAACTCCATTACAAACAGCTTGTCCACAATCCAAACTCCCCTCCAAACATCATGTCCACAATACAAACTTCTGTTCCAGTCCGCACATCCTGTCCACAGTACAAACTCCATTCCACACATCCTGTCCACAATCCAAATTCCATTCCACACATCCTTTTCACAAGCCAAACTCCACTTCACAAATCCTGTCCACAATCCAAACTCCACTCCACACAGCCTGTCCACAATCGAAACTTCAGTTACAGTTCACACATCCTGTACACAATCCAAACTCCAGTCCACACATCCTGTCCACAATCCAAACTCCATTTCCAGTCCACTCATCCTGTCCACAATACAAAATCCACTCCACACATCCTGCCCACTGTCCAAGCTCCATTCCACACATCCTTTCCGCAAGCCAAACTCCACTCCGCACATCATGTCCACAATCCAAACTTCAGTTTCAGTCCACACATCCTGTCCACAATCCAAACTCTAGTCCACACATCCTGTCCACAATCCAAACTCCATTTCCAGTCCACACATCCTGTCCACAATTTAAACTTCACTCCACAAATCCTGTACAGAATACAAACTCCACTCCACACATCCTGTCCACAATCCAAACTCCATTCCAAACAGCTTGTCCACAATCCAAACTCCCCTCTAAACATCATGTCCAAAATACAAACTTCTGTTCCAGTCAACACATCCTGTCCACAATACAAACTCCATTCCACACATCCTGTCCACAATCCAAATTCCATTCCACATATCCTGTCCACAATCCAAACTCCACTCCACGCATCCTGTCCACAATCCAAACTCCACTCCACACATCCTCTCCACAATCCAAACGCCTGTCCACAATCCAAACTCCAGTCCACACATAGTGTACACTATGCAAACTTCAGTTCCAGTCCACACATCCTGTCCACAATACAAACTCCATTCCACACAGCCTGTCCACAATCCAAACTTCAGTTACAGTCCACACATCCTGTACACAATCCAAACTCCAGTTTTACTCCACACAGCCTGTCCACAATCTAAACTCCAGTCCACACATGCTGTCCATAGTCCAAACTCCATTCCACACATCCTGTCCACAGTCCAAACTCCACTCCACAAATCCTGCCCACAATCGAAACTCCACTCCACACATCCTGTCCACAATCCAAACGCCTGCCACAATCCAAACTCCAATCCACACATCGTGTACACTATCCAAACTTCAGTTCCAGTCCACACATCCTGTCCACAATCCAAACTACAGTCCACACATCCTGTCCACAATCCAAACTCCAGTTCCAGTCCACACAACCTGTCCACAATCCAAACTCCAGTTTCAGTCCGCACATCTTGTCCACAATTTAAACTTCATTCCACAAATCCTGTCCACAATACAAACTTCACTCCACACATCCTGTACACAATCCAAACTCCAGCTTTACTCCACACATCCTGTCCACAATCTAAACTCCAGTCCACACATGCTGTCCATAGTCCAAACTCCATTCCACACATCCTGTCCACAGCCCAAACTTCACTCCACAAATCCTGCCCACAATCGAAACTCCACTCCATGCATCCTGTCCACAATCCAAACTCCACTCCACACATCCTGTCCACAATGCAAACTCCTGTCCACACATCCTGTCCACAATCCAAACTCCAGTCCACACATCGTGTCCACTATCCAAACTTCAGTTCCAGTCCACACATCCAGTCCACAATACAAACTCCAGTCCACACATCCTGTTCACAATACAAACTCCAGTCCACATTTCCTGTCCACAATCCAATCTCCAGTCCACACATCCTGTCCAAAGTCCAAACTTTATTCCACAAATCCTGTCCACAATCCAAACTCCATTCCAAACAACTTGTCCACAATACAAACTCCACTCCGCACAACCTGTCCACAATCCAAACTCCAGTACACACATCCTGTCCACAATCCAAACTCCCCTCCAAACATCATGTCCACAATACAAACTTCTGTTCCAGTCCACACATCCTGTCCACAGTACAAACTCCATTCCACACATTCTGTCCACAATCCAAATTCCATTCCACACATCCTTTTCACAAGCCAAACTCCACTTCACAAATCCTGTCCACAATCCAAACTCCACTCCACACAGCCTGTCCACAATCCAAACTTCAGTTACAGTTCACACATCCTGTACACAATCCAAACTCCAGTCCACACATCCTGTCCACAATCCAAACTCCATTTCCAGTCCACTCATCCTGTCCACAATACAAAATCCACTCCACACATCCTGTTCACAATCCAAACTTCAGTTTCAGTCCACAATTCCTGTCCACAATACAAAATCCACTCCACACATCCTGTCCACAATCCAAACTCCATTCCAAACAGCTTGTCCACAATCCAAACTCCCCTCCAAACATCATGTCCACAATACAAACTTCTGTTCCAGTCCACACATCCTGTCCACAATACAAACTCCATTCCAAACATCCTGTCCACAATCCAAATTCCATTCCACACATCCTTTTCACAAGCCAAACTCCACTCCACACATCATGTCCACAATCCAAACTCCACTCCACACAGCCTGTCCACAATCCAAACTTCAGTTAAAGTCCACACATCCTGTACACAATCCAAACTCCAGTTTTACTCCACACAGCCTGTCCACAATCTAAACTCCAGTCCACACATGCTGTCCATAGTCCAAACTCCATTCCACACATCCTGTCCACAGTCCAAACTCCACTCCACACATCCTGTCCACAATTCAAACACCACTCCGCACATCCTGTCCACATCCAAACTCCAGTCCACACATCGTGTACACTATCCAAACTTCAGTTCCAGTCCACACATCCTGTCCACAATCCAAACTCCAGTTCCAGTCCACACAACCTGTCCACAATCCAAACTCCAGTTTCAGTCCACACATCTTGTCCACAATTTAAACGTCATTCCACAAATCCTGTACACAATACAAACTTCACTCCACACATCCTGTCCACAATCCAAACTTCATTTCCAGTCCAGACATCCTGTCCACAATACAAACTCCAGTCCCCACATCCTGTCCACAATCCAAACACCAGTCCACACATCCTGTCCACAATACAAACTCCAGTCCCCACATCCTGTCCACAATCCAAACACCAGTCCACAAATCCTGTCCACAATCCAAACTCCACTCCACACAGCCTGTCCAAAGTCCAAACTTTATTCCACAAATCCTGTCCACAATCCAAACTCCATTCCAAACAACTTGTCCACAATACAAACTCCACTCCGCACAACCTGTCCACAATCCAAACTCCAGAACACACATCCTGTCCACAATCCAAACTCCGGTTCACACATCCTGTCCACAACCCAATCTAGAGTCCACACATCCTGTCTACAGTCCAAGCTATATTCCACACATCCTTTCCGCAAGCCAAACTCCACTCCGCACATCATGTCCACAATCCAAACTTCAGTTTCAGTCCACACATCCTGTCCACAATCCAAACTCCAGTCCACACATCCTGTCCACAATCTAAACTCCATTTCCAGTCCACACATCCTGTCCACAATTTAAACTTCACTCCACAAATCCTGTCCACAATACAAAATCCACTCCACATATCCTGTCCACAATCCAAATTCCATTCCACACATCCTTTCCACAATCCGAACTCCACTCCACGCATCCTGTCCACAATCCAAACTCCACTCCACAAATCCTGCCCACAATACAAACTCCACTCCACACAACCTGCCCATTATCCAAACTCCACTCCACACATTTGTCCACAATCCAAACTCCGGTGCACACATCCTGTCCACAATCCAATCTGGAGTCCACACATCCTGTCCACAGTCCAAACACCATTCCACACATCCTGTCCACAGTCCAAACTCCACTCCACACATCCTGTCCACAATCCAAACTCCACTCCGCACATCCTGTCCACAATCCAAACTCCAGTCCACACATCGTGTACACTATCCAAACTTCAGTTCCAGTCCACACATCCTGTCCACAATCCAAACTCCAGTCCACACATCCTGTCCACAATCCAAACTCCAGTTCCAGTCCACACAACCTGTCCACAATCCAAACTCCAGTTTCAGTCCACACATCTTGTCCACAATTTAAACTTCATTCCACAAATCCTGTCCACAATACAAACTTCACTCCACACATCCTGTCCACAATCCAAACATCATTTCCAGTCCAGACATCCTGTCCACAATACAAACTCCAGTCCCCACATCCTGTCCACAATCCAAACACCAGTCCACACATCCTGTCCACAATACAAACTCCAGTCCCCACATCCTGTCCACAATCCAAACACCGGTCCACAAATCCTGTCCACAATCCAAACTCCACTCCACACAGCCTGTCCAAAGTCCAAACTTTATTCCACAAATCCTGTCCACAATCCAAACTCCATTCCAAACAACTTGCCCACAATACAAACTCCACTCCGCACAACCTGTCCACAATCCAAACTCCAGAACACACATCCTGTCCACAACCCAATCTAGAGTCCACACATCCTGTCTACAGTCCAAGCTCCATTCCACACATCCTTTCCGCAAGCCAAACTCCACTCCGCACATCATGTCCACAATCCAAACTTCAGTTTCAGTCCACACATCCTGTCCACAATCCAAACTCCAGTCCACACATCCTGTCCACAATCTAAACTCCATTTCCAGTCCACACATCCTGTCCACAATTTAAACTTCACTCCACAAATCCTGTCCACAATACAAAATCCACTCCACAAATCCTGTCCACAATCCAAATTCCAGTTCCACTCCACAAATCCTGTCCAAAATAGAAAATCCACTCCACACATCCTGTCCACAATCCAAACTCCATTCCAAACAGCTTGTCCACAATCCAAACTCCCCTCCAAACATCATGTCCACAATACAAACTTCTGTTCCAGTCCACACATCCTGTCCACAATACAAACTCCATTCCAAACATCCTGTCCACAATCCAAATTCCATTCCACACATCCTTTTCACAAGCCAAACTCCACTCCACACATCATGTCCACAATCCAAACTCCACTCCACACAGCCTGTCCACAATCCAAACTTCAGTTAAAGTCCACACATCCTGTACACAATCCAAACTCCAGTTTTACTCCACCCAGCCTGTCCACAATCTAAACTCCAGTCCACACATGCTGTCCATAGTCCAAACTCCATTCCACACATCCTGTCCACAGTCCAAACTCCACTCCACACATCCTGTCCACAATTCAAACACCACTCCGCACATCCTGTCCACATCCAAACTCCAGTCCACACATCGTGTACACTATCCAAACTTCAGTTCCAGTCCACACATCCTGTCCACAATCCAAACTCCAGTTCCAGTCCACACAACCTGTCCACAATCCAAACTCCAGTTTCAGTCCACACATCTTGTCCACAATTTAAACGTCATTCCACAAATCCTGTACACAATACAAACTTCACTCCACACATCCTGTCCACAATCCAAACTTCATTTCCAGTCCAGACATCCTGTCCACAATACAAACTCCAGTCCCCACATCCTGTCCACAATCCAAACACCAGTCCACACATCCTGTCCACAATACAAACTCCAGTCCCCACATCCTGTCCACAATCCAAACACCAGTCCACAAATCCTGTCCACAATCCAAACTCCACTCCACACAGCCTGTCCAAAGTCCAAACTTTATTCCACAAATCCTGTCCACAATCCAAACTCCCTTCCAAACAACTTGTCCACAATACAAACTCCACTCCGCACAACCTGTCCACAATCCAAACTCCAGAACACACATCCTGTCCACAATCCAAACTCCGGTTCACACATCCTGTCCACAACCCAATCTAGAGTCCACACATCCTGTCTACAGTCCAAGCTCCATTCCACACATCCTTTCCGCAAGCCAAACTCCACTCCGCACATCATGTCCACAATCCAAACTTCAGTTTCAGTCCACACATCCTGTCCACAATCCAAACTCCAGTCCACACATCCTGTCCACAATCTAAACTCCATTTCCAGTCCACACATCCTGTCCACAATTTAAACTTCACTCCACAAATCCTGTCCACAATACAAAATCCACTCCACATATCCTGTCCACAATCCAAATTCCATTCCACACATCCTTTCCACAATCCGAACTCCACTCCACGCATCCTGTCCACAATCCAAACTCCACTCCACAAATCCTGCCCACAATACAAACTCCACTCCACACAACCTGCCCATTATCCAAACTCCACTCCACACATTTGTCCACAATCCAAACTCCGGTGCACACATCCTGTCCACAATCCAATCTGGAGTCCACACATCCTGTCCACAGTCCAAACACCATTCCACACATCCTGTCCACAGTCCAAACTCCACTCCACACATCCTGTCCACAATCCAAACTCCACTCCGCACATCCTGTCCACAATCCAAACTCCAGTCCACACATCGTGTACACTATCCAAACTTCAGTTCCAGTCCACACATCCTGTCCACAATCCAAACTCCAGTCCACACATCCTGTCCACAATCCAAACTCCAGTTCCAGTCCACACAACCTGTCCACAATCCAAACTCCAGTTTCAGTACACACATCTTGTCCACAATTTAAACTTCATTCCACAAATCCTGTCCACAATACAAACTTCACTCCACACATCCTGTCCACAATCCAAACATCATTTCCAGTCCAGACATCCTGTCCACAATACAAACTCCAGTCCCCACATCCTGTCCACAATCCAAACACCAGTCCACACATCCTGTCCACAATACAAACTCCAGTCCCCACATCCTGTCCACAATCCAAACACCGGTCCACAAATCCTGTCCACAATCCAAACTCCACTCCACACAGCCTGTCCAAAGTCCAAACTTTATTCCACAAATCCTGTCCACAATCCAAACTCCATTCCAAACAACTTGCCCACAATACAAACTCCACTCCGCACAACCTGTCCACAATCCAAACTCCAGAACACACATCCTGTCCACAACCCAATCTAGAGTCCACACATCCTGTCTACAGTCCAAGCTCCATTCCACACATCCTTTCCGCAAGCCAAACTCCACTCCGCACATCATGTCCACAATCCAAACTTCAGTTTCAGTCCACACATCCTGTCCACAATCCAAACTCCAGTCCACACATCCTGTCCACAATCTAAACTCCATTTCCAGTCCACACATCCTGTCCACAATTTAAACTTCACTCCACAAATCCTGTCCACAATACAAAATCCACTCCACACATCCTGTCCACAATCCAAATTCCATTCCACACATCCTTTTCACAATCCGAACGTCACTCCACGCATCCTGTCCTCAATCCAAACTCCACTCCACAAATCCTGCCCACAATACAAACTCCACTCCACACAACCTGCCCATTCCAAACTCCACTCCACACATTTGTCCACAATCCAAACTCCGGTGCACACATCCTGTCCACAATCCAATCTGGAGTCCACACATCCTGTCCACAGTCCAAACACCATTCCACACATCCTTTCCACAAGCCAAACTCCACTCCACACTGCCTGTACACAATCCAAACTCCACTCCACACATCCTGTACACAATCCAAAATCCATTTCGCACATCCTCTGCACATGCCAAATTCCACTCCACAAATCCTGTCCACAATCCAAACTTAAGTTCCAGTCCACACATCCTGTCCACAATACAAACTCCATTCCACACATCCTGTCCACAATCCAAAATCCATTCCGCACATCCTCTCCACATGCCAAATTCCACTCCACAAATCCTGTCCACAATCCAACGTGCACTCCACACATCATGTCCACAATCCAAACTTCAGTTTCAGTCCACACATCCTGTCCACAATCCAAAATCCTGCCAACACATCGTGTCCACAATCCAAACTCCAGTCCACACATCCTGTCCACAACCCAAACTCCAGTTCCATTCCACACATCCTGTCCACAATCCAAATTCCATTCCACACATCCTTTCCACAAGCCAACCTCCACTTCACATATCCTGTCCACACTCCAAACTCCACTCCACACATCCTGTCCACAATCCAAACTCCAGCTTTACTCCACACATCCTGTCCACAGTCCAAACTCCATTCCACACAATCTGTCCACAGTCCAAACTCCACTCCACAAATCGTGTCCACAAACCAAATACCACTCCACGCATCCTGTCCACAATCCAAACTCCACTCCACACATCCTGTCCACAATGCAATCTCCACTTCCAGTCCACACATCCTGTCCACAATCCAAACTCCAGATCCAGTCCACACATCCTGTCCACAATCCAAACTTCACTCCATAAATCCTGTCCACAATACAAACTCCACTCCACACAGCCTGTCCACAATCCAAACTCCAGTCCACACCTCCTGTCCACAATCCAATCTCCAGTCCACACATCCTGTTCACAGTTCAAACTCCATTCCACACATCCTTTCCACAAGCCAAACTCCACTCCACACAGCCTGTCCACAATCCAAACTTCACTGCACACATCATGTCCACTATCCAAACTTCAGGACCAGTCCAGACATCCTGTCCACAATACAAACTGAAGTCCACACATCCTGTCCACAATCCAAACTCCAGTCCAGACATCCTGTCCACAATCCAATCTCCACTCCACACATCCTGTCCACAATCCAAACTCCATTCCAAACAACTTGTCCACAATACAAACTCCGCTCCACACAACCTGCCCATTATCCAAGCTCCACTCCACACATTTGTCCACAATCCAAACTCCGGTGCACACATCCTGTCCACAATCCAATCTGGAGTCCACACGTCCTGTCCACAGTCCAAACACCATTCCACACATCCTTTCCACAAGCCAAACTCCACTCCACACAGCCTGTCCACAATCCAAACTCCACTCCACACATCCTGTCCACAATCCAAAATCCATTCCGCACATCCTCTCCACATGCCAAATTCCACTCCACAAATCCTGTCCACAATCCAAACTTAAGTTCCAGTCCACACATCCTGTCCACAATACAAACTCCATTCCACACATCCTGTCCACAATCCAAAATCCATTCCGCACATCCTCTCCACATGCCAAATTCCACTCCACAAATCCTGTCCACAATCCAAAGTGCACTCCACACAGCCTGTCCACAATCCAAACTCCACTCCACACATCATGTCCACAATCCAAACTTCAGTTTCAGTCCACACATCCTGTCCACAATCCAAAATCCTGTCAACACATCGTGTCCACAATCCAAACTCCAGTCCACACATCCTGTCCACAACCCAAACTCCAGTTCCATTCCACACATCCTGTCCACAATCCAAATTCCATTCCACACATCCTTTCCACAAGCCAAACTCCAGCTTTACTCCACACATCCTGTCCACAGTCCAAACTCCATTCCACACATCCTGTCCACAGTCAAAACTCCACTCCACAAATCGTGTCCACAAACCAAATACCACTCCACGCATCCTGTCCACAATCCAAACTCCACTCTACACATCTTGTACACAATGCAATCTCCAGTTCCAGTCCACACATCCTGTCCACAATCCAAACTCCAGATCCAGTCCACACATCCTGTCCACAATCCAAACTTCACTCCATAAATCCTGTCCACAATACAAACTCCACTCCACACATCCTGTCCACAATCCAAACTCCAGTCCACACCTCCTGTCCACAATCCAATCTCCGGTCCACACATCCTGTCCACAGTTCAAACTCCATTCCACACATCCTTTCCACAAGCCAAACTCCACTCCACACAGCCTGTCCACAATCCAAACTTCACTGCACACATCATGTCCACTATCCAAACTTCAGCACCAGTCCAGACATCCTGCCCACAATACAAACTGAAGTCCACACATCCTGTCCACAATCCAAACTCCAATCCAGACATTCTGTCCACAATCCAATCTCCAGTCCACACATCCTGTCCACTGTCCAAACTCAATTCCACACATCCTTTCCACAAGCCGAACTCCAATCCACAAATCCTGTCCACAATCGAAACTCCATTCCAAACAACTTGTCCACAATCCAAACTCCACTCCACACATCATGTCCACAATCCAAACTTCTGTTCCAGTCCACACATCTTGTCCTCAATCCAAATTCCAGTCCACACATCCGGTCCACAATCCAAACTCGAGTCCACACATCTTGTCCACTGTCCAAACTCCATTCCACACATCCTGTCCACAGTCGAAACTCCATTCCACACATCCTGTCCACAATCCAGACTCCATTCCACATATCCTGTCCACAATCCAAACTCCACTCCACACATCCTGTCCGCAATCCAAACTGCAGCTCATCTCCGCACATCCTGCCCACAATCCAATCTCTAGCTTTACTCCACACATCCTGTCCACAATCCAAACTCCAATCCACAAATCCTGTCCACAATCCAAGCTCCATTCCGCACAGGCCGTCCACAGGCCAAACTCCACTCGACATTCCAAACTCCAGATCAACTCCACACATCGTGTCCACAAACCAAATTCCGCTCCACCCATCCTGCCAAAATCCAAACTCCAGTCCACACATCCTGTCCACAATCCAAACTCCAGTTCCAGTCCACACATCCTGTCCACAATCCAAACTTCACTCCACAAATCCTGTCCACAATCCAAACTTCACTCCACAAATCCTGTCCACAAGGCAACCTCCACTGCACAAATCCTGTCCACAATCCAAACTCTACTCCACACATTCTGTCCACAACCAAAACTTCACTCCACAAATCCTGTCCACAATACAGACTCCTCTCCACACAGCTTGTCCACAATCCAAACTCCACTCCACACATCCTGTCCACAATCCAAGCTCCAGTCCACACAGGCTGTCCACAATCCAAACTCTAGTCCACACATCCTGTCCACAATCCAAACTCCAGTCCACACATCCTGTCGACATTCCATTCTCCATTTCACACATCCTGTTCACAATCCAAACTCCACTCCACACATCCTGTCCAGAATCCAAACTCCAGCTCGACTCCACATATCCTGTCCGCAGTCCAAACTCCATTCCACACATCCTGTCTGCTATCCAAACTCTAGTCCACACATCCTGTCCATAATCCAAACTCCGCTCCACACATCCTATACACAATACAAACTCCACTCCACGCATCCTGTCCACAATCCAAACTCTAGTCCACAAATCCTGACCACAATCCAAACTCCAGCTTGAATTCACACATCCTGTCCACAATCCAGACTCCATTCCACATATCCTGTCCACAATCCAAACTCCACTCCACACATCCTGTCCGCAATCCAAACTCCACCCCACACATCGTGTCCACAATCCAAACTGCAGTCCACACATCCTGTCCACAGTCCAAATTCCATTCCACACATCCTTTACACAAGCCAAACTCCAATCCACAAATCCTGTCCACAATCCAAACTCCATTCCGCACAGGCCGTCCACAGGCCAAACTCCACTCGACATTCCAAACTCCAGATCAACTCCACACATCGTGTCCACAAACCAAATTCCGCTAGACCCATCCTGCCAAAATCCAAACTCCAGTCCACACATCCTGTCCACAATCCAAACTCCGGTTCCAGTCCACACATCCTGTCCACAATCCAAACTTCACTCCACAAATCCTGTCCACAAGGCAACCTCCACTGCACAAATCCTGTCCACAATCCAAACTCTACTCCACACATCCTGTCCACAACCCAAACTTCACTCCACAAATCCTGTCCACAATACAAACTCCTCTCCACACAGCTTGTCCACAATCCAAACTCCACTCCACACATCCTGTCCACAATCCAAGCTCCAGTCCACACATCCTGTCCACAATCCAAACTCCAGTCCACACATCCTGTCGACATTCCATTCTCCATTTCACACATCCTGTTCACAATCCAAACTCCACTCCACACGTCCTGTCCAGAATCCAAACTCCAGCTCGACTCCACATATCCTGTCCGCAGTCCAAACTCCATTCCACACATCCTGTCTGCTATCCAAACTCTAGTCCACACATCCTATCCACAATCCAAACTCCACTCCACGCATCCTGTCCACAATCCAAACTCTAGTCCACAAATCCTGTCCACAATCCAAACTCCAGCTTGAATTCACACATCCTGTCCACAATCCAGACTCCATTCCACATATCCTGTCCACAATCCAAACTCCACTCCACACATCCTGTCCGCAATCCAAACTGCAGCTCATCTCCGCACATCCTGCCCACAATCCAATCTCTAGCTTTACTCCACACATCCTGTCCACAATCCAAACTCCAGTCCACACATCCTGTCCACAATCCAAACTCCATTCCGCACATGCAGTCCACAGGCCAAACTCCACTCCACAAATCCTGTCAACAATCCAAACTTCAGTCCACACATCCTGTCCAAAATCCAAATTCCAGTTCCAGTCCACATGTCCTGTCCACAATCTAAACTCCAGTTCCAGTCCACAAATCCTGTCCACAATCCAAATTCCAGTTCCACTCCACAAATCCTGTCCAAAATAGAAAATCCACTCCACACATCCTGTCCACAATCCAAACTCCATTCCAAACAGCTTGTCCACAATCCAAACTCCCCTCTAAACATCATGTCCAAAATACAAACTTCTGTTCCAGTCCACACATCCTGCCCACAATACAAACTCCATTCCACACATCCTGTCCACAATCCAAATTCCATTCCACACATCCTGTCCACAATCCAAACTCCACTCCACGTATCCTGTCCACAATCCAAACTCCACTCCACACATCCTGTCCACAATCCAAACGCCTGTCCACAATCCAAACTCCAGTCCACACATCGTGTACAATATCCAAACTTCAGTTCCTGTCCACACATCCTGTCCACAATCCAAACTCCAGTCCACACATCCTGTCCACAATCCAAACTCCAGCTTGAATTCACACATCCTGTCCACAATCCAGACTCCATTCCACATATCCTGTCCACAATCCAAACTCCACTCCACACATCCTGTCCGCAATCCAAACTCCACCCCACACATCGTGTCCACAATCCAAACTGCAGTCCACACATCCTGTCCACAGTCCAAATTCCATTCCACACATCCTTTACACAAGCCAAACTCCAATCCACAAATCCTGTCCACAATCCAAACTCCATTCCGCACAGGCCGTCCACAGGCCAAACTCCACTCGACATTCCAAACTCCAGATCAACTCCACACATCGTGTCCACAAACCAAATTCCGCTAGACCCATCCTGCCAAAATCCAAACTCCAGTCCACACATCCTGTCCACAATCCAAACTCCGGTTCCAGTCCACACATCCTGTCCACAATCCAAACTTCACTCCACAAATCCTGTCCACAAGGCAACCTCCACTGCACAAATCCTGTCCACAATCCAAACTCTACTCCACACATCCTGTCCACAACCCAAACTTCACTCCACAAATCCTGTCCACAATACAAACTCCTCTCCACACAGCTTGTCCACAATCCAAACTCCACTCCACACATCCTGTCCACAATCCAAGCTCCAGTCCACACATCCTGTCCACAATCCAAACTCCAGTCCACACATCCTGTCGACATTCCATTCTCCATTTCACACATCCTGTTCACAATCCAAACTCCACTCCACACGTCCTGTCCAGAATCCAAACTCCAGCTCGACTCCACATATCCTGTCCGCAGTCCAAACTCCATTCCACACATCCTGTCTGCTATCCAAACTCTAGTCCACACATCCTGTCCATAATCCAAACTCTGCTCCACACATCCTATCCACAATCCAAACTCCACTCCACGCATCCTGTCCACAATCCAAACTCTAGTCCACAAATCCTGTCCACAATCCAAACTCCAGCTTGAATTCACACATCCTGTCCACAATCCAGACTCCATTCCACATATCCTGTCCACAATCCAAACTCCACTCCACACATCCTGTCCGCAATCCAAACTGCAGCTCATCTCCGCACATCCTGCCCACAATCCAATCTCTAGCTTTACTCCACACATCCTGTCCACAATCCAAACTCCAGTCCACACATCCTGTCCACAATCCAAACTCCATTCCGCACATGCAGTCCACAGGCCAAACTCCACTCCACAAATCCTGTCAACAATCCAAACTTCAGTCCACACATCCTGTCCAAAATCCAAATTCCAGTTCCAGTCCACATGTCCTGTCCACAATCTAAACTCCAGTTCCAGTCCACAAATCCTGTCCACAATCCAAATTCCAGTTCCACTCCACAAATCCTGTCCAAAATAGAAAATCCACTCCACACATCCTGTCCACAATCCAAACTCCATTCCAAACAGCTTGTCCACAATCCAAACTCCCCTCTAAACATCATGTCCAAAATACAAACTTCTGTTCCAGTCCACACATCCTGCCCACAATACAAACTCCATTCCACACATCCTGTCCACAATCCAAATTCCATTCCACACATCCTGTCCACAATCCAAATTCCATTCCACACATCCTGTCCACAATCCAAACTCCACTCCACGTATCCTGTCCACAATCCAAACTCCACTCCACACATCCTGTCCACAATCCAAACGCCTGTCCACAATCCAAACTCCAGTCCACACATCGTGTACAATATCCAAACTTCAGTTCCTGTCCACACATCCTGTCCACAATCCAAACTCCAGTCCACACATCCTGTCCACAATCCAAACTCCAGTTCCAGTCCACACAACCTGTCCACAATCCAAACTCCAGTTTCAGTCCACACATCTTGTCCACAATTTAAACTTCATTCCACAAATCCTGTCCACAATACAAACTTCACTCCACACATCCTGTCCACAATCCAAACTTCATTTCCAGCCCAGACATCCTGTCCACAATACAAACTCCAGTCCCCACATCCTGTCCACAATCCAAACACCAGTCCACACATCCTGTCCACAATAGAAACTCCATTCCACACATCCTGTCCACAATCCAAACTCCACTCCATACATCCTGTCCACAGTCCAAACTCCATTCCACAAATCCTGTCCACAATGCAATCTCCACTCCACATGTCCTGTCCACAATATAAACTCCACTCCACACATCCTGTCCTCATTCCAAACTCCACTCCACACATCCTGTCCTCAATCCAAACTCCACTCCACACATCCTGTCCACAATCCAAACTCCCATCCATATGTTCTCTCCACAATACAAGCACCACTCTACACATTCTTTCTTTCTTTATTAATCTTTTTATTGATTTAAAAAGACCATATATGCAAACAAGAGGATAATTATCTCAAATATATATATCAATAACAATACAAACAGAAAGTGAAATAGACATTATCAAAATCATACGTAGTGTTAAGCTATTATGTGGTATATAATAAAAAAGAAGACAGCTAGTTCTTCTCTTGTCAATTCATAAAGAGAAAAAAAATTTAATTTTTAAAATGAGATGAATAAAGAAACCCCAAGACACTATATGAAAAAAGGAAAAAAGAACCGGGTCTGGGCAGTCCATTCTGAGGATATGACCAAATAAAAAAGAAAGATTTTCTGATCAAATCTAAAACTTCAAAAATAAATAATTGGAAGAGTAATAAATCAAATCAAATGAAAATATTGAATAAAAGGTCGCCGGATTTGTGCAAATTTAATGGATGTATCAAATTTCCGTCTTCTTATTTTCTCTAAACTTAAACAGGACAGAATGGAGGAAAGCCAATAAAAGACAGTAGATGGATTAGAATCCTTCCACTTCAGTAAGGTGGGTCTCCTAGCCAGTAAGGTCAAAAGGACTATCATCTGTTGAGCAGAAACAGGAATATTTCCTGCTTCTGATGAGATAATCCCAAAAATTGCCATAAGTAAATTAGGTTGTAGGTCCAGATCCAAGACTTTTGATAGCGTTTTAAAAACATCTCTCTAAAAATTATCTTGCTTTATGAAAGACCAAGACATATGAGTTAAAGTGGCCACCTCAATATTACATCTGTCACAAATAGGATTGATGTTGGAAAAAATACGTGCTAGTTTATTCTTCGACATATGGGCCTGATGCACTACCTTGAACTGTATCAAGGAATGGTGAGCACAAATAGATGAGTTATTAACAAAATGAAAAATTTTACTCCATTGATTATCTGAAAATGAATCTTGAAATTCCAATTCCCAAGCACGTTTAATTTTATCATTAGATATCATTCGTAAATTCAATAACCGTTAATAAATTATACCTACCAACCCTTTTTGAGGTGGTATAATCTGAAAGACAGCGTCTGTCAATTAGGTGGATAAGCAGAAGAGTAATTTGGTAGCAAACCACATAAAAAATTCCTAATTTGTAACGATCTGAAAAAGTCTACATTTGTCCACTAACTGAGAAAAAGACAGTGAACAATCACCTAAAAACAAATCGGAAAAAGTTGTTGTTCCCTTGATTTTCCAAATTAAAAAGGCCTTATCCAAAATTGATTGTTTAAAAAATAATTGAAATGGAGATTACTATAAAGAACAAAATTATTTAACTCAAAAAATCTACGAAACTGAAACCAAATTCTTAATGTATGCTTAGTAATGGGATTAAAGTCTTGTCTACTAATCTTAGAAATACAAAAAAGGGAAGAGGAACTCCCAGTAAAGAGGCCAAAGAGAACCCATTCACCGAGTTTTCCTCCAAATCCAACCATGAAGGACATTCATGTATGCCTGATAAATGAATCCAAAAAGTAAGTATTGAATATTATTTGCCCAATAATACATTCTAAAATTTGGCAAACCCACTCCACACATTCTGTGCACAATCCAAACTCCACTCCACACATCCTGTCCTTAATCCAAACACCCATCCACACATCCTGCCCACAATCCAAACTCCAGCTCGACTCCACACATCCTGTCCACAATCCAAACTCCACTCCACACATCCTGTCCACAATCCAAACTCCAGCTCCACTCCACACATCCTGTCCACAATCCAAACTCCAGTTCCAGTCCACACATCCTGTCCATAATCCAAACACCCATCCACAAATCCTGTCCACAATACAAACTCCACCCCACGCATCCTGTCCACAATCCAAACTTCAGTTCCAGTCTACACATCCGGTCCACAATCCAAACACCCATCCACAAATCCTGTCCACAATACAAACTCCCGTCCACACATCCTGTCCACAATCCAAAATCCACTCCACAAATCCTGTGCACTGTCCGGAATCCTAGCCTGCATACTGAGAGGAATTCCTTGGTCATTAAATCTGTAAATTAAAAACATTGGAAAATTGGTTGATTATTATTCGTAAATATTGTGAAAAGCTCTTCATTTTGGATGCTATCTGTAACTGTCTCAAAGACATGTTTCATTGAGATGTTTATTTTATGTTTCTGTCATAAATTCATAATTATTTGAGTTCATAGCCTTAAAAAAAGTTTAAAAATGTAATAAGTAAGATGTTAAAATGGTAACATTAATCAAAAATTTGTTTAAAACATATCACCTTAAAATATTGTTTCATTAGGAATTTTGTGCTTTTTATGTAAGATTTTATTTAATGTAGAGTGTAAAGAGTCACAGGACATGTCCTGAGTTTATTAAGTGCATGACTGTGGCATTATGGGTCAGAACCAACAAGGAGGCAGAGAAAGTCATATGGCCCGAAAATAACCTTGTTCTGCGTGTTGTCCAAGAGTTGCACACATTTTCAAGGTGTCTGCTGAAGAGAGAGGGAAATAAAAATAAATCTTCAAGGACATTTGTATGTTGCCTGGCCATTATTTCATTGAACTGGTGCAGTCGCAGTGAAAACGTGCAGCCAACATGGCCGAGAGTTCAAAGTAAGGAGTGCGCGCCACGTGTCTGGGAAGAAGAGAAGAGGAAACACGATCGCTGGGGCAGCGCGTGGCCGGAGGAGTCGTTGGAGAAAAGGTTTGCTGATTCACGGGAGAAAATGGGAGTGTCTGCTCCTGACACCATCGGGTTGAGAACACCACGATTTCACCAAGAGAGCAACGTTTACCAGCGAGAGTCGAATTCAGGAAATCTTCACGGGGAAAAAAGGTTAACCCCAAAAATGCTGGAGCTTAAGGAACAAGAGGCTTCTCAGAGGGAGAGTAAATTCATCAAGCTATATGAAAGTTGAAAAGAACAAGTTAGAGCTACACATTCCAAACTTAAGGATGAGTGCTCTGACCAAGACTTAGGTGACATGATGGATGCTGTTGAAGGGCTGGAGACACAACTGAGAGATGTGTATGAAAATATACGATCTCAATTGGCACCTTCTACTGAGATTAGAAGAAAGATGGATCCCTGCACAGCAGTAACAACAGATTTGATGGGCTAATGAAAGTACGTATGAGTGAAGTGTAGCAAGAGGAGTTTGATGCTAAGACAGAAAACGTAAAACTTCGTATGCTGCTCGATAGAGAGTATGCCCAGTCGTTATTTGGAACTATAATCTCCAAATCCACTGTTCGTAGCCACCACTCAAGCTGTTTACCAGAACAGCAAAGCATTTCAGCAAAAGAGCAGAGTGTGCTGCATAGTTTGCTGCAAAGCAGGCCGAAATGGAGATGGAGAAGGCTGTCGCTGTACAAAGGAAAGAACTTAAAAGACTGGAAAATCAGAGCGATCTTCAAGTAATAGCTGCAAAGCTTAAGGCTTACTCTGAAGCTGACTAAGGTGAGGCCTTGGAGGAAAGTAGAACAGCACGCTGTGAGCTGGCTAATTGTCCTCCAATACCTTATAAAGAAATTAAAGGGGAACCAACATGTAAGAACAATAACAATGAACAAACAAACAATACCTGTACAAACAATGAAGCATCGTTAGTACAAGCCCTACATGACACAACAGTACTCACCAGACTCCCCACACCCGAGCCCTCAGTCTTTTCAGGGGACCCACTTAGGTTCTTAGCGTGGAGCGCAAGTTTCAAGGCATTGATAGAACAGTGATGCACAAATCCAGCTGACAGGTTGTTCTACCTACAAGAGTACATCAGTGGTGAGACACGATTCGTATTGGAAAGAAGCTTCTACAGAAAGTATGATGAAGCCTACGACAGGCATGGGAGGCTTTGAATGCTCGGTATGGCCGCCCCTTTGTAATCCAGCGCACATTTAGAGAAAAACTGAATAACTGGCCAATTATTGGCTCAAGGGAGTCAGATAAACTGAGACAATTCTGTGATTTTCTGACAACCTGCAGCAATGCCATGCCATATATCAAAGGGTTTCAGGTGTTAAATGACTGTGAAGAGAATCAAAAGATACTCCAAAAACTCCCTGATTGGGTGACTTCTCGCTGGAATCGTCGTGTCACAAAGCAGTTACGACAAATGGAGGAATTCCCTGATTTCAAGGAGTTTGCTGATTTTGTGGCACAAGAAGCAGAAATCGCATGCAATCCTGCAACATCCTTTCACGCCTTGAAGGCTATTGAAGAAAAGCCATCTCGAGACATGAAGCGCACAAAGGCTAACACGTTCGTTACAAATGTGAAAGCGTTGGATAAATCAAGCACAGTGATGGAAACATACAGTGCTGTGAAGAACAGATCAGAGGATTCAAACAGATCCAAGAAGGTAAACACTTCGTTTTCATCTTCAAACCCAGTCACATGCATGTGCTGTGGGGAAAGCCACTCCACCCACAAATGCCAGAAGCTCGCCAAGAAGCCTGTGGAGGCCAAGAGAAGGTTCATATTGAACAATAACCTGTGCTTTGGCTGGTTTAGGAGAGGACACACCTTAAAGGACCGTAAGAGCAAAGCTACTTATGGCATATGTAGGAAACATCATCCAACACCACTTCATGAAGACCGTCCTTCTGCTGCAGCAGAGACACCTTCTCATGTTATGAAAGATGAGGTATAAGAGGAAGAAAACACATCTTCCCTTTCTTGTTGTGCAGACAGAGGTGATGGCGGGAGCACATCCATGATAGTGTCTGTGTGGATTTCTGCAATCACCACCCCTAAAGCAGAGACCTTAGTGTATGCCCTACTGGATACACAGAGTAGCAAAACTTTTGTAGACCAAGAGTTATGTGAGAAGATGGGGGCAGGATTAGAGCCAGTGAAGTTAAAGCTTGACTGATGATGGGACAAGATTCCGTTGTTCAGAGTGGAAGAGTTAGTGGGCTTAGAGTTAGAGGGTTTTCCTCGCAAAGTTTTATCAACTTGCCACCTGCCTGTACCAGAGATTTCATCCCACTCGAACGTTCCCACATTCCTACCCCTGAAATGGCCAAGAGGTGGAAACATCTGAATAGAATAGCACAGGGAATACCAGAGCTGATGGATTGCGAGGTCAGACTCCTGATCGGTTACGACTGTGCGAGAGCGTTGGCACCACGGCATGTCATCACAGGAGGTGACGATGAGCCGTATGCCATCAAGACTGACCTGGGTTGGAACATTGTCGGCAGCTCACCATGGGTTGCAAAGACAACGGAAGTGACAGGTTTGTGCCATCGTGTATCTGTCAAGGAACTTCCACCATTGACACCAGCCACTGTCATTAGGGCCCTAGAATTAGACTTCAGAGATACAAACCCTGGGGGAAGGAGCATATCACAAGATGACCTGCAGTTCATGCAATTACTGAATGAAAGAGTACACCAGAATTCAGATGGGCACCTAGAAATGCCCCTCCCTTTTAAGACATGCCCTCAACTGCCAGAAAATAAGTGGCTGGCTCTGGTGCATCTGAAGCACCTGAAGGGGAAACTTGAGAAAAATCCCAAATTCAAGGATGACTACTTTAAATTTATGGAAGGTGTCTTCAAGGATGGTGATGCAGAGAGAGCTGAAGATCAAACAAAAGCAGGAAATGTGAGGTATATTCCTCACCAAGGAGCCTATCACCCTAGAAAGCTAGGAAAAATTAGGGTTGTGTTCGACTGCTCTGTTAAGTATGATGGCACGGCTCTGAATGACCACTTACTAGCTGGACCTGATCTCACAAACGGGCTGACAGGAGTGCTCTGCAGATTCCGTAAACCCTCAGTCACAGTCATCTGTGATGTAGAGAAAATGTTCCACAGGTTCCATGTAAGCCAAGAGGACAAAGATTATTTACGGTTCCTGTGGTGGGAAAATGGAGATACAAATTCAGAGCCAAAAGAATATCACATGAAGGTCCATCTCTTTGGAGCAGCATCCTGTCCTGGCTGCGCAAATTATAGAATGAAGTACCTTGCAAGCCAAAATGAAGAAGAATATCCAGTAGCAGCCAACTTCATCAGAAAAACTGCTATGTCGATGATGGCCTCATCAGTGTAGAATCTGTGGACACAGCCACCAAACTAGTGAGAGAAGCGCAAAATGTGTGTGCAAAAGGGAGATTACACCTCCACAAGTTCACCTCCAACAACAGAGAAGTCTTGGAGTCAATTCCGGACAGTGAACGAGCTAGTGGAGCTCAGGACATGAATCTCAATTATGATGAACTCCCAGTCCAGACCGTATTGGGAGTAAAGATGAGAGTGATCAGTGACACCTTCTCCGTTAAAGTCGCTCTAGATGAGAAACCAGCAACACGGCGGGGAATCCTCTCGACTGTAGCCTCTGTGTTTGACCCACTAGGCTTCCTAGCTCCTTTGCTCCTTCTAGGAAAGAGAGTGCTACAGGAAATGCGCCAAAAGTCCATTGGGTGGGACGAACCACTGCCTGGAGAATTAAAACCACGATGGGAGAGCTGGCTGAATGATCTAAAGAATCTGCAAGAACTCCAGATTCCAAGATGCTTTGCTCCTGAAAACCTAGGGAAGGTCCACAGCACTGAACTGCATCACTTTTCAGATGCGAGTAGCTATTGGTACGGTCAGTGCTCGTATATCCGAGTACTGAGTGAGGACAAAGTGCATTGCTCCCTAGTCATAGGTAAGGCAAGGGTTGCACCCACAAGAGTTGTAACCACACCAAGACTGGAGTTAACGACTGCAGTGGTCTCCTCAGCGGTCAGCAGTATGCTAAAGGAGGAGCTGGAGCACAAAATTGACCAAGAGTATTTTTGGACAGATTCCCAGGTAGTCTTGGGCTACATTAATAATGAAGCCTGAAGGTTTCATGTTTTTATTGCAAATCAAGTCCAAAGAATCAGAGAAGCAACTGATCCAGCACAGTGGTATTATATCGACACTGATCAAAATCTGGCAGATCACGCTTCCAGAGGCCTCAAGGTAGCAGAGCTGATTGGTACAAATTGACTTACTGGACCCAAGTTTCTGTGGAAAAGAGAGATTGTCACATCAAAGTTAACTCCAGAGCTTCTGGTGGGCGATCCTGAAGTGGAAACGGCACAGTACTACAAACAAAGCTGGTAAAAGAGGACAATTTCTTGGAGAGACTTAGGCTACATCCACACTACGCTGGATAATTTTGAAAATGCCGGTTTCGAGCAAAAACGACAGGCGTCCACACTAAATGTTTTTCAAAATACCTCTGTCCACATTAGACGGATGTTTGTGCAAATCTCCTCCTACTGGGCATGCGCAGGACACAGAAAACAAGTGAAGAGGAAATGATATACTTGGCGTGCGTTTGTCCAATTACAGACTAGAAAAACTTAAAAGGAATTGCTCTTGGCTCTCGCGCAGGAGGACTTAAAACTAAAAAAAAACAAATACAGTACTGGAGCGTATGGAGACGGAGTTCACAGACAGTATGACCCGGCTGACGACGAACATTGAAAAACTGACTAATTCTGTTGCATTAATAAAGCACCTTGTTAAATGTATAAAACATGTCTGCATCAGTGTTATCTTGTATTTCCATACAATGTTACATTAGGCTGTTACACATCTATTGTCAGAGAAGTACTTGCATAAATAGGTAAACCACCTTGGTTCTTGGTTCTTGATCCTCCAAAATATTCCGCATGGAATTTAAACTGGAGGTGGTGGAGGGTGTTTTCTGTCCTTACATTCATACAAGCAAGGACAGAAAACAGGGCAAAGTGAGTATACTTATTTATTCAGTAAGCTATGGGTCAAAGTATTTGGTGAGTACATTTCTAACTCTTCTGGCTTCAGTCTCATTGCTGTCCGTTCTGAAATTGTTAGGTTCTGCGAAGCACAAAATCAAATATCGCTGTGATGATTGTACACTCTAGTATCAATTGTTTGGCAACAATAAAGTAATAATAATAATAAGAAGAAGAAGAAGTCAATGAAATGCCGTGCTGTCGCCATCTGTTCCGACACGTCATGACAGCGGTTTTAAAAAGCTCTGTTTACCATGTCATCACTGCAACGGATATTAGGCGTTTTCAGATTTATTCACTCTGGAGACCGTTTCTGAAAATCTCCATTTTTGGGGGATGAAAACGCCGTTTTAGTGTGGACTGAGGGTCAAAACGAAGAGAAAAAGCTTTGTTTTCAAAATTATCTGGTGTAGTGTGGACATAGCCTTAAATGGTTCTCAAAATGGCATACGGCATTGAATGTGGTTGCCTGGGTCCAGCAACTAGCAAAGAGAGCCAAAACAGCAACACACATAAATGTCAAAGACAGAAGAAAGGCCAGTCTCATGTTTGTAAAATTGGCACAAAGGGATACTTTCAAAGAGGAAATGCGAATACTAAGTCATGGCAAACTGCCACACAGCCATCCATCGTTCCAACTTGACCCAGTATTGCAAGATGGTGTTCTCAGGCTGGGAGGGCGATTAAAGAAGGCTTCCTTACCTCTCGACTTGAAGCATTCAGTAATTCTGCCAAGAGATGGTGTCATCTATTCTTGAACGTTCTATCCATAAACTAGCTGTACTTGTAGGAAACAACTAAAATGTGTTCCAATGGAACTAATTTCTAAACACCTGCCTGTGTGGAGAGTTTAAAGTATCAGTCTTGATCTCAGAGTTTGTTACAAATACCAACTATTTGGTCCTGGAAATTACTAGATTTATTCAAATATTTGTATAAAGTTTATTATAAATCATAGTAATTTGATATGAGTATAACTACCTCAGAGACATGTTTCATTGAGATGTTTATTTTATATATTTCCATCATAAATTCATGATTATTTGTGTTCAAAACCATAAAAAAAGATTAAAAATGTAATAAATAAGATGTTAAAAAGGTAACATTGATAAAAAAAATTGTTTAAAACATATCACCTTAAAATACTGTTTGATTAAGAATTTTGTGCTTTTTATGTAAGGTTTTATTTAATGTAGAGTGTAATGGATCACATGACCAGAGTTTAATAAGAGCATGACTGCGGCATTATGGGTCAGAACCAACATGGAGGCAAAGAAAGACATATGGCCCTAAAATAACCTTATTCTGCATGTGGTCCAAGAGGTACACATGTTTTCAAGGTGTCTGCTAAAGAAAAAGGGAGAGAAATAAAAATAAATCTTCAAGGACATTTGTATGTTGCGTGGCCATTATTTCATTGGACGGGAGCAGTTACACTATCAATATGGTTTATTTTAACACATAAAGACATTGAGGCTGTATAAGTGAAAAGTATAAATCAGAATGCAGAATAACACGTTATTGTTACAGAGAAAACGTCATGTAGGTTGGCAGAAAGTTGCAAAGCCACGACAAGGTTGATTGTGAGGTCAAGTGTCCACCTCGCCATCCTATGGGACCATTCTACAGCCTTATCATGGTGGAGTAGAGGCTGTCCTTGAGCCTGGCAATGTGTGCTTTTGTGTTTTTTTATCTTCTGCCCAATGGGAGGGGTAGATGAGAGAATGTCAACTATTAACAGTTAGTTAAGGGTCCTTGATTGTGTTGGCTGTTTTACTGAGGCAGCAAGAAGTGGAGTCAGAGCCCACAGAGAGGAGGGAGGAAAGAGGAAAGTAATTCTTTTATATCGATCTAATAGGGACAATGGGGTTTTAGGTTTGCAACTTTGCAAAGTTCATTTGTTTGGGGAAGAGAAAGGGATGTATAGACCATAAGGCAAAGAAGCAGAATTAGGCCATTCAGTTCATCGAATCTGCTCTGGCATTCCATTATGGCTGATTTATTATCTCTCTCAACCTCATTCTCTTGCCTTCTCCCATAACCTTTGACACCCTGACTGATCAAGAGCCTATCAACCTCCACTTTAAATCTATTTTTTTGAGATGTATTGCTTTAGAAAATAAAACACAGTGCCATCCAGGCCCTGCAACTGACGTTCTCTGAGCTGACACATCGACACCCATCCGAATGTGATCTATCTCCTTCTAATCCTTACCTGTTTATGTGCCCCTTCAAAAATGCTTCCACCACTTCCACAGGCAGTGATTACAATAGGGAAGGGGATGGTTTAGAGTTTTGTAAACATGTAGTTACTTAAGGTAAATAAAACCATTCATTTATACTTAGAAAAGTGAACTGCCCAGTCATAGATGAAGGAGATTAATTAACATGTTATCATCTATCCCCTACCTCCTCCCCAACTCAAAAAGAACCTGTTTTTCTCTCACTCCTAGTTCAATGAAGGGTTCAAGACTCAAAACACTAACTGTTTTTTCCCCCTTACTGCCGCTGCACCTGCTGAGTGTTTCCAGAATTTTCTATTTGTAACACAGACAAAATGCTGGAGGAGCTCAGCAGGCCAGGCAGTATCTATGGAAAAGAGTACACAGTTGATGTTTTGGACTGAGATCCTTTATCAGGACTGCGAAACATCGACAGTTTACTCTTTTCCATAGATAATGCCTGGCCTGCTGAGTTCCTCCAGTGTTTTGTGTGTGTTGCTTGGATTTCCACCACCTGTAGATTTTCTTTTGTTTGTGATTTTCTTTTTGTAACTTGGATATCCAGCATTTGCAGTTTTTTTTTCCATTTGCGCTGACTGAGAAATGTCCAGATATACAGGCGCAGGAACAAAATGCAGAATCTGAGTCACAAAACTAATATTTTATTCATTTCGGGTATTTTTTGTTCAAGATCCATGATCAATACTTTGATAACTCCCAAGGAAACAGACACGATGGGCCAAATCGAAGCACTCAGCAGGTCAGGCTGCATTTGTGGAGAGAGAAATAGAGCTAACGTTTCACGTCTAAACTAAAAACATTAAGTTCTGGAAATATTCAGTCAGTCGGACAGTATTTGTGGAAGAGCAAGGAGGGGTAACCTTACAACAGGAATTCTGCAGATGCTGGAAATTCAAGCAACACACATCAAAGTTGCTGGTGAACGCAGCAGGCCAGGCAGCATCTATAGGAAGAGGTACAGTCGATGTTTCAGGCCGAGACCCTTCGTCAGGACTAACTGAAGGAAGAGTTAGTAAGAGGTTTGAAAGCTGGAGGGGGAGGGGGAGATCCAAAATGATAGGAGAAGACAGGAGGGGGAGGGATGGAGCCAAGAGCTGGACAGGTGATTGGCAAAAGAGATATGAGAAGATCATGGGACAGGAGGTCCGGGGAGAAAGACGGGGGGGGGGGACCCAGAGGATGGGCAAGGGGTATAGTCAGAGGGACAGGGGGAGAAAAAAGAGAGTGAGAGAAAGAATGTGTGTATAAAAATAAATAACGGATGGGGTACGAGGGGGAGATGGGGCATTAGCGGAAGTTAGAGAAGTCGATGTTCATGCCATCAGGTTGGAGGCTACCCAGATGGAATACAAGGTGTTGTTCCTCCAACCTGAGTGTGGCTTCATCTTTACAGTAGAGGAGGCCGTGGATGGACATGTCAGAATGGGAATGGGATGTGGAATTAAAATGTGTGGCCACTGGAAGATTCTGCTTTCTCTGGCGGACACAGCTTAGGTGTTCAGCAAAACGATCTCCCACTCTGCGTCGGGTCTCGCCAATGTATAGAAGACCACATCGGGAGCACCGGACGCAGTATATCACCCCAGCCGACTCACAGGTGAAGTGTCGCCTCACCTGGAAGGACTGTCTGGGGCCCTGAATGGTGGTAAGGGAGGAAGTGTAAGGGCATGTGTAGCACTTGTTCCACTTACAAGGATAAGTGCTGGGAGGGAGATCGGTGGGAAGGGGTTGGGGGGACGAATAGACAAGGGAGTCGTGTAGGAAGCGATCCCTGCGGAAAGCAGAGGGGGGAGGGGAGGGAAAGATATCTTCTACGCATGCTGCCAAGACTTTATGAGGTTTTTAAAAGCACTCAGAATTATTTAAAGACTCTTAAGATATCTTAATAACTATAAACATGAGAAAGTCTGCAAATGCTGGAAATCCAAAGCAATATACACAAAATGCTGGAGGAACTGAGCAGGTCAGGCAGCATCTGTGGAAATGAATAAACAGTCAACGTTTCAGGCCAGGACCCTTCCTTGGGACTGAGAAGGGAGGGGGAAGATACCAAAGTAAAAAGCTGGTGTGAGAGTGGGGGGAAGGAGGCAAGCTGGAAGGTGATAGGTGAAGTCAGGTGGGTGGGAAAGGTCAAGGGCTGGAGAAGAACAAATCTGATAGGAGAGGAGAGTGGACCATAGGAGAAAGAGAAGGAGGAGGGGAGCCAGGGTAAATAATAGGCAGGTGAGAAGAAGTAAGAAGTTAGAGTGGGGATTTGTTTTACAGAAGGAGAAATTGATATTCATGCCATCAGGTTGAAGGCTACCTGTAAACTGATTAATACTATTTCGCAGCCTTTGATGAAAGGTTTTGGACCTGAACTCATCCTCTCTTTCCACAGATGCTGCCTGACCTGTTGAGTATTTTCACAGTTTCTGTTTCCATTTCAGACTTCAGCATCTGCAGTTTTCCTTTTTGACTGCAGACCTTGTGCCTGGATAGACTGATGACTTTCTTCGAAAGTTAAAGGTTGATGGAGGTAGTTACAAATCCCATCTGGCTCCACAGGAACTTACATACCCACCACTCACACACCCACTACTCACACACAATCCTTACAGTGTCTCAGCTTTGGCAGCCAGTTCATCCACACTAACTAAAACACACTCAGTGACACTCTCTTTCCCTTGCTGGGGGAAGTTCCTTACACCAAGGAGATGCAGCAGACAGTTAGAATTTCAGTTTTAATTGCCATTTGAAGGCAAGGGTGCCAGCCATTGGAGAACTGAAATCATTGAGGAGAATGGTGGAAGTATACAATCAGAGACGCAGGAGACTGTAGTTGTTTGAATCTGGAGCGACAAGACGCAGTAGTAACTCAGTGGGTCAGGTGACATCTATAGAGGGAAACGTTTCAGCTACGGACCCTTCATCCGGACTGTGAGGTAGAGGAGAAATAGGCAGAGTGAAAAGGTGGAGGAAGGGGCGGAGTAAGAGCTAGCATGTGACAGGTGAGATGAAGTGATTGACAGATGGAGGAAGGAAGAGTGGAATTAGCAACAGAGGCTGGGAGATACCAGGTGGACGTAACAAGAAACTGCAGATGGTGAACTCTGATAGGAGAGGAAGGTGACCAAATATCAAATCAGCCTTCTCAAGCCCACTTCCTTCCACCTGTAATACTTGGCTGTGGGTATCCAAGATTGTGCTTACCTGCACATTCCCACCCAACCCCACCCTATCCCCCTTTGCCATGACCTTCCAACTGAGCCTTTCTCATTACAGACCAGCCTTCCATTTGTCCACCCTACTAACCTGCCCAAACATGAAGTGCTGGAGGAAGGTGAGGATGAAGCACAGGCAGCTTCACTCTGTCCTGACGTCTCGTCCACTGCCCGAAGGTCAGGGAATATAGAGGTCTGATTACAGAGAGCACCTACCCATAATAAATGGCCTGAAATGAGTGGACTGCAGCTGACTGCTGGAAATAGGCACCTGTACGAAGTCCTGAAGAGAGAGGAAGCAGAAGGATAGGCTGCTATTAGGATAACAGAAGGAAAGGTGATAGATGCACATGGGCACTTCTTTTGAGCTAGACACTAGACATGGGAGGACAAAGTTGGGGGGGGGCCTAGGTACAGGATATTGTGCTGATTGTTTCAAAACTAGGTAAATATGTTCCAAATGCTCACAGACTGGTTGAGAGATGCTGGCACTCCCGTCATTCTGACCCTGTTGCTGGACTCCAGTGGAGGGACAATTGATTGCATAATAAAATTAAAAAATGAAATAAAAAACTAAGAAATAATTAAAATATTACCATGACATCAATTTCCCCATGATTCATCTGGGGAATTGCCTCCAACATCACAACAGCAGTCAAAGCTAGTGTGAGAGAGCACCCCTGTTTATACTGGTCCCCGCCCAGCGGAAAAAAAAGGGAGGAGTAGATGTTTTTTAACTTATTTTCTTCAAGATTCAAAGATTCAAAGTACATTTATTGTTAAGGTATGTAATCCTGAGATTAGTCTTACCCAAAATTTAAAATACATTTGGTATTGAAGCATGTATGTAGTATACAGCCCTGAAATTCCTCTTCCCGCAGACAAAAAAACATGGAACTCGTTCAAAGATAAAGATCAACCCCCCCCCCATGTGCAAAAGAAACACAAATGGCAAAAAAGTGACAGAAACACAAAATCAAAAGGGTTCAGGTATATTCAGTTTATCTAGTTCAGTCCTTCTGTGTCATGGTAATATTTTAATTATTTCTTAGTTTTTTATTTCATTCTTTAATTTTATTATGCAATCAATTGTTTTTATACATGTCTCTGACTATCAGAGATCTTTACAAACTGTACAATGCCCCTGATGTATCAGGGTCAGGCTTCCCACCTCTTGACTGTCAAAGGCATTCAAGGCTCTCTGGAGCAACACAGGCAAAATGCTAAAGGAACTCAACGGGTCAGGCAGCATCTACAGAGTGAAATGAACAGGTAAAACACCATAGATGCTGCCTGACCTACTGAGTTCCTCCGGCATTTTGTGCGTGTTGTTCCAGATCTCTAGCATCTGCAGACTCCCTACAGTCTCCAAGGCTCTCTGTGGGTAGGCCTTAGTACTGCAACTGCCTGAGGCCTCACCTGTTGCCGAGGGCCCATCCTTGAGTGTCTCACACTGCCTTCCCCACAGAATGCCTGGTGTTTGGAGGCAGACAGGGAGGGTGGGCGGAGTGGGGACACAAGAGACTGTAGATGCAAGAATCAGGAGCAACACACAAAAATGAGGGAAACTCGAACAGTCAAGCAGCATCTGTGGATGGACAGCTGAGGTTTCGGGTCAAGACCAATCATCTGGACTGGAAAGAGGGAAGGTAGCCAGTACAAAACTGTGGAGGAAGGGGTGGAGCATAAGTTGGCCAGATATAGGTTGATCCAGCTGAGACTATAAGACGTAGGAGCAGAATTAGGCCATTTGACCCATCAGGTCTGCTCTGTCATTCAATCATGGCTGATCCTTTTATCCCCTCCTCAGCCCCACTCCCCGGCCTTCTCCCCGTAACCTTTGGTGCCGCGGCCAATCATAAACTTATCAATTTCCACCTTAAATACATCCAATGACCTGGCCTCCATAGCTGCCTATGGTAACAAGTTCCCCAAATTCACATCCTCTGGCTAAATAAATTTCTCCACTTCTCTGTTTTAAATGGACATCCCTCTATCCTGAGGCTGTGCCCTCTTGTCCTAGACACCCCCATCATGAGAAACATCCTTTTTACGTCTACTCTGTCTAGACTGTTTAACATTAAAAAGGTTTCAATGAGAACCCCCCCATCCTTCTAAATTCATGCACGTACAGACCGAGAGCTATAAAATGTTCCTCGTGTGATAACCCTTTCATTCCCAGAATCATCCTTGTGAACTTGCGAATATTGGTCCCACTTGGGTTGAGTTGCAAACTGCCCCTTTTGTACAGGTCATACCTCCCCCAGAAGAGATCCCAATGATCCAAAAACCTGAAGCCCTGTCCCCTGCAGAAGCTTCTCAGCCACGCATTTATCTGCCAAATCATCCAGTTTCTACCCTCACTGGCGCATAGCACAGACAGCAGTCCAGAAATTACTACCCTGGAGGTCCTGCTTCTCAGCTTTCTGCCTAGTTCTTTAAATTTTCTCTTCAGGACCTCTTTGCTTTTCCTTCCAATGTCATTAGTACCAATATGTACTGAGACATCTGGCTGCTCTCCCTCCCTCTCCAAAATGCTGTGGACACAACCCGAGACGTCCCTGACCCTGGCACCTGGGAGGCAAAACACCATCCGGATGTCCTGTTCACATCCACAGAACCTCCTGTCTGTTCCTCTGACTGTTAAGTCCCCAAACACTACAGTTCCCCTCTTCTCACTCTTTCCCTTCTGCACCACGGACCCATGTTCAGTGCTAGTAACCCAGTCTCCGTGGCATTCCCCTGGGAGGTCAGCCCCCACAACAGTATTCAAAATGGTATACTTATTATTGAGGGGAATGGCCACAGGGGTGCTCTGTACTAACTGCCCCTGTCACCCTGCTACCTGTCTCAAGGGGGACTACTTCCCTGTAACCTCAATCGACGATCTCTTCACTCTCCCACGCAGAGTGAAGCTGATAGGAAGATGGAGTGGTGGGACTCGCACCAGAACTGTGATGTGATAGGTGGAGGCAAGAAGGGCAGAAATAATGCAATCTGATAGGAGAGTGTGGCAGTAATCGAGCTAGGCTAAAGATTAGAAGACAAAGGAGATGATAAGATTACAATGCTCCTTATAATTGTTGTTTGTTTTTATGTGGTTTAGCTAATGTATTCATTTTTAAATGTTTAGTTTTTAAAGACTATTATAATGTCATGGACAAGCCCTCACCTTGTCAGTGTGTTCTGAACTGCTGTCACAGAGTAATCTACCCATCATATGATTGCTGCTTGTACTCTCTCCTGGACTTGAAGGGGCTAAGGGCCTTTACTTTCTGCTTCATCCCAGGCAAACGCAGGCTTAAGGGAATACCTACACTGATGATCAAACCTGTTTGCCTAGTTGTTGGGGATAACCAACTGTTATCTCATTGCCTCAAGAGGACTTGCCTCTTGATTTATAGAGTTATATCACAGAGAAACAAACCCTGTAGCCCAACGAGTCCATGTTGATAAAGTTGTCTGCTTGAGCTATTCCTATTTGTCCACCCTTGGCCCACTCTAAACCTCTTCTTGCCTTGTACTCATAGTAGAGTTAACCTGAGTGCATTGAACAAGATGGTTTTGTTACACCTTGGAGGATGCTGCGGAAATGTTTGGTTTTACTAATGCCATTACTTTAAGCAGACGTGGTTTTGCTAGACAAACCGAGTCTTATTTCAGTGAAAGGTTTCACATGTATAGCTCAACTTGGGTTCCTAAATTGGCTTTGAGCATTGAGTTGGGACCTTAATTTTATGTCTCTTGGAATTCTCAAACCACATGTTGCAAGGTCTGGTGTATTGGGAGAAGGAAGGTCTGAATGTGGACCCTGTGGAAGAGGTTGCTATGTGAGTCCCTAAGATATTTATTTATTTAGAGATACAGTGTGGAATAAGCCTTCTGGCCCTTTGAACCACACCACCAGCAACCAGCTGATTTAACTCCAGCCTAATCACAGGACAATTTACAATGAACAATTAACCTAATAATTGGTACGTCTTTGCATTGTAGGAGGAAAGCAGAGCACCCAGCAGAAACCCACGCATTCCATATGGAGGACATATAAAATTCCGTACAGAGGACACTGAGGTTGATCTCCGAACTCTGATGCCCCGAGCTGTAATAGCATTGCGCTAACCGCTAAGCTAAGGTGATTGCTGATTGGATGTGCAGAAGGTTTGCCTCTTTTAGCTGTCTGCTAACATCTTTCCCTTCTTCATCACTCTCCATTCTGCTCTGGCAAAACCTGTGCCCCCCAAAGGCTATATTCTGCAGATTCCAAGGAAGCTCTCTGGTGAATACTACAGGACACTTGCCTGATTTCAAAGCACCAGATTCCCGCCTTCCACCCATTCGTTCAGACCATTGTGAAGAGTCGTGGAAGGAAGGAAAGATCTTTTCCTTCAAGAGCCACCTGGCTGAGATCTGGTGGACTTGAAGAATATCTGGGGATAAAAGAGACATGAAAACTTCCAGGGTGATAGCGTTCACCACAGGGAATTTCCAGCTGCGATCACCAAGCAGCTGAGAGTGAGATTACTTCTTGGAATGTTGAGGTTCAGAGAAAACTTCCAGAGCAGCACATGACTGAAGTCAGTCACTGCCTACATTCCTGGTAATTTTGTGTCATAATGCCCACCCAACTGGTCTTTACTCCAGAACAGGGGTTCACAACTTGGGGTCCAGGGACTCCTTGCCTAATGGCATTGGTCCATGGCACGAAAAAGGTTGGGAACCCCCGCATCTAGAGAAAGGAGGTTATTTATTGACTATCCTTGTCAAACAAAATGCAGAATCTGAGCCTATCTCTGCTGCTTAGATGTGTGTTTCATCTAAGTTGCAATTCCCTGCAATTTACTCTGGATAAAATATGGACGTTGGAAACAGGCCAGTTCTGGAATTTGGTCAAATGGAACCTCTTGAAAATGCATGTTGATGATGGTGTGCATGCAAGAATCTGCAGTCACAACATGCTGGAGGAACTCAGCAGGTCAGGCAGCATCTGTGGAAAAGATTGGTCGACGTTGCAGGCCGGAACCCTTCCTCAGGACTGTAGGGGGAAGGGGCAGAGGCCCTATAAAGAAGGTGGGGGGAGGGTGGGAAGGAGAAGGCTGGTAGGTTCCAGCTGAAAAACCAGTAAGGGGAAAGATGAAGGGGTGGGGGAAGGGAGGCAGGGAGATGATAGACAGGAAAGGTGAAGAAAGAATAGGGGAAAACACAATGGGTCGTAGAAGGAGGCGGAACCATGAGGGAGGTGATAGGCAGCTGGGGAAGTGGGCAGAGTGACATAGGGATAGGGGAAGGGAGGGGGAGGGAATTACCGGAAGTTGGAGAATTCTATGTTCATACCAAGGGGCTGGAGACTACCTAGACGGTATATGAGGTGTTGCTCCTCCAGCCTGAGTTTAGCCTCATCACGGCAGTAGAGGAGGCCATGTATGGACATATCTGAATGGGAATGGGAAGCAGAGTTGAAGTGGGTGGCTATTGGGAGATCCTGTCTATTGTGGCGGATGGAGCGGAAGGTGCTCGATGAAGCGGTCCCCCAATCTGCGTCAGGTTTCACCAATGTAGAGGAGGCCGCACTGGGAGCACTGGATGCAATAGGTGACCCCAACAGACTCACAAGTGAAGTGTTGCCTCACTTGGAAGTACTGTTTGGGGCCCTGAATGGTGGCAAGAGGCGAGGTGTAGGCACAGGTGCAACACTTGCGCTTACAGGGATAAGTGCCAGGTGGGAGATCCGTGGGGAGGGACGTGTGGACCAGGGAGTCGTGGAGGGACCGATCCCTGCGGAAGGTGGAGAGGGGTGGAGAGGGAAAGATGTGTTTAGTGGTGTGTTCCTGTTGAAGGTGGCGGAAGCTGCAGAGGACAATGTACTGGATCCGGAGGCTAGTGGGGTGGTAGGTGAAGACAAGGGGAACTCTGTCCCTGTTGTGGTGGCGGGACGATGGGGTGAGAGCCGAAGTGCGGGAAATGGAGGAGATGCGGGTGAGGGCATCATTGATGACAGCAGAAAGAAAACCACGATCCTTAAAGAAAGAGGACATTTGAGATGTCCTGGAACAGAAAACCTCATCCTTGGAGCGGATGCAGCAGAGACAGAGGAACTGGGAATAGGGAATGGCATTTTTGCATGTGGCAAGGTGGGAAGAGATATAATTGAGGTAGTTATGAGAGTCAGTGGGCTTGTAGAAGATGTCAGTGGACAGTCTGTCTCCAGAGATGGAGACTGAGAGATCGAGAAAGGGGAGAGAAGTGTCCGAGATAGACCAAGTGAATTTGTGGGCTGGGTGGAAGTTAGAAGTAAAGTTGATGAAATTGACGAACTCAGCATGGGTGCAGGAAGCAGCACCAATGTAGTCGTCAATGTACCGAAGGAAAAGTTGGGGAGCAGTACCAGAATAGGCTTGGAGCACAGACTGTTCGACATAACCAACGAAGAGGCAGGCATAGCTAGGACCCATGCGAGCGCCCATAGCTACACCCTTGGTCTGAAGAAAATGGGAAGAGCCAAAACAGAAGTTATTGAGTGTGAGAACCAGTTCCGCCAGCCGGAGGAGGGTTGTGGTGGTGGGGAACTGGTGAGGTCTATTGTCCAGAAAGTAGCGGAGGGCTTTGAGGCCTTCTTCATGGGGAATGGAGGTGCATAGGGATTGGACATCCATAGTGAAAATGAAGCGGTTCGGACCAGGGAACTGGAAGTTATTGAAGAGATGGAGGGCATGGGATGCATCCCGGATGTTGGTAGGGAGAGACTGAACTATAGAAACATAGAAACATAGAAAATAGGTGCAGGAGTAGGCCATTCGGCCCTTCGAGCCTGCACCGCCATTTATTATGATCCTGGCTGATCCTCCAACTCAGAACCCCACCCCAGCCTTCCCTCCATACCCCCTGACCCCCATAGCCACAAGGGCCATATCTAACTCCCTCTTAAATATAGCCAATGAACTGGCCTCAACTGTTTCCTGTGACAGAGAATTCCACAGATTCACCACTCTCTGTGTGAAGAAGTTTTTCCTAATCTCGGTCCTAAAAGGCTTCCCCTCTATCCTCAAACTGTGGCCCCTCGTTCTGGACTTCCCCAACATCGGGAACAATCTTCCTGCATCTAGCCTGCCCAATCCCTTTAGGATCTTATACGTTTCAATCAGATCCCCCCTCAATCTTCTAAATTCCAACGAGTACAAGCCCAGTTCATCCAGCCTTTCTTCATATGAAAGTCCTGCCATCCCAGGAATCAATCTGGTGAACCTTCAATCTGGGTGACAAAATGGAGTCCAGGTAGGCAGATACAAGTTTGGTGGGACAGGAGCAGGCAGAGACTATGGGTCTGCCGGGACAGAGAGGCTTGTGGGTCTTGGGGAGGAGGTAAAACCGAGCGGTATGGGCTGTGGGAATTATGAGCTTAGCAGCTGAGGATGGAAGGTCTCCGGAGTTGATAAGGGCGGTGATGGTACGGAAGACAATGGTTTGATGTTTTTTGGTGGGATCCTGTTTCAGGGGTAAGTAAGAGGAGGTGTCAGAGAGCTGCCGTTTGGCCTCAGTGAGGTAGAGGTCCATCCGCCAGACTGACCCCAGCATCTGCAGATTATTTTGTGTTTAGGAATCTGCACTATTACCTCATAATATTAATGTAGATTTTCTCTCTCCAGATTGCCTGATCTACAGAACTTTTCAATCCTCTCATTTCAATTGAGTGGCAGTGTGTAAGGCACTCCTTCCCTCTGCTAGCCTCAGGTCACCCTTGGGCAAAACGTAATACCTGCTTAGCCAGCCACCCGCGCCCCCCCCACCCAATTAGGGACGTGTGAAGCCATGGGAGCAGGTGGTGGATGGACATTATGAGCAGTGGGTGCATATCACAAGTCCTAGTTATCATTTGTTTTTCTCTCTCTCCCTCCCTCTCTCTCTCTCTCTCTCTCTCTCTCTCTCTCTGATAGGCATTAATAATCTATCAATCAGAACGCCTGTATAGAGCATGATTATTTCCTTCCTTATTCCCTCTTTCCTCTCCTTCCCATCCCCACTGTCTCAGTAGTGCTCACTAAAATGTTTTCCTAGTTCTGATGTGGGGTCTTTAACCTGACGTGTTAATTCTTTTTCAATGTCGGCAGATACTGCCTGGCCTGCTGAGTGTTTCCAGCATTTCCTCTCTTCATTTGAAACGTTGTAGCTTCAACGTATGCGGGACGGTGAAATTGTACGGGTGAGTTCATTTATATTTTATAATAGATACACAGTGGTATTTCGTCCAGTGCATTCATAATGTTTACTCTATCTCCCAATAGCTCTGCATGTTATTGGAATTCTTCGATAAAGGCCATTCATATTCTGACATTATTACTTCCAGTGTTAAAAATTGGTATAAAATCACAGATAACAAGAACTGGTTAACACAGTGGATTCTGGTTAATTGAACCACGGTTAATCAGGCCTGCCGCTTATTTGTGATAACTCTAGAACAACAAAAACAAATTGAGAAAATGGCTGGGATTCCCTTTGTTTATTTGGGACACTATGCCGCTTAATTGGGGCAGGATTTTTGTTTTATCAGTCAGTATTCAGTTTTGTTTTTATGATTGTGTAGGTAGAAATAAAAGGGTTTGTTTAAACTATATAACCATCAATGCAAGAATAGTACTTCAAAGCAATATTCATGCAGAGAGCATGCACTTACTCAACCTTCCCGAAGACACTGAGCAAACACTTAACAATGTGAAACCTAATATGATTTCATTAGGCTGTTAACTTGTGTGGTGCAAGCATCCAAAACAACATCATTTGATACATTTTGATCCTGTGTGACAATATAAGAGTGGTGAATTATGATACATCAGTAAACAGTTATACAGTAATTGACATATTAGTTTCCATTTACCCCTCTATTTTATCTTGGAATCATTATTTCTAATATTATGTTTCAAATATCTGTCTGTTTGGATGTATATTTAGGTTTTATCTTGTGCTGTTATTAACTGGAGAGAGATCAAAACCTTTCTGATACAGTGGATGTGTTGGCTTTCATCAACCATGGGATTGAGTTCAAGAGCTAGGAGGTAATGTTAAAGCCATAAAAGTCCTTAGTTAGACCCCACTTGCAGTTCTGGTCACCTCAATAGAGGAAGGTTGTAGATACTATAGGGAGAGTGCAGAGGAGATTTTCAAAGATGTTGCCTGGATTGGAGAGCATGCCTTATGAGAATAGGTTGAGTGAACTCGGCCTTTTCTCCTTGGAGCAACAGAGGATGAGGGGTTACCTGATAGAGGTGTATAAGATGATGAGAGGCATTGATCATGTGGATAGCCAGAGGCTTTTACCTAGGGTGGATATGGCTAACAAGAGAGGGCATAGTTTTAAGGTGCTTGGAAGTAGGTACAAGGGGGATGTCAGAGGCAAGTTTTTCACACAGAGACTGGTGGGTGCGTGGAATGCACTGCTAGCAAAGGTGGTAGAGGCAGATACAATAGGATATTTTAACAGACCCTTAGATAGGTACATGGAGCTATAGGTACATAGAGGGCTATGTAGTAGGGAAATTCTAGGCAGTATCTAGAGTAGGTTACAGGTTGGCACAATATTGTGGGTCGAAGGGCCTGTAATGTGCTGTAGATTTCTATGTGTTATGATTGCCAGGGCATACCAATGGATCATTTATTTACAATTTACATGCAAGATAATTAACTCGTTAAGATCTCAGTACCTTTCACTTTGTGCTCTTTAATAGTAGCACAGCTAACGGTGCTGCTAGGATCCACTACCAACGTTGGAGACCCAGGTTCAATACTGACCGTGACTACTGTCCGTGGGAGTTTGTTTCCTCTGGTTGCTCCAGGTTCCTTCCATATCCCACAGAGATACTGGTCGGTAATTAGTTGACCACCGTATATTGTCTCCAGCATGTGTAAGTGACTGATAGAATGAAGGAGGGACATGATGGGAATGCGGGGAGAAACCTCCCACCGCTTTCCGCAAGGAGCTTGTACATTCTCCCTGTGACAGCACGGGTTTCCTCTGGGTGCTTTGGTTCTCTCCCACAGTCCAAAGATGCACATGTTAGTAGGTTAACTGGTCATTGTAAATTGTCCCCTGATTAGTCTAGGGTTCAACAGGTGGGCTGCTGGGCAGTGTGGCTCGAAGGCCCGTAACGGCCTGTTCTGTACTGTATATGTTGTGCTTTATGAACATTTCACTGCATATTGAGTTTTAAACATTTCTGCAGCAATCTCTTTATTTTATTGATTATTTATTGAGATACAGTGCAGAATTCCAGCCCTTCCAGCCACACTGCTCAACAAGCCCTGATTTAACCCTAGCCAATCATGGGGAAATTTACAATGACCAATTAACCTATCAACTGGTACGTCTTTAGACTGTGGGAGGAAACTGGAGACCCTGGAGGAAACCCACACAGTCACAGGGAGAACGTACAAACTGCTTACAGACAGCCACGGGAAATGAACTTGCGTCACTGGTACTATAAAACGTTGTGCTGTGCGGCCCCTTCCCTTATCTTGAAACTTTACAATTATACCTCTGCTCAAGGGGTAGTATTGGGGGATAACAAAATGGTGGATGAACTGAATAAGTATCATGCATCAGTCTTCACTTGGGAAGACACTAGTAGTACGGCGGAAGTTCCAGGTGTCAGGGGTCATGAAGTGTGTAAAGCTAACATAACTACAGAGAAAGCCCTTGGGAAACTGAAAGGTCTGAAATTAGATAAGTCACCTGGACCAGATGGTGTACACCCCAGGATTCTGAAAGAGGTGGCTGAAGAGATCATGGAGGCATTAGTAATGATCTTTCAAGAATCACTAGGTTCTGGAGTAGTTCTGGAAGACTGGAAAATTGCAAATGTCACTCCACTCTTGAAGAAGGGAGAGAGTTAGAAGAAAGGAATCTATAGGCCAGTTACTCTGACCTCAGTGGTTGGAAAGATTTTGGAGTTGACTATTAAGATGAGGTCTTACGGTACTTGGAGGCACATGATAAACCATGCTGTAGTCAGAATGGTTTCCCCAAGGGAAAATCTTGCTTGACAAATCTGTTGGAATTCTTTGAAGAAATAACGAACAGGATAATCAAAGGAAAATCAGTTGATGTCATGTATGTACTTGGATTCTCAGAAGGCCTTTGACAAGGTGCCACACATGAGGTTGCTTAACAAGCTCTGAGCCCATAGTATTACAGGAAAGATTCTAGCGTGGATAAGCAGTGACTGATTGGCAGGAGGCAAAGAGTGGGAATAAAGGGAGCCTTTTCTGGTTGGTTGCCAGTGACTAGTGGTGTTCCACACGGTCTGTGTTGGGACTGATTCTTATTACATTATATGTCAAAGATTTGAATGATGGAATTGATATTATTGTTGCAAAGTTTGCACTTGATATGAAGATAGTTGGAGGGGCAGGTAGTTTAGAGGAAGTAGAGAGGTTACAGGAGGACTTGGACAGATTAGGTGAATGAGCTAAGAATTGGCAGATGGAATACAGTGTCAGGAAGTGTATGCACTTTGGCAGAAGAAATGAAAGGGTTGAATATTTTCTAAATGGAGAAAAAGTACAAAAAAAACTGAGGCAGAAAGGGACTTGGGAGTCTTTGTGCAGGATTCCCTAAGTGTTAATTTGCAGACTGAATCTGTGATGAGGAAAGCAAATGCAATGTTAGCATTTATTTCAAGAGGACTAGAATATGAAAGCAAGGATGTAATGTAGAGACTTTATAAAGCACTGGTGAGGCCTCACTTGAAGTATTGTGTGCAGTTTTGGGCCCTTAATCTTAAAATGCATGTGTTGAAACTGGAGCGGGTTGAAAGGAGGTTCATCAAAATGATTCCAGGATTGAACAGCTTGTCATATGAAGAGTGTTTCGTGGCTGTGGGCCTGTATTCACTAGAATTCAGAAGAATAAGGGGTGACCTCATTGAAATCTATTGAATGGTGAAAAGCCTTGATAGAATGGATGTGAAGAGGATGTTTCCTGTGGTGGGAGGGTCTAATACTGGAGAATGTAGCCTCATAATAGATGGGTGTCCTTTTAGAACAGAGGTGAAGAGTAACTTATTTAGCCAGAGAGTGGTGAATTTGTGGAATTTTTTGCCGTTGGCAGCTGTGGAGGTGAAGTCTTTATGTATATTTAAGGCAGAGGTTGATAGATTCTTGATTGGTCAGGGCATGAAGGGATACAGGGGAGAAGGCAGGAGATTGGGGCTGAGAGGAAAAATGAATCAGCCATGATGAATTGGCAGAGCAGACTTGATGGGCCAAATGGCCTAATTCTGCTCCTATATCTTATTGTCTTGTGGTCTTACATGTTTTGCTTTTACTCAATGTGGTATATATACTTATACAATGATTATTAGTTCGCTGCCTGATATTTGTGAAACTGTTGCACAATAAATTCCACTTTGATATATTGCATGTAGGGAATCTGTAATGCAAGGCATTTTGATGTGGTAACTGATACATACTGACATTGTATTGAATTGCACATCCTGACTCAGATAAATGCTATCCGAGGCCCATTTAACAAACATATAGGGAACTGATCATCTCCAGCATCTCATTGGCTTCACTTCTGACTGTTCTGTATTTTTTCTATTGCCTGTGTTCTCACCCGGTCTCTCCTCCACTGCTAAACCAGCAGGGTGGTGCTTCATTATATTACTGGTGCTTCAGATACAGAACTGAGTAATTCACTCTGGTTCTTCAACAATGTTTTCACTTGGATTGTGCATGCTACAGCTGGGACTTCATTTTGCTGTGCTTGCACTGATAGGTGGGCCAAAGTCATGACTTCTATCATTGAGTAGGCCAAAGTAGAAGCGCATAGAAATACCATCACCTTCCAGATTACTATCCCGACCCAGTCATGCGTTGCCGATACTGAGCATAATTTACTGCGACATAACCATGGTAGCATCAGGAGAAGCAGAGCACTGATGGCATTAAGCTACTGTATGTCTGGGCCCCAGGTTTGGAGAGATGTGCAACTGATCAACTGCAAACAGTATAATAATCTAGGAAGAGCACAGTACCTTCCACTAGCAGAGATATTCTTGCCCTGGAGTAGAGACTGTTGTATATCCTACACCTCCTGGTTTTACAGTGCAATACTATTAACAAACACATCCAGATCCCTCTTATGAGGAAAATTTTGATATTTAATATTAACTGTTACCCAAAACGATCGTTAGCTCAGGGCAGTACCAAAGTTCAGATCTTGTGCTTGTGAATAAGAGCTTGTAGTGTTGCCATTTGGAGGGGAGAATTGTGTTTACAGATGTCACTGTGCTCTATGAGAGTGCCTGTAAGGAGAAATGCAAGGTAGTAATTGGGTTGCATCCATAGCAGTGGCAAAACAAGTAGATAGAGTGGTAAAGAAGGCACAGAGCTTGCTTGCCTTCAGTAGTCAGGATGTTGAATAGAACAGTCGGGAAATTATGTTTCAGCTGTACAAAATTTTGATTAGACCACTTTTGGACTCTTCCGGACCCTGCTTTACAGGTAAGATGGGGGGACTTGGGAGAAGGTGCAGAAGTGGATCACCAGGGTGTTGCTTGGATTGGAGAATATCAGCCATAAGGAGAGGTTGGATAAACCAGCAGGGTGATGCTTCATTATATTATTGGTGCTTCAGATACAGAACTGAGTATCACTGGTCCTGAAGGAAGATTACTGGGAGCTAGGAAGAAAATTGAAAAGTCGGACCTCCAGAGTAATAATCTCAGGATAACTGCCTGAGCCATGCGCTAATGATGGTAAGAATAGCAGAATTAAGTAGATGAATGTGTGGCTAAGTAACTGGTGCAGGGGGCAGGGCTTCAAATTCTTGGATCATTGGGATCTATTTTGGGGGAGGTATTGACTGATAGAAAAACGATGGGTTACACCTGAACTCAAAGGGTACTAATATCCTGGCGGGATTGTTTAATATAGCTGTTAGGGAGGGTTTAAACTTAGTTGGCAGGGAAAGGAAACCAGGGTGTTAGGGTCGAGGAAGAGGAAAATAGAAATAAGTCAAAGGTACTGTGCAGCAAAGATGGCAAGAAGGACAGGCAGGTGAATAGACAGGATAATTTGCTGTGCGATTGAAATATAGCAAAATCGGTGACAGATACTGATCTAAATGTACTGTACTTAAATGCACGCAGCATTAGAAATAAAGTGGATGACATTGTTGTACAGCTACAGGTTAAAAGATATGACATTGAGGCCATCACCAAGTCATGGCTAAATGATGGATGTGATTGGGAGCTGAATGTCCAAGGATACACAGTGTAAAGGAAAGATAGGAAGGTAGGTAAAGGGGGTGGCGTGGCCCTGATGGTAAGCAACGATATCAAATCACTAGAAAGAAGGGAGATGGGATCAGAAGAGGTAGAAACCTTATGGGTCGAGTTAAGAAATGGCAACAGTAAAAAGACTCAAATAGCAGTTATATACAGGCCTTCAAACAGCAGCCGGGATGTGGACTACAAATTACAGCTGGAATTTAAAAGAGCGTGTCAGAAGGAAAATGTCAAGATAATTATGGGCGATTTTAATATGGAAGTGGATTGAGAAAGTCAGGAAGGTACTGGATCTCAGGAGAGGGCGTTTGTAGAATGCCTATGGGATGAATTTTTGGAGCAACTGGCCCAAGTCGATTGGAAAAGTAAGCTAGATGGAGGGACGGCAGAGCAGAATTAGGTGAAGTTCCTACAAGAAATAAGGAAAGTGCAGGAAAAATATATTCCAAGAAAAAAGAAAATCCTGAGTGGAAAAGTGGCACAAATGTGGCTAACGAGCGAGGTTAAGGCTAAAATAAAAGCAAAAGAGACGGCGTACAAGGAAGCAAAAATTAGTGGGAAAACTGAGAACTGGACGACTTTTAAAAACTTACAGAAGGAAACTAAGAAAGTCATTAGGAAAGAAAAGATGACTTATGAAAGGAAGTTAGCAATTTACTAAGAGTTTTTTTAAATATATGAAGAGTAAAAGAGTGACACAGGTAGATATAGGACCAATTGAAAATGATGCTGGAGAAATTATAATGGGTAACAAAGAGATAACAGAGGAACTAAATGAGTATTTTGCATCAGTCTTCACAGTGGAAGACATTAGCAACATACCTGATAGCCAGAGGTCTCAGGGAATAGAATTAGGTACAGTGAAGATTACGAGAGAGAAAGTGCTTGGGAATCTAAATGGACTAAGAAAGATAAGTTTCTCGGACCGGATGAGGAGCACCCACGTTGTGGGGATGGAACTGGACTCTCTCACGGTGGTGTCTGAAAAGAGGATGCTGTCCAAGTTGCATGCCATCTTGGACAATGTCTCCCATCCACTACATAATGTACTGGTTGAGCAAAGGAGTACATTCAGCCAGAGACTCATTCCTCCGAGAGCGTCATAGGAAGTCATTCCTGCCTGTGGCCATCAAACTTTACAACTCCTCCCTTGGAGGGTCAGACACCCTGAGCCAATAGGCTGGTCCTGGACTTATTTCCTGGCATAATTTACATATTACTATTTAATTATTTATGGCTTTATTACTATTTAATTATTTATGGTGTAACTGTATCGAAAACCAATTTCCCCCAGGGTCAATAAAGTATGACTAAGACTATGACTATGACTATGAAGGATGTGGTTTTGGAGATTGTGGAGGCATTGGAAATGATCTTCCAGGAATCAATAGATTCTGGCATGGTTCCGGAGGACTGGAAGTTTGCAAATGTAGTTCCGCTGTTTAAGAAAAGAGGGAGGCAGCAAAAAGAAAATCACAGCCCTATTAGTCTGACATCGGTAGTTGGAAAGTTATTGGAGTCGATCCTCAAGGACGAGGTTATAAACTACCTCGAGGTGCATGACAAGATAGGCCGAAGCCAGCATGGTTTCATGAAGGGAAGATCCTGCCTCACCAACCTTTTGAATTTTTTGAGGTAATCTCAAATAAGATTGACAAGGGAGAGGCTGTGGATGTTGTGTATTTGGATTTTCAAAAGGCCTTCGATAAGGTGCCGCATAAGAGGCTGCTTAATAAGATGAGAGCCCATGGAATTACAGGAAAGATATTGCAATGGGTGGAGCATTGGCTGATAGGCAGAAAGCAAAGGGTGGGAATAAAGGGATCCTATTCTGATTGGTTGCCGGTTACTAGTGGTGTTCCGTAGGGGTCGGTGTTGGGCCACTTCGTTTTACAATGTATATCGATGATTTAGATTATGGATTAAATGGTTTTGTGGCTAAGTTTGCGATGACACCACAATAAGTGGAGGAGCAGGAAGTGTTGAAGAAACGGAAAGGTTACAGAGAGACTTAGTCACTTTAGGAGAGTGGGCAAAGAAATAGCAGATGAGATACAATGTTGAGAAATGTACAGTTTCACTTTGGAAAATCGGACTATCAGGCTGTACTCCTCCTCCCAGCTTACAAACGGAAACTGAAGCAGGAGGTCATGGTGTCAAAAGTAGTGTCGCGTTGGACGGAGGAAACGGATGAGGTCCTCCGTGACTGCTTTGAATCGGTGGACTGGTTAGTATTCAAAGACTCAGCAGCTAACCTTAATGAGTATGCCTCAGCTGTCATGGACTTTTATTTGGAAATGCACGGAGGACTGTGTGTCTCGCAAGACGATCCGGGTATTCCCTAACTGGAAACCTTGGATGAATTATGAGGTCAAGTCCCTTTTAACGGCTAGAGCTGCAGCTTTTAGGTCCGGGGATACCAGTCGCTACACAGAATCCAGGCGTGAACACCGGAAAGCCATTAAGGTCACCAAGAGGCAATATCGAGTCAAGTTGGAAGCCCAGGCTAACCAGAGGGATGCCAGCAGACTATGGCAGAGTCTAAATGAGATCACTGGGCACAAAGAAAAGGCTGGGAATATCAATAACTGTGGTGCTTCTCTTCTTGACGAACTTAACGTATTCTATGCAAGATTCGAACAGAAGAGGAGCGTCCCGCTCCCTCCGAATGAACTGGACCTGGTGGCATCGAGATTCATTGTCACTGAGGAGGACGTTAGAAGGGTCTTCCTGAAGATAAATCCAAGGAAGGCGACGGGCCCAGATGGCATCCTGGGACGGGTTCTCCGGGCCTGTGCAAGCGAGCTAGCTGGAGTGTTTGCTGACATCTTCAACTGCTCCTTGCTTCAGTCTAAGATCCCCTCGTTTTCCTAAGAAGGCAACGATAATCCCAGTGCCGAAGAAGAGCAAGGTGGCATGCCTGAATGACTATCGACCTGTAGCTCTGACATCAATTGCAATGAAATGCTTCGAGAGATTGGTATGGCACACATCAACCACAGCCTACCGGTCAACCTCGACGCTTTGCAATTCGCCTACCGGAGCAACAGGTCAACGGCAGATGCCATCTTTCTGGCCCTACATTCCTCCTTAGAACACATGGAGAATAAAGACGCATACATAAGGCTCCTTTTCATTGACTACAGTTCTGCCTTTAATACCATCATTCCAAATAAACTGATTCCTAAGCTCCGGAACCTGGGCCTTAGCACTCAGATCTGCAGCTGGATCTTCAACTTCCTCACAGACAGGACCCAGGCTGTAAAAATAGGGGACAAGCTCTCCTCTACAATCACTCTGAGCACCGGTGCCCCACCAGGCTGTGTACTCAGCCCCCTGCTGTACTCACTGTACATCCACGATTGCGTAGCCAAGTTTCCATCAAACTCAATACATAAGTTTGTTGATGACACAACAATTGTAGGCCATATCTCGGGTAATGATGAGTTTGAGTACAGAGAGGAAATTAAGAACCTGGTGGCATGGTGCGAAGACAATAACCTATCCCTCAACGTCAGCAAGATGAAGGAATTGGTTGTTGACTTCAAAAGGAGTAGTGGACCGCACGACCCAATTTACATCGGTGGGGCGCAAGTGGAACAGGTCAAAAGCTTTAAGTTCCTCGGGGTCAATATCACAAATGACCTGACTTGGTCCAACCAAGCTGAGTCCACTGCCAAGAAGGCCCACCAGTGCCTTTACTTCCTGAGAAACATAAAGAAATTTGGCCTGTCCCCTAAAACCCTCACTAATTTTTATAGATGCACCGTAGAACACATTCTCCTAGGGTGCATCACAACCTGGTATGGAAGCTGTCCTGTCCAAGACTGGAAGAAGCTGCAGAAGATCGTGAACACGGCGCAGCACATCACACAAACCAATCTTCTGTCCTTGGACTCACTTTATACCGCACGCTGTCGGAGCAGTGCTGCCAGGATAATCAAGGACACGACCCACCCAGCCAATAGATTTTTCATCCCTCTTCCTTCCGGGAGAAGGCTTAGGAGCTTGAAGACTCATACGGCCAGATTTAGGAACAGCTTCTTTCCAACTGTGATAAGACTGCTGAATGGATCCTGACCTGGATCTGGGCCATACCCTCCAATTATCTGGACCTGCCTCTCAGGTTTTTTTGCACTATCTTGCTTTCCATTTTTCTATTTTCTATTTATGATTTATAATTAAAATTTTTAATATTTACTATCGATTTGTAATCCAAGGAGTGGGAAGCGCAGAATCAAATATCGCTGTGATGATTGTACGTTCTAGTATCAATTGTTTGGCGACAATAAAGTATAAAGTATAAAGTATAAGTATAAAGTTGTACATTTTGGAAGAAGAAATAATCGGGCAGATTATTATTCGGGTGGGGAGAAATTCAAAAATCTGAAGTGCAAAGGGACTTGGGGGTCCTCGTGCAGAATACTCTAAAGGTTAACCACCAGGTTGGATCGGCAGTAAGGAAAGCGAATGCTATGGTGGCATTCATTTTAAGAGGAATAGTGTATAAGAGTAAGGAGGTGTTGATGAGGCTCTATGGGGCACTGGTGAGACCTCATTTGGAATACTGTGAGCAGTTGTTGGCCCCCTATCTTAGAAGGGATAGAAACATAGAAACATAGAAAATAGGTGCAGGAGTAGGCCATTCGGCCCTTCGAGCCCGCACCGCCATTTATTATGATCATGGCTGATCATCCAACTCAGAACCCCGCCCCAGCCTTCCCTCCATACCCCCTGACCCCTGTAGCCACAAGGGCCATATCTAACTCCCTCTTAAACATAGCCAATGAACTGGGCTCAACAGTTTCCTGTGGCAGAGAATTCCACAGATTCACCACTCTCTGTGTGAAGAAGTTTTTCCTAATTTCGGTCCTAAAAGGCTTCCCCTCTATCCTCAAACTGTGACCACTCATTCTGGACTTCCCCAACATCGGGAACAATCTTCCTGCATCTAGCCTGTCCAATCCCTTTAGGATCTTATACGTTTCAATCAGATCCCCCCTCAATCTTCTAAATTCCAACGAGTACAAGCCCAGTTTATCCAGTCTTTCTTCATATGAAAGTCCTGCCATCCCAGGAATCAATCTGGTGAACCTTCTTTGTACTCCCTCTATGGCAAAGATGTCTTTCCTCAGATTAGGGGACCAAACCTGCACACAATACTCGAAGTGTGGTCTCACCAAGGCCTTGTACAACTGCAGTAGTACCTCCCTGCTCCTGTACTCGAATCCTCTCGCTATAAATGCCAGCATACCATTCGCCTTTTTCACCGCCTGCTGTACCTGCATGCCCACTTTCAATGACTGGTGTATAATGACACCCGGGTTTCGTTGCACCTCCCCTTTTCCTAATCGGCCACCATTCAGATAATAATCTGTTTTCCTATTTTTGCCACCAAAGTGGATAACTTCACATTTATCCACATTAAATTGCATCTGCCATGAATTTGCCCACTCACCCAACCTATCCAAGTCACCCTGCATCCTCTGAGCATCCTCCTCACAGCTAACACTGCCACCCAGCTTCGTGTCATCCGCAAACTTGGAGATGCTGCATTCAATTCCCTCATCCAAGTCATTAATATATATTGTAAACAACTGGGGTCCCAGCACTGAGCCTTACGGTACCCCACTAGTCACCGCCTGCCATTCTGAAAAGGTCCCGTTTATTCCCACTCTTTGCTTCCTGTCTGCTAACCAATTCTCCACCCACACCAATACCTTACCCCCAATACCGTGTGCTTTAAGTTTGCACACTAATCTCCTGTGTAGGACCTTGTCAAAAGCCTTTTGAAAATCCAAATATACCACATCCACTGGTTCTCCCCTATCCACTCTACTAGTTACATCCTCAAAAAATTCTATGAGATTCGTCAGACATGATTTTCCTTTCACAAATCCATGCTGACTTTGTCCGATCATTTCACCGCTTTCCAAATGTGCTGTTATCACATCCTTGATAACTGACTCCAGCAGTTTCCCCACCACCGACGTTAGGCTAACCGGTCTATAATTCCCCAGTTTCTCTCTCCCTCCTTTTTTAAAAAGTGGGGTTACATTAGCCACCCTCCGATCCTCAGGAACTAGTCCAGAATCTAACGAGTGTTGAAAAATTATCACGAATGCATCCACTATTTCTTGGGCTACTTCCTTAAGCACTCTAGGATGCAGACCATCTGGATGTACTGATGTTGGAGAGAGTTCAGAGAAGATTTACGAAGATGATTCCTGGAATGCAGGGGCTAATATATGAGGTGCGTTTGTCAGCTCTTGGACTGTATTCATTAGAGTATAGAAGAATGAGAGGGGATCTCATCGAAACATTTCAAATGTTGAAAGGGTTGGACAAAGTAGATACGGAAAGGCTGTTTCCCTTGGTGGGTGAGTCCAGGACAAGAGGCCACAGTCTTAGAATTAGAGGGTACCCAGTTAAAACAGAGATGAGGAGGGAATTTGTTGCCACATACAGCTATGGAGGCCCGATCATTGAGGGTGTTTAAGGAGGAGATTGACAGGTATGTAATTAGTCAGGGTATCAAGGGATATGGGGAAAAGGCCGGAAATTGGAAATAGGTGGGAGAATAGTTTAGCTCATGATAGAGTGGCGGAGCAGACTCGATGGGCCAAATGGCCTACTTGTGCTCCTTTGTCTTGTGATCTTGTGAACTTGTGAACTTGGGGTTGTTTTTGTTGGCAGAGCCAGCTGAGGAGAGACCTGAAAGAAGATTGTAAAATTGTGAGAGGTATAGATGGAGTAGGTAGTCAGAGTCTGTTTTTCCAAGGAGGTCTAATACCAAAGGCATAGCTTTAGGGTGAGAGGGGGATAGTTTTAAAAAAGCTGTGTTGTTACACTAGAAGCTATAGAATGTTAAGTGGTAGGAAAATAATGTGAAATACCACATCGTTAGACAGCAGTAGGTAGCTTGTCTCCTACTGAAATCTTTTACTTAATAATGTGACCACTGGAAGTAGTGAATTGACTGTAAATGTACTTTCAGACCATATAGAGTAATAAATGTGAAAAACAAGTTTAAATACTGTGAACGTTCCTTTGACTGAATCACTGCAGTTCTCACTGTAACTTATGGTATTGTAAACCTAGTGTTTGAAAAGGCTACTCTAACGTTGACCCATTTCGCGCCCATCTCACCGATTAAAGCATTGAGGAAGATTGAAATCATCGAAGCGAGTAGAAGGTGACCGAGCATTCAGCGCCATCCTCCAGCCTCTCACCCGCTGCTGCCGGAGGAAGGCGTCTGGGTGCGATGGCCTCTGTCTCCCTCTTGCTCACTGCTCCTGAAGGGAAGTCCCTGTGTTCGAATGGTCTCTCTCTCTCCCTCGATACTGCCGGAGGACAGTACTGAAGGTCTGGGTCTGCAGTTTGTGGATTGGACTGTAGTTTGCATTATGATGTGCTTTCCTGGTTTCTGTTCACGACATTTTCTCTTGCTATTTTGGGCGACTTTGTACTGGGGTAGCCTGAAGATAACGAAAACTGACCTGCACTGAATATGATCTCTTTCAACCTTGTGTTTTTTATTCTGAGTTTTTTGTTTGTTCTTTTTTGTTGCCGTATGCTCGATTTGTTTCTTTTGTGTGCATGGGAGCGGGGTGTTGATGTTTTCCTTTGAATGGGCCCATGGTTTTCTTTGTTTTGTGGCTGTCTGTGAGAAGACGAATCTCAGAGTTGTATACTGTATACATACTTTGACAATAAATGTACTCTGAATCTTTGACTAAAAACTATTGCTTCCACTTGTATGGAAACAACCTTCAAAGCTGCAATCTGCTCATCTTTCTGTTGATGCAAAGAACTCCTTCACACTTTCCTGTGCATTAGTGTAATTTCCTGTGGACTTGGACTGATTCACAAATTTCAACCTGTTGCAAAGACAAGTTAAACAGGCATCAACTTCTACAGCAGATTATTCTTTCTTCGCTAATCAATATCCAGCTCTAAACCTGCTTCAGGTTGCTAGGCTTGATTTCACAGCCAGACCGCTTCCCAAAGCAAACAACAACTGTTGACTAGAATTGCAGCCAACATCCCCAGCAGATTCTTTATCTGATTTATATTTAAAAGGTGGCTTAATGAATCTTATCACACTAAAAACAAGATTGTTCAGAAAGGTTGCCAAGAGAGATGCAGCTGAAGTGTGAAAAGCCATTTTTTGATCGAATACTGAAAACTATTTGAGAGGCCACCGAGGTGACATTTTTGAAACAGAGCATGGACTTTTCCCAAGAGTAAATCAAGATCAAGTCCATTGAAGCACTTAGCATAAACTCCTTGCCTCTCTCATTCGCCAACCACTGGGAGCATGCTGTTTGATGAAGGGCTGAAGTGAACATCCAAAGAGCATGTAGTTTTCACCTGAACGATAGCAATCAGTTTTGTAGTGACACTGATAGGAAGGCTGATGCTTCTCGAATGTTGCTTCACCATGATAGATATGTAATCCCCATCTTTAACCTTTGCATGTTCAGGGAGCACGCAGGTGGAAAGTGGACTGTAAGATCAAGTCCAGGGGCAGTTCCCCATTAGGGTCCAAAAATTGACTTAGTATTGAAAGCTCATTGATCTGTCAAATCATGAGTAGCTTTTGGAAAGGCAGAAGAGATGGGGACAAAGCAGAAATGATGAAGGACTGATTCCATCAGAAAGCATTCTGCTGTCCCCATTTCTCTATGTAATTTCTACTCTGCAATTTCTACTCTGTACAAATATATGCCTCATAAGGCTACAAGTCCTTGTTTCCCCATCTCAATCTGTTTTATATGGTGAGATTTCAAAAGAAACCATTTGAGGGTAATGTTTCCAGTCAGTGAAACCATGCATTAAAACTGTACATAAAATAAGATCGGATTTTCATTCACCTGACTGAGTTGATCTGCCAGTAAAGTGCATTTGAAAATAGAGTCACTGTTAAGCAAATCTCTTCAAGGCCAATTGCCTCCTGGTGGAAATGGAGCTGGTTCAGTAAATATCACTGTTGTTGACTGATTGAGAAATGGAAAGATAAGACGATTGTCATTGGCACTGAAAAGGCCATCTCAGCCTTGGTAACTGCACAAATAATGAACACAATAGGCACTCTGCTGTCTGTTGCAATATAAAACCATGGTTAAGCACTGTCACGGGTGAGAAGCACTGTTACACTGGGGGTGGACTGCACAGTTTAAAGGTGCAGATTTAATGATCCACATGTACATTGTCTCTCTGAATACCTGAATATAGTCATATTAAAAAATAAATCTCCGTGACAAGAATTTACTTTCAAATAGGAGCTACATATGCCATTCAGTTCCTTGTATTTTCATCTGTGTAATCTTGGCAACATGATACCCAGCAATCACCTAAAACATAGACAAGAGATTCTAAACATCTCTTTCTGATACTTCAACACGATGTAAAATATATCCCCTGATTATAGTCAGCTCTGAATACACCCACTGTGTTGCATTTCCCGCTTCCAATGCAATTAGAGGGATCAACATAAATTTCTCTAATTAGTTTTGATTTCAAGTTCAGGAAAAAGGATCCGAGCTCCCGCATTTTTGTTGCAATTTGTTATATCTTAATTTGAATAATACATATTAAAAAATGGATTAAAATAAGTTTAAAAAGTTCAGATCTACTGGCACAAAATAGGGTAATTGGGCTTTTTCAATTATCAGCTCAGATGGAGTGATTAATTATCACTGATAGTTCTAAATAAATGTCTATCACCAAACAAGAGGGGTACATCCACATCTTCACTAGTAGATACTGGAGTTCATAGAATACAAACATATCAGCAGACAAGGTCAGAGAATTATAGAATTCTACAACATGGAATCGAGCATCTTGGATCAACTTTTCCATGTTGACTAAAATGCCCATCTGATCTAGTCCCATTTTGCTATACTGTATCCCTCAAAACAATGTACTTGTCTAGCTATCTTTTTAAAAGTTGTTATTGTACATACTTCAACCACTTCCTCTGGCTGTAAATTCACGCATCGACCTTTGTGGGAAGAATGGAGTTTTCCTTTGGGTCCCTCTTAAACCTTTCACCTCTCATCTTAAACCTACACCCTGTAGTTTTTGATTCCCTTTTCCTGGGAAAAAAGACTATATGCATTCATCCTATCTATGCTCTTCATGATTTTATACAAACCCATAAAGTCACTGGTTAACTTCCTACCCTACCCAATCTCTTCGTATAATTCTTAAGTCCTGGCAATATTCTCGTAATCTTCTTTGCACTCTTTCTAGTTTAATGACATCTTCCCTTTAGCAGTATAACCAAAACTGTACGCAATACTCCAGGTGCACCCCATGTATATCTCTACAATTCCAAAGCAGAATCAGCATATAGGACAGAGACTGAAAATCTGGCTGAGTGATGCCACAACAACAACCTCTCACTCAATGTCAGCAAGCCCAATGAGCTGATTATTGACCTCAGGAGGAGAAAACCAGAGCTCCATGAGCCAGTCCTCATTGGGGGATCAGGGGTGGAGAGGGTCAGCAACTTTAAAACTCCTCAGTGTTATCATTTCAGAGGCCCTGTCGCAATTACGAAGAAAGCACGCCTCTACTCCCTTAGAAGTTTATGAAGATTCAGCATGACATCTAAAACTTCGACAAACTTCTATAGATGTGTTGTGGTGAGTATTTTGACTGTTGCTTCATAGCCTGGTATGGAAACACCAATGCTTTGGAATGGGAAATCCGACAACAAGTAGTGGATGTGGCCCAGTCCATCACGGGTAAAGGCTTTCCCACCATTGAACACATCAGCACGGAGCGCTGACGCAGGAAAACAGGATCCATCCTCAGGGACTCTCACCAGCCAGGACATACCCTTTTCTCGCTGCTACCATCACGAAGAAGATATAGGAGTCTCAGGACACTCCCCACCAGGTTCAGGAACAGTTATTACCCCTCAACCATCAGGCTCTTTAATCCGTGGAGATAACTTCACTTAACTTCACTCGCCCCATCACTGAACTGTTCCCATCAACAATGGACTCACTTTCAAGGACTCTTCAATCTCATGTTCTTGATGCTTATTGCTTAGTTATTCATTATTTTTTTTTCCTTTGGTATTTGCACAGTTTGTTGTCTTTTGCACATTGGTTGTCTGTCCTGTTGGGTGTGGTCTTTCATTGATCCTACTATGTTTTTTTTGGATTTGCTGAATATGCCCACAAGAAAATGAATCTTAGGGCTGTACATTGTGACGTATTCAGTATGTACTTTGATAATACAATACGGTGCAAAAGTCTTAGACACATATATGTAGCTAGGGTGCCTAAAGACATTTGCAGAGTACTGTAGTAATTTTATGTATTGCACTGTACTGTTACCGCAAATAAAAACAAATTTCATGGCATTTATGAGTGATGATAAGCCCGATTCTGATATGGGTCTCTATTGTGGACTGAGAGTGGGAAGGGGGCAGGGAGAGGGGAATCATGGTTGGGAAAAGGTGAAGGGGTGGGGGAGGGAGTGGGAAGCACCCGAAGGACATTCTGTAGTGATCACTAACCAGTTGTTTGGAATCAAATGGCCTTGCCTGGTGCCTGAGGGCTGGGTGTGTCTGCACCCATCCCAGCATTCCTTCAAAGCCAAAAGGTGAAAGGGGTGGGGAAAGGAGTGGGAAGCACCCGAGAGACATTCCGTAATGATCACTAACTGGTTGCCTGGTGCCTCTGGGCTGGGTGTGTCTGCACCCACCCCAGCATACCTTCAGAGCCAACTGTCCCACACCCCTCAACCCCTGTCATTCTCAATTTCCTTTGTTCCTGGCAGATTTACAAACTGCTCGACATTGTAAAAGTCTTGGGCACCCGAGCTATATTTGTATGCACCTTAGACTTTTGCGTAGCACTGTAAATTTACTTGGAACTCTGAAGTAGACTAAAGCGGCTGAGGTCGCAGCTTTGTGGGATGCCAGTGATGAGAATAATTGTGGTAGACATGTTGCTGCCTATCGTTCTTGGTTGTGGTTTGTTGGTCAGGAAGTCACGGATTAGGTTGCAAAGGGAGGTGTAAAGTCCCGGGTTTAGAATTTGGAGAGAAGTTTGCATGGAATTGAATGTAGAGCTGTAGTCACTAAGCAATAGTCTTCACAAGTGCCTCTGCTGTTCAGATGCTCCAGAGATGAATATAGGACCAGGGAGATGCTGCCAGCCATAGACAGTAGGCGAATTGCAATAGATTGAGGTTGTCTGAGAGGCTGGAGGTTATATGTACCACGACCAGCCTCTCAAAATGCTTTCACAATGGTCAATGTCAGAAGGACTGGATGGTATTCATTAGGGTATGATATCTTGTTTTCTTTAGGCACCAAGATGACAGAAACCTTCTTAAAGCAGTTGGCAACCTCAGAATGTAACATGGAGAATTCAAAATATCTGACAATACTCCACCAGCTGATCTGTTTGGGATTGAAGGACATGGCCTGGGACATTATCCAGGCCAGTTGTTTTCTGTGGGTTCACCCTCAAGAAGACTGATCTCGCATCTGCAATGGTGACTACAGGTTCAGGTACACTGGAGGCTGCTGGAGTGAGTAATGATCCTTTCCCATTAAAAATGTGCATTGAATGCATCGGGAATGAATCCTCTCTTGTTGGCAATGCTGCCTGACATGATTCACTCACGCGTAGTCTGGGATTCTAATCTGGACCAATATATTATCATAACACCCCGGAGAGAGGTCGTAACTTGATTTCTTGCAAAGGTCTGGGTCACCTGATTTGAATGTCACTGACCTAGACACCAGTAGGGTGTGGACCTCTCAGTTCATCTACGGTTTCTGGTTTGGGGAATACCCAGATGGTCCTCTTGGGTACAGAGTTCTCCATACACTTTTACCTGTGAACATGAAAATGAAAGGTTCATGTCCCACTCTGTAAATGTGAATATGATTCCAAGTGTGGGGGGAATGTAATGAAGGTGATGCCAAATGAGACGCTAACCCAGGTAATGTAAAGGATTTGGAGTGTTGAAGAATCAGAAGAGTTATCCTGCTATCCTGCTCCTATTTATCTCTCCCTCAGATCAGATCATCACTTGCTATCTGAGCATTATCTCACCATCATTGGTGCAAACTGGCAGGGTGAGATATTTATATATCACCACAGACCTTGGCTTTGAAGCATTGTTGAAAGGCTTTGCAAGAAAACATATTCCTTCTTGCTTTGGGCAGAGATGGCAGTTCAATCTTCAATGTAATGTTGATATAATGTTGAAATTGTACAAGGCATTGGTAAGACCAAACTTGGAGTATTGTGTACAGTTCTGGCCACTGAATTATAGGAAAGATGTCAATAAAATTGAGAGGGTACAGAGAAGATTTACTAGAATTTTACCTGGGTTTCACCTCCTAAATTACAGAGAAAGGTTGAACATGTTGGGTCTTTATTCTTTGGAGCGTAGAAGGTTGTGAGAGGGCTTGATAGAGGTATTTAAAATTATGAGGGGGATAGATAGAGTTGACGTGGATAGGCTTTTTCCATTGAGATTGGGGGAGATTCAAACAAGAGGACATGAGTTGAGAGTTAAAGAGCAAAAGTTTAGGGGTAACATGAGAGGGAACTTCTTTACCCAGAGAGTGGTAGCTGTGTGGAATGAGCTTCCAGCAGAAGTGGTTGAGGCAGGCTCGATATTGTCATTTAAAGTTAAATTGGATAGCTATATGGATAGGAAAGGAATGGAGGGTTATGGGCTGAGTGCAGGTCGGTAAGGGTGAGAGTAAGAGTTCGGTACGGACTAGAAGGGCCGAGATGGTCTGTTTCCGTGCTGTAGTTGTTATATGATTATAAATATAGAATTGCTGTATTGATTAATACGATATTGGTGAGAATCACAGCAGGATATTTAGTTGATCATTGTACCTCCGACACTGAATCATTAAATACACTTCAAGATAGAGATCACAGCCCAACATTTATTTTGTTCCATTTATTTGTGCCCTCTGTATATTGATTCCAAATATTTGAGTAAATGGAATATTCCACAACCTGAGTACACAGGTTATTGTTTAACAAATATGCCCAGGACATTGCTTGCACATTCACTGACAAAAGAGGTGCTGTCATAAACATTGATTGAAGTAAAGATAATTGCATCCTCCAGTGACCAATTACTAAAGTGACGCAAAATCTAGAAATCTTCACACGTGTATGTAGATAAATTTCCTCAGACTAGCATTTGAGAACAGAAGGGATCTGTTCCAGTCACAGAGGCCCAAATCTACTAAAGGCTTTCAGGCCTTTACTCCCGCAACTGGCACTTATGGGTTCTTCTTACCAGGAGATGGGTAAAAAAGCAGGGGAACTTATTTGCCCATCTTCCAATCAACCTCATGTCAATCCAGCAAGGCCTCAGCTGCATGCTAGGTTCCCTGGTGCTGTGTCCAAGTGGATCCTCTTTTATCAATGAATAGCATCTGCTGCAAGAAATTCTGCCTGCATCAACATGAATATCTATAGTACCTGTACTGCCAAACAGCAGGAGGCACATCTGCGCCCGTGGGCCAGGGCCAGGGCCAGGAAGGGTGGACTCTACCTGTGCCACCGTTTGCTGCCTCTTCTAGGTGGGGCCTAGAGAGAATGAGAAATGCAGCCCATGGCCTGATTGCAGGTAGTGGCAAGAGATGGAGAAATGGCTGCCTGAGGCCAAGGGTTTTCTGACCCAAGAGGGCCAGGTGGGAGCAGTAGATGAACAACCCTCGTTCTGGCTGTAAGCTCATATTGCCTCCAGCCCAAGCCAACGGGTAGCCGATGTCTCCCAATGTGATGACAGTACAAAGAGGAGAGCACAGTACCTGAGGCCTGGCTTCATGTTTTTAATCTTCTTTTCAATTTATGTAATCTCCCTCATTCCTTGCCATTTTCCCTCTATGTCCCCTCATTCTCAATGTCCCTCTTTTCTACCCCAGTGTTCTTCAATTAGACATTTTCAATATGTGACCTGTATCTTCCAGTTCCTTTATGCACTAAAAGGAATTCAAGGTATCTTTTTTGGATTAGATTCACGTTCCCAACTCTTTTGTCAATGTTGTGTTTGTCCCATTTGTATTGGGTGTGTAGCCAGTTCTTTGATGCTTTCCACTGACTCAAGATCCAGGTGACAGGCTCCACACTTTACTAACTGTCTCTGACTTTCCAGGCAAAGTCTCCCCAAAAGCCCAGGCAGCCACACTGCAGGTGAGAATGCTTCTCACACTTCAGTTATGTGTCATACGGAAACTGCCCCAGGGACGATGCGGCGAATGTGCGTGTAGGACTTCCTCACGGTGACGCTGCCATGGTGTGAGACTCCGCGGGGCAGGACGCACTCCTCTGTCAGCTTTTGTTTCTCTGTGTCCCAGCAGAGCACGGTGGCAATGACCTCGTTCTTCTCATCGCGGCCGCCGGTGATGAAGAGCTTGTTGCTGCAGGCTGCAATCCCACAGCTGGCACGCTCGTGGCCGAACTGCGTGACGAGAGCCCACGAGTCCTCTGTGGGGCTGTAGCAGTACAGGGCCTTCATTGCACCACCTGGGGAAATAGAGAGAGCGAGAGAGAGATTAACACACTGAGAGTCATGCCTGGCAGAAACCGAGGCTGGTGGTTTGCTCCGGTGATACTGTAGCACCTGTTCATTTACTACAGAGGCATTAAAACCAAGTTTCTCCTCTGCACTTACCATTTGTCTTGATCTCCAGCTACCAGTAAGGCTCCTCATTGCTCTGTGTCCCTCAGCCCCATCCAGCCACCCCCTCCGAATATGCTCTCCTTGTGAGGCCCCTTTTGTTCCATGTCACTGACAATGTAGAATGCTATCTAAAGTCTGGCTCAGCTGCCCCATATTCCCTGCATGGAGCCACACTCACAGCTGTTGAAAAATTAACTTACAACAGCCAGGTAATAACCAAAAGTCCCAAAACTGATTGTATTTAAGTTATAAATGTGGGCTGCTTCGAAGTTGCCCAACAGCTACTTTCATCAGCTGCTTAGATGAGGAATGAGGCTGATTATTTTCCTGTGGATTCACATCTGCCACCTACATCCACAAGAAGCTGCTTCTAAGAAAACAATATTTACATATGCACCTCTGGCTGGCAGTCATGGGGAAAATGCGGAGTGGCACAGGCCAGATGCTCCTCCGGGGGGAAAAAAATTCTGGAAAAAGAAAACCATTGGACTGATGAAGGGTCTCAGTCCAAAACATTGACTGTTATTCGTCTGAGTCCCGATGAAAGGTCTCAGCCTAAAATGTCGTCTGTTTATTCGCCTCTAGACCTTCACTCGCTGCCAGACCTGCTGATTCTCTCCGTATTTTGTGTGCTTTGCTCAAGATTGCCAGCATCTGCAGAATCTGTTGTATTTAATCATTGTTCTAACAAATTAAATAACCACAAATTGATAATAGTTGACATCTGCCTTGGATTCTACTTTTCACACACTAGGACAGATCCTTTAGGTTGGCACTTCATAACAGAGCAGTAACATTCATGAATCCAACTCTCATGGTATCCTTCACTGGTATGATTGAACTATTCAAGAAGTCCCTTTAAAATATATTGTATGTGTACTGAGATAGAAACTAGACATGGATAATTAATCACTTCACCCTATTTTGAGTTAATTTGGAAAATTAGCTTACTATTGTCACATTCACCAAAGTGCAGAGAGAGCATGCCACCCATAAAGATCATTTGGACACATTAGTACATGGAGGTAGTACAAGGGAACTGAAATAAGAGATTATAAAATATAGTACTTTAGTTATAGAGGAAGCGCAGAATTCTTAGAGTCTTGGAATTTAGATTTAAAAGAGTGGAATGCTTGTGAGTAATGAAGAGTTCTACAGAGAGCAGTTTGCAATGAAGGAATCTGAAGAGAGCAGTTTGCGATGAAGGGATCTGCAGAGAGCAGTTTGTAATGAAGAGATTTGCAGAGAGCGGTTTGTAATGAAGTGATTTGCAGAGAGCAGTTTACAATGGAGTGATCTGCAGAGAGCAGTTTGTAATGAAGAAACTTGCAGAGACCAGTTTGTAATGAAGCAATTTGCAGAGAGCAGTTTGTAATGAAGAGATCTGCAGAGAGCTGTTTGCAATGAGTTGCCACACTCAGATGACATCTTGCTTCATTATTCTGGTTTTATCTGGCTGTGTGTCCACTCATTCTAATCGTCCACATGTATCTTCTTGAATTATTTTATTAAGTCATGTGTCGATTGCAATCTGGAATTGTTTCCTTTAAGCCCGGTGTGTACCAAATGATGAGTGTGCCTTTCAACAAACACCTTCTTCTGGTCTGAAAAATTTATTAATTCTCCAGTACTCTCTACTTCCTAACCAATCTAACTTTTCCTTTACACCTGTACAAAGAAGGGCAAAATGGCCTCATTTTATAACATACAAACTGAGTTTCAGTGAAATTTGAATCACATAAATGAAGTTAATTGTAAACTTATCCTCAGATCTAATTGACTATCAGAATCAGGTTGTGAAATTTGTTATTTTATGGAACTAGTTTTCCTATTCCCACCATATTTCTTTGGCTTCGCGTGTATCACTCCCCGTTTCAACCACCTTTCTCTAATATCTAACTTGCCACTACCTGCACCTTGGGCCTGCTCCTGTAGAATCCCAATAGAAGGACATTAACAAATATAATGGTTGATAAACCTTTTAAGTTGCACTATTTGAAAATCATTTTTGGTGCATAACATGTTTGGCCGTGTATTTTTAAGGAAGAGCGTTAGTTGATAGGTGGAGTTTAAAAATGGCAAATGGCATCCTGACTGGCATTTCGAACACTTCCTCTGTATATCCTGATGAGTGTTCAGACGTGTAACAGCCACTACATCACACGGTTCTCACAAATTGTGCCCTTCCAAAGGCTTTGTCACTTCCAAACTATTTAATACGGTGTCCAACTTCATTCCAATAGCATATCCGCACTTGGCCTCTTTTAACTAGGTATGCTAATAGAAAACTTATAAATATAATCAAAAATGTTTGAAGCTTTCAAATAAAAACTATTTTGTTCTATATGGCAGCTACAACAGTGGAAATTGATAGCAGCATAGTATGCTCAGTTGGAACTTGTTAGTGAATCTGATGGAATTCCTCTTTTTTCCACTGCCTCATCCCAACACCCCAACACCCCAACACCCCCCTCACAATATTCACCAATTCTCTATTACCATCTCACCATGTATTTCATCCTTACAATGTGCTTAAACCACAAATGAGCAGCCCTCTAAATACCATCAACCTTTTTTGTCTCAAATGTAGCCACTGAATCATTTTCCTAATCCTATACTTCACCTTCACCATGTACATCAATCCCTTCTAAGTCATCTTATCACCTGTCCCATTGTCTATAACACACCTACTTCTGCCTCCTGCCTTTTACGCCCACCCTATCCTTTCATCCTATCCTTCAATCTACTCTTGCTCTAGAATCATATTGTGCTTTCTCATGACCCCTGTTTCAATGTCTTTCCTTGTGTAATTTATTCCGCAAATTAAATACAGTACTCCTTTCTGCAAAAAGCTCTTCCAGACCCAAATATTTCAAAAGCAACTCCTTCTATCGCCGGTGTTGCCTTCCTGAGTTATATTTTTAGGTATTTCATCTGATGGAGGAGAAATTAATGAATCAGAGTCAGAGTCAAAATCAGGTTTAATATCACCGGCATATGTTGTGAAATTTGTCTTGCAACAGATGCTATGAAAACTGCTCTGAAAATGCTTTTGCACAAATGTAGGATTATCCAGGAGGTGGCGCTGTTGTTTGCTGGCAACATATAACAAACAACCAGGGAAATTTAAATCTCTGAGCAGCAACTTCCAATCAATCCATTGGGGATGTATGTTATGCAGTTGCCAATTTGCATCATTCAAAATAGCTAATGTGATGCTTCTTTAATCTGGCATACTTCCAAAAGTCTAACCATTCAATCATAAATAAATAAATAAAATTGCAACTGAAAAACACAGCCCTAATACAAATTAATAGCCAAGGACTCTGGATCAAGATGACTGAATGTTAGAGGATCATTTTTTACAATGGGCTTCAGTACTTTCACTGATGTTTGGAGATCAAATGCACAATATACTTTCTTGTTCTGTGGATCTCAAACACCAGGGTTAATGTACAGGAGATACCGGCCCAAATTTTATGGTGTGTGGCGACTCAGCACTGACTTGGAAAAAGGCTTATCTGTGACTGTTCTCCCCATGTGAACATGCAGAAGGAATTCTTAAAGTAAAAAATACCAAACAACTTAAATAATTTAAGGCAAATCAATTTTTAAAAGAGATAACATAGTTAAAATCAATTACTTCCAAATTTTCTAGCCAAAAAAGAACCAACTTACTCTATTAAAGAATGTTTTAAATATTTAAAAGCTTATTAAAAGTTTTTTCCAACAATGAACCTATCTAAACTAAAACAGCTGAGATTCTTGCAGAAATACCCTCTCATTAAACTAAAGGGGCCGACTTGTGTCTCTGAGGTCATTCTGTAGAACCATCATTAAGGACCCTCACTACCCAGGAGAGGCCCTTCCCTCATTGAGAAGGAGCTACAGAAGCCTGAAAGCACACACTTAATGATTCAGGAACAGCTTTTTCCCTTTACCATCTGATTTCTGAAAGGACATTGAACCCACGAACACTACCTTACCTCTATTTTGTTTGTTGTTTACCTCTATTTTATTTCTTTTTCTGCACTACTTATCTTAACTTAAATATTTTTGAGAGAGAGAGTGTGTGTGGGTGTGTGTGTGTGTGTGTGTGTGTGTGTGTATTTACTGATGTATATACGTTTAGTGCAATTCAGTTTTTTCTCTTCTCTATTTATTTATTATGTATTTCATTGTATTGGTGCTATAAAACTAACAAGTTTTCCAACATATGCCAGTGATATTAGACCTCAATCTGATTCTGATATCCTCCCACTATTCCGATACATCAGAATAATATGGACTCACTTCCTGATTTTTGTGTTGCAGCTTCTTGAAGTAGGTGCTAACACTCCATTTGCCAGTTTGATTCTGAGGGAGTTCACCAACTTTTCTTTGGTGGATTCATAACGGATTATCACACACTTCGCTGTGGATTTCCACCTGCTAAGGTTTTGTCAGTCTTATCAACTCACTTAATCTAGATCCTTTTGCAAATGCTATGCTCTTTCTCTCACATAATTTATACTTCAATAAACTTGTAGCAGATAGAAAAACATTTCCTAGTAGAGTAGTGGAACACTAACCCTGTTGGTAATGCCTGATATTTTATTAGTTGTATTGAATAAATAAAATGAAAGTGATTGGACAAAGCAGCTCCACACGACTTTACCACCAAGATGCTATAAATGCCTAATCCATTACTACATTTAACGTAAACCAGTACTTTCTAAATAGGTTAGAATAGCACAGAAGTCGAATGAGGACAGAGGTGAATCTTGATTTAGATGAAGAGTCAATGGTCTTTGCTGTCATAAATATCTTTCTGTTGTGCACTCATCACATAGAGATCCACAGTAAACAACCACCTTCACATACCCACAACATAAATATGGTCCTTAAATGTAACAGCATTGATGCACTTGGCTTCTATAGGCATAGGTGATTTCAGGCTCCACGTATTTGTCACAGGATCATAACACTGGGTTCTGTCTGTAGCCAGTTTCCCATTGGGTCCTCCGCCAATAATATATAGCTTCTTATTGTAGGTAGTAGCGGCAAATGAACTCACATTTATGAGGAGTGGAACTCCCTGTGGCAAAAGAAATAATATTAAATAAAACAATAAAATTAAATGGTGATGGATATTCACTTCTTGGGCAGTGGGCCCTTTGGTTGTTTGCTAAGCTTGTTTTCTAAACACAACAGCTGCCATTTGTAAGATTACAAACAAACGTTAGTAAACTTCCAACTAATGACAGCTGATTAACTTCTGGAAATAAAGGGGAGTCAGTCTGCAGCTCTTAAAATGTAAATGGACTGCAGTAATTAGCCTGAAGTTAAAAACACAGCTTTACAAACAAGCCCTGTATACATATATGCAGATACTCTGTCTGTGAGAAACAGATGCTAGCTCATAGCATCCTATCTTATTGCTTAGAGGTGCAGTATTATACAATGTGTTATTTAAATTGGCTTGTTTCAAAACACACAAATGGACTAAGTTGTTAAGTTCAAAAAAAAACTTGCAGACCAGATGGAAGCACATCACTTAGCATGTCAATAACTGAACTATTAATGTTGGGAGTTTAATGTACTCAAGTAAGTTAGCTTTAAATCATTTGCAGAGGCCTGTGTCTCCAAAATGCTTTTAGACTGTATAAAAAAGGATATCTGAGGAAATATCATATTTAGAAAAATAGAGGGCTATGAGTAAGCCTAGGTATTTCTAAGGCAAGGACATGTTCGGCACAGCTTTGTGGGCTGAAGGGCCTGTATTGTGCTGTAGGTTTTCTATGATTCTATGTTTCTATGTGTGTGAAGTCACCCAGGTGACAGAAAAGGGTCTAAGTGTAGAGGGCAGTTCAGGCTTATTAGAAATGAGTTAAGGAACATCAACAAACATGAAAGAATCATTGGGTGAACTAGATTCTATTCCCCAGGCTACAGTTTCTGCATCAGACAATTTGTTCATCTGCATCTTTCATTAATCTTTTTAGATTATAGGATTTGTTCCTGTGTTTTGGAAATCCTTTATCTTTTGTGTGTTGTGTTTTAGAATTGGTTTGTAATTTGGAAATGTTTAAGATAGAAATCCTCTGTGGGTATTAAATGTGCTTTAAGAGTGTTGTTTGCGTTTAAATGTGTATCACTGAAAATAAATGAATTGTATTTTAAATTACTTTGTTAGCTGTAAGTACCTTCTCCTTGACAGGGAGAGGGACTCAATGCTCACATAGTGGGTATTGGCAACTAAACTCCGCATGGAGAATAAACACGGCAAGTGGAGGAGTCTTTGAAGATTGGGTAGTCACAGTACAGTCTCCCTTTAGTGAGTGTACTCATGGCTATTTATCTCTGATAGGGCTTAGGGTCTTTGTTTGAGTTTAAAGCTTCACAGTCAGCAAACCCAATACCATCACAAAAATAGTTATTTCATAGATTTTGAATATAAATGGGTTTAAAAAAAGAAGACTTTATTATTAATTTCTCCCTAATTCTATTTCTGTGTTATGTACTATTTCCCAGGTACAGGTGGAAAAGTTGCCTCCAATGTCTTAGCAGTGAAATGTGATGTTGAAGGAAATTGTCTTACAACAAACAAACGTGAGAGTAACAGCTTAATGTATTTGATCTTAGCACTTTACCAAGGTTTAATCAACTACCCCAGAACCCAGGTGTCTTGGTCAGATACCTGCACTCCTCCACTATATGGACAATGAGCATGCAAATGATCGCCAGCTAACATCTGCCCCATGCACAATATGAGCAAGGTTAAAGATCTGGAAACAGCTTTACTCAGTTAGGTTGGTTGGTGCATCGGACAAAGAGGAGTAATGGATTGTAATTACTGCCTCAAAGAGAGTTGTTCGGAAATGAACAGAGGGGCAGGATGGCACAATGTTTGAACCTTTGAGTCACTGATTATGGATTTGAGAATCCTCGAGAGGTGACATGGAAAGGAATTTCATGATGGAATTTTCAAACATGCTGCTGCACAGACACTTCTGTCGAGCCAAATAGCCTATCCTCGGCTGTAAATTGGTGTATTATTGTCACATGGCAAACTGGCATACCATTCATTACAACAATGCAATGAGGAATGCAGAATAAAGTGTTACAATGTCAGAGGAACTACAGTGCTGGTGGACAATAAGGTGCAAAGTCACATGGAAGTAGACTGCAGGAAGTCAAGTCCGCCTTACTGGCTTATGACAGTGGGATAGAAGTTGTCCTTGAGCCTGATGGCATCTTCTGCCCAATGCAGAAGGGGAGAAGAGAGAATGTCCAGGTGAGTGGGGTATTCCATTCTGCTGGCTGCTTTATCAAGGCAACGAGAAGTGTAGACAGAGTCCAAGAAAGGGAGACTGGCTTTTGTGACATGCTGAGCTGTGTGTACAACTCTCTGCAGTTTCCTGTGGTCAAAGGCAGAGCAGTTGCCACAGCAACCTGTGACACATCCAGATAGGCTGCTTTCCTAAAGCGTCAATAAAAATTGGTGAGGGTCAAAGGGGCATGCCAGATGTCTTTAGGCTCCTGAGAAAGTAGAGGCTCTGGTGAGCTTTCTTGGCCTGGGGTCAACATGGTTGGACCAAGCCAGGCTTTTAGCTAATTTCCATTTTAATTAAATATAAAGATCTATGGGGAAAAGTTGGGCTTGTTTAAGTTGAGTAGTTTGTTCTTGTTTCCTGACTCAAGTCTAACTCCTTGAAAATATAATCCAACCCAAAATTGCAGAGCAACACGGGAAAGATACTATCATATCAGCTGTCTTTAAGGTAAAATGAGAAACTATCTGAAAAGCTGGAGGGTTTTCACCCAGGTGTTGGCCAATTTTTCTCCTTCTACTAACATCTGAAAAACAAATACAGAATTTCTGAACATTTTTGTTTGTGAGATCTTGCTGTGCATTTACTGGAAGCTGCTGTTCCTAAACATAACAGGGTCATTGTTAAAAGATACTCTTTTTTTAAACTGTAAACTTTGGAATAACTTGGGTTCACAACAGTCCTTATTTAGATACAAATATTAACAGATTGGATCTATTTATTTTATTCAAATAAATGGATTGCTATTTTAACTTCAATAAATATTTTCTAGTGGGTTCTGTTTGCATTCTCATCTCTGTCAAGTCTACCTTCTTTTGCTCATGCACAATATCTAAGACAAGATTTTAGTGTAGTACCTTTGCAGATACTTTCCTCCAACAAACATAGTAATCCATAACTCTGTCATCTTTCCCAATTACCTTGTTCTGTAAAATTTGTTGTATCAGTTTCCCTGCATTTCATTAGAAACTTCAGCTAAAATGTGACATATTGGGTGTGAAGTGCTTTGATATGTCTGGGAGGTTAAAAGGTTACGGTTCATATTCTTTCTCGATAGGTGTGACATGCAGACATGGCAAAAATAGCATCAAGGGAAAACTTTGCCACAGGATGTACTGTATGAAATTAGTGAGATCACAGAGAAGAAATTGTCAAGGTACTGAAGTCTGAGGTTTGCATTACACTGCCTGATATCCCCCTTGGTGGATACCTCAGTCCAGCAGTTGTGAAATGGGTCATATGCTTCCACACTGTTGAGTCGTGTGATGCCATCAAAGCCTCCAATCGCATACACCTTGCCGTTCAGAACGGCCATCTTATGTCGCCACCGTCCAGTGTTTAAATATTCAACTTGAATCCATTTATTTAAGGAGGCATTGTACTTCCAAACCTCGTGTTGAGTTTCTTTACCACCTGGAGAGCCCAAGAGAAATATTACTATTAATCTCCCTCACATAGACACACCGACCATCCCATGCAGACTTAATATGCAGTCCTGATGATGGGTCCCGAAACATTGACTGGTTATTCCACTCCATAGATGCTACCTGACTTACCGAGCATTTTTGTGTGTTGCTCAAGACTTACAGCATCTGCAGGATTGCTTGCATTAATATGGATAAAGTGTTTACTAGTAGCAGATTGCAAAACTGACGGCGTGGTGATGAAAAATGTTTCACATCACTGGACAGTGAGAACCTCCTGTGCCTTCATCACTGGCTATTGCCAACTGTGCTCTGACTTCTCCAGGTGAACTAGATAAGATGCCATTGGAGAAGATTAGAGGTTGGGGGGGTGGGGTTGAGCACAGGCTTAGGATACCCAGAATTATTAATGATTCTGATGGTAACTGATATCAAAGTGTTTCCAGTGGTGGAAAGCTTGGTAACTGACGGGAGAACCAAACATGAGATGATTTTTCTTAATGGAGTATGTTGTTATGATCATCAGTGCATCTTCCAATAAGATGGTGCAAGCACATTATATAGCAAAACAGAAAGGAACTCTGTCCAGTCTCACTGAAATGACAATCTGTGCATGGTAACCATGCTCATACAGCCCAAAACTGAGTAGCATGAAGGAACACACAACCATATCCATTATTTCCTATCATACTGTTCTGATGAAAGGTCTTGGACCCAAATTATTAACCCTCTTTCTCTTCCACAGAAGCTGCCCCTCCTGCTGAGTGTCTCCAGCTGTTTCTATTTTTATTCTGTTGTCTCCCGTCCCAAGGCTCTTGTGAAAAAGGATTTCTATAATGATCTCAGTGCGTTTGAAATCCCTGACAGTCAATTTGGAATTATTGAAGAGTACTCACCAGTCAGAATTACAGTGGCCAACTTGTACATAGCAAGCTCCCTCAACAGCAAAGTGGTTAATCTAATCCAGGGTGGTCAACCTTGTGCCAATTTTTTCACTCACGAGCTCAGATGCGCCATACAACTCTTCTACCCCCATACAATTCTTGTAAAAATATGTTAATATAGAACCTGTGCGTGAAAAAATCGCATCCGAAATTGTGCGTGAAAAAATTGATGCATGGAATGTAAAAGGTTGTGCACCCCTGGGTAAATATTAGATAAAACAGCATGAACATCTCCCAAACAACAGGAATTCTGCAGATGCTGGAAATTCAAGCAACACACATCAAAGTTGCTGGTGAACGCAGCAGGCCAGGCAGCATCTCTAGGAAGAGGTGCCGTCGATATTTCAGGCCAAGACCCTTCGTCAGGAGTCCTGGCGAAGGGTCTCGGCCTGAAACGTCGACTGCACCTCTTCCTAGAGATGCTGCCTGGCCTGCTGCATTCACCAGCAACTTTGATGTGTGTTGCATGAACATCTCCCATGTTCTTCTTGGGATCGTTGACATCCAATTTAGAAAGCAGACAGTGCTTCAGTTTGAGATTTCATTTAAAAAGCAGAATCTCTAATAATGTAATACTCACATCCTCTAAGCTACCACAGAATGCTAACAAAGATTTTTTTTCTCTCTCATGTCTCTGCAATGTGGCCAGACTTTGCACATTGTCTGAAAGAATCAAGTTCAGATGAACAAACCCAGGTTTGGGTGGAGGGACAGGCAGAACTCAAGTGCACAAGCAGTAGAGTGATTCAGATACTATGCTAAAGTTTCTAGTAATTTGAATCAGTTACTGGAGTTAGTGTCATTTGAATCCATCATCTTCTTGACTCTGAGACAGGAGATCTCATGCAGAGTTCCAACTACTTAAGCAAAACTGGATAAGCAAATAAAGCAACAAGCTAGGGTAGTGACTAATTGATAGCATTTTCAAATAACAGAGTGCCAGCAGGCACAATAGCTCTCCATGTTACAAAAATCTGATATCATGAATGTTGGCATGAATATTGCCTTGGGTTTTGAAGGTGGAATGAGATGCAAAGCAGTAACAAGCTTCAACACAGAAAAACATATAGAAAAGTTAAAAAGTTAACTGGAAATCTGAGACATGTTCAGCAAGTTAGGCCACCTTTCTGGGAAGAGAAAGAAAGTTTACATTTCAGGTCAACGTTAACCCTTTTTTATCTTAGCCGCAGATGCAGCCTAACCTGCTACGCATTTCGGGCATTTTCTGTTTTTACTTTAGATTTCCAACATCTGCATTTTTAATTTTTGTTTTGCAAGGGAAGGTTAGTTCTTCTGGAGGGAGTCTAGAACAGGGGAACAGTTAGCACACAGGACTGTGGCAAAACAAAAGCTTCCTCTCTTGGTGAAGAAGAAGTGGAGATTGGGACAGTTGAAGTGTGGAATACTGGAATGGAGCAATTTTCTTTGTCAGGCACGGTGCTGATATCAAATCTGCGTACATGTGATTAAGCTGGATAGAGTGCTTAGCTCCAAAACCTCTGAAAATCACTGGCCACTGATGAAAGGGCAGGAAAGCCGGGAGGCTGAGGAAATTTGTAAGAATTACAAGCCCTGTGGAGGAAGCTGTGTTTTGCAGAATAAGTGCAACACTAATTGACCAATACCAAGATTAACACATGCTAAATATCCTCTTTGTATCTTCATTTCTTCCCAGGATACAGTTAACAATTTTTTCAACACTGAACTCTTTGAATATCAGCCTGGCAGTGAGCCAATCTGCATGGAACTTCCATGGGATTTATTTTTAAAACTCAACGATTGTTAATGGGGCTGCCGGAACCAGCAATGGCACATGCGTAACCTTTTGTACTGAATTTTTCACTTCTTTAGGGTGAGGGATTCTAGTGCTTTGTAAATTTCCATATTTCCCAATGACAGCCATACAGCTCATCTCCCATTGCAATGTCCCACCATTTCCAGTCAACAGTGGTTAAAAAAATGCAAACAGTTAGATCAAGGCAAGAAAAGAGTGGGTAAGTTCCTTAGCCCTTTGCCACAGCTTGCCTGGAAAAGCTATTGACGCTAAAATAAAGTCTCCTGCTCGCTAGAGCAGCAAACATTCTCAGGACAGAACAGCATGGGCTTGACATGAGAACAAGTCCCCTATACTCTGAACACCTACAGGTCAGGTGTGACCTGGCCATGGTACGGTAAAAAGCTTCCTGCACACAATCCCAATCAAATATTTGCAAGTCAAATGCGGCATAGGTCAGATACAAAGTAAAGGTTTCTCTACACTCCCCATAAAACATCTACAAATCAGATACAGCGGGGAGGGGCCAACTGGATGATAGAGGAGCCGCCGGGGCTCAGGCCGATTTTAAGGGACTGGGCAATTGTAATCGAGTTGAGACCCACTTAGTCAGAATCACTCACTGCTTGGAAGCTTGCCATCCCTTTGAAATGCCTTCCATGCAATTTGACAACCACAAAGTGGGCTGCTGCAGCATACTCCCCAGCTCCTCACCCTTGTCTGCAGTCCAGGTGTCCCCTGGTGGTCCGCTCTTGTCATCTGACAATGAGAGGATAAAGGCTCCAAGCAGAGGTTTCTCCAGATGGGGGTGCTTCCCCTTCACAATGGGGAGCTGGGGCAGATTGCACTGCATAGTGCCATTGGTTCGTAGAATCCCAGTTACCTGCCATTCCTGTGGCCTGCAGAAGCCCATATGAACATGAGTATGTGAGGATTCAGCCCTGCTTGAGTACTTGAAGGGACTGTTCCACAAGCTCTGGCTGCAATTCGTCCCCATGCTCCTGATTGTCAGGCACTGAGTGTAAATAGGGCAAGCCAGTCAGAAGATTCGCTCACCAGTTTGTCTCTGAACTGACCAAGATTCAGAGATCCAAGCGGTAGACCAGCAAGAGGTCCATCCAAGTTGATTGCCTGCCCCTCCTTCAAAATGACAATTTGTTCATGCCATGTTATTGGGGTACAGTGACTACCGGCTTGCCATATGCCTTCCACGACTAACGGGCACCACAGGGGTTAAAGTTCACCCTGAAGAGTGAAGGTAATTTAACTTTTGTGTTAATCTTGTAACTAATTATTTTAAAACAAAACAAATAAGGTATAAAATGGTGCCTAGGTTAAAACAAAACAAAAATGCTGAGATACGTACAAACTAACGCTCCCTTGTTCCACTACTGATGCACTGTGATTCATGGGAATTCTGGTTAACTGAAGTAAAAGATTGACTAGCGACACCAGAGACTACAGATGTTGAAATCTGGAAGAAAAACAAACTGCATCTATAGAGAGAAATGGACAGTTGGTGTTTCGGGTCAAGACCATTCATCTGGGTTGCTAAAAAGTTTGATTGCTCCCTGCATTTCAACTTGATATTTGGTAAGAAAACTAATGGAAATCAATGTCCACTGCTGCTAGTGGATTAAATACCTCTAGACTCAGGGCTCACCTGAGATGTAGACCTCATTACGGAAAGTGATACATGCAAATTCCACCCATTTCTTGTTCTCGCTCTCCATCTCCTGCTCTGTGATTGGTAGCTTGGCCACTTCCAGGCGACTTCGCCGGAGTGGGTCCAAGCAGGTTACTTCTGCCACAAACTTTTCGTCCTTTGTACAGCCGCCTATTATCATGAAGACCTCTGACTGGAACTCCTGCATCCTGGGCTTTGTTCTCTCTGAAATAATCTGTACAAAACAAAGGAGTGCGTCGGGGAGGAAACGACAAGTTATTCCAGTTTTCAAATGCTCCTGAATTAAGATTACAGTAAATTTAAAAATTGTATAACTTTGTTAGACCAAACAAAAGTTCCCAAACTGATTTCAGATATGTAATCTGGGAGTTTCATAGACCTGTGCACAATGAAAATGGGCCCTATGATCTAACTCATCAAGGCCAACCAAGGCGACTATTTGTATATATCAATTCCATTCGCCTGTGTTTGCCTCGTATCTGTTGAAACCAGGTGTTCCCGACCTTTGTTATGCAATGGACCAATAACATTCAAGGATCCATAGATTCCAGGTTGGGAATCCCTACTCTGAACCTTTCTGTCAATATATCTTTTAAATATTGTAATTGTACCAATCTGGACCACACCCTTTCGCAGTTTGTTCCAACTACCCACCTTCCCTGTGCGGAAAAACCCACACCTTTAAATCTCTAGCAACACACACAAAATGCTGGAGGAACTCAGTAAGTCAGGCAGCATCCATGGAAATGAATGAACAGTTGACGTTTCGGACTGAGATACTTCTTCAGGACTGAGAAGGAATGGGGAAGACGACAGAATAAAAAGGTGGGGTGACGGGAAGGAGGCTAGCTGAAAGGTGATAGTTGAAGCCAGGTGGGTGGGAAAGGTAAAGGGACGGAAAAGAAGGAATCTGATGGGAGAGAAGAGTGGACCATAGGAGAAAGGGAAGGAGAAGTGGACCTGGGGGAGGTGATTGACATGTGAGAATAGATAAAAGGCCAAAGTGAAGAATTGAAGAAGAGGGGAGGGGGAGGAATTATTTTTACTGGAAGGATAAATTGATATTCATGCTATCAGGTTGGAGGCTACCCAGACAGAACTAAGATGTTGTTTCTCCACCTTAAGGGTGGCCTCATGGACTAACATGTCAGAATGGGAATGGGAATCAGAATTTAAAAATTTGGCCACCAGGAAGTTCCAATTTTGGTGGGTGAAACAGAGGTGCTCAACAAAGTGGTTCCCCAATTTACAACAGGTCTCCCCAATGTCGAGGAGGCCGCATTGGAGACAACCAAATCTTTTCCCTCTCACCCTAATCCAGTGCCCCGAGAATTTAACTTACCTGTGCTGGGAAAATACTGTGACTATATCCCCTATCCGTGCTTATGCTTTGACTCAGAAACTCTTGCCTTGGTAATAAATGCTGGAAAGGTAGGAATAGGAAACAAAGAAATGGCCGATGAACTGAATAATTATTCTGTATTAGTCTTCACTGCGGAAGTCACAAGCAACATGCCAGAAATTTGAGAGCATCGGGGGCAGAAGTGAGTGCAGTCGCCACTTTTCAGACCAGCTTTGCATCCATTATAATTATGACAGCCTTCTACACTATCTAAAACACCACCAACAAGCTTTCCTGGATCCCATGCCTGCAGACTTGAATGAGCCTACCGTGGGGAACATTATCAAATGCCTTACTATAATCCATACACACCACATGTACTACTCTACCTTAATCAAATTGTTTGTCACTTCCTCAGACAGGTTCGTGGGGCATGACCTGGGGTGCTTGGGAATTAGTCTATCTTGCTTGGGAAGCTGTAAAGTTTAAAGGCAAATAAGTTACATAGGTCAGATGTACTACACCCCAGGGTTCTGAAAGAGGTAGCTGGAGAGTTTGTGGAGGCATTGGTAATAATCTTTCAAGAATCACTGGTTTCTGGAATGGTTCTGGAGGAATGGAATATTGCAACTATCACTCCACTCTTTGAGAAGGGAGGAGGCAAAATACAGGAAATAATAGGCCAGTTAACCTGACTTCAGTGGTTGTCAAGATGTTAGAGTCCATTATTAAGGATGAGCTTTTGAGGTACTTTAAGCCACATGATAAAATAGGCCAAAGTTAGTCGACTGCGCCTCTTCCTATAGATGCTGCTTGGCCTGCTGCGTTCACCAGCAACTTTGATGTGTGTTGCAAAGTTAGCATGGTTGTCTTGTGGGGAAATCTTGCCTGACAACACAGACAGGATAGACAAAGAATCAGTGGATGTTGTTTACTTGGATTTACAGAAAGGCTTTGACAAGGTACCACACAAGCTGTTTAACAAGATGAGAGTCCTTGGTATTACAGGCAAGATAGAGGCATGGAGAAAAAAAGGATGACAGGAGTGAAGGTAGGACCGATTAGAGATAAAGGTGGGAAGATGTGCCTGGAGGCTGTGGAAGTGAGTGAGGTCCTCAATCAATACTTCTCTTCGGTATTCACCAATGAGAGGGAACTTGATGATGGTGAGGACAATATGAGTGAGGTTGATGTTCTGGAGCATGTTGATATTAAGGGAGAGGAGGTGTTGGAGTTGTTAAAATACATTAGGACGGATAAGTCCCCGGGGCCTGACGGAATATTCCCCAGGCTGCTCCACGAGGCGAGAGAAGAGATTGCTGAGCCTCTGACTAGGATCTTTATGTCCTCGTTGTCCACGGGAATGGTACAGGAGGACTGGAGGGAGGCAAATGTTGTCCCCTTGTTCAAAAAAGTTAGTAGGGATAGTCTGGGTAATTATAGACCAGCGAGCCTTACGTCTGTGGTGGGAAAGCTGTTGGAAAAGATTCTTAGGATCTATAGGCATTTAGAGAATCATGGTCTGATCAGGGACAGTCAGCATGGCTTTGTGAAGGGCAGATCATGTCTAACAAGCCTGATAGAGGAGGTGACCAGGCATATAGATGAGGGTAGTGCAGTGGATGTGATCTATATGGATTTTAGTAAGGCATTTGACAAGGTTCCACACGGTAGGCTTATTCAAAAAGTTAGAAGGCATGGGATCCAGGGAAGTTTGGCCAGGTGGATTCAGAATTGGCTTGCCTGCAGAAGGCAAAGGGTGGTGGTGGAGGGAGTACATTCAGATTGGAGGATTGTGACTAGTGGTGTCCCACAAGGGTCTGTTCTGGGACCTCTACTTTTCGTGATTTTTATTAACGACCTGGATGTGGGAGTAGAAGGGTGGGTTGGCAAGTTTGCAGACGACACAAAGGTTGGTGGTGTTGTAGATAGTGTAGAGGATTGTCAAAGATTGCAGAGAGACATCGATAGGATGCAGAAGTGGGCTGAGAAGTGGCAGATGGAGTTCAACCCGGAGAAGTGTGAGGTGGTACACTTTGGAAGGACAAACTCCAAGGCAGAGTACAAAGTAAATGGCAGGATACTTGGTAGTGTGGAGGAGCAGAGGGATCTCGGGGTACATGTCCACAGATCCCTGAAAGTTGCCTCACAGGTAGATAGGGTAGTTAAGAAAGCTTATGGGATGTTAGCTTTCATAAGTCGAGGGATAGAGTTTAAGAGTCGCGATGTAATGATGCAGCTCTATAAAACTCTGGTTAGGCCACACTTGGAGTACTGTGTCCATTTCTGGTCACCTCACTACAGGAAGGATGTGGAAGCATTGGAAAGGGTACAGAGGAGTTTTACAAGGATGCTGCCTGGTTTAGAAAGTATGCATTATGATCAGAGATTAAGGGAGCTAGGGCTTTACTCTTTGGAGAGAAAGAGGATGAGAGGAGACATGATAAAGGTGTTCAAGATAATAAGAGGAATAGATAGAGTGGATAGCCAGCGCCTCTTCCCCAGGGCACCACTGCTCAATACAAGAGGACATGGCTTTAAGGTAAGGGGTGGGAAGTTCAAGAAGGATATTAGAGGAAGGTTTTTTACTCAGAGAGTGGTTGGTGCGTGGAATGCACTGCCTGAGTCAGTGGTGGAGGCAGATACACTCGTGAAGTTTAAGAGACTACTAGACATGTATATGGAGGAATTTAAGGTGGGGGCTTATATGGGAGGCAGAGTTTGAGGGTCAGCACAACATTGTAGGCCGAAGGGCCTGTACTGTGCTGTACTATTCTGTGTTCTATGTTCTATGGATAGAAGATTGGTTGCTGGGAATAAAGAGGGCTTTTTCTGGTTGGCTGCCGGTTTCTAGTGGTGTTAAGCAGGGGTTGGTGTTGGGTCCACTACTTTTTACATTACCTGTCAACGATTTGGATAACAGAACTGAAAGCTTTGTGGTCAAGTTGCAGATGATACAACGGCAGGTGGAAGCGCAGGTAGTGTTGAGGAAGCATGGAGACTACAGGAGAACTTGAACAGATTAGGAGAATGGGCAAAAAAGTGACAGGTGGGAGACAGTGTAGGGAAGTGTATGGTCATGAATTTCAGTAGAAGGAATAAAGGCATAGACTAGTTTCTAAATGGAGAGAAAATTCAGAAATCAGCATTGCAAAGTAACTTTGGAGTCCCAGTGCAGGATTCCCTGAAGGTTAATTTGCAGATTAAGTTGTTAGTAAGGAAGGTAAGTGCAATGTTAGCATTCTTTTCAAGAGGACTAGAATATAAAAGCAAAGATGTAATGCAGAGGCTTTATAAGGCATTGGTCAGACCATATCCAGAAGTGATTTGTGAGACTGATTCCAAGAATGAACGGTTAAGATATGAGGAGTGTTTGGTAGCTTTGGGCCTGTACTCTCTGGAATTTAGAAGAATGAGGGAAAATTTTGAAACCTACTAAATATTCAAAGGCCTAGATAGAGTGGACATTGAGGGATGTTTCCAGTACCGGGGGGGGGGGGGCGGGGGGGTGGAATTCGCCTGTGAGGCAGGGCTACTGTATGGGAGAGGGGCGATATGAGTTAATGCATAATGGGAATCCACAGAGCATTAGATAACACTCATAGACTGTAATCCTGTCTCACCTGCTCCTGATAGCAGCAGCAACTTTGCTGACTGGATGAGTAGGAAGCAAGATTAGAAAATAACTATGGTTACAATAGGACAAATTAATTGAAGAGTATCTTCCCTGGAAAATAAGTTAAATGGTAAATTGGCAGAAGAGTGGAGATATTCCACAATAGATTAAACCAGTTAAAGGCTGTTTTCTTTGGAAAAATAGATGGAAGCGCAATTCAGTAGATCTGCAGTGACAAATAATGAAGGAGCTATTTCATAAATGTCAGTACAAATACCACATGTTCCAATGAGGAATAAAGACTAAATGAGAAAAAGTGACATCAACTAGAAAGAAAAGCAATACAGTATTATAAAGATTAATAGTGAACCTAAGATTTAGGGAATGTTTAGAAACCAACAAAGGATGACAATATATTTAAGATGTAAGTAGTTATTTTTGGTCATATGAATACACCCGGAAACATTATGAAACAAACAACAAAAGTTTCTACAAGAATGTAAAAAAGAGAGTAGATTAAAGGACAAGATTAGAGAATTAAGAAAGGACATAGAGAAAGGCAGAGAGTCCAAATATTAACTCATTTTCAGCTTGGCCATTGGCAATGACTGGGGACCTGTACTGGAGCTTCAAGCCTTTGTAATCTGTATTCACTTGGGACTGAATGCAGCATAGTCAAATTTTCTTCTGACGGTGCAAAGTTTGGATTTTATCACAAGGATAAAAAATACAGAAGTGTAGTTGCCATCTGACAGAGCATTGGTGTCACCTTACCTAAAATACTGCTTATTATTGCATCCGTGTGTAAAATACTATGTCTTACATGTAAAAGCAAGGTAGGATATGAACTGTCAATACTGTTGCCTCAGGCAATTGAACCAATTTACTTTAAATTTACATTTACATTTTATGTAAATTTACAATTATCCAAAATTCCCATTTTAGTCTTGATCATCTAGTATAACTGTTCTTGCTGAAGTATACTGACTTGCAGTCTAATAACATTTCAATTTTAAAATTTGTCAAATTCCTCCATATCTTCGCCCACCATAGCCATTCCATAAATGGGCACAGAACCTAGGCTGACAACGAAGTGAAGAGCTGTGGAACTAATGACCAATTGCAGGAGACGTCTCTTCTGTGGGACAATAAGTCAAGCACTTGGCTGCTCTCTCAGGTGAATATAAATTATTTCTAAGAAGAGCAATTAAAAAAAAACCCTCAGGCTGCAATTGATACTCATCCTCGCCCTACATCATTCTATGCAAATTTTGACGTGGTTAAACTGACTGTGGGATTTTCCACAATGACAACATTGCTACATAGTGACTGCAAAAGATTTGGAAAGTCATGAAGTCTACCTTTGAGTTCAAGAGCCGTGAGGTAACGTTCCATGAAACCCAGGTTAGACTACACTTGGGAAAATTGTGCTCAGTTCTGGTTGCCTCATTAAAGGAAGGAGTTGGCAACTTTAGAGGGGGTGCAGAGGAAATTTACCAGGATACTGCCTGGATTAGAGAGCATGTCATATGAGGATAGACTGGGAAAGCTAAGGCTTTTCTCGTGGAGCGAAGGAGGATGAGAGGTGACTTGATAGAGGGGTACAAGATGATAAGAGGCATAGATCGAGAGGACATCCAGAGACTTTATACCAGGATACAAAGGGCTAACACAAGGAAGCATAATTTTAAGGGGATTGGAGGAAATAAAGGGGGGGGTTGGTGGGATGAATGTCAGAGATAAGTTCTTTACACAGTGAGTGGTGGGTGTGCGGAACACCCTGCCGGGGTGATGGTTGAGGCAGGTACTTTCGGGGCATTTAAGAAACTCTTAGATAGGCACATAGATGATAGAAATATGGAGTACAATGTAGGAGGGAGAAATTAGATTGATTTTAGAGTAACTTAAAGGGTCGGCTCGACATCATGGGCCAAAATGCCTGTGCTGTGTTGTAGTGAATGCAGAATGCAAAAACAATGGCTTCCATGGGTTCAACATATTTTATATGATCCTGCTGGACATTAAGAACTTAAAGTACTGCAGGTCTGCCCCATCAGTGAGCTGCTGGTTGAAGGAGAACCTGAGGGAGCCGGACGGTGCGGATTATGATGCTGCCTGCGTCAGAGGCATCAATGCATTAAGGAGGTATGCAGTCTAACAGCGAGTGGTCATCTTAGTTGTTTTTCTGGTGATTGAAAGACTCTGTTGGACATTGGCGGTGTGGATTGTTGTATGTACAATCCATTGGTGTATTACTGAACGGCGGGGGTTACTCGTGGCCTTGCTCATAGCAAAGTCTAGGCCTTAAGTTCATAGCCACCCAGTTGGAGTTGGAGTCGGGCACTCCTCCAGAGTGCCAGAGGTGGTGTGGTGTGACATTCATGCTGGAGTCAGTGCTGCCCCCCAGTGTTCACTTGGCAGAAGACAAGTTATATTGTCTTTGACTGCAGGCTGCTGCAACATTCATGGATTCAGGGATTTGGACTATATTTTTTTGAGTGACTGTATTTTATTGCTATCTTATATGTGCTTGCTATCATATATATGCCTGCTATCTTATTGTATATGTGCTATATGTACCCTGTGCTGTGTGTGACTGCTGATACAGTGTTTTGTACCTTAGCACTGGAGTCACGTTGCTTCGTTTGGCTGCATTCATGGGTGTTGAATGTAAACTTAAACTTGAACTTGTTCTATGCTCTATGCACTACAAAAGTAGAAATCTTTTCTTTTTCAGATCTATACCCACCAATATAAACCAGAACAATGTGAAAACCAGGTTAAAATGACTGAATATGTGCTGTTGATTCCAACCTCATTGCCCGATAGGTGGTACATCCTGGCTTCTTGCAACAGGCTGAAAACGTCAGGATTTTTCCAAACAAGTTCATCACCTTCTACCCACTCCACAAAGTACCAAGGGTCCAGGAGGGGTAGGCGAACATGTCTCAGCACCTGGCTCAGCTGGTGCTGCCTCTCCGACTCTCGGTAACGCACCCAGCGCATTGCTGTCTCGAAAACTTGTTCCTCCTCTGTGACACAGAGCTCGTCACTTCCCAGGATTTCTGACAGGATCTCTGCAGGTAGCTCCAGAAATTCCTCGTGAGTCAGTACTTGTGGGAAGTTCTGCACAATATAGTTCTGCACGCACTTCTTCAGCCTGTCCAGGGAGTGGGTATCGGCCAGCCTTAGGATGCTCACACAGTTGTCTGGGTGCAGAGCCTCACTGAGGAAATTGGCACAGGCATCCACCATCCGCAGGAACTGGAGATGAAACAAAAAACAGTCAGCAGACATGCAAGAATGCACCTCCCTCTGTCCCTTGATGACTTTGTTCCTACTCCAGCTTTCTCCCCTTTTCTGCTGATCCTTACTGGGCTTAGCTCTGTAAGTACTGATAATTCTTTCATTTTGTCATTCTTCATGTGTGAGCCTGAATAAAACACATACCAAAGGGGTGGCCCCTTAAACGTGCTCTACTAGATAATAAATTCATGGACACTTTGTTTCCTCACCCACTCCCCCTTTGTTTTCCCTTATCCTTCTAGCCCTTTAGAACTTCTGCTTATCCATCCCTGCCCTCATGATCTGTCCATTACCTACACTTAGTTTCCTCATCCTTTCCGTCACCCCATAGTCCACTGTCCCCACCTATCAGATTTCTCCTTCTTCAGCCCTTTGCCTCTTTCACCAATCGCCTCCCAGCTTCTCGTATCATTGCCACTTCCCATTCCCTCCCCTACCTACCTACCGTTCCCCCTCACCTGGATTCACCTGTCATGCACCAGCTCCTGCTTCTCCACCTCCCACTACCATTTGATTCTGGCTTCGGACCTCTTTATTTCCAGTATTAATGAAGGATTTCAACTTAAAACATACAACTGCTCGTTTTCCTCCATATATGCTGCCTGACCTGCAGAGTTCCTCTACCGTGTTTTATGAGTTGACCTCTAACATCTTGCCTTTTCCAATAACATTTGATTTCCTTTAAAGTTCAAAAAAGTCTTTCTCAGCCTTGAGTATAGCAAATAAGTCAGTCTCCTTAACCCTCCTCAGTAGAAAACTCCAAAAATGTATGACTCTCAGAGAAGAAGTTCCCCTCACCTCTGATCCTTTTTTTATCTGAAATGATTTCCCCAGTGGCAGATACCCCCAAGAGGGAAACAGTTATCCCATCAAACCCTCTGAGAAGGTTATATGATATTATCATATTTTAACTATCTAAGCTCAAGTGAAAATAAACCAAACTGCTCAATCATTCTACATGAGACAACCCATTTATCCCAGGAAGCAAATGAGTGAACCTTCTTCAAAATGTGTTCAATGAGATAATATCCCATCCCAAAGAAGGAAAGCAAAGCTGTGTGCAATACCAATGCCATGTCCATGCCAATGCCATATCTGCATTTGCACGTGATTCATCTTGCAACTCGGAGCGGCGGAGCAAGGTCAAGATGGCACGAAATGGTGGCTCCTTTGCTGGCATCTTCAGAAACAGCTCTATTTCTATCTTTTATATCTCCCCATTCTCCTTTTCCCTTATTAGGGGGAGAGAGAGAGAGCCAGTGGTATGTCAAATTACTGGGTGAATGAGTAGTCTTTGGGATACTGCAAGTCTGTGTCTTTATTGATGCTTTGTTGCGTGCTTGAGTGCTCGGTGGGGGGCACTGGTATTTTTTGCTGGTGAGGGGAGGAAGGACCATTGCTTTGTTGTTGCTTGTGTGTGGGAGAGGGGAGCTGGGGGGTGCTTTGGGGTTCTGACATTTAACTGACATTCATTCTTTGGGGCACTCCTCTGTTTTCGTAGACGTTGTGAAGAAAAAAGATTTCAGGATGTACATTGTATACATTTCTCTGACATTAAATGTACTTATTGAAACAAAGGCGAATATTCCTTCTGCCACAGTGGTCCTCAGAGAGTGCATTCCTCAGAGGGCGGACTTCAGCAAGTTAGGTTAAATATAATACACTCCAGGAGGTAAGGCAATAAAAATATATAAAAAATAAAACTAGTTGCATAAAATAAATCATCATAGATTCATCCAGCATGGAAACAGACTCTTCTGCTCAGCTCCTGCTGACCAGGACGTCTGTCCATGTTTGGCTCATTTTCTTGCATTTGATACATAATCCTCCATACCCTCACTATCCATGTACCTATCAAAATGCTTTATAAATCTGTGACTTGCTTCTACCACCTTCTCTGGTACCTCCTTCCATATATCCATGAGTCACTATGCGGAAACTTCCTTCTCAGGTCCCTTTAGAACATTTCTCCTCTCACTTTAAACCAATGTCCTTCAGTTTCAGACTCCCCAACCCTTGGAAAAAGTTGTGACCATCTACCCTATATTTGCCCTCCTTGTAACGAAAGCCCTCCATTCAAGAAACATCCTGGGGAATCTCTTCTGCCCTCTTTCAAATATGTACTGCCGTACCTTTTCTCAAATGTGGCGACCAGAACTGTACATGGAATTCCAAGTGTACCCAAACCAATGCCTTGCACAGCCACTAAATGATAAGCCAACAATGATGCTCAGTACCCCTGTCTACAAAGGCAAATGAGCTAAATGCCTTCTTCACCATCCTATTCACTTGTGTCGTCATTTTCAGGGGGCTACGAATTTGCACCCTAAGATCCATCAATGCTTCTAAAGTCTCTCTTTCTGTCTGGCCAGTGTTAGAGCTATTTGCACTGCTTAATTTTTAAAATTTGATTTGTAACTTAGAGTAATTTTTTAGGTCTTGCACTGTACTTCTACCACAGAACAACAAATTGCACGACAACACGCATAAAATGCTGGAGGAACTCAGCAGGCCAGCTAGTGTCTATGGAAAAGAGTGCAATCAATGTTTCGGGCCGTGTCCTGCCGAAGAGTTTTGGCCCGAAACGTCGGGTTGTACTCTTTTCAATAGATTCTGCCTGGCCTGCTAAGTTCTTCCAGGACTGTGTGTGTGTTGCTTGGATTTCCTGCATCTGCAGATTTTCTCTCATTTGAAATTTCATGACATGTGGATAACAAACCCGATTCTGACTCTGACAACCAAAGCATCACTTCACCCTTGTCTGGATTGAATTTCATTTTCAACCATCCCATTCAACTTGCCTCCTGGTCTATGTAGGTAGGCAACCATCCTCACTATCTATGGTTCCACCAATCTTAGTGTTGTCAGCAAAATTACTTGTCAGTCCGTGGACATTGGAATTTAACCGCAGATGGAATCTAGTCCAGATGCCACATGACCCACTGAGTTCGTCCAGCGATTTGGGTGTCTCTTCAGATTCCAGCGTCTGCAGTCTCTTGTGTCTTCACAGGCATTCTCACTCATTCTCATTCAATTCTCATCCAAGCCATTAATATAGATATAAACAACAGAGATCCCAGCATTGAACCTTGTGGTACACCACTGCATACAGGTTTCCAGTCATGAAAAGCAGCTTTCCACCATTACACTTTGTCTCCTATCACCTAACCAATTCTGAATCCAGTTTTGCCACCATGAATCCTATGTGACCTCACTTTCTTTTAACTTCTGAACTAGTTATTTAACACATTAGGGGGACAGGGGATGGTCATGACTGCAGACTGGAGTTCCTAGACTGCATTCATTGTTTAACGTGGGGGCTGAAGGTTACAAAAATAACAAAAGGATAGAAAAAAAGACAAACCATACGGCATTCAAAACCAATTTTAAAAAGGAACAATAAAAGGGTAGAGCAGTATGACATGCTGCAGAGCCACTCACTGCCTCACAGACCTAGAGACCGAGGTTCAAATCTGACCCTGGGTTCTGTCTTTGTGCAGTTTGCATGTGCTCACGTTGACCACATAGTTTTCCTCCAGATACTGCAGTTTTCTCCTATGTCCCACAAATGTGCGGGGTGACAAGTTTATTGGCCACTGTGATTCGGTGAATGGTCGATTCTGAAGAGGCATGGGGGAGTTGGTGTGGATAATTGGAATGAAGGATATCAACATAGAATTGGTGTAAAATGGTGGATGGAGGTTGGGGTAGGCTCAGTGAGGGGACTGAGGAGCCTGTTTCCCTCTGCCTCTTTCAAATGACTCAAAGTAGAGGCAAGAGAAAGTGCTTGACAGCAGAGTTGGCTGAGGTGAATTGGCAAATTAGGTGAAGGGACTTTTACAATCTGCTCCCAAGGTTCAATGATAGACATTTAAGGGGATCTTTCAGAATACACAGAGCAATAAAAAAGAAAGATTCCCTACAGAGGATCCGCCATTTGAGGTTGACTGAATAAAAACAATTATCAGGGTTGAAGAAAATCACATTATTGAGCAAAGACAGATTAGATAGGATAAAAAATGAATATCTCAAATATTGAAATAAATGAGAAATTAAGGAGTGAAATGAGAAGAAAATAGCAGAATGGTATTAAACAGAGATGTAAGAGGAAGAGTAGGATTGGTGTGGATGGGAAAACAGGCTGTATAGCCTACTGCTCCGGCGTGGATACAGTCAGCCTAAGAGCCTGCTTCCATGCTGACATAGCATGAGTTTCTATGCAAAAAGAGAAAACCAAGTGTGTATCAGTTTTATAGAGAGTCTGGGAAATATATTGGACCACAAGAAGATGGCAGGTGAATGAAATTGCTATTTTGCTCCATCCTTCACTCCAGAAAATACAAGTAACATCTCAGAAGTAGTTATAACGTGAGCGTTGGAAGACAGGGAAAAAGTCAAGGAAACTACAGTCACCAGGACAGTGATAGAAACATAGAAACATAGAAAACCTACAGCACAATACAGGCCCTTCGGCCCACAAAGCTGTGCTGAACATGTCCCTACCTTCGAACTACCTAGGCTTTACCCATAGCCCTCTATTTTCCTAAGCTCCATGTAGCCATCCAGGAGTCTTTTAAAAGACCCTATTGTTTCCACCTCCACCCCCACCACTGGCAGCCCATTCCATGCACTCACCACTCTCCGCGTAAAAAACTTACCCCAACATCTCCTCTGTACCTACTTCTAAACACCTTAAAACTATGCCCTCTCATGCTAGCCAATTCAGCCCTGGGGAAAAGCCTCTGACTATCCACACGATCAATGCCTCTCATTATCTTGTACACCTCTATCAAGTCACCTCTCATCCTCCATCGCTTCAAGGAGAAAAGGCCGAGTTTACTCAACCTATTCTCATAAGGCATGCTCCCCAATCCAGGCAAAATCCTTGTAAATCTCCTCTGCACCTTCTCTATGGTTTCCACATCCTTCCTATAGTGAGGCAACCAGAATTGAGCACAGTACTCCAAGTGGGGTCTGACCAGGGTCCTATATAGCTGCAACATTACCTCTCAGCTCTTAAACTCAATCCCGTGATTGATGAAGGCCAATGCACTGTATGCCTTGTTAACCACAGAGTCAACCTGCAGAGCAGATTTGAGTGTCCTATGAACTTGGACCCCAAGATCCCTCTGATCCACCACACTGCCAAGAGTCTTACCATTAATACTATATTCTGCCATCATATTTGACCTACCAAAATGAACGACCTCACACTTATCTGGGTTGAACTCCATCTGCCACTTCTCAGCCCAGTTTTGCATCCTATCGATGTCCTGTTGTAACCTCTGACATCCCTCCACACTATTCCACAACACACCCAACCTTTGTGTCATCAGCAAATTTACTAACCCATCCCTCCACTTCCTCATCCAGGTCATTTATAAAAATCACGAAGAGTAAGAGTCCCAGAACAGATCCCTGAGGCACACCACTGGTCACTGACCTCCATGCAGAATATGACCCGTCTACAACCACTCTTTGCCTTCTGTGGGCAAGCCAGTTCTGGATCCACAAAGCAATGTCCCCTTGGATCCCATGCCTCCTTACTTTTTCAATAAGCCTTGCGTGGGGTACCTTATCAAATGCCTTGCTAGAATCCATATACACTACATCTATGGCTCTACCTTCATCAATGTGCTTAGTCACATCCTCAAAAAATTCAATCAAGCTCATAAGGCATGACCTGCCTTTGACAAAGCCATGCTGACTATTCTTAATCATAGTATGCCTCTCCAAACGTTCATAAATCCTGCCTCTCAGGATCTTCTCCACCAACTTACCAGCCACTGAAGTAAGACTCACTGGCCTATAATTTCCGTGGATATCTCTACTCCCTTTCTAGAACAAGGGAACAACATCCGCAACCCTCCAATCCTCTGGAACCTCTCCGGTCCTCTTTGATGATGCAAAGATCATTGCCAAAGGTTCAGCAATCTCCTCCCTCGCTTCCCACAGTAGCCTGGGGTATATCCCGTTTGGTCCCAGTGACTTATCCAGCTTGATGCTTTCCAAAAGCTCCAGCACATCCTCTTTCTTAATAACTACGTTCTCAAGCTTTTCAGTCCACTGTGAGTCATCCCTACAATTGTCAAGATCCTTTTTTGTAGTGAATACTGAAGGAAAGTATTCATTAAGTCCGCTATTTCCTCTGGTTCCATACACAACTTTTCCATTGTCACACTTGATTGGTCCTATTCTCTGACGTCTTATCCTCTTGCTCTTCACGTACTTGTAGAATGCCTTGGGGTTTTCCTTAATCCTGTCCACCAAGGCCTTCTCATGGCCCCTTCTGGCTCTCCTAATTTCATTCTTAAGCTCCTTCCTGCTAGCCTTATAATCTTCTAGATTCCTATCATTACCAAGTTTTTTGAACCTTTTGTAAGCTCTTCTTCTCTTCTTGACTAGATTTACAACAGCCTTTGTGCACCACGGATCTCGTACCGTACCATCCTTTCCATGTCTCATTGGAACATACCTACTCAGAACCCCAGGCAAATATCTCCTGAACATTTGCCACATTTCTTCGGTATGTTTCCCTGAGAACATCTGTTTCCAATTAATGCTTCCAAGTTCCTGCCTGATAGCCTCAAAGTCCCCCTTACTGCAGTTAAAAGTTTCCCTAATTTGTCTGTTCCTATCCCTCTCCAATGCTATGGTAAAAGAGATAGAATTGTGATCACTATCTCCAAATTTCTCTCCCACTGAGAGACCTGACACCTGACCAGGTTCGTTTTCCAATACCAGATCAAGTATAGCCTCTTCTCTTGTAGGCTTATCTACATATTGTGTCAGGAAACCTTCCTGAACATACCTAACAAACTCTACCCCATTTAAACTCCTCACTCTAGAAAGATGCCAATCAATATTTGGGAAATTAAAATCTCCCACCACAGCAACCCTATTATTACTCCTTTCCAGAATCTGTCTCCCTATCTGCTCCTCAATGTCCCTGTTACTATTGGGTGGTCTATAAAAACACACTCAGTAGAGTTATTGATCCCTTCCTATTCCTAACTTCCACCCACAGAGACTCCGTAGACAATCCCTCCATGATTTCCTTCTTTTCTGCAGCCGTGACACTATCTCTGATCAACAGTGCCACGCCCCCATCGCTTTTGCCTCCCTCCCTGTCCTTTCTGAAACACCTAAAGCCTGGCACTTGAAGTAGACATTCCTGTCCCTGCAACATCCAAGTCTCTATAATGGCCACAACTTCATAGCTCCTAGTGCTGATCCAGGCTCTAAGCTCATCTGCATTATTCATAATACCCCTCGCATTAAAATAGACACATCTCAAACCACTGGTCTGAGCTGGTCCCTTCTCTGTCACCTGCTTATCTTCCCTCTCGCACTGTCTTCAAACTTTCTCTATATTGTGATGTATTGTTGGAGCTGTAACTCAAAAGTCTTTGACCCTGATGGACTTCATCCTTGCATCTTAATATTAGCTGCTGAGATAGTTGATATATATTGACATTAATTTTGCAAAATTTCCTAGATTCAGGGAAGATTTCTAGACCGGAACATAGCAAGTGTAACTCCTTAGTTCAAAACGGAAGGAGGCAGCAATAAACCACAGGCACTGCATGACAGACAATGAGGAAATGGCCCAGTTAAGAGCATGTATGAAAAGTGCAGAAGAAAATCTAGGAGCAGTGACCGTAACATATAATGATTAAGAATGAAATAGAATGGCTTACAGTTTGGAGAAAAAGCTAACTACCAGGAAACGGAAATGAAGTTAAGTCAGATAAAGTAGTTAAGAATATTGACAAAGAGGTATAACAGCGTTTGAATAAAATGCAGGAATGAAAATAAATACCTGTTAGGTTTAGGATAAATATTTTCCACTAAAAAGGGATAAGATAACCAAGAATGCGATCTACTAACAAGTGTAAGACTCAATCTAAAGAATAATAAAATGCAAAGTATGAAAGAATAGAGGAAAGAATAACACACTGCAATACAAATAGCTTAAAATGCCATACAATTATCATTGAAAGCATGGAGAAAAAACTCAAAGTAATAGAACTAAAGATAGTGCAGCTCAGGAACATGGGAGGGAGACCTGAGAGAAGGAACTTCAACATTATGAAAAGAAAACTAGAAGTTGGACATGGAGAAACTGATTTCACTGAGTCCAAGAGGACATATAAAATAATAACAAGTAACAGAGTGATGAAAATATGCAAACAAGAGAGAATCTGCAGTTGCTGGAAATCCGAACAACACATACAGAATGTTGGAGGAACTCGGCAGGCCAGGCAGCACCTATGGAAAAGAGTATAGCTGATGCTTCTGCCCAAGACCCTTCTTCAGGACTGGAAAAATAGCTTTTTGTCTTTTCCTATCATGTTCCTCCTTTTCCAGCCCTGTACCTCTTTCACCAATCAACTTCCCAGCTCTTTACTTCACCCCCCGCCCCACCGGCCCCTGGTTTCACCTATCACCTTGTGGTTCTTACTCCCCTCCCCCCACTTTCTTACTCTGACTCCTCGTCTCTTTTCCCAGTCCTGATGAGGGGTCTCAGCCCGAAACGTCGACTGTTTACTCTTTTCCATAGATGCTGCCTGGCCTGTTGAGTCCCTCCGGCATTTTGGATGAAAATATGCATCTAGGCGTCTTATGATGTAGCTGGCTGGCTGGTGGCGGAATAGCCTCAGGGCCAGACTCCGGAGCGAAGGCTCCCGAGTTCGAATCCAAGTCGTGCCCCCCGCCCCCCGAGCACGCTTTCCCTCCGTGCTGGGCTGAGCATCGAGCTAGCCCTGGCCTCGTAAAAAAAAAGAGTGGAGTCAGGAACGCTCATATCATGACCCGATTAATTGGAAAGGAGACCAATCCTGACACTATGTGCCAGACGAGAATGACTGACTGTCTGGTGTGACACGATAAAAAAAAATTTTAAACGATGTAGCTGAAGTTGATTAGTTAAGGAGCTGAGAAAGCAGAGGACAAGTTTAAGTTGAGCCATGGATAGAAGAATGTTAGAGCTAGAGGGAATTTCTTTTGCATCTGATAGCGTTGGGCCAAATGGCCTGATTCTGCACATAAGATCATTGCATACTTCAAATCTAGAAGGTTACTGCAGAAGCAGGAAGATGTATTGATATGAAAACCACACCATCCTCCTGTTTACAGACTCATAAGGACATGTGCACTTTCAAACATGCAGAGATACCAGCTGCAAAGCTCAAACAACTGACAAGTAACAAACAAGCTGATTTCCCAAGAGAGTAGAGGACTCAGACACTTGCTTCTTCAGTGGAGGGGTAGCTAGCTTTAAGGAAGTGTAAGGCACGTGAAAGTTGTGGAACAGTTTCAGATCACTAAGGTGATGTCACGTACACAGAGTGGAAGTTAAGATGTTTATCATTCCATTACATCTGATGCTTTTTATGGTTCCTCATTCGGAAAAAACAATGTACAGTTTGTGGTTTGATGCAAATAATTTAGTCAAGTCAATAGTTTTGTGTACTGGCTGTAATTGTGTACAAATAAAAATATTCTCCTACAATTCTGGAGGCAATGATTAATGGGAGATGGTTTGCAAATAGATAGGTTCATCTACATGTCCACAGCACACCCCCGCCTGTCATTTGTGAAGATCAGCAGCGTTAGCCCTCCAATAGCCTATGCTCTTTGACTTCTGTTGGGTATTGACCTCTCCTTATAGTACAGCTGATGGTCATCAGTCACTGCTCTGCATAAACAGCCATCAGCACTTAAAATCAAATAGCCTGACTTACAGTTAGAACTGCAACATAGCCTGCTATTTCAGAGCACAAACAAGAGAAAATCTGCAGATGCTGGAAATCTGAGCAACATACACAAAATGCTGGAAGAACTCAGCAGGCCAGGCAGCATCTATGGAAAAAAGTACGGTCGACGTTTTGGGCCAAAGCCCTTCAGCAGGACACTGTACTTTCTTCCATAGATGCTGCCTGGACTGCTGAGCTCCTCCAGCATTTTGTGTGTGTTGCTGCTATTTCAGAGCATCCTTTTGGCCAATAAAAATCTTTATTTACATACCATTTTTTTTCTCTAGATATGCAAGTTGCCTGCAAATATGTCAACTATTGTCCAGATGGGGTCTTCATGTTCTCAATGTGAATGTGTAGGTTTCCTCGGCTTATTTATTGATTGAGATACAGCAAGGAATAGGCCCTTCTGGCCCTTCGAGCCACACCGCCCAGCAACCCCCCAATTTAATCCTAGCCTACTCGCAGGATAATTTGCAATGACCAATTAACCTTCCAACCTGTATGTCTTTGGACCGTGGGAGGAAACTGGAGCACCCGGAGGAAACCCACGAGGTCACGTGGAGAACGTACAGTCTCCTTACAGACAGCAGCTGTTGAACCCAGGTAGTTGGTACTGCAAAGCGTTGTGCTAACTGCTACACTACCGTGAGCATTCTTCTCACATCCTGAAAGTGCGCAGGTAGGCAAGTTATTTGGCCACTTCAAATTGCTCCGAGTGTTTGGATGAATGGAAAAGTTGATTGTAATTTTTTTTTTTAAATAGGTGCAGGAGTAGGCCATTCGGCCCTTCGAGCCTGCACCGCCATTAATTATGATCATGGCTGATCATCCAACTCAGAACCCTGCACCAGCCTTCCCTCCATACCCTCTGATCCCCCTAGCCACAAGGGCCATATCTAACTCCCTCTTAAATATAGCCAATGAACTGGCCTCAACTGTTTCCTGTGGCAGAGAATTCCACAGATTCACCACTCTCTGTGTGAAGAAGTTTTTCCTAATCTCAGTCCTAAAAGGCTTCCCCTCTATCCTCAAACTGTGGCCCCTCGTTCTGGACTTCCCCAACATCGGGAACAATCTTCCTGCATCTAGCCTGTCCAATCCCTTTAGGATTTTATACGTTTCAATCAGATCCCCCCTCAATCTTCTAAATTCCAACGAGTACAAGCCCAGTTCATCCAGTCTTTCTTCATATGAAAGTCCTGCCATCCCAGGAATCAATCTGGTGAACCTTCTTTGTACTCCCTCTATGGCAAGGATGTCTTTCCTCAGATTAGGGGACCAAAACTGCACACAATACTCCAGGTGTGGTCTCACCAAGGCCTTGTACAAATGCAGTAGTACCTCCCTGCTCCTGTACTCGAATCCTCTCGCTATAAATGCCAGCATACCATTCGCCTTTTTCACCGCCTGCTGTACCTGCATGCCCACTTTCAATGACTGGTGTATAATGACACCCAGGTCTCATTGCACCTCCCCTTTTCCTAATCGGCCACCATTCAGATAATAATCTGTTTTCCTATTTTTGCCACCAAAGTGGATAACTTCACATTTATCCACATTAAATTGCATCTGCCATGAATTTGCCCACTCACCCAACCTATCCAAGTCACCCTGCATCCTCTTAGCATCCTCCTCACAGCTAACACTGCCACCTAGCTTCGTGTCATCCGCAAACTTGGAGATGCTGCATTCAATTCCCTCATCCAAGTCATTAATATATATTGTAAACAACTGGGGTCCCAGCACTGAGCCTTACGGTACCCCACTATAGTCACCGCCTGCCATTCTGAAAAGGTCTCGTTTATTCCCACTCTTTGCTTCCTGTCTGCTAACCAATTCTCCACCCACACCAATACCTTACCCCCAATACCGTGTGCTTTAAGTTTGCACACTAATCTCCTGTGTGGGACCTTGTCAAAAGCCTTTTGAAAATCCAAATATACCACATCCACTGGTTCTCCCCTATCCACTCTACTAGTTACATCCTCAAAAAATTCTATGAGATTCGTCAGACATGATTTTCCTTTCACAAATCCATGCTGACTTTGTCCGATCATTTCACCGCTTTCCAAATGTGCTGTTATCACATCCTTGATAACTGACTCCAGCAGTTTCCCCACCACCGACGTTAGGCTAACCGGTCTATAATTCCCCGGTTTCTCTCTCCCTCCTTTTTTAAAAAGTGGGGTTACATTAGCCACCCTCCAATCCTCAAGAACTAGTCCAGAATCTAACAAGTTTTGAAAAATTATCACTAATGCATCCACTATTTCTTGGGCTACTTCCTTAAGCACTCTAGGATGCAGACCATCTGGCCCTGGGGATTTATCTGCCTTCAATCCCTTCAATTTACCTAACACCACTTCCCTACTAATATGTATTTCGCTCAGTTCCTCCATCTCACTGGACCCTCTGTCCCCTACTATTTCTGGAAGATTATTTATGTCCTCCTTAGTGAAGACAGAACCAAAGTAATTATTCAGTTGGTCTGCCATGTCCTTGCTCCCCATAATCAATTTACCTGTTTCTGTCTGCAGGGGACCTACATTTGTCTTTACCAGTCTTTTCCTTTTTACATATCTATAAAAGCATTTACAGTCCGTTTTTATGTTCCCTGCCAGTTTTCTCTCATAATCTTTTTTCCCCTTCCTAATTAAGCCCTTTGTCCTCCTCTGCTGAACTCTGAATTTCTCCCAGTCCTCAGGTGAGCCACTTTTTCTGGCTAATTTGTATGCTTCTTCTTTGGAATTGATACTGTCCCTAATTTCTCTTGTCAGCCACGGGTGCACTACCTTCCTTGATTTATTCTTTTGCCAAACTGGGATGAACAATTATTGTAGTTCATCCATGCAACCTTTAAATGCTTGCCATTGCATATCCACCGTCAATCCTTTAAGTGTCATTTGCCAGGGATGAATTGTAAATTGGTGCTTGATGTTCCACAGGGACTCTTTGGGCTGGGGGCCCTGATCCCCTGCCATGTGACTATGAATGGAAGAAGACTCAGGATAAGGTGCAAAAAGATGTAACCACTTGTAGATCAGCATAAAACGCAGACAGTATGGCCCTGTGTGAGGCAGCAAGAGAGACAAAAATTGACCTTTCCACAAAAGGTTTTATCATTTCTCACCTGAAATAGACTGGCAGCTTCCAAGATTCTCTGCACATTATGTTTGGTGATGTAGACTTTGCTGGTGTAGGTATAATCCAATAATGTCTCCATGGTGCTGGCATCCACCCCTTTAATCACTATCCTTTCTTCATGTTTTTCTTTGAGATCATTACAAAACATTGCCCTGGAAGAGAAGGTAAATCCCACATAAGATTCACTATCTTTTTTTCTCCCTACCAGTCTTATATTGTCTATTGTTGAAACTAGATACCCAGAGCCAATGAATGGTGCTGTCGATTTAGTTATAAATTGTTCTATGGGCATTATTTAATTTCACCCCATAATATTGTAGGTCGTTTAGCATAGAAACAGCCTCCCACACTAATCCATATTTAACTCTTTGAACACATTAACAAGGAAATCTGCAGATGCTGGAATTTCAAGCAACACACATAAAAGTTGCTGGTGAACGCAGCAGGCCAGGCAGCATCTCTGGGAAGAGGTACAGTCGATGTTTCGGGCCGAGACCCTTCGTCAGGACTAACTGAAAGAAGAGCTAGTAGGAGATCTGGGGCCCTGCATGATAGTGAGGGAGGAAGTGTAAAGGCATGTGTAGCACTTGTTCCGCTTACAAGGATAAGTGCCAGGAGGGAGATCGGTGGGAAGAGATGGGGGGGACGAATGGACAAGGGATTCGCATAGGTAGTGATCCCTGTGGAAAGCAGAGGCGGGGAGGGAAAGATTTGCTTAGTGGTGGGATCCCGTTGGAGGTGGTGGAAGTTGCAGAGAATAATATGTTGGACCCGGAGGCTGGTGGGGTGGTAGGTGAGGGCAAGGGGAATCCTATTCCTAGTGGGGTGGCGGGAGGATGGAGTAAGAGCAGATGTGCGTGAAATGGGGGAGATGCGTTTGAGAGCCCTTGCCCATCCTCTGGGATTCCCACCCACCCCCCCCTTTTCTTTCTCCCTAAGCCTCCTGTCCCATGATCCTCTCCTATCCCTTTTGCCAATCAACTGTCCAGCTCTTGACTCCATCCCTCCCCCTCCTGTCTTCTCCTATCATTTCGTATCTCCCCCTTCCCCTCCCACTTTCAAATCTCTTACTAGGTCTTCTTTCAGTTGGTCCTGACGAAGGGTCTCGACCTGAAACGTCAACTGTACCTCTTCTTAGAGATGCTGCCTGGCCTGCTGCATTCACCAGCAACTTTGATGTGTGTTCTTTGAACACATTTTTGTTTTTTTTCAACTTATATTCTAAATCTTTGCTCCTTATTAATATTTCAGATACTGCATGCCTTTTATATATATTCTGTCCAATATAATGTGTCACTTGACTCTGCTCAAATATATGCATTTTCTTTGTCTAATAATCTGTCAAAAGCAGATATTTGCAGAGCACAGAAGGTGATTGTTAAGATTAGTGTATCTCTGCCAGATCTATGAAAACGGCTATTGAAATTGATTCACTTCCCCACATTTTCCCAAGTATACTTTCAATTCTCTTCTTGAAGGCAGGCCGTTGATTTAAAAAAAATGCAACCTCATCTCTGCCATTTCCTTCTTTGTGTTGTCTTATTACTGATTGTCCTGCCAGAGGTAACAGTTACTCCCTACTTATTCAATCAAAATCTAATGATTTTGAACCCATCTGAAGATTTCCCTTTGAATTGAGCCCCAAAGGGAATAATTTCCAACCTTGCAATCTCATCACATCTTCCTGTTATTTTGGTAAATCTTTAAATGCACTCTTTTCAAGGCTGTGATGCTCAATTGTGAGATTATATGAAGGAAGTGAAACCATAACGTATTTAATTCTCTTCCTCCTTTCATCCACAGTACTCAGAAGCCAACAAGATATTGATCTTTAGAGGCTATAAGAACAGAGTGAACTATAAGCAGTGAAGTAATCATTCTTACAAAGAACGACCATGGTAGAGCTTAAAGAGTCAGATTTCAGCAGCAAAAAATTAAGGATTGGGAATCTTCATGAGATCCAAACAATTTACATTACCTTACTGAGGACCATCATTATTTTGAAATGCAGACTTCATGATTCGGCAACTACTCTGCTTTTAATAATGCATAATTTATTGGCATATTTCCCAATAAATGTGATGAAGGATCTGTGTCAATTGAACTCTCTTGAGATCTAATGACCGCCAAGTTCAAACCTAATTTATTCCACCTTTTGCCATCTGAGCATGCGTTTGATGTCAGTGTGATAGCAAAAATCTTGGTTGAAGACAGAAGAGACTACAAATGCTGGAACTTGGAGTAAAACCCAAACTGCTGGTGGAACTCAGTAGGCAGCAACTGTGGAGGAAAATGGACAGTCAACATTTTGGGCCCAAACCTTACATCTGGACTCAGATGAGGTCAACAGCCTCTTTGCCTTATAATCACCAAGAAAAATGTAGTTACAATTGTGAGAGGGGTGATTCACTGAGACACAACTTGTTTCTGATCATAAGCCTTTTTTCACTAAACCAACGGCTTAGAGACCCAATTGCCACTTTGAATAGGAGCCAGTCTCTACCTTTAGCAGGTAGACTCATTCCATGTCCAATAGAGCTGAAGTGCTTTGTCTCTTGGCTCCGCCAAACTGATCTGGAGACTGTCCTACTGACCCACACCCTTGATGATCTCTTCTTGGGCCTTGATGACATTGCAATTCTCCCTTTCTCACCAATTTTGCCGATTAAAGCATCAAGGAAGATTGAAAATGCCGAAGCGAGTATGGAAGGTGAGGGAGTGCTCAGCACCATCTACCGGCCTCTTGCTCGCTGCTACCAGAAGAAGGCCCCTGTGTGTGATGGTCTCTCTCTCTCTCCCTCCCTCTCACTCGATTCTCCCGAGGGAAGCCCCCTGCATTCAAGTGATCTCTCTCTCTTTCTCTCCTCAATGTTGTCAGAGGATGGTGCCAGAGTGAGATTTAATTGTTGCGGTTTGTATTTGCACAGTGGTTCACATTATGGTGTGTTTCCTAGTTCAGGGTCTCTCCTTGTTCTGTTGTTATTTTTGGGCAACTTTGAATTGGGGCAGCCTGCCGATAATGAACACTGAGCTGAGCTCTTCGATTTTGTGTTTTATATTCTGTGTTTTCACTCATTCTTTCTTGTTGCCATTCGTGTAATTTGTGTTTTGTGCGGGGGGGGCGGTTGATGTTCTTGTTGACATTTGTGTGAGGGGGGTTGATGTTCTTGTTGACGTTTGTGCGAGGGGAGGGGTTGTTGTTCCTGTTAATGTTTGTGCGAGGGGAGGGGGTTGATGTTCTTGTTCCTGTTTGCGCGGGGGGGGAGGGGTGGTCCATGTTCCTGCTGATGTTTGTGCGAGGGGAAGGGTTGTTGTTCCTGTTGCCATTTGCATGAGGGGGGCTGATGTTCTTGTTGATGTTTGTGCGAGGGGAAGGGGTTGATGTTCTTGTTCCTGTTTGCATGGGGGGGGTCATGTTCTTGTTGATATTTACATGATTTGCTTTTTTTAAGTGCATGGCGGGTGGGGTTATTTTTTCTTTGAATGAGTTCCATGGTTTTCTTTCTTGGTTGCCTTTGTTTTGTGGCTGTCTGTGGAGAAGATGAATTTTCAGGTTGTATACTGCATACATACTTTGATAATAAATGTAATTTGAATCCTTTGAAGTCCCCAGGTGACTTACACTCTATGGCCATTTTATTAGGTACACCTGTACACCTGCTCGTTAATGCAAATATCTAATCAGCCAATCACGTGGCAGCAACTCAAAGCATAGAAGCATGCAGACAGGATCAAGCGGTTCAGTTGTTGTTTGGACCAGACATCAGAATGGGGAGAAATGTGATCTGAGTGACTTTGAGCATGGAATGATTGTTGGTGCCAGACAGAGTGGTTTTAGCATGTCAGAAACTGCTGATCTCCTGGGATTTTCACAGGCAACAGTCTCTAGAGTGTATACAGAATGGTGCAAAAAAACAGAAAACATTCTGTAAGCGGCAATTCTGTGTGTGAAAGCACCTTGTTAATGAGAGAGGTCAGAGGTGAACAGCCAGACTGGTTCAAGCTGACAGGAAGGCGACAGTAACTCAGATAACTACATGTTACAACAGTGGTGTGCAGAAGAGCAATTCTGAATACACAACACATTGAATTTTGAAGTGGATGGGCCCTGCAGCAGTGGACCATGAGCATAGACTTGGTGGCCACTTTATTAGGTACAGGAGGTAGCTAATAAAATGGCCACTGAGAGTTATAATGGAACAGGTGAAGGCCTTATAACAATCTCCTGAAGCCCATCCATACTGGTCAATACCATTGATTACATTTCTCTAATCCATTTTCCCCCCATATTCCTTGATCCCCAAAATCAACTCAGTAAGGGAGCATCCACCATCCTCTGAGATGAAAAATTCCAAAAATTCCAGAACCACTGTGTAAATTTTCCCTATGGCAAACCCCCTGCCTTAAAACCAAGACAACAAACTGTGGACTCTCAGCTGCAAACTGACAATTCTGTGAGACCTGAATGAATTTTACCCAGAGAGTATGGACACATTCTATTCATTCTCTCTTCCTAGGGCAACCCACTTAACCCTGGAATCAACCAATAAGACATGACCTTTAAATCACATGTACTGTATTCTTCCAGGTAAGGTGACAAATATTACGCACTGCCCAAGTCGCATCTCACCAAAGCCCTGTAAATGGAAGAAGACGTAATTTGATAAACTCCTAGCCCTTTTGCACAAAAGTTAACGTATAATTCACTTCATAATTGCTTGCTGCAATTATATATTAATTTTCTTTCATTCCTGAATAAGAGCACCCATCTCCTAATTTTCTGAGTTCACATTTTCCCCACACTATGCACTATCTGCCATATTCTAGTCCCAAAGCCTGTTGAGTAAAGAAAAGAGGCCATATGTCCTGACATCCTTTCCAGGTGTACAGTGTTATGTTTTGTAACTCTAGAAACTAATCGAAAGAAAAACACAGAGTGGATGATAAATGTGTTTACTTCATTCCTTAATTTAGTGAGGCGTACACATATGATGTGGTGATGTAATGACATATGCCACTCATTAGTTTTACAAAAAAAAATTAATTATGTAAACAAGAAAGAATGCTCAATCAAACAATATCTTTACAATATGACTCAAGTATTAACAAAATATTAAATACACAATGCTCCTCCCTGCTTAGCAATAAAATCCAACTCAATATAAAATGTAACTCAAATCAAATAATCAAAGAGGTAATGTATTGCTGTCTAGTCATCTACACACACACACACACATGCACAGTATACTATATAGTACAACTACTACTTAGTAGAGCTACTAGGACTTGATGTTTCAAGCCCTATGGTAAGTCGGCACTCTCGATGTTGGCAGTGAGCTTGGAGTGGTGACAAGGAGGGAGGGTAAGTACATCATCGGGGTCATTAGGTGGGCACCCTCCTTCTTTGACGTTTCGTTGATAAGCCCACGATGTCTCCAGAGGGTTCAATGGTGCTACCTGGCATCCCAGATACACCACCCTCAGTTCCATACCCTCCTGACTTCATCTTGCACCCAGTTGTTGTCTTTCCTTTTAATCCAAATCCAATTGCTGCTTTCTTCTGCTGCATTTGACAAGGAATTCATTGCTTGTTGGAGAGAGCGACCCCTCACCCTCATCTTCTTCGATAGACAGGTCGTAGATGTAGCAACGAATCCCCTGCATCCCACTTCTACAGGGAAAATCTTGGTCTTCCAGCCATTCTGGGCAGCTTCAGTTGCCAGTTCAGAGTACTTGGTCTTTTTCCTCTCATAAGCTTCTTCAACACCATCTTCCCATGGTACTGTCAATTCCACAACATATGCCAGCTTGGCTGTTGTGGACCACAGGACCATGTCTGGCTGGAGTGTTGTATAGACATTCAGAGCTTAGTAAATTTTAAATCGACCATTCAGGCCAAAAGATTCAATTGCTGTAGTGTAGACAATTTCTTACTCTTTTCAGATAACGCCGTCCCTGACAAGGGGATCACTCTGCTTGGCAGGTAAGACTTATGACTGTAAAATAGTCTCCAGTTCTGACGCCTTCTCCAAGGTGGTTGTAGGAGCTGACTCTGGGGTTACAGAAGCTTATTCTGACAGCTCTAAACACCTTTCTTCTCTAACAATTGACTCTACGCTCCTCTATTGATTGATGCATCATCTCCAGATGATATAAGACGCAATCTCCACTCAGTAGGAGAGGGGTCCAGTTCTGCCCTTAATCTTGCCAAGTACCCACTTTTGACCACCTCTGTAGTCCCACACCAGGACCGCTTGTCCAGGAATGCAACACCAATCCTTTTTGTTTGAGGACCCCTTAATTTGTCTCAAATGTTTGTCCTGCATGTTCCTTCTGAGATATGGATTAAGGAGATCCAAGCATGAGTGCAAGGCACAGCCAAGTAACAGTACAACTGGTGAGTTATTGGTTATGAGGTGTACTGCATTGTGATATTCAAGGTGGAAATTGACAAGTTTCTGATTCTGCTGACATTGCTCACAGTGCGTTCTTTAGACTCCGGACAAACCCTTTCACCAAGCCATTGGTAGATGGGTGGTACGGTGCAGATGTAATATGTCTTATTTCATTCATTTTCAGGAGTGACTCAAACTGTTCAGCAATGAACTGTGGTCCATTATCACTGACTAAGTAACACCAGTCCTTTAGAAGCAGCTTCTCAACATATCAGCAGTGTGTGAGGCTGTGGTGGAGGCTATTGGGAACACCTCTGGCCACTTTGTCTACTACCAAGAAATCTGTGCTCATTTGTGATCAGCCGTGATCTCATCGAATGGTGGAGCAGGCTCGATGGGCCAGATGGCCTACTCCTGCTCCGATTTCTTATGTTCTTACGAATAGTCTGGCAAAATCCACAGGAATCCTCCACAAGGGAAATGCAGGCCGTTCCCAGGATGGAGAGCCATTGCTCTTGGCATCTTCTGAACATGTTGGCATCACAAACAGTACATGGCAAGCTGCTTGATCCGTTGATTTATCCCAGAGCACCAAACAAGGCTTTTGGGGTCAGTGTTTTCACTTTTACCACACCCAGATGACCGATATATAGCTCTTCCAACACACATTCTCAGTTTGGAAGGTCAGTCAGTCAGTGGGTGCCGTCCTGAATCCAGGGTTGGCGGCTATGCACCTCCATCTTCTTCGATCTTGCAACAGCACCGAGTACAGCCTCTCCTCCAGTTTGTTCTCGCTGGCCGCCTTGGCACCGCATGCTGCCGCCCCCGCCGAACTCGAGCCCGGGGCCATGTCGGCCTCCAGCCGCGGCCGCTTCTTTGAACTCGGCCCTTCCTTAGGCGGAGGCCTTGGGCAGGTGCAGGCCGGGAGCCGTGGTCAAGTGGTCGGCGACTTGGGCCGGCTCCCCCACCGGACTTAGCCCGGTGAGGAGGGTGTGAGGACACCCAGCAGGACTGAAAAAAACAAGACCTGACAAAGGGCGGATGAGCTCCTTATGAGCCAACGGCCATCTTCCGTGGAAGAGATTAAAGCCTCACCACGTATCTACGAATCATATGCTATGCACCTAGTTAGAAGAGATATGATGAACTTGGGCGCTGCACCATTTGGAAAGTACAGCAACTTTAAATCCCCAAATCCGGCAACCCCATTCTATGGCAAGTTCAACCATGTGCTGGCAAAAATGAAGGATCTGGGGTTTCTGCTACACATTCCAGCCATTTTGGGTGGCCATATAGACCTGTGACAGTGTAGGGTCTCTTCTGGTTTCTCTTTGGATCACCTCTGCTGTAATAGGGAGGGTTTTGATTTGCTTTAGGAATGTCCTCTCTTGTAAATTTTTCAGGTATTTCCTTTTCCAAAGTTAAATGGGACAATCCATCAGCATTTCCAGGATTAGCTGCCCTCTTAAATTTGATCTTGTAATTGGATCCTCCGAGAAATAGGGCCCACCTTTGTAATTGTGCTGCTGCTGCTGTTAGTGGAACACTCATTTGTCGATTGAAAATGGACACTAGTAGCTGATGGTCAGTAAACTCTCTCCCATGCAAGTACTGATTGAAATGTTTCACACGTAAAACCAGACTCAAGTCTTCTCTGTCAATCTGTGTCTAATTTCCCTGGACAACAATTTTTTTTAAGTGCTGCTTCCTCAGAATTTTTATTCTGTTTATGATAGACCACCGGAAGCTAGACACAAATATAATTTCTGACTATTCGTATCACATAGGAATTTGGAGAAACAAGAAATTAACTTTTATTAAATATAATGTGTTTAATGGTGTTGACTCTTTGCAATAGTTCCACTAAACTAAAAATATTTCATTGATTATTTTTGTTTGTACTCAGTGTCTGAGGCTTCTCACTTAAGTGTCCAAGGATAATCTGCCAGTATTGATGGATTCCAGTTGCCCTGTTACCATTTCTCCATGACCACAACGTCCTGATGAATTCTTTTACCATGCTCGTCACTGACAGAGCCAAGATTTGCAGAGAAGCCTAAATGGGAATGCAGAAAATGAATGGCTTTGTACGCTTGAAACGTGTTGTCAACCATCTGCACGTAGTTTGGTGTGCTCTGTAATTGCCAAGAAAATTCTCAACCTCTTTCCATGCGATTTTCTCCACTCGCACTAGACGTTCTTCAAATTGCCTGCCATTTATGACCTGCTTGATTTGTAGACTAACAAAAAATGCCTTCCTTAATCTTGGCATCACATATTCTGACTTGAATTATGAATTGAAATAATAAATATAGGCGATTTTAAAAATGGTGTGTGATAGGGAAATTTCATGGTGATTTTCATGATCAGCAGCCCAAAGTGCATAATATACACCCAAAAGTATTCAGAACACAAAGTTTTTGTTGTCTAGTGTTTTTCTCTGCAGTGGTAAGGGAATGTGATGTAAAGACTATGTAGCATTCACTTCCATCCTCATAGCATGTGACATGACTACACCTATACCATAAAGTGAGGTGTCACAAGCAAGCTTCATAATGTGGACCATAATGTGTGATTACAGTGCCTGATATCACCATTTCTTTACCCTTTGGAAAGCCACCCAATCCTATATTGCCCATTGCCATTTATTCCTGATCTATAGTAATGCGTTCAAGAGTTGGAGCACAGTAGCCAGTTTTGGGAGGAACCTGTAATAGTATTTGACAAACCTTAAAAAGGACTGCAACTGTGGCACATCCTTTGGGTATCCACCACTGCTTGAATTTTCTCAGCAAACTTGTATAATCCTTATGCATCAATTGTGTGACCACAGTAAGTGATGCTTGGTTTAAAAAACTCACACATGTTGCATTGAACTCTGAGCCCATAATCTTCCAAGCTTTTTAACACTGACTTCAGATTTTGTAGATGTTCTTCTGGACTGGGTTTTGAGCAATGAGGAAGGGTTAATTAGCCATCTTGTCGTGAGAGGCCCCTTGGGTAAGAGTGACCATAATATGGTGGAATTCTTCATTAATATGGAGAGTGACATAGTGAATTCAGAAACAAAGGTTCTGAACTTAAAGAGGGGTAACTTTGAAGGTATGAGACGTGAATTAGCTAAGATAGACTGGCAAATGACACTTAAAGGATTGACGGTGGATATGCAATGGCAAGCATTTATAGGTTGCATGGATGAACTACAACAATTGTTCATCCCAGTTTGGCAAAAGAATAAATCAAGGAAGGTAGTGCACCCGTGGCTGACAAGAGAAATTAGGGATAGTATCAATTCCAAAGAAGTAGCATACAAATTAGCCAGAGAAAGTGGCTCACCTGAGGACTGGGAGAAATTCAGAGTTCAGCAGAGGAGGACAAAGGGCTTAATTAGGAAGGGGAAAAAAGATTATGAGAGAAAACTGGCAGAGAACATAAAAACGGACTGTAAAAGCTTTTATAGATATATAAAAAGGAAAAGACTGGTAAAGACAAATGTAGGTCCCCTGCAGACAGAAACAGGTGAATTGATTATGGGGAGCAAGGACATGGCAGACCAATTGAATAATTACTTTGGTTCTGTCTTCACTAAGGAGGACATAAATAATCTTCCAGAAATAGTAAGGGACAGAGGGTCCAGTGAGATGGAGGAACTGAGTGAAATACATGTTAGTAGGGAAGTGGTGTTAGGTAAATTGAAGGGATTGAAGGCAGATAAATCCCCAGGGCCAGATGGTCTGCATCCTAGAGTGCTTAAGGAAGTAGCCCAAGAAATAGTGGATGCATTAGTGATAATTTTTCAAAACTCGTTAGATTCTGGACTAGTTCCTGAGGATTGGAGGGTGGCTAATGTAACCCCAATTTTTAAAAAAGGAGGGAGAGAGAAACCGGGGAATTATAGACCGGTTAGTCTAACGTCGGTGGTGGGGAAACTGCTGGAGTCAGTTATCAAGGATGTGATAACAGCACATTTGGAAAGCGGAGAAATGATCGGACAAAGTCAGCATGGATTTGTGAAAGGAAAATCATGTCTGATGAATCTCATAGAATTTTTTGAGGATGTAACTAGTAGAGTGGATAGGGGAGAACCAGTGGATGTGGTATATTTGGATTTTCAAAAGGCTTTTGACAAGGTCCCACACAGGAGATTAGTGTGCAAACTTAAAGCACACGGTATTGGGGGTAAGGTATTGGTGTGGGTGGAGAATTGGTTAGCAGACAGGAAGCAAAGAGTGGGAATAAACGAGACCTTTTCAGAATGGCAGGCGGTGACTAGTGGGGTGCCGCAAGGCTCAGTGCTGGGACCCCAGTTGTTTACAATATATATTAATGACTTGGATGAGGGAATTAAATGCAGCATCTCCAAGTTTGCGGATGACACGAAGCTGGGCGGCAGTATTAGCAGTGAGGAGGATGCTAAGAGGATGCAGGGTGACTTGGATAGTTTGGGTGAGTGTGCAAACTCATGGCAGATGCAATTTAATGTGGATAAATGTGAAGTTATCCACTTTGGTGGCAAAAATAGGAAAACAGATTATTATCTGAATGGTGGCCGATTAGGAAAAGGGGAGGTGCAACGAGAACTGGGTGTCATTATACACCAGTCATTGAAAGTGGGCATGCAGGTACAGCAGACGGTGAAAAAGGCGAATGGTATGCTGGCATTTATAGCGAGAGGATTCGAGTACAGGAGCAGGGAGGTACTACTGCAGTTGTACAAGGCCTTGGTGAGACCACACCTGGAGTATTGTGTGCAGTTTTGGTCCCCTAATCTGAGGAAAGACATCCTTGCCATAGAGGGAGTACAAAGAAGGTTCACCAGATTGATTCCTGGGATGGCAGGACTTTCATATGAAGAAAGACTGGATGAACTGGGCTTGTACTCGTTGGAATTTAGAAGATTGAGGGGGGATCTGATAGAAACGTATAAGATCCTAAAGGGATTGGACAGGCTAGATGCAGGAAGATTGTTCCCGATGTTGGGGAAGTCCAGAACGAGGGGTCATAGTTTGAGGATAGAGGGGAAGCCTTTTAGGACCGAGATTAGGAAAAACTTCTTCACACAGAGAGTGATGAATCTGTGGAATTCTCTGCCACAGCAAACTGTTGAGGCCGGTTCATTGGCTATGTTTAAGAGGGAGTTAGATATGGCCCTTGTGGCTACAGGGGTCAGGGGGTATGGAGGGAAGGCTGGGGCGGGGTTCTGAGTTGGATGATCAGCCATGATCATAATAAATGGCGGTGCAGGCTCGAAGGGCCGAATGGCCTACTCCTGCACCTATTTTCTATGTTTCTATGTTTCTTTGTCATCCTCACCAGAAACAATGATGTCAGCCAGGTAACACTGAGTGCCTGGGCAGCCTTGTAGCACCTCATCCACAGCTTTCGGCCAGAGTGCAGATGCAGATGCCACCCCCAAAATAAGCGTATTATAGCGATAAAGCTCTTTGTGAGTGCTTATGGGGAGAAACACTTTGGACACTTTTTCAGTCTCCAAATGTAGTTAGGCTTCAGCTTAGTCCATTTTTGTATGTGTTCTATTTTGTTGTATTTTCTGCAAGTTTTTCCTTTAATCCTGCTTTAGTGTGGTGTATGTGAGCTCCTGCTACAACAGTAACACAATTTGCTTGACCAAGCAGGTTTCTGTTTAGATGTTGCAATTTTCTTCACACTCACTTTCATTCCCAGCTGCAACTCAATTGCATCTCTGGCTGCTGTTATCATTAAATGTGATTTATGCTTCAGTTAAGAGCTGTTTTTGATTGCTTTCCATTCCACAAATTTCTACAAATTAAATTATCTCTCAGTGCATCATTAAGCCCATCACTGGACTGACAATGCTCAGACAATCTCTTCAATTCAGCCACATACGCTGAAATGGACTCCCCTTCCTTTTGAGTCCGCTTATGAAATGTAAAGCATTCTTCAATCAGCAATAGTCTTGGTTCTAAATGTTTCTGTATTACTTTAACATTATCAGCAAAGCTCATTCAGGCTGGTTTGGTTGGAACAGTTAAAATTCTAAGCAAACTCTCTGCTCTTCCACCTGTTGTACTCAGCAAAACTGCACTTTTTGTTCATTGTCTCTTTCACTTGCTTCAAAATCTGCTCTATTCAGTCAGTATACACCTCCCAGTTATGTGCTGTGCAATCGTATGCATCTATCTTTCCAATGTAGCCAGACATATTTGTTTTTTTCAAAATTATTCTTATTTTAATCCAAAATTCACTCTTTTTCAACCTGTGAATTTTGTCCATTTTCTGCATTTTTTTTAACTTGGCCATCTTTCTCCTTTTCTGGAGGGGCATGAGCTGCACTTTATTTTTTAACTCCGACACCTCTCTCTTCTTGTAAAGAAAAAACATGCTACGCTTCAATAAATAGGTAGTCGTCTCGGGTTCATTTTAAAACTTACTCATTGCCACTGTTATGTTTTGTACCTCTAGAAACTAACCAAAAGAAAAGCACAGAGCTGGGAATAAACGTGTCTACTTCATTCTTTAGTTTAGTGAGACACCCACATATGACGTGGTGATGCGATGACGTATGCCATTCACATACTTTTACATTAATTATGTAAACAACAAAGAATGCTTAATCAAACAATATATTTACAATATTACTGAATTATTAAATATACAACATAGAGAAACTTGGATCCCAAATATCAAACTGGTGCTCTTGGATCACGTAAACATCTGGCATGGACGGTCACTATGAGAACTTGCAAACTTATGGACCAAAGGTATCAGAAGCTGAAGATAAACACAATCTCATTGATGTTCAGTTTGTTAACTCTCCTGAGCAATATTCCACATTCACTGGTGGTGTAAGTATATTGTGCTCTTATTGTACCTCCTAATAAAATGCTCCCATGTTTTTTAATAGAAAATCATAGAAGTATTTAATGGAGCTGATAATGCAACCAATCAATTGCTTGATGCATGAGACTACAGAACAACTACATTTACTGGTACAGAAAATCAAAAATCTGCAGCGACTGGAAATCTCAAACAAAATAGGCAAATGCTGGAAATAGTCACTAGGTGACAGAGTTAATGTTTCAACTCGAAGACCCTTCATCTGAAGAGATGTGATACAAGATTATTTTACCGAAACACTAACTCTGTCACTCTTTCCACAGATGTTGTCTGACCTGTTGAGTATTTCCAGCATTTTCTGTTTTTGTTTGAATTTACAGGAAACTGGGTGTCAGTCTTCTGAATTGCTACTTTGCACAGCAGCCAAAACTTTGTAAAAAAAAATAGTTGTGGTTAAAATAACGCAAACACGAGGAATTCTGCAGATGCTGGAAATTCAAGCAACACACATCAAAGTTGCTGGTGAACGCAGCAGGCCAGGCAGCATCTCTAGGAAGAGGTACAGTCGACCTTTCAGGCTGAGACCCTTCATCAAGACTAACTGAAGGAAGGGTTAGTAAGAGAGTTAAAAGTGGGAGGGGGAGGGGGAGATCCAAAATGATAGGAGAAGACAGGAAGGGGAAGGATGGAGCCAAGAGCTGGACAGGTGATTGGCAAAAGGGATATAAAAGGATCATGGGACAGGAGGCCTAGGGAGAAAGAAAAGGGGGAGGTGGGAAACACAGAGGATGGGCAAGAGGTATAGTCAGAGGGACAGAGAGAGAAAAAGGAGAGTGAGAGAAAGAATGTGTGTATATAAATAAATAATGGATGGGGTACGAGGGGGAGGTGGGGCATTAGCGGAAGTTAGGGAAGTCAAAATTCATGCCATCAGGTTGGAGGCTACCCAGATGGAATATAAGGTGTTGCTCCTCCAACCTGAGTGTGGCTTCATCTTTACAGTAGAGGAGGCCGTGGATAGACATGTCAGAATGGGAATGGGATGTGGAATTAAAATGTGTGGCCACTGGGAGATCCTGCTTTCTCTGGTGGACAGAGCGTAGGTGTTTAGCAAAACGATCTCCCAGTCTGCGTCGGGTCTCACCAATATATAGAAGGCCACATCGGGAGCACGGGACGCAGTATATCACCCCAGCCGATTCACAGGTGAAGTGTCACCTCACCTGGAAGGACTGTCTGGGGCTCTGAATAGTGGTAAGGGAGGAAGTGTAAGGGCATGTGTAGCACTTGTTCCGCTGACAAGGATAAGTGCCAGGAGGGAGATCAGTGAGGAGGGATGGGGGGGACGAATGGACAAGGGAGTCGTGTAGGGAGTGATCCTTGCGGAAAGCAGAGAGTGGGGGGAGGGAAAGATGTGCTTAGTAGTGGGATCCCGTTGGAGGTAGCGGAAGTTACGGAGAATAATTTGTTGGACCCGGAGGCTGGTGGGGTGGTAGGTGAGGACCAGGGGAACCCTATTCCTAGTGGGGTGGCAGGAGGATGGAGTGAGAGCAGATGTGCGTGAAATGGGGGAGATGCGTTTGAGAGCAGAATTGATGGTGGAGGAAGGGAAGCCCCTTTCTTTAAAAAAGGAGGACATCTCCCTCATCCTGGAATGAAAAGCCTCATCCTGAGAGCAGATGCGGCAGAGACGGAGAAATTGCGAGAAGGTGATGGCATTTTTGCAAGAGACAGGGTGGGAAGAGGAATAGTCCAGATAGCTATGAAAGTCAGTAGGCTTATAGTAGACATCAGTAAATTCGCTGTCTCCAGAGACAGAGACAGAAAGATCTAGAAAAGGGAGGGAGGTGTCGGAAATGGACCAGGTAAACTTGAGGGCAGGGTGAAAGTTGGAGGCAAAGTTAATAAAGTCAACGAGTTCAGCATGCATGCAGGAAGCAGCGCCAATGCAGTCGTCGATGTAGCGAAGGAAAAGTGGGAACCAGACCTAATCAGTTCCCCTCCACCACCACTCTGCTCCGTCTAGCGGAATTAGTCCTTACTCTTAATACTTTCTCTTTTGGCTCCTCCCACTTCCTCCAAACTAAAGGTGTAGCTATGGGCACCTGCATGGGTCCGAGCTATGCCTGCCTTTTTGTTGGCTTTGTGGAACAATCTATGTTCTGAACCTATTCTGGTATCTGTCCCCCACTTTTCCTTCGCTACATTGACGACTGCATTGGCGCTGCTTCCTGCACGCATGCTGAACTCGTTGACTTTATTAACTTTGCCTCCAACTTTCATCCTGCCCTCAAGTTTACCTGGTCCATTTCGGACACCTCCCTCCCCTTTCTAGATCTTTCTGTCTCTATCTCTGGAGACAGCTTATCCACTGATGTCTACTATAAGCCTACTGACTCTCACAGCCATCTGGACTATTCCTCTTCTCACCCTGTTTCTTGCAAAAATGCCATCCCCTTCTCGCAATTCCTCCGTCTCCGCCGCATCTGCTCTCAGGATGAGGCTTTTCATTCCAGGATGAGGGAGATGTCCTCCTTTTTTAAAGAAAGGGGCTTCCCTTCCTCCACCATCAACTCTGCTCTTAAACGCATCTTCCCCATTTCACGCACATCTGCTCTCACTCCATCCTCCCGCCACCCCACTAAGAATAGGGTTCCCCTGATCCTCACCTACCACCCCACCAGCCTCCGGGTCCAACATGTTATTCTCTGTAACTTCCAACGGGATCCCACCACTAAGCACATCTTTCCCTCCCCCCCTCTGCTTTCCGCAAGGATCGCTCCCTACACGACTCCCTTGTCCATTCGTCCCCACTGATCTCCCTCCTGGCACTTATCCGTGTAAGTGGAACAAGGGCTACACATGCCCTTACACTTCCTCCCTTACCACCATTCAGGGCCCCAAACAGTCCTTCCAGGTGAGGCGACACTTCTCCTGTGAGTCGGCTGGGGTGATATACTGCGTCCAGTGCTCCCGATGTGGCCTCCTATATATTGGTGAGACCCGACGAAGACTGGGAGATCGTTTTGCTGAACACCTACGCTCTGTCTGCCAGAGAAAGCAGGATCTCCCAGTGGCCACACATTTTAATTCCACATCCCATTCCCATTCTGACATGTCTATCCACAGCCTCCTCTACTGTAAAGATGAAGCCACACTCAGATTGGAGGAACAACACCTTATATTCCGTCTGGGTAGCCTCCAACGTGATGGCATGAACATTGATTTCTCTAACTTCCGCTACTGCCCCACCTCCCCTTCGTACCCCATCCGTTATTTGTATATACACACATTCTTTCTCTCACTCTCCTTTTTCTCCCTCTGTCCCTCTGACTATACCCCTTGCCTATCCTCTGGGTTTTTTCCCCCTTCCCCCTTTTCCTTCTCCCTGGGCCTCCTGTCCCATGATCCTCTCATATCCCTTTTGCCAATCACCTGTCCAGCTCTTGGCTCCATCCCTCCCCCTCCTGTCTTCTCCTATCATTTTGGAACTCCCCCTCCCCCTCCAACTTTCAAATCCCTTACTCACTCTTCCTTCAGTTAGTCCTGACGAAGGGTCTCGGCCTGAAACGTCGACTGTCCCTCTTCCTAGTGATGCTGCCTGGCCTGCTGCGTTCACCAGCAACTTTGATGTGTGTTGCTGTGGTTAAAATAATCTCCCCCCTCATTAGCAGAACTTGACCTGCAGGGCACGCCATATAGCCCTGCATTTTGCAACTTCTTATGTTCTCCTGTTGACACATCGCAAACACAAGAAAATCTGCAGATGCTGGAAATCCAAAGCAGCACCCAAAATGCTGGAGGAACAGCATTGGAAAAGAGTAAACAGTTAACGTTTCAGGCCGAGACTCTTCTTCAAGGCATTTTGAGACTCTTATACAGGTACATGGATGATACAAACAGAGGTCTATGTGGGAGAGAAGGGTTAGGTTGATCTTGGAGTGGACTAAGAGGTTGGCACAACATTGTGGGCCAAAGGGCTCCTGTGTTTTAATTTTGCATGTTAGCCTCTTATTACATTTGCTTTCACTAATCTTTTGTTTTCTTTTTGTCTACTTATAGATTTTGCAGTCTGCGTTTGAGTTCCTTGGAGTTTTAGCCTCATCTTCTTATTCCTTTAACCAATCTCTTAAACTTTCTTGTTTGCTGGATTCTAAACTGCTCCCAATTCTCAGGCTTGCTACTTTTCAGGCAACTTTATGTAACTCCTCCAGGTCAGGCAGCATCTACGTATGAGAGGAAACGAACAGTTAACGTTTCATGCTGAGGCTCTTTATCTGATAAAGGGTTTCAACCCACAACATTGACTGTTGGTTTCCTTTGACAGATGCTGCCTGACTTGCTGATTTCCTCCAGCATCTTGTTTGTTGCATGCGTTGCTCTTACCTAACTCCCCTTTGGATCTAATACTGTGCTTCACTTCTTTTTTCAGCCAGAGCTGAGAAGCGTTCCCATTTGTGTTTATCTGTTTGAAATACAGTTCCTGGTTTCATTCTAAAAATGTTAACCAATACTTGCTCTGTGACCTGCAACCATAAATTACTTTCTCAAACAAGGCACCACTCCTTCTCCAAGCTCTCTTCAGAGGATCATGGATTGTGCAGCATAGAAATAAGTCTTTTCAACTCATCTCATCCCCGCTGACTGTGCTGCTAATTGACTTTAATCCTGTTTGCTTGCATTAAGCACATATTCTTCCATGTTTTTCTGACACATACCTGTCCAAATGTCATTTAAATGTTATTTTATCTACTTCTACGATCTCCTCTGGCAGCTTGTCCCAGATAATCATCAACCTCTGTAAGGAAAAACTTGCCCCTCAAATCTCCTTGAAGTTTCTCCTCTCTCACTTTAAGTGTATGCTCTCTCATTCTGTCTGCCCTGGGAAAGAAATCTTTGATGGCCTGTCTTATCCATTCCCCTCGCAGGTTTATGAACCTCTATAAGGTCACTGTTTGGGAACATTTTGGGGTTAGCACATGTAGCAGGTAACCTCAGCAACTGATTTCAACTGCCAGTCTTCAAATATGAATGTAGACTGTAGATTAAATTTAAAATAAAGCTCTGAACAATGTTCCTAAGAACTGTGAACTACAGTTAATTGGAAGAGCAGACAATGCTAATTAAAAGTCATCATTTGGATGTTTGTGGTGTGGGTGCAAAGAGGGAGGTTGAAGGTTGTGTGCAGTTCAAGGGAAGCATTGTGGATGCATTGTAAATATTAAATTGTCCTGAACTGTCCTTTGATCTTTAGCAAAGAATTAAGTCATGCCGAATTGAGTCAAGTAGGCCTTTTTCCTCCAAAATAGGTCTCAATATGATGCCTGCTGTGTCTCATTTTGTTAAATAAAGAGACTGGTTCATATCTACCACTGCTTCCCTCTAGTGACTTTGTTCATGCGACAACAGTCACTCACAATCCCACAATGTTACACTGAGAATAAACTCAGTGTATCCAATGACTACAGCTTTCAGGTAACGCCCTGGTGAATCTCTTCTGCATTCTCTCCCTATTGCTCTCAAATCCTTCCAGTAGTCGTGATAACCACAAATGTCCAATACTTAAGGTCTTCTCCAATCTGGACCTCTGCCGTAAGCCTGAAGTTACCAGAGTTAGATGTGGTTTAGCATTCACAATTTTGCCTACAAGTCTGAGAACCGTAGGTTCAAGTTGCACTTCATAGGCTGAGGCTGGCCTTTTGTCACAACTGTCAGAGTTGATAACTTTCTGATGGGATGTTACACCTTTCAGGCAAAATAAGAGAAAGTAAGACTGCTTAAAGAGCAAAGTTTTTCTTGGACTATTGGTCAAATTTGTGATTTTCACCTCAACCAGATTCACAGAAACTGACTGTCAGACTGCGATCAAAGTTCTGTTTGTGGAACCTTGTCATAATGACTCCTACATTACATACTGTTCACATTGCTTTACTCCATTGGCAGAGCAGTGTGTTAGCTTAGCACACTTTGGGGTCATTTCTCATGTACGCAGAAGTGAATCACTCTACCCACAGTGGACCCCAGCACCATCACTCTCTAGACTGCAAGCCACAGGGAGTCACCCCCTACAAAATGACCGAGAGAGAAGTCAAAATTCTCAAAGTAATCTATAGAGAAACACTCTCATATAATGATCCATACTGGGCCAGCACCCCCACCGTTACTCCAGACATTGCTTTCTTCACAATGCGAGCTGCCTTCAGATACCAGTCTGGTTCAGCAGTACCACTTGTTTCTCAGTCAAAGGAAAATGGTTGAACCCCCAATTCCATCCTGTGCACATAATCTAACCTTAAACTTCGGCACAAAGATCACAATAAACATCTGGAGAGAGATACATATCAGCGAAGAAGCTCTAGACACTGCAGATAGTGAAACTGGAACAGAGCAGCCTAGTAAAGTGTCAGCCTGGTTGCCATGACAAAACTCTGGCTGAGGATAACAAACTACCTGGAAGCATCAATCACAGGTAACCAGCCCTCCTTCAGCTTACCCATCAATGTTAGAGTGAGGGGATTGCTAGATGGAATGCTATTCACCTTGTATAAGAAGAAGAATGTCATAACAATTGTAGCAGTTCCCTGAGGGGTATCGGGAAAGTGGTGGGGGAAGTAGTAGAGAATTATTTGCCTGTATTGCTCTGGCCATGTTGTGCCTCATTAAAGAATGAATGGGTTTAGAACCAAGAGATCCACAAGTAATCTGATCACCTGGTTTGGCAGTTTTGAAAAATGTGTCAAACAAAAGTAAGTTTTATGATTTCACCAGGATATTGATTACATGAACACGGGTGTTTTATTTGAAATGCTTGCTGAAGAAACCCAGCTACCCACTGAATCAGCTAAGAGTAATCTCCTCCTTTAAAGACAACAGGGGGAATCATTGTGCAACAAGATAATGTTTAAAGCTGCACAGCAATGTCAAATGGATTTGTATTTTGAAGCCAATACATTTTCACTGTTGTTGATGTATATCTTCAGCTCATTATATATCAACAACAGTGAAAATGTATTGGCTTCAAAATGTATTGGCTTCAGATGGAAAACTGTTGAGCCTTCTGCACCTGGGGATCAAGGCAAAGTGTGCTAGATCTTCATTGGTGACTTCATCCACACCATATTGACAACTACCTTCAGCCTCTAATAGAAAGGCCAGCTCATTCCTATACAGAGTTTGGATTGGCTATTTGTGTCTCTTTAAGGCATACCTTGTGAGCTACAAAGACATTGAAACAATCAAGTGTGAGACAGTTGAGAAACCTGGAAGTTTCAATTGAGGAGGGCTAGTGGAGGCAGATGATTTAGTTAGCTAAAAAGAGGACACTAAGAGAAGGGGCCAACAAATTTTGCACCTTCTCAGTTTGCTTTCACCTACAGCGACTTTCAGTCCAGTGAGATATCTGAGCTACATCAAACAATGTTTAACACAGAGATGATCACCAAGCCACAGACTATTCTTCTATATGACCAAAAATTGCCATTAAATACTTTTCTACACTATGTAGCCAGCTGGTGGTGTAGTCCAGACTTCGAGAAGAATGGTCCCGGGTTCAAATCTGACTGGCTCCTTGCACATTTTCCATCCATGCTGGGTTGAGTGTCGAGTAAGCAACTCGGCCTCATAAAAAAAAGACAAATGCTAAGAAAAACGGTAATTGCCACCCGCCGAGCCACAAAATAACAAAAAAAACTCTACTGGGCGGAAGTGCTGCATGATCTGACATGGTAATTTTCAGGTGAAGTTTTTATCTTCATTCACGTTAATAATTCAAAAGTGTTCTCCTGAGGTCTTGGCCAATACTCATCCTTAACCAGTAACAGAAAAGCCATACACCAAAGTTGCTGTTGAACGCAGCAGGCCAGGCAGCATCTATAGGAAGAGGTGCAGTCGACGTTTCAGGCCAAGACCCTTCGTCAGGACTAACAGAAAAGCCATTTTCACTTTATGCGATAGTCTACAAATGGTGAAAATAGTCAGCAGTCCATGTACTATTCTCCTGGAAATGAAGTAATACGTATATCACCCATGTTAAAATTTATCCATCTGAAATTAAGTTAGTGGTTATGAGCTGCCAGCTGTTTCTGTGAGCTGTATGCAAATTAGCTACCATGATTTCTTTCTTAATTATTTTGAGAATATTGTAAACAATCTGTTGGTTTGGTTGTACCAATGACATCTTTGGTAATATGAAAGATGTCATGTAGTTTTTATCCTTTATTTAAAATATTGAATCTGATGATAAGGTGTATGCTGATTCATAGCCAAGCTGGAAGGTGAGATGAGATTGTATAGCTCCTAATCCAGATATCATAAGCCAAATTACACGAGAAGATTTTCTAATATTTCACTCTTTCTTAACATTTAGAATAACTAAATGGGCTTTTATTTACTTGAGCTGTTACTAAATTTTGCAGCTCATTGTTAAATTTGTGCATGTGAAGTAACCTGGGATGTTGTTCACCGAATTTTAGGGGTGTTAGATTAATACAAGTGGTTGATCATTTGAGTTAACCTGTTTCCTGAGAAACCCTTTTTTTGGATTATTTTAAAACTAACAAATGTTACTGCTCAAGGAAAATGGCAACAACAATTTTGTTCATATTCTTATTTTTATCCTGGTCTACTTGCAATAGTGACAGGATCTTTACTCTGTTTCCTCAGAAACCTCTCTTCTTGTATTTCCCCAATCTGTTGTCATAATAGTTTCAAATCCACATTCATTGCATGTAAGAGGAAACCACAGTGAGATGGCAGAATAAATCAGATGACACAAGCCTTATTTAACAAGGTTGGCAATTTAACCATGAAAAAAGTGAACAGTGAGGCATGGAAAATTGTTACTCAATTCTTACTTGTCTCATTTTTTTAAGACTACAAAATCTAAACCCCAGTAAACATCTCCCATGGAACATGTTAATTCAAACGAACAAGTACTTGTGTTTATGTAAGTGTAAAATCATTCCAAGATACTTAACAAGCACAAATTTAACAATAAGTCACTTAATGGAATGTTAGGTCAGGTAAGCAAAAGTTCGATTAAAGCTGGAAGTTTTAAGGAGCTTCTTAAGAGAGGACAGCATGGTAAAGAGTTTTACAGAGTAAATTCTGAAGCAGTAATTCTCTGCGGCTGAAGGCTTGTTTGCGACAGCAATGCAGAGGAAGTATCGAACATGCCTGCTACAAGAAGAAAGAAACTTCGGTCTATCTTGTGCATACCTGAAGTAACTGCTCGCTGCCGCCAAGACCACCCTGTGACAGGAGAACTCACTATTGTCCACACATAGTACAACATCAGTCAGGGATCTCTCCAGCCTCAGATTCTCCAAGCCACTGTGCAGAAGAGCAGAGAGCCCACTGTCGTCAAATGTCATCTTCCCGTCGGACGAGCTCCCAGTCATTCGTTCCACACTCTGGTCTTGTTTCACCTCTTGGTGGCTGTCTGTCTGATCTGTACTATTTTCTACTATGTCTGCCATTTTGCATACAACTACCGTCTAATTCTTTTTTCCACTGAGTGTAGCTGCGACTTCAGAGTTGGTTGAATGTTGGCCTTTAACGGATTTCCTGTTCATGACTTGCTTCTTATCAGTGACCAACACACACGGAACAGGAAGGGCCGTACTTTCTCATCTTTTTTTCTCCATGTCAAAACGTGCTTTTGTTTTTGCAGAGTTCAGATAGTTTCTTTGGTGTGAATTGAATTTTAATGTAATTAACATTTGTGAATGTGGTGCAATAAGGAGGTAGTATTCTTTTTCGGGAGGGTATTAGTCACTGCAGTCTAAGCAAGGCCTAGAAGACCTCAGAAAAAAAAGTTTCAGTAAAGATCTGAATCATAAAACCATGCGGTAGATAGTTTCAAAGCAAAACTTTCCCAGAGCAAGTGTCTGCAGATCAAGAAGATGATGACAAATAGTTGTTTTTTTTTTCTGGAGCTTATGAAGTTTTTCATCTCCTGCAAAGAAAATTCCATAGCTGAGATTCCGTCCCTCGGTACCTGGACAGTCTGTATACCGCGTGGTGCTATGCTGCTGGCTGACATCACAAAACTCAGGCATTAATGTAAAGATGATTTGGTGCAAGATATGAATTTGCTGGAGCTAAAGGTTAATTATATCAAGATTACTCAGCATTACTCAGTCTGCTGACTGCATTTTATACATAAAAAATACAGGAGTGATGTTAATTATTCTTGCAAAAGAAGGCTTCAAAGCTATGTTGGAGCTTTAGGTGGAAAGACAAATATTATCAATAACCCAAACAAGATCTAGTCACAAGAATAACAAGAGGCAAACCTATCAAAAAGCCATACCTATCAGGTTGTTGAAATCATCAGCCCCTTGTGTCCTCTCAACACATTTCAGATGGTAAGGAAAAGCTTGGATGTTTACTTAAGCTATCTCGATATTGTTCCATCAAAGATTTAGTCAGGACGGGAAGGGATGAAGTTAATTTCATACACGGGGCTCCCAACAAATGCTTGTTGGACATGTACAATAGTGGCTGGATATTGAGGCAAACTCCAGCCCTATCACTTTTATAAAATCCACACTTGGGTTATGAATATAGTTGGCAAGGATTGTATTATTGCCTTTCCTCTTGTGCTCCAGAGCATGTGACAGCAAACTATTTTCATTAATCATTTTAGCTCATTGGGTGAAACTATTAGATGAATAATGAAAGAAGGATCCTGGATTTTGCCTTGCTGGCAATAAAGGAATGAAAACATAGTACCAACAATTACTGAGGCAAAGAGTATCTTGGCTTTAATTGCAAGAGGACATGAGGACAAGAGTAATGTCTTCTTTCTATTATATAGATACACACGAGAGCACACTTGGAATATTGAGCCCAAGAATGGTCTCAATATATGTATGAGAAGAAATAAAGCAGACTGGTCTATACTCTCCAGAGTTTAGAAGATTGAGGTGATATCACTGCATTGTATCAAAGGCACTTGACAGAATAGATACAGATTTGATGTTTTTCTTGGCTGGATGTCGAGATCCAGGAGGCATGGTATCAAAATAAGTGGCTGGCTTTCAGGAAACAGTGGTGAAGAAACCTTTTTTCCACCCAGAGAGTAGTATATCTTTGAAAGTCGAATCTTAGTCATTAAGTATATCAGTATTTAGCAGAGATTGATCGATTTTGGGGCATTAAGTTAATCAAGAAATATCGGGGTGGTACAGGAAAGTGATGCCAAGATACATCAGCTCTGACCTTGCAGAATGACTGAGCAAACCCTCTGCTTCTCATGCCCAGATGATATGTGACCAAGAAAGGGTGGTGTCTTCTTCTGCATGTCTCCACATGTTAGGAGTTATGATTCTGAAAATGTTGGAAAAATTGCTACGTTTCAGGGTGTGCATTGCAAACCTTGCAACCACAGTATGACAGTGATGAAGGAGTTAATGCACGAGGCAGTGGGTGAGATAATGGTCAAGTGAGTTGTCTTATGCCGGACTACGGAAGCTAGAATCTGGAGTGACAAACAACCTGCTGGAAGAAATCAACGGGTTGAACAGCATTGGGAAGGAGAAGGGAATTATTGGCATTTCAGATAAAAACCGTACATTAGGAGCCAGTACTGGTCCTGATGCACATTAGGACCCAACATGTCAATAGTTCCTTTCCCCACACAGGTGCTGCTCTACCTGCTGCATTTGTTTAGCAGATTGTTTGTTATACTGAAAGGTGCTGAAGATTTTGATTGTGGTTGGAACCACAGCAAGTGGTGAGTATTCCATCACATTTCTTGTGCCTTGTTGATGGAGGAAAGGTTTTGGAGAATCAGGAGGTGAATTAAATTAGATTATGAGGACACATAGTCCTCTTTTATTGTCATTTACTAATGCATGCATTAAGAAATGATACAATACTTCCTCTGGTGTGATATCACAGAAACACAGGACAGAACAAGACTGAAAAACTAACAAAACCACATAATTATAACATATAGTTACAACAGTGCAACAATACCATAACTTGATGAAGAACAGGCCATGGCACAGTAAAAAAGTTCAAAGTTTCTCAAAAGTCCCACATCTCACGCAGACGGGAGAAGGAAGAAAACTCTCCCTGCCATGCCCGACCACAGTCTGACTCTGAGTCGTCCGAAAACTTTGAGCTCTGATCAGCCCTCCGACACCGAGTACCGAGCACCATCTCTATCTGAACGCTTCGACCTCAGCCTCGGTCGCCAGCAGCAGGCAAAGCCGGGGATTTTGGGGCCTTCCCTCCGGAGATTCTCAATCGCACAGTAACAACAGCGGCGAACCAGGCATTTCAGAAATTTCTCCAGATGTTCCTCTGCTTCTCACGTCTGTCTTCATCAGATCAGAATTGTCCACGGCCCCTATTTAACAGAAATGATATCATTTCACCAGAGAATTACAGGTCTCAAGTTACAGCTTCCAAGCTGGTTTTGGTGCTACAGGCACATGTTGATCTAATTCATTTTGTGGTGAATGGACACGCCTTGGGATGTTGACTGGTTGAAAACCAAATGACTATAATATCGTTGAATTTCTATGGTAAAGGTTAGACCAAGGGTTCTCAACCTGTTGTCACTGGACTCCTTGCTTAATGGTATTGATCCATGGCATAAAAAAGGTTGGGAACCCTAGATTAGACTTTGTATATAGTCATCGTGAAAATCGAGGCGAGAAGACTGCAACTAGCGGGGCACTGTCTATGCCACCCCGAGCTACCTGCCAGCCTAGTCATCATATGGGAGCCCAAGCCTGGGAAGATGAACCCTGGGCGCCCTCCCAAGACTATGGTCAACACGCTCCTAGAAGACAGCGGCGCAGCTAATGTAGATGAACTGAACACACTGATGAGGGAGAGGGAGAAGTGGAGAGTCCGTCATCGTGCCCGAAATATTTTATAAGATAGAAATTCTCTCTGCATTTTGAATGTGTTTCGAGAATGTTGTTTAGATTTAAACGTGAATCACTAAAAATGTAGACCTGTGATTAAGCTGCTTTGTGAGCTGGAAGTATCTTCTCCTTGGTAGGGTAGGGTGACCTAGAGGACTCAGATTGTTGGGCATTGGCAACTAAAACTCACTGTGGAGATTAAACAAGGGAGTGAACTAGTCTTTGAAGATTGTGTAGTTGCAGTATAACCACCCTTTAGTGAGGGTACTTGTGGTTATTTTTATCCATTAGGGCTTAAGGTGTCACATGGTGGGAGCAAGGGTGGACCCAAATGCAAGATACAAACACATCTTGTGAGGTTAACTAAGTTGAGTTTATTGCTCGTTACAAGGAAAGCAAAGCAGAAGTGGGAATAGCGTAATGGGCAAGGACTCAGGCCCTGGACTAGGCTGGGACTAAGGGTCTGGGCTGGGACTCGGAACGTGGACCCGGAGCCGGACTCAGAACACGGACCCGGAGCCAGGACTGGGAACGCGGACTTCGGAGCCAGGGCTTGATACTTGGAGCCTCCGGAGCCAGGGACTCTTCTTATTCACGGGACAGACTCAGACACAGGACATAAAACACTGAGCCAGGAATCCTCCTTAGACACAGGACGGAGTCGGGGCTCTTCTTGACACAGGGCAGGACCCTTCCAGGGTACAGGGCCGGGACCCCTTTTAGATGCAGGACATGGATACGGAGACCACACAACAATGGACAGAACTATAACTAGGCCCAAGTACGCTCCAAGCAGCAGCAAGCTCTTGACTCACCCCGGCAGGTTAACTTTGATTGACCCGCTCTGGCAAGGGAAGGCGGCTTGCTGGCACTTGCCTCGGGGGGAGACTAGGCTTGCTCCGGCAAGAAACTTAGTTGGCTCTGGCCAGATGACATTGGCTCGCAGTACCTTTGGTGACTTCATTAACGCTCTTGCGCCGAACGGCTGAAAGCCGGAGACTTATAAACTGCCGGTTCAGCCGAGAGTAAATTGCCTCTAATCACCAAGCCCGAGGGACATGGGAAAACGGGGAACCAAAGGCAAACAGGGAGTCAACGGTCCAGATCGTAACACAAACGAAGTAAATTTGAAGGGAACCCGATCCAGACCATGACATAAGGTCAAGTTTAGAACTTCACAGTCATCACAATGGGACTGTTTCCATAGTTTTCTGACCCTATGACTCATAACTATCTTCTTAACGCAAGTAATGATCCTGTCCTATAGAGGTTTCTTATGGATCTTCATTAACATCAATTTTACGATTGGTAAAGTATTGTCTTGGTGTCAAGAACAGTCACTTCCTCCTTGCATTTGGAATCCAGCTAGTTTTTCCATATGTGAGTCAAGAGGACAATGAAACCTTGAACCCAGGAGCCCTGTCAAAATCCAAACTGAGCATTGATGTTGACTTTGTGTAAGGGCAAACTGAAAACAAGCAATGCCTATCATCGCAGATGCTGGAGAATAGACTGATAGTGCAGTTTCTCCGGGGGTTGATCTTCCTGCTTTTTGCTGACAGCAGAAACCTGGACAATTTTACTCATTGTTGGGAAGAAATTCCCAAATGTTCCCAAATGTAGTACATATATAATGCATAAGTATGCAAAAAAACTTCATAGTCTGGTGTACATTTGAGTCCCATAACTGAAAACATGTCTAATGAACTTTGGCAGTTAATTTGCTTTTGGGTTTTGGTTTCATTTCATTTGTTATGGTGTTGCCATGACACCACATGCTTATGATAAATGTGGTAATGCACGCCAAAGAAATGGGAAACACTTCTGAAGATTTTAATGCTCTGTGTGCTTTATTATGTCGATGTGATTGTATTTTAAGTGGACTGGGATATAAAATGAAGAAATTGCGCTTGATCTTTGGTCAAATCTCAGCCTGGAGGATTGAGTTCAGATTTCCACACTTTGGAAAGGCTGTACTGAAGAGAAAAACTTCCGCTTTCATGGCCTCAGGTGTCTCAAAATATTTTAAAGTTGAATACATTTTGAAATATGGTTACCTTTGTTACAATTCTCACATAAGACAGTTCACCTCTGCCCAATATCACCATGTGAAAATGCCAGGCTGAATAGTAGGTAACCACTGGACAGGAGAGTGGAAATAGCCCTTTGCAGTAATTTGAAGGGATCCATTATATCTAAGGGAAGACAAGTCACTATTTAATGTCTCACCCATCCATTTGCTTAGGACTCCCTCCCTGACATTTTAAACAAGATTTTATCTCTCTGAGTGGGAGTCAAACTCTCAATCGATTAGAAATTGGAGTTCTTCCAATTAAGTCACAACCGGAAATCCTAGATGTTGAACATTCTGCACATGTTCACCTGTATGAAACCAGAACTTAATTGGATAAGGGTATGAAAGCAGGTTCCATTGTTAAGTAGCCAGTAATCTGGAGCTTCCGTCTCCCAAAATCTGTGGATGATGAGTGAACTAAAATATTCAAGACTGATAACAACAGGAATTCTGCAGATGCTGGAAATTCAAGCAACACACATCAAAGTTGCTGGTGAACGCAGCAGGCCAGGCAGCATCTATAGGAAGAGGCGCAGTCGACGTTTCAGGCCGAGACCCTTCGTCAGGACTAACTGAAGGAAGAGTGAGTAAGGGATTTGAAAGCTGGAGGGGGAGGGGGAGATGCAAAATGATAGGAGAAGACAGGAGGGGGAGGGATGGAGCCGAGAGCTGGACAGGTGATAGGCAGAAGGGGATACGAGAGGATCATGGGACAGGAGGTCCGGGAAGAAAGACGGGGGGGGGTGACCCAGAGGATGGGCAAGAGGTATATTCAGAGGGACAGAGGGAGAAAAAGGAGAGTGAGAGAAAGAATGTGTGCATAAAAAGGAGTAACAGATGGGGTACGAGGGGGAGGTGGGGCCTAGCGGAAGTTAGAGAAGTCAATGTTCATGCCATCAGGTTGGAGGCTACCCATACGGAATATAAGGTGTTGTTCCTCCAACCTGAATGTGGCTTCATCTTTACAGTAGAAGAGGCCATGGATAGACATGTCAGAATGGGAATGGGATGTGGAATTAAAATGTGTGGCCACTGGGAGATCCTGCTTTCTCTGGCGGACAGAGCGTAGATGTTCAGCAAAGCGGTCTCCCAGTCTGCGTCGGGTCTCACCAATATATAAAAGGCCACATCGGGAGCACCGGACGCAGTATATCACCCCAGTCGACTCACAGGTGAAGTGATGCCTCACCTGGAAGGACTGTTTGGGGCCCTGAATGTAAGCGGAACAAGTGCTACACATGCCCTTACACTTCCTCCCTTACCACCATTCAGGGCCCCAAACAGTCCTTCCAGGTGAGGCATCACTTCACCTGTGAGTCTACTGGGGTGATATACTGCGTCCGGTGCTCCCGATGTGGCCTTTTATATATTGGTGAGACCCGACGCAGACTGGGAGACCGCTTTGCTGAACATCTACGCTCTGTCCGCCAGAGAAAGCAGGATCTCCCAGTGGCCACACATTTTAATTCCACATCCCATTCCCATTCTGACATGTCTATCCACGGCCTCCTCTACTGTAAAGATGAAGCCACACTCAGGTTGGAGAAACAACACCTTATATTCCGTATGGGTAGCCTCCAACCTGATGGCATGAACATTGACTTCTCTAACTTCCGCTAGGCCCCACCTCCCCCTCGTACCCCATCTGTTACTCCTTTTTATGCACACATTCTTTCTCTCACTCTCCTTTTTCTCCCTCTGTCCCTCTGAATATACCTCTTGCCCATCCTCTGGGTCACCCCCCCCCGTCTTTCTTCCCAGACCTCCTGTCCCATGATCCTCTCGTATCCCCTTCTGCCTATCACCTGTCCAGCTCTCGGCTCCATCCCTCCCCCTCCTGTCTTCTCCTATCATTTTGCATCTCCCCCTCCCCCTCCAGCTTTCAAATCCCTTACTCACTCTTCCTTCAGTTAGTCCTGACGAAGGGTCTCGGCCTGAAACGTCGACTGCGCCTCTTCCTATAGATGCTGCCTGGCCTGCTGCGTTCACCAGCAACTTTGATGTGTGTTATTCAAGACTGATATTTACAAGTATGTGTAGCAAAGAATATGGGACAAAGGTAGACAAATAGAGGAAAAGTGTGAGAGAGCCTTGATTATAGAATGGTGGATAAAGCCTGAGAGTTTGTGACCTCGGGACCTAAAGATGTGATCAATTTTAATTTAATTTTTTTTGTCAAATTAATATTGATGCTGCATTCTAAAGACTTAATTAATTATGCCTTATGTATCCATACTGCTGGTTGAATTTACCTAGTCTGCATCAGAATTATTTGAAGTTGTATATAATCTGACTATGCACCAGTTCGGTAGTTATTCTGCGTCAGAGGAAGTTTACTTTAATCATCGATATAATTGTACTGCAAGTAGGAGAGGTCCGATTGTTTTTTTTATAAACATCCATCCCATTGGGACAGCCTCCTATACGTCATAGACATCCTGTCACACTTTGAGATTTCCAGGTTGTCTCCTTCCCATTAGCCATGCCTTTTTCAACTAAATATGTAAAACCCAAACTTTGCCTTCTTCTTTTCCATTATGTTCACAAACAAACTCTTGTAGAACCTCAGAAAATCAGCAGGCAAATCTGGTCCCTCATGGGTGTGTATGGGCCGGGACTGTGGAGTTACTGGCCTTCCAGGTGTATAAGTGCAATCTTTATAGTTAGAATCAGGTTCAATATCACCAGCAGAAGTCAGGAAATTTGTTGACTTTGTGGCAGCAGTTCAATGCAATGCATAATAATAGAAAAACAAGATGAAGTACAGTAAGTAATTACTTAAAATGTTAAATTAAGTAAGTAGTGAAAAAAATAAAAATAGAAAGTAGTGAGGTAGTGTTCATGGGTTCAATGTTCATTCAGAAATCGGATGGCAGAGGGGAAGAAGCAGTTCCTGAATCATTGAGTGTGTGCCTTCAGACTTCTGTACCTCCTTCCCGATGGTAACAATGAGAACAAGGGATGTCCTGGGTGATGGGGGTTCTTAATGATTGATGCTGCCTTTTTGCGGCAACGCTCCTTGAAGGTGTCCTGGATACAAATGTTAAGCTTAGATCTTGTTTTTGTTTTGTTTCACAGTAAGCAAGAAGATCGTGCCTCCTTATTTATTCCGATTTTTACCCAAAACTCACTATCGGTTGTTGTTCTGACTTCCTGCTCTTCAGCACTCCGTAAACCCACTCACTCTTGGAGGAGCCAAATTTATTGGGCTATGATTTTCACTGTTTTTACAAACTTTGAATATCATGAATGTGAGATGCCCTTGACATCAATTAAGTATTTTTGAAACCCTGTTAAAATGGCAGCCAGTTATCACAAGACAGCTCCCATAGGCAGTAACTAAATACATTGCAAGGTTCTCCATTAGAGCTTTGTGTTGAGGGAAGTATGAACAATAGGACAAACCCCTTGCAATTTTTGAAAAATATCACCATGTTTTTACATCTCCTGAAGCAGAAGCTTTAATACCTCATCACAAACACCGCACACACTGTAGCATGTGTTCACATCGCTGATGCACAGTCGTCTGAGGTGAGCAGTATAGCAATGGAGCCACAGCTATTGGGCATTGTGCAATAAATAACAGCAAAGACAATGAGGGGTAGCTCAGCTGAGTGGCAGTTCTACGGTACTTTTTTAATGAGAGAGGGCAGCACGGTAGCATAGTGGTTAGCACAACACTTTACAATACAGGCAACCCAGGTTCAGTTCCCACCACTGCCTGTAAGGAATTTGTAAGTTCTCCTCGTGACCGTCTGGGCTTCCTCCGGGTGCTCCGGTTTCCTCCCACAGTCCAAAGATGTATCAGTTGGTAAGTTAATTGGGCATTGCAAATTGTCCTGTGATTACGCTAGGATTATATCAGAGAGTTGCTGGGTGGCACAACTGGAGGACCTGGAAAGGTCTGTTCCATATTGTATCTCAATCAAATAAAATAATGAGAGGAATCTCAGCTGATTAAGACCCTGTTCTTAGCTACACCCACCTTTATTTCAAGGTTCTGAAGGAGTACTTACAAGAATAAAAAAAAGTGTTCTTAAATCTAGCTTCTAAAATAGTTCAAAAAATAAAAAGTTCCCAGAGTAGGAGAAATATTGGGAGTGATGACCGAGGGCATTTAGAAGTTGAATTAGAGTTTAATTTAATTGCTGAGAAAGAGACACATTGTGGAGGGGTTTAGAGAGGAAGTTCTACAGTGATGGCAAATGAATGGTAAATTATTGACGTTGGAGCAAATGAATCAGTGGAAAATAAATCAGTGCTGGGAGGTTTTAGAGGGTGAGGGCTGGGTACAAGGTGTAGGTTTAAGAGGAAACATTTGTAAGTAAGATTGAACATTGGTTGAGTTGGTATTTTGGAAGATTTTGAGACTAGTGATAAATTAAGCAGCCAGCAGTGAGAAGACCTAGCTTCAGTAAGACTGAATCAGTCGATTTTGGCAAGCGTAGTATTATGAAGGGGTAAAAAGGCTTTAGAAGGTAACGAATGGCCAGAAGTATGTGATTATGAGGATAAATAGGAAGAGGTACAAGTGATTGCTGAAGTGCAAATAGGCACCAAGGTTATGTATAGGACCTTAGTTTAAGTAACAATATGGAATTTCAGTGATACTGGGCACAATAAAGCAGGATACTTTTAACTTCATAAGTATTGAGATGGAGGAAGTTCTGGCTGAACCATAATATCTGATTGGAGAGAAACATGGTCCTCATAGGTCACCTTTTATTTCCAAATGGAGCAGAGGGCCCATGTAGAGAGGCCATCCAAAACCTTGGCTAATACAATTGAAAGTGCAAATAAGGCTTTCTTTTTTCGCTGATTAAACCAACGAGGAAGATTGAAACATTGGGGTGAATGTGGAAGGCGAGCAAGTGTTCAGCACCAGCTACCCACCTTGCGAGTCCTCTGCTGCCGGAGGAGCCTGTGTGGCTCGGAGGGTAGGCCTGTGCACTCAAGCTGTGTCTCTCTCTTTCGATGATGTCAGAGGATGTTACCAAGGTTCTGTGTTTATGGATTTGGACTATGGACCTTTTCATTCTTATGGTTTTATATTCTGTGTTTTCGCCTGTTCTTTCTCTTTTTTTTGTACAAGGGGAGGGGAGTTTGAGGGTCGATGTTCTTATTGTGTTTTGAGTGGGGTAGGGGAGTTTGGGAGTCAATGTCTTTGTTGCGTTTTTTGTTATTTTTTGTGTGGGGAAAGGGGGATTTGGGGGCCGATATTCTTGTTGCATTTCTTACAGGAGAGGGGAGTTTGGGGGCTAATATTCTTGTTGCAGTTTTATGTGGGGGAGAGGGATTTGGAGGGTTGATGACCATGTTGATCTTTTTTATGCATGGGGTGGTGGGTTTGCTGTTTCTCTTTGACCTGATTTCCATGGTTTTTCTTTGTTTCATGGCTATCTGGAGAGGGAGAATCTCAGAGTTGCCGTCTAACACCTAGCAATGGAACAGGTCACTAGTTGACCTCTTCAGCATGAGGACAATTCAAAATAAGGATCATTCAGTAGAAAGGTAGAATAAGAAACAATTTTTCTAAATAAAAGTCATGAATCTGTGCAACTTACAGCAACAATCTGAGTCATCTGAGCTCAGCCTAGTAATACAATAATGAATTTGAATGTTTGGACGTTTACTATGAACCTGTTAGTACACAGATCATGTTTCCTTTTTTGATTTTGTTCCTCTGGCCTTTAGAAAGTACATTATTTTCCACTAACATCAATTTGAGTAGTTTTAATATTAGAGTAGTCATCCCCTCTGAGGTGAAGGAGGTTTCTGCATAAGGCTTCTAAAACAACATGGAAAGTTACACTCTTCCTGCATTGCTTCTAATATCTGCTACCTTCACAGCAAAATATTTGTTCAACAATCCTTTCTATTGAACAATCCTCTCTATTAAACAGTGCACATTTCCTGGTTCAAAAGACCACAACCCAAGTATCGAAGGGCCATACGAAGAAATAGGCCATGTGAATCAATGAGTTCATTCTGATATTCAAGCACTCTTTTACATTAATTCCATGTTATTTTCCCCATATTTGTTCAGCACTTCCAGCTTCTATCAGTCTTTTACACAGGATAGTTCATCGTGCCCAAATAACCTATCAACCTGCTCGTCTTTGAGATGCGAGGGAAACAAGAGCACCCAGAGGAAATCCATACTGTCACAGAAAGAACTTGCAGGCTCCACACAAATAGACCTGGAGGTCAGGATTCAGCCAAGTACTGGAACAGGAAGGTGTTCTGAATAAAGTCCATGAGTCATGGAACTCATTGGAATTCCATGTACATCATGGAAACAGGCACTTTGACCCAAAGAAGTACCCATTTGCACTAATCCTAAATTAATTCCTCTGCACATTCTCATCAACTGCCTCCAATCCACATTCTAGGGAAAATTTATCGTGGTTTATTAATCAAAGTCAAGTAAAATTAGAGTTTATTATCATGTGTACCGTACACGTACACACAGTGTACACACAGGTGCAATGTAAACCTTACAGCAGCACAACTGGCACATAGCACCATATAAACAGCATTCACAAGAAAAACATAAGTTCATATTAAAGTTTTACAAGAAAACACAATTAGAACAAAATAGCTAGTTCACAATAGTGGTCAGAGTGTTGCTAAACTGCAGTGACGAGGTGTCCGCTGGTTGTTTCAGGAACCAAATGGTTGAAGCGTAGTAGCCGGTCGTGAACATAGTGGTGTGGGACTTCGGACTTCTGCAGCTCCTGCCCAAATAAAGCTGTGGAGAGATTCATGGCCCGAATGGAGGGGGTGTTTGATGGTACATGTTGCCTTCTTCAGGTGGGATTTGGATGGAATCTGGAGCTCGCAGAGGAATCCCACATATTCACAAGAGAACGTAGAAGCTCCACGAATGAAACTGGAGGTCAGGCTCCAAGCTGGGCCAGTGGAGCTGTGAGAGAGCAGCTCTCGTAGCTGCACCATAATCTGTATCCGGTTCCTTTATGCAGATGACCACTGAAATTAGTGTGGCCGGTTTAGCTTATTGATCACCAGTTCAAGGTGGCACAGTTGAAGCACAGTGACTACTTACTGGTGGCAAACAAAATAACAAAATGCAACAAAATACTTTATTAATTAGACTTTTCCTGTAAAAGTTATGGCAAATGATCACCGCAGACAATGGAGAGGCAAGCGAAGGCGAGGCTGAGTTGGAGGTCAAGGCATATTCAAAGCAAAGTCAGAGCAGAGGAGAGACAGCATTGAGGCCCATCCACCTCAACCAAGAGGGAGGTTTGATTGATCCAAGCGCCTGGCCGATTTGGAAAGGTCAATTATGGGCCAAAACGTGGCAGCAGAGTCCAGGCCCACAGCTTATCGATGCTACAGGGCCCAGGTCCTTGTACGAAGAACAACCCAATGTTTGGATGACTTAAATGCCTAGCCAGATGGATTAAAAAGGCAGGGTGTCGAGACAAGTGGCAAGGATCAGGCTGCTTCTACTCGCTGCTCTGTTATGTTTACTCAGCTCTGCGCTGAACTGAGCCTGAGACTGTGGACTGCTCTGAGATCTGTCTCTGAGGGCTCTGGAGTGTTTACTTGGCTCTGTGCTGAACTGAGACTGAGACGGTGGTCTGCTCTGGGCTCTGTCTCTGAGGGCTCCGGCATGTTTACTCAGCTCTGCGCTGAACTGATCCTGAGACTGTGGTCTGCTCTGGGCTCTGTCTCTGAGGGCTCTGAAGTGTTTACTCAACTCTGCGCTGAACTGAGCCTGAGGCAGTGGTCTGCTTTGACTGCTCTGGGTTTCATGTCTATGGACTCACCTCTGTTCTGAATGCTATTTGCTTACTTTTATTGTTTGCACAATTTACTTTTTTTCTCGATTTATTTATTTTTTGAATGGGTACTTGGGGTTTCTTTGTTTTGTGGTTTGCCTGTAAGGAGACAAATCCTAAGGTTGCATAATGTATAAGTACTTTAAGTGTACATTGAACTTTTGAACTTTGAACATGATCATGATGGTAAATTGAAGGAACCTTGGTTACAGGCTTGGGTTCAATATGGTTCACTTTGATGACAGCAGAAGTAGCAGATAACTTGAACAAGCCATTGCGTTTTATGGTTTGGGTACAGAATGATGTCTGCCTAAAGGGGATTAACCAGATCACACTAGGTTTTCTCAACAGAATAGGGATCTCCAGAGAGTACCTTACATGATGTAACCGAGTAGTACAGAGCAAATATACAACAGAAACCTGGGGGTGTGATGATGACACTTTAAATATCTCATCAAGGGAATAATCAGGCTACAAGTGTGATGAGGGGCGGTGACGTTAAAATAGAAGGGGGACATACCTACTTAATTCCCACCTGAGCTGGCAGAACCCCTCTACGTTGAATGTGTCACATTAATTCTGCTAAACTTGGAGCACTTAAACCCCCGAATGGAAAGATTGTGGGTGGATCTCGCTCTACAGACATGAACACAAAATCCCAGCTTGCCCTCTGAAGAACAGCTGTTGGAGATCAATGCTCAAAGTCAGATCTTTCCGATGAAATGTTAAACTGAGCTCTCGCGTATGGATGTGAACTATCCCACGGGATTATTGCAAAGCGGAGCAATGGAGTTCTCTCCTGCAGCTCTCATCAATATTTAGACGTTAAATATTTTGTGATGTTGTTTATCACATCTTTGTTTATGAAGAATAACTCCCAGGAAACTGTCTGCTGTGTATCCTTCTGACCTCGAAGTATACCATACATCATTGTCTAAGAAGTACTTTGGGACATTCGGAAAGAGATGTGAATGGAGCTGCATTTTATAGATAAAATTACAATCACTTATGGGAGCTAAAGATTCAAATCTAATGAAGAAGCTGTGGTTAAATTGTAAACCTCAGGGTCCTGAAATTGAACTATAGGTGAATGGGTCAGTTTGTTGTAAAATATTTTCATCCAAACTGGGCACCGCATAAGCTTCTGCAGTCAAACACAAATCACTGTGAAAATGACTACACACCCAGTGACCACTTTATTGGATACACGTGTACACCTGCTCATTAATGCAAATATCTAATCAGTCAAACATGTGGCTGCAATTCAATGCATAAAAGCATGCAGACATGGTCAAGAGGTTCAGTTCAAACATCAGAATGGAGAAGAAATGTGATCGAAGTGACTTGGACTGTGGAATGATTGTTGGTGCCAGACAGGGTGACTTGAGAAGCTCAGAAGCTACTGATCTCCTGGGCTTTTCATGCACAACAGCCTCTAGTCTAAAGCAGATGCCTTTACTGTCCAGATGCTCCAGGGATGAGAGTAGGGCCAGGGAGATGGTGTCTGCCGGAGGCCCATTTCCGCAGTAGGAGAACTGCAGCAGGTCGAGGTTATCTGTGCAGCTGAGTTAATGTATGCCATGAGCAGCTTCTCAAAGCACTATATGAGGACACCGCAGCCACTGCTGCTGTATTTGTTGGGGCTTTTGCATTTATATCTTTTCTTAGGTACAGTCATGAGACCAAAGCTGAGCACAATACAACAGTGTTTTCTCACTAAAGCCCTGTATAATTGCAATAATACATCCCTGCTATTGTGCCTACAACTGTAGCACCCTGGGAAAGGTTTCACTGCTAACATCTTTATGTAGAAGCAGTATTCGGGTTACGGTTAGAGATAACGGGTGCTTTGGAATATGGGCTGTCTAATGACAGGAGGGTGTTTTCATGCCTGACACCAGGGTGAGCTGGGCCTTTTGTTCAGTGGGAGATAAAGAGAGAAGGTGCCAGAGTGGAGCCATGATCCGACGAAGGCTGGGGAGGTCGAAGGAGGATCGGCAAAGGGGAAATCGTGAGCTCCAACTTGTGCACATTAGATTATTTCATAAAAATGGGGCCTTTTGATTTTTTGCTTTTTCTTCACTAAGCCTGTAGTCAAATTAAGAAGTATGAAGCAAAATTGTTTAACTGTATATGGTGTACTGTTGTTATTTCATGGTACTGATTTGTAGCAGGGTAATGAATCACGCAGCATCCACACAAATGGGGGGTGGGGGGGGGTTGGTTTCGGGGTGGACTCACATCTCAATCTTGCCCATTGGGCAGGACCAGGGATTGTCTTCCCTAGACTTACACAGCACACAGAATCCGAGGGTTACACAACTTTCTGCAAAGAGCTCCATTTGCCTACTGAACCACTTGCTGCATTTGTACGCAAACACGAGGAATTCTGCAGATGCTGGAAATTCAAGCAACACACATCAAAGTTGCTGGTGGAACGCAGCAGGCCAGGCAGCATCTCTAGGAGGAGGTGCAGTCGACGTTTCAGGCCGAGACCCTTCGTCAGGACTAACTGAAGGAAGAGCTAGTAAGAGATTTGAAAGTTGGAGAGGGAGGGGGAGATCCAAAATGATAGGAGAAGACAGGAGGGGGAGGGACGGAGCCAAGAGCTGGACAGATGATTGGCAAAAGGGATATGAGAGGATCATGGGACAGGAGGCCTAGGGAGAAAGAAAAGGGGGAGGGGGGAAAAACCCAGAGGATGGGCAAGGGGTATAGTCAGAGGGAGAAAAAGGAGAGAGAGAAAAAGAAAAAGAATGTGTATATATAAATGAATAACGGATGGGGTACGAGGGGGAGGTGGGGCATTAGCGGAAGTTTGAGAAGTCAATGTTCATGCCTTCAGGTTGGAGGCTACACAAACGGAATATAAGCTGTTGTTCCTCCAACCAAAGTGTGGCTTCATCCTTACAGTAGAGGAGGCCAGGCATGGATAGGTGTTCAGCGAAACGATCTCCCAGTCAGCGTCGGGTCTCGCCAATATATAGAAGGCCACATTGGGAGCACCGGACGCAGTATATCACCCCAGCCGACTCACAGGTGAAGTGTCACCTCACCTGGAAGGACTGTCTGGGGCCCTGAATGGTGGTAAGGGAGGAAGTGTAAGGGCATGTTCCGCTTACAAGGATAAGTGCCAGGAGGGAGATCAGTGGGGAGGGATGGGGGGGACGAATGGACAAGGGAGTTGCGTAGGGAGCGATCCCTGCGGAAAGCAGAGGTGGGGGGAGGGAAAGATGTGCTTAGTGGTGGGATCCCGTTGGAGGTAGCGGAAGTTACGGAGAATAATATGTTGGACCCGGAGGCTGGTGGGGTGGTAGGTGAGGACAAGGGGAACTCTATTCCTAGTGGGGTGGCGGATGAGGACAAGGGGAAAAGTTTAAGTTCCCTGGATCTCACCGCTTTATTTTCACCATGGATGTCCAGTCCCTATATACTTCCATCCCCCATCAGGAAGGTCTCAAAGCTCTCTGCTTCTTTTTGGATTCCAGACCTAACCAGTTCCCCTCTACCACCACTCTGCTCCATCTAGTGGAATTAGTCCTTACTCTTAATAATTTCTCCTTTGGCTCCTCTCACTTCCTCCAAACTAAAGGTGTAGCTATGGGCACCCGTATGGGTCCTAGCTATGCCTGCCTTTTTGTTGGCTTTGTGGAACAATCTATGTTCCACGTCTATTCTGGTATCTGTCCCCAACTTTTCCTTTGCTACATCGACGACTGCATTGGTGCTGCTTCCTGCACGCATGCTGAGCTCGTTGACTTCATTAACTTTGCCTCCAACTTTCATCCTGCCCTCAAGTTTACCTGGTCCATTTCCGACACCTCCCTCCCCTTTCTAGATCTTTCTGTCTCTATCTCTGGAGACAGCTTATCTACTGATGTCTACTATAAGCCTACTGACTCTCACAGCTATCTGGACTATTCATCTTCTCACCCTGTCTCTTGCAAAAATGCCATCCCCTTCTCGCAATTCCTCCGTCTCCGCCGCATCTGCTCTCAGGATGAGGCTTTTCGTTCCAGGATGAGAGAGATATCCTCCTTTTTTAAAGAAAGAGGCTTCCTTTCCTCCACCATCAACTCTGCTGTCAAATGCATCTCCCCCACTTCACGCACATCCGCTCTCACTCCATCCTCTCGCCACCTTACTAGGAATAGGGTTCCCCTTGTCCTCACCTACCACCCCACCAGCCTCCAGGTCCAACATATTATTCTCCGTAACTTCCGTCACCTCCAACGGGATCCCACTACTAAGCACATCTTTCCCTCTCCCCCCGCCCGGCTTTCCGCAGGGATCGCTTCCAACTCGACTCCCTTGTCCATTCGTCCCCCCCATCCCTCACTACCGATCTCCCTCCTGGCACTTATCTGTGTAAGCGGAACAAGTGCTACACATGCCCTTACTATTCCTCCCTCACCACCATTCAGGGCCCCAGACAGTCCTTCCAGGTGAGGCGATACTTCACCTGTGAGTCGGCTGGGGTGATATACTGCGTCCGGTGCTCCCGATGTGGTCTTCTATATATTGGAGAGACCCGACGCAGACTGGGAGATCGTTTCGCTGAGCACCTATGCTCTGTCTGCCAGAGAAAGCAGGATCTCCCAGTAGCCACACATTTTAATTCCACGTCCCATTCCCATTTTGATATGTCTATCCACGGCCTCCTCTACTGTAAAGATGAAGCCACACTCGGGTTGGAGGAACAACACTTTATATTCCCTCTGGGTAGCTTCCAACCTGATGGCATGAACATTGACTTCTCAAACTTCCGTTAATGCCCCTCCTCCCTCTCTTACCCTACCCATTATTTATTTATTTATATACACACATTCTTTTTCTTTTTCTCTCTCTCCTTTTTCTCCCTCTGTCCCTCTGACTATACCCCTTGCCCATCCTCTGGGTTTCCCCCCTCCCCCTTTTCTTTCTCCCTAGACCTCCTGTCCCATGATCCTCTCATATCCCTTTTGCCAATCACCTGTCCAGCTCTTGGCTCCATCCCTCCCTCTCCTGTCTTCTCCTATCATTTCGGATCCCCCGCTCCCACTTTCAAATCTCTTACTAGCTCTTCCTTCAGTTAGTCCTGACAAAGGGTCTCGGCCTGAAACGTCGACTGTACCTCTTCCTAGAGATGCTGCCTGGCCTGCTGCGTTCACCAGCAACTTTGATGTGTGTTGCTGCATTTGTACATTGGCTGTCAGTGCTTAGCGTAAAAGGATACCTAAATCCCTTTCTACGTCAACATTTCCCAATTCCTCACATTTAAATAAAGCGCAAACGGATCCCTGTGCCTTTGCAGGAGTAGGGACCTTCACCTTTCACTTGCACATCGCTTCGTTAGGAGCAATTCTCTTGCTGTTTTTGTTCATTCATTCAACAGTTGTCAGCTGAGCCAGCGTTTATTTGTCCATCACTATTTCCTGTGAGAAGGTGGTGGTGAACTACTGCAATCCCTGAGGTGTGGGTGTCCCAGGGGAGAAGAGTGAGGTCAGCAGAGGCTAGACGTCCGTGTAGTGAGCACTGTCAGCTGGTGTTGCTCCGGGATGAGCAGTGGATACAAAGGTGGAGTGTTTAGAGGTCATTGAGTTATATCATTGTCCATCCAGTCCTCTGAGACGTCCACCCCTCAGCTAAGAGCAAAGTCACCATGGCCTAGTGTGTTGCACACTTACCCCCCCTCTGCTGCTGGTATTTGTTTTGGACTCACTGATAAATAACTAGGGAAAACCTTTCAACATATGGTTTGCAGTCTCACAGGAAAGTCTGCAAAATTATGCCACTGATTGTAAAAGCACAGATAAGACTATCTTCTTTACTATCAGCAACAGCACCAAGTTTTGGGTCATATGCATACTTACCAATCATAGTTCCCACGTACATATCAAGATCACTAAGAGCCCTTGCTCTTTCCCGTGTTACCCCCTTACTCTTACCACACCTGTGAAGTGCCTCAGTATTTTCCTTTATCCTATCTGCCAGTTTGTATCCCCTCTTTACCCTCCTAGTTTCTTTCATGAGTACTCCACGCTAGTTTAATCACATCCTTTCCATACCATGATGACCAGAACTTGCACACCACACTCCAAGTGCAGGCTCACCAGTAGCTTATACAAGTGTAACTTGAGGGCTTAATTCCTGTACTGGATGCCCCTGTGTTTGCTCTGTGAGTGCCTCATCGTAGTCTGATACTTGGAAAGTCTAGAATAAGTATTCATCGTTATGTTTCGAAACAATGGTATCTTAAAATATTCATCTTACAACAGTTTTTTTTTAAAGTGGACAACAATTCCTCCCCGCAACACAATTGAGTTTCTGAAATGACATCCAATCAGCTGATTGCAAAGTATATAAAGACCAAGCATTTGGAGGACACGTCACAATCAACAGCGCGCTGGCAATGTCTCCTCGCATGGTGACAAAATATTTGCAAATTACCCAGATTGGAGAACAACTTAACCCGACCATCAGCCACCTGAGCTACACATCTTCCGAATTATTCTTAAAACCATCATTCTAATGAAGTGCTTTCAATCTGAAGCATTAGTTCTCTCTTTCACAGATGCAGCCTGACCTGCCGAATATTTCTAGCAATTGTAACTTGTATTTTAGATTTACACAACATTTTCGTATGATGTAATTTGACCTTTCCGAATCCCTCTTATTAACTTAAAATATATGAATAGAGGAGCGGAGTTGACGACATAATTGAACGTATTCCATTTAAGATAATGGTCTAGCCTTGTTTTTTTCCGTTTGCTTTTTTTTTGGGTTTAGTATTCATTTTTTTTGTTTCTTTTTGGGGTTTTTCTTTGTATTTTTTTTCTTTTTATTTCTTTTTTCTCTATGATTAATTATATCAAGAGTTTGGAAGTCTATTATACTTGTATTATTTGAAATCTTTTTTGTATATGCTTATCAACAATAAGATTATTCCAATCTCTCTGTATCAACATTGTTATTCTGTTTATAATTTTGGAAAGTTAATAAAAAGATTTAAAAAGATTTACAGCATATGCAGTTAATTTTTTTTTCATTATCAACAATTATTCTATGTTGTGAGAAGATAGTGAGATATGCCTCTGAAGCTGTGTCTTTATATTTTCGTACACCCAGAAACAACATCTACAAGGCTCCTACAAAATTGTCAAACAGTCTATCACCGGAGATATACTCTAGGATGAGAGAATCTATGCAATGTAATCTATTTAGCAGTATTGATCAATCTTAGCAGCCTTTATTGGATAAAGTACTTATTTTGGGAACACATTTGGGTAATCCACATTGCATTGATTCTAGGGCATAAGGTTAATCAGAACTGCATGCAATAATCCAGATGAGGTCTCACCAAACCCCTTACGATCTTAGTTCAATTTGCTTAATTTGATATTCTAACCCCACCTTGCAACAAAATACAACATCGCATTCACCATCCCACCTGCTTGCTCTGCCTCTGTGTTTACTCATGAATCACCCAGAAGGTCTCTCTTCGTAGTCTCTCTCAGTGCTTTATTAGATTGTCACCAATTAAATTGGTAAATAGGTTTACTATTGTCACATGAGCTGAGCTACAGCCATAAGCTTTGCTTTGCATGCCATCCATACAGATGATTTCATTACAATGGTGCATTGAGACAGTATGAGAGAAAACAATAACAGGATGCAGGATAAAATGTTAAGAATTACAGGTAAAGTGCAATACAGACAGACAATAACATACAAGACCATGAGGTATATAGTCAAGTCTAAACTCCTCCTTAATGCACTAGAGGACCATTCAACGGTCTTATAACAGTGGAGTAGAATCTGTCCTTCAGCCTGGTAGAATGTGCTTTAAAAAAAATTAAATATATGAATTTTAAAATATCCATTGAAAAATATTCTGTTTATTTCTTGTTATTTATCTTACATTTTCTATATTTATTCCTGTTCTTTCTGTTCCCTACTCCTCCTTCAGATCTCTTTTCTTAACATTTCAATTCTTCTGATCCTCGCTGCTCTTTGCTGCTCACACTATTCCGATCTTCGCCCAGACTCTGCTGATAGCTCATCAAATGATCTTGCTCTCATAATCTCTACAAACTCCTAACTGCTCAATCCCTCCCTTTCCACTCACTTCCTGGCTGCAACCTGCTATCTCATATTCTTACTCACCGTGGCTTAAAGAGGTAGATAACATTTTAATTAGGCCCTAAACTTAGGAACTCTGACCTACTGAATTTTCAAGCCAAAAAGCAGCCTCCATGTTAATGTGGAAGCCAGCATCGCTCTGTTCGTTTAAAGTGTAATATTTCTCTTATAATATATGATTTTTAATTTGTTCATCAACATTCAAGGATCGTGATTAGTTTGAAATAACTTTGTGCACTTGAAAATTAATAAGTATTTTGCTGTGCTTGAGGGTGTTGGGGAGATTTACAAATGTGAACAATTGTTTTATTATGCTTTGTTGGAGGGAAGTGATTAGTGTATTACAGAGGTTAACAAAGATCACATTAGCTTGTCTATCAATTGAAAGACTTTATACAGCCAAATCTCCTGGTATTGCACAGAACCTCACCAAACTAGTCTGAACTCTTTTACTCCGTGCTGTTTCACATATTTGCAGTCTGATGGATGTGAGTAATAGATTTACAGTATTGCAAAATAGCTTGTTACGTTATGCCGGTGAAAGATTTACGAGTGAAAATGCACGGAAAGGGCTGCAGCTAATTGCCTTTGATCCTGGGGAGAAGCATCTGTTCCAACTACAAAACCATCCTGCCTTCAATGCACTGCTGGCATATTTTAGTTGGAATAGAAGGTACACGTACTTGTTCATTACTCTCAGCAGAATGTCTTGACGGATCAAACTGTCAATGACTAATATAAGAACATCTGCTCATGTATAAATTATCAACCAAGTGTGTTTTAAATTTTATAATGACATACAGGCAAGAGAAATAAAAGAAATATGTTATCTAAATGATGAGAGATTACAGAGCTTGGAGATGTAGAGGTAAAAGATATTGCTATGATTAGAGTTGGTGCATGGATTGTCTTTTCCAAATTTATTTATAGTGATACAGCGCTGAATCAGCCCTTCCAGCCCTTCGAGCCATGCTGTCCAGCAATCCCCAATTTAATCCTAGCCTAATCATGGGACAATTTACAACAACCAATTAGCCTCCACCTGCTCTTACCAGGTTCAGATATGGCTCAGGTGCGGAGTGAGAGACACTGAAGCAGGTCGATAGTTCACAGACTTTAATGCGAACAGTGTTAAAGGGGAAAAATAAACAATAAACATTAAGCCAAACAGGACCATTAACTAAAACTCTTAAACGGGAAACAAAGCCTACGCTGCAGCTGAAAAGAAAATCTAAACATTAAACGAATACCGCTAGTCTTCAGGGTCAGTTGATTCACCAGTCCAGTTTCTCAGGGAAGGCCAAAGCAAACAGGCAGCGAAGGGTTGCTGTGCTCTGTCCGAGTCTCGACAAGCATTATGACAAGTTAAATACGATCACGATTAAGTAATAATTAGCTGACATGTGCAAATTCACAAGCACAATTGCCGTATCTACTGCACTGCCGAATCCGTGGTTGTGACATTACCTTCATCAACCATGACGTAGAATATAAGAGCTTGGACGTCATGTTACAGATTTGTAAAACATTGGTTACTCCTCAGCTGGAGTAATTGTGTTCAGCTCTAGCTGCCCCACTATAGGGAAAGATGTGATTTTCTAGAGAGGGCACAGAAGAGACTCACCAGGACACTGCCTGGAGTGAAGCATTACAGCTATTAGGAGAGACTGGAAAGGGTGGGTTGGTTTTCCCTGGAGCTGAGGAAACTGAGCAGTGTTCAGTCAGACATACGGAATTATGAGAGTTAGATGAAGTACATGGTTAAAAACTTTTCCCTTTATCTAAAGTAAGAGGACATGGGTTTAAAGGGAGAGGTAGGGGTTTAGAGGGGATTTGAGGGAGAATTCTTTCACAGTGGCTGCACTCTGGAATGTGTTACATAGAAACATAGAAACATAGAAAATAGGTGCAGGAGTAGGCCATTCGGCCCTTCGAGCCTGCACCGCCATTTATTATGATCATGGCTGATCATCCAACTCAGAACCCAGCCTTCCCTCCATACCCCGTGACCCCTGTAGCCACAAGGGCCATATCTAACTTCCTTTTAAACATAGCTAATGAACTGGCCTCAACAGTTTGCTGTGGCAGAGAATTCCACAGATTCACCACTCTCTGTGTGAAGAAGTTTTTCCTAACCTCGGTCCTAAAAGGCTTCCCCTCTATCCTCAAACTGTGACCCCTCGTTCTAGACCTCCCCAACATCGGGAACAATCTTCCCGCATCTAGCCTGTCCAATCCCTTTAGGATCTTATACGTTTCAATCAGATCCCCCCTCAATCTTCTAAATTCCAACGAGTACAAGCCCAGTTCATCCAGTCTTTCTTCATATGAAAGACCTGCCATCCCAGGAATCAATCTGGTGAACCTTCTTTGTACTCCCTCTATGGCAAGGATGTCTTTCCTCAGATTAGGGGACCAAAGCTGCACACAATACTCCAGGTGTGGTCTCACCAAGGCCTTGTACAACTGCAGTAGTACCTCCCTGCTCCTGTACTCGAATCCTCTCGCTATAAATGCCAGCATACCGTTCGCCTTTTTCACCGCCTGCTGTACCTGCATGCCCACTTTCAATGACTGGTGTATAATGACACCCAGGTCTCGTTGCACCTCCCCTTTTCCTAATCGGCCACCATTCAGATAATAATCTGTTTTCCTATTTTTGCCACCAAAGTGGATAACTTCACATTTATCCACATTAAATTGCATCTGCCATGAGTTTGCCCACTCACCCAACCTATCCAAGTCACCCTGCATCCTCTTAGCATCCTCCTCACTGCTAACACTGCCACCCAGCTTCGTGTCATCCGCAAACTTGGAGATGCTGCATTTAATTCCCTCATCCAAGTCATTAATATATATTGTAAACAACTGGGGTCCCAGCACTGAGCCTTGCGGTACCCCACTAGTCACCGCCTGCCATTCTGAAAAGGTCCCGTTTATTCCCACTCTTTGCTTCCTGTCTGCTAACCAATTCTCCACCCACACCAATACCTTACCCCCAATACCATGTGCTTTAAGTTTGCACACTAATCTCCTGTGTGGGACCTTGTCAAAAGCCTTTTGAAAATCCAAATATACCACATCCACTGGTTCTCCCCTATCCACTCTACTAGTTACATCCTCAAAAAATTCTATGAGATTCGTCAGACATGATTTTCCTTTCACAAATCCATGCTGACTTTGTCCGATCATTTCACCGCTTTCCAAATGTGCTGTTATCACATCCTTGATAACTGACTCCAGCAGTTTCCCCACCACCGACGTTAGGCTAACCGGCCTATAATTCCCCGGTTTCTCTCTCCCTCCTTTTTTAAAAAGTGGGGTTACATTAGCCACCCTCCAATCCTCAGGAACTAGTCCAGAATCTAACGAGTTTTGAAAAATTATCACTAATGCATCCACTATTTCTTGGGCCACTTCCTTAAGCACTCTGGGATGCAGACCATCTGGCCCTGGGGATTTATCTGCCTTCAATCCCTTCAATTTACCTAACACCACTTCCCTACTAACATGTATTTCGCTCAGTTCCTCCATCTCACTGGACCCTCTGTCCCTTACTATTTCTGGAAGATTATTTATGTCCTCCTTAGTGAAGACAGAACCAAAGTAATTATTCAATTGGTCTGCCATGTCCTTGCTCCCCATAATCAATTCACCTGTTTCTGTTTGCAGGGGACCTACATTTGTCTTTATCAGTCTTTTCCTTTTTACATATCTATAAAAGCTTTTACAGTCCGTTTTTATGTTCTCTGCCAGTTTTCTCTCATAATCTTTTTTCCCCTTCCTAATTAAGCCCTTTGTCCTCCTCTGCTGAACTCTGAATTTCTCCCAGTCCTCAGGTGAGCCACTTTCTCTGGCTAATTTGTATGCTACTTCTTTGGAATTGATACTATCCCTAATTTCTCTTGTCAGCCACGGGTGCACTACCTTCCTTGATTTATTCTTTTGCCAAACTGGGATGAACAATTGTTGTAGTTCATCCATGCAACCTTTAAATGCCTGCCATTGCATATCCACCGTCAATCCTTGAAGTGTCATTTGCCAGTCTATCTTAGCTAATTCATGTCTCATACCTTCAAAGTTACCCCTCTTTAAGTTCAGAACCTTTGTTTCTGAATTAACTACGTCACTCTCCATGTTAATGAAGAATTCCACCATATTATGGTCACTCTTACCCAAGGGGCCTCTCACGACAAGATCGCTAATTAACCCTTCCTCATTGCTCAAAACCCAGTCCAGAATAGCCTGCTCTCTAGTCGGTTCCTCGACATGTTGGTTCAAAAAACCATCCCGCATACATTCCAAGAAATCCTCTTCCTCAGCACCTTTACCAATTTGGTTCACCCAGTCTACATGTAGCCTGAGGAAGTGTGAGAGGAAGGCACTCTCTAAACATGTAGACATCTAAACAAGTACTTGAATCTCCAAGATATAGAAAGCAATGGACCAAATGCAAATAAATGAAATTAGTATAGATAACTAAAGTTTAGCCAAAAGTGTCTGTTTCTCTGTTGTGTAACTATAACCCTAGGCCCTAAGATGGTCCCCTCAGGTTGGAGGTAGCCAATGTAACCCCACCACTTGAGAAAGAGGATGAGAACAGGGAATTATAGTGCTAGATAAAATGTTAGAATCTATTATTCAGATAGTGGAAGTGAATAGTCAGAATATAATAGAACTTGGCACCGTACATTTTGAAAGGGAAAACTATTAGCATCTTTGAGCTTGTAATCTCAAATGGGTGCGGTATATATGGACTTTCAGACAGGGTTTGATGAGGGGCTACAGAAGTAGGAATGAACCAGTTGTTTGTGTCCTGGGAGTTTGTGAGTGGCGGATGCCATACAAAAAGACAAAAATGTTCTCCCCGGTCCATCGAGCAGTGTGCTCGTGGCTAATCTATCAGGGCCTCAGAACTCTCTGTGCTGGTTCCACCTAGCTTGTAATTCCTCAATATTCAAAAAATCAGCATCTACCTCCTTAATAGGTTCCTCTGAAGAATCATTCTCAGAATCCTCTGGGATGGAGACTTCCAGAAGTCAACCACCCTCAGTGTGAAGAAATTCCTACGCATTCCTTTTAAAATATTCATCCCTTATCTTATATTATCTCCCCTTGTTCAACATTCTCCCAGGTGGAAAAATCTCAACATCCACCCCTAGGTTACCCCTCATCCCTTTAAACTCCAAAGAATGCAGGCCAGACATTTTCAGTTGTCCATAACAAGACAACCCATGCATTCTGTTCTGATATACCTGTACATGCACTCGTGAGCAGACAATTAAAGTTGGTGCGCATGCACCATTGCTTTTATCTGAAATATCTGTCACGAAACATGATGGCAGCGGTGGGGCTCGGAAAATTGCTTTTTTTAACCGCAGCACCCGATTTTTTCAACTTGCAGTTGGCAGCATAATAATAGCACAACTCTGAAACATCGGAGGGTGAGGGTAAGAGTAGAAAAATGTCGACCGAGACGAGCAACCAGCCACAAATAGAGACGGGTGCAGTAGCAATGTCTGGAACTGAGGCAGCAGAATCTCAGCGGCACCCAGCACTCACGGGCGACCCCGTGCCGGGGAACCATGGTCGGGGCGGAAGTCCTCCCCCAGTCAGCGGCATCCGCCCGCCATCGGCCGTGACGGTCAACCACGGAGTGATAGACGGATGGAAGACATGGCAGCAGATGTGGACTAACTACAGCGTCGTAGCACAACTGCACAATCAAGTTCCAGCATACCAGACGGCACTATTTTTACAGACAACTGGACCGTCAGGACTTGAGGTCTACAATAGTTTTGTATTTGCAGATGAGGCTGAAGGCCAAGACCTCACAAAGATTTTAGCTGCATTTGACAGATATGCTAATGGTGAGAAAAATGAGACATATGAACGCTCATCAAGGCACCAACACACAATTGCTTTCTCCCAATTCTTTTCACCTTGCACCAGGGGTTGCGTGCGCATGGTATGGATGCGGCCCACCTGCAGATCGATGAGGACGTTCAACACACAGTGTCACCCCCACGACATCTACCTCACGCTATGAAGCGGAAAGTGAAAGCTGAGCTTGATCAACCAGTAGACCGCAAGGTGATAGCTCCAGTCCATGAACCTACAAGGTGGGTTAGCCATTAAGTGGTCACAGAGAAGGAGAACGGCAATCTTCGTACATGCATTGACCCTTGACCATTGAACAACGCGCTGAGGAGAGAACACTACCCCATTCCGGTGATAAAGGATATTTTGCCAGATCTTGACCAGGCTAAGGTTTTCAGCAAATTTGATATGAGTTCTGCATTCTGGCAAGTGAAATTGGACAGTGAATCAAGCGTGCTCACCACTTTTAACACACCTTTCGGGTGGTATAGATGGCTCAGACTCCCATTTGGAACCAAAATCAGAGATTTTCCAGCGCAGACTGCATCAGGCGCTGGAAGGACTATCGGGAGTGATCTGCGTCGCAGACGACATTCTGGTGTACGGAAAAGGGGAAACGCGGGAAAAGGCGATCGCCGATCATGATGTGAAACTTGAGCAGCTATTACAGCGTTGTGCAGGGCAGCATATCAGGCTCAACAAGAACAAATCTGTCTTCAGAGCGACAGAGATACCATTTTTGGGGCACCTCATCACAAGTGAGGGACTTCAGCCTGATCCTAAAAAGGTCGCTGACGTTCTCAACATGCCAGCAGCCACGGATGTGCAGGGAGTGTAGTGACTGATCGGATTTGTCAACTACCTGAGCCATTTTCTACCAAGTCTCTCAGATACCCTTCAGCCAATAAGACAGTTGTAGCATGGGAGTGGTCAGCTGAGCAGCAAAACGCTCTCTCCAAGCTCAAGCGGATGGTATCCGAAGCACCGGTGTTAGCATACTACAATTCTACGGAAGAGCTAACCATCCAATGTGATGCCAGCAACAAAGGCTTAGGGGCAGCACTCCTCCAGAATGGACGTCCGATCACAAATGCAAGCAGAGCGCTAACGGACACAGAAACGCGTTACGCAGCGATCGAAAGGGAAATGCTCGCAATCGTTTTCGCACTTGAGCATTTTCATCAATACACCTTTGGCCGCTTCACAAGAGTACTCAGCGATCACAAGCCGCTCGAAATGAAAGTTAAGAAGCCGCCGGTGGAGGCACCAAAGCGCCTACAGGGAATGCTTCTTCGCCTGCAGAGCGATGCCTTCGACATCACCTACTGTCAAGGAAAGCTCATGCACCTTGCGGATACACTATCATGAGCAGTTAGCGGTACTCCAGGCCAGGAGAACAGCTTCAACGAAGTCAACATGTCATCGCACCTGCCAATCCGCGATGAGCATCTAGAGCAGATTCGCGTAGAAACAGCGAAAGATGACACACTACAGATGTTGAAACGCATAATCATCAGTGAGCGAATATGACACGCTATCAGAGTAACTCACATCTTACTACAGCTATAGGGATGAGCTCACAGACCAAGACGGCTTAATCTTCAAAGGTGAGCGGGTCATCATACCGCAAAGTGAGCGAAAGCAAAAGACGGAAAGAATTCATTCCTCACACTTGGACATAGAAGGATGCCTCAGACGTGCATGCGAAAGTCTTTTTTGGCCAGACATGAGCAGCGACATCAAGCAATATATTGCTACATGTGATGTTTGTCACACATACAAAATGAGTCAGCAGAAAGAATCGCTTATGAGTCATGGGGTACCTGCTCGGCCGTGGGAAAAGATGGGTACCGACCCTGTTTACATTCGAAGGAAAGGAGTACCTCGTCACCGTTGATCACTACAGCAATTTCTTTGAGGTAGATCTTCTTTGCGATACAACTAGTGCAGCCGTTATTCGCAAATTGAAGGCTCAGTTTGTGAGATATAGTAGCCCAACACAAGTGGTTAGTGATAATGGGGCACAATACACGTCAGTGGAGTTTCACAGATTTGCACGAGAATGGGATTTTGAGACTTGTGTAGCAGCCCGGGAAATAGCAGAGCGAATGGAAAAGCTAAATCAGCAGTTAAAACGGCTAAGCGGATCCTCACAAAGAGCAACAAATCGCGAGCAGATCCCTACCTCGCACTTCTAGAGCATCGCAACACACCTTCGCAATGGCTCAGCGTGAGTCCTGCCCAGCGTTTGATGAATCGCCACACACGCACGCTCCGGCCTTCAACAGCGAGTTTACTGGAACCCAGAGTTGAATGCGAACGCGAGCATTTGAAACAACGTGTCCAGCAGCAGGCCAACAATTACAACAAATCAGCCAAAGATCTTGCCCCACTCGACGAAGGGGATACCGTGCGCATGCAACCCCCGGTGCAAGGTGAAAAGAATTGGGAGATAGCAATTGTGTGTCGGCGCCTTGAAGAACGTTCATATGTAGTTCAGACCCCTTCTGGGATCTACCGACGTAACCACACACATCTACGGAAGACAGCTGAGGAACCGCCTGAAAAGCTAATCATATATGAACAGGCAAAACCAGGTCAAACAACCGAGATCAATGACCACAGTGTGCCCACCGCATCAAATGCACACAGCCGAACACTAGCAGAGCCTAATGACAATGACCACAGTGTGCCTACCGCATCAAATGCACACAGCCGAACACTAGCAGAGCCTAATGACAATGACCACAGTGTGCCTACCGCATCAAATGCACACAGCCGAACACTAGCAGAGCCTAATGACAATGACCACAGTGTGCCTACCGCATCAAATGCACACAGCCGAACACTAGCAGAGCCTAATGACAATGACTACAGTGTGCCTACCGCATCAAATGCACACAGCCGAACACTAGCAGAGCCTAATGACAATGACCACAGTGTGCCTACCGCATCAAATGCACACAGCCAAACACTAGCAGAGCCTAATGACAATGACCACAGTGTGCCTACCGCATCAAATGCACACAGCCAAACACTAGCAGAGCCTAATGACAATGGCTACAGTGTGCCTACCGCATCAAATGCACACAGCCAAACACTAGCAGAGCCTAATGACAATGACTACAGTGTGCCTACCACATTAATGCACACAGCCAAACACTAGCAGAGCCTAATGACAATGACTACAGTGTGCCTACCACATTAATGCACACAGCCAAACACTAGCAGAGCCTAATGACAATGACTACAGTGTGCCTACCACATTAATGCACACAGCCAAACACTAGCAGAGCCTAATGACAATGACTACAGTGTGCCTACCGCATCAAATGCACACAGCCGAACACTAGCAGAGCCTAATGACAATGACTACAGTGTGCCTACCACATTAATGCACACAGCCAAACACTAGCAGAGCCTAATGACACAGCACAAACACTAACACAAACGTTGAAACATGCAAATAACAAACACAGGATTCAGACAAAACAGTAAAAACTCGTTCTGGCCTCACAGTGAGAAGGCCACAATATCTAAAGGACTTTGTCCCATATTGAATAATTGCATAAACAATTGAACAATAAGTCTGTGACACTATTTGGCATTTTAATGTCATGGTTATACTCAGAGAAGGACTATGTCCTATTTGAGGTTGTGTAGTTTGTAGATTGAAGTTAAAGTCAAATTTTAGTATGTTTTATAATTTGTATATATAACCACACAAATGGAAATAATGAATGGTATGTATTTGTGACAGGCATAAGAGACATAAGGCATGATTAATGAATTGCTTTGGAAGTTAATTCCATGAAAATACACTGGAAAGCAGAGTTCAGAGAAATTGAGTTTAATTGTTAATACAATTGTTCCTTTTCTTTGTTTTGATATAAAAAAAGGGGATGTTATGATATACTTGTACATGCACTCGTGAGTAGACGATTAAAGTTGGTGTGCATGCACCCTTGTTTTTACCTGAAATATCTGTCTTGAAACACATTCCAAGGATTAGCCTCCAAATTTCTTCTACATTATTTGTGTTTCTGTCTGTAAAAAAAAGATACAATTCTGTACACAGTCCACTTAGTGTGGTCTTACCCTTATAAAGTAACCATGCTTCCCTGTTTCATTCCCCATCAGCCTACCAATGGAGGCCAAAATACCATTTGCCTTAAATACTTGTTGAACTTGCATGCTTACATTTTCAGGGATTGGTGCAGGAGCAACAACTGTTCACAAGGTAGAGGCAGTCACTGGGTTACAGAGGGCTTCCACACCTCAGAACTATCCGTAATTGATTCCTTTGCAAGTCAGAAATGCTCATTTTCTAGAGTTATGTTGTTCTGCATGCACTTGCTATTGAAAATTGACCCTAAAATTGCGCACAATTAAACTCCACTGTATTCTGTATCCTATCATGAATAAATATTTTATCATTATTATTACTATCTGGAAAAAAATCTTTAAAAATGTATGGGAGAAATTGCGTTAAGTTGGATTTCTGTGAGTCACATTACCCATAACACAGGGAGCATATTATATCAATGATTTGAATGGGGGAAGGTGCAATGGATCCAAATTAGCCATTGAATCAAAGCTAGGTGGCAGTAATGAGCTGTGAGTAGGATGCAGAAACACTTCATGGGGATAAAGGCAAGAGATTTTGCAGATGGGGGAAATCCAGGCCAACACACACAAAATGTTAGAGGAAGTCAACAAGTTAGGCATCAAAAACAACAGGAATTCTGCAGATGCTGGAAATTCAAACAACACACATCAAAGTTGCTGGTGAACGCAGCAGGCCAAGCAGCATCTGTAGGAAGAGGTGCAGTTGACGTTTCAGGCCGAGACCTTACATCAAAGCTAAAGAGAACGGGGAAAGAAGCCACAATGACATTTTGGCCTGCACTGCTAGGGAGTTGGGGATTAAAATAGGAAGTGCTGTTACTTTGTTTAATATACTGGTAAGATCACGCTAAGAGGATTCTGGCTTCATCCTTTCCAGTCCTGCTGAATGGACTCAGCCCAAAACCTCGGCTGTTTAATCCCTTCCAGAGATGCTGCCTGACAGTGGTGGCGCCAGAGATTTTTTCTTGCTGGTTCTACAGTGGGGCTGAATTATTCAGTGATGGTGCTGAGGGATGTACCCTATGGGAATATGTATTCACAAGGCCAGATGCGTGGCGTTCAAAAGTCAGTTTCAAGCATAATGTGCCTACTATAAATGCCTCTTCTGATTCTCAAGCAACAGCAATTGATAGAACTAATATAGAGGTGAACTCTGACTGTGCCAACAGCATTGGAGACAACCTGGGCTACACAGAGCATAAACAAACAAACCAACAGAGCATCCGACACACGGCGCACAACGTGAATTACGCACCAATCCCGCAATCAGCGTCAAATAGAACATAGAACATAGAATAGTATAGCACATCACAGGCCCTTCGGCCCACAAAGTTGTGCCGACCCCCAAACCCTGCCTCCCATATAACCCCCCCACCTTAAATTCCTCCATATACCTGTCTACTATTCTCTTAAACTTCACAAGTGTATCTCCCTCCACCACTGACTCAGGCAGTGCATTCCACACACCACAAATCAAAGTTGCTGGTGAACGCAGCAGGCCAGGCAGCATCTCTAGGAAGAGGTACAGTCGACGTTTCAGGCCGAGACCCTTCGTCAGGACTAACTGAAGGAAGAGTTAGTAAAAGATTTGAAAGTGGGAGGGGGAGGGGTAGATCCAAAATGATATGAGAAGACAGGAGGGGGAGGATGGAGCCAGGAGCTGGACAGGTGATAGGCAAAAGGGATATGAGAGGATCATGGGACAGAAGGTCTGGGGAGAAAGACAAGAGGGGGGGAACCCAGAGGATGGGCAAAGGGTATAGTCAGAGGGACAGAGGGAGAAAAAGGAGAGAGAGAGAAAGAGTGTGTGTATAAAAATAAATAACGGATGGGGTACGACGGGGAGGTGGGGCATTAGCGGAAGTTAGAGAAGTTGATGTTCATGCCATCAGGTTGGAGGCTACCCAGACGGAATATAAGGTGTTGTTCCTCCAACCTGAGTGTGACTTCATCTTTACAGTAGAGGAGGCCGTGGATAGACATGTCAGAATGGGAATGGGATGTGGAATTAAAATGTGTGGCCACTGGGAGATCCTGCTTTCTCAGGCGGACAGAGCGTAGGTGTTCAGCAAAGCGGTCTCCCAGTCTGCGTCGGGTCTCGCCAATATATAGAAGGCCACATCGGGAGCACCGGACGCAGTATATCACCCCAGCCGACTCACAGGTGAAGTGTCGCCTCACCTGGAAGGACTGTTTGGGGCCCTGAATGGTGGTAAGGGAGGAAGTGTAAAGGCATGTGTAGCACTTGTTCCACTTACAAGGATAAGTGCCAGGAGGGAGATCAGTGGGGGGGAATGGGGGGGACGAATGGACAAGGGAATCGCGTAGGGAGCGATCCCTGCGGAAAGCAGATGGGGGGGAGGATGTGCTTAGTGGTGGGATCCCGTTGGAGGTGGCGGAAGTTACGGAGAATAATATGTTGGACCCAGAGGATGGTCGGGTGGTAGGTGAGGACAAGGGGAACCCTATTCCTAGTGGGGTGGCGGGAGGATGGAGTGAGAGCAGATGTACGTGAAATGGGGGAGATGCGTTTGAGAGCAGAGTTGATAGTGGAGGAAGGGAAGCCCCTTTCTTTAAAAAAGGAGGACATCTCTCTCGTCCTGGAATGAAAAGCCTCATCCTGAGAGCAGATGCGGCGGAGACGGAGGAATTGCGAGAAGGGGATGGCATTTTTGCAAGAGACAGGGTGAGAAGAGGAATAGTCCAGATAGCTGTGAGAGTCAGTAGGCTTATAGTAGACATCAGTGGATAAGCTGTCTCCAGAGACAGAGACAGAAAGATCTAGAAAGGGGAGGGAGGTGTCGGAAATGGACCAGGTAAACTTGAGGGCAGGATGAAAGTTGGAGGCAAAGTTAATGAAGTCAACGAGCTCAGCATGCGTGCAGGAAGCAGCACCAATGCAGTCGTCGATGTAGCAAAGGAAAAGTTGGGGACAGATACCACAATAGGCGTGGAACATAGATTGTTCCACAAAGCCAACAAAAAGGCAGGCATAGCTAGGACCCATACAGGTGCCCATAGCTACACCTTTAGTTTGGAGGAAGTGGGAGGAGCCAAAGGAGAAATTATTAAGATTAAGGACTATTTCCACTAGACGGAGCAGAGTGGTGGTAGAGGGGAACTGATTAGGTCTGGAATCCAAAAAGAAGCGGAGCGCTTTGAGACCTTCCTGATGGGGGATGGAAGTATATAGGGACTGGACATCCATGGTGAAAATAAATCGGTGGGGGCCAGGGAACTTAAAATCATCGAAAAGTTTAAGAGCGTGAGAAGTGTCACGAACATAGGTAGGAAGGGATTGAACAAGGGCGGACAAAATGTCTAGCATCTCCTATCATTTTGGATCTCCCCCTCCCCCTCCCACTTTCAAATCTCTTACTAACTCTTCCTTCAGTTAGTCCTGACGAAGGGTCTCGGCCTGAAACGTCGACTGTACCTCTTCCTAGAGATGCTGCCTAGCCTGCTGCGTTCACCAGCAAATTTGATGTGTGTTGCTTGAATTTCCAGCATCTGCAGAATTCCTGTTGTTTGCATTCCACGCACCAACCACTCTCTGAGTAAGAAACTTTCCTCTAATATCCCCCTTGAACTTCCCACCCCTTACCTTAAAGCCATGTCCTCTTGTATTGAGCAGTGGTGCCCTGGGGAAGAGGCGCTGGCTATCCACTCTATCTATTCCTCTTATTATCTTGTACACCTCTATCATGTCTCCTCTCATCCTCCTTCTCTCCGAAGAGTAAAGCCCTCGCTCCCTTAATCTCTGATCATAATGCATACTCTCTAAACCAGGCAGCATCCTGGTAAATCTCGTCTGTACCCTTTCCAATGCTTCCATATCCTTCCTATAGTGAGGCGACCAGATCTGGACACAGTACTCCAAGTGTGGCCTAACCAGAGTTTTATGGAGCTGCATCATTACATCGCGACTCCTAAACTCTATCCCTCGACTTATGAAAGCTAACACCCCATAAGCTTTCTTAACTACCCTATCCACCTGTGAGGCAACTTTCAGGGATCTGTGGACATGTACCCCGAGATCCCTCTGCTCCTCCACACTACCAAGTATCCTGCCATTTACTTTGTACTCTGCCTTAGAGTTTGTCCTTCCAAAGTGTACCACCTCACACTTCTCCGGGTTGAACTCCATCTGCCACTTCTCAGCCCACTTCTGCATCCTATCAATGTCTCTCTGCAATCTTCAACAATCCTCTACACTATCTACAACACCATCAACCTTTGTGTCGTCTGCAAACTTGCCAACTCACCCTTCTACCCCCACATCCAGATCGTTAATAAAAATCACGAAAAGTAGAGGTCCCAGAACAGATCCTTGTGGGACACCACTAGTCACAATCCACCAATCTGAATGTACTCCCTCCACCACAACCCTCTGCCTTCGGCAGGCAAGCCAATTCTGAATCCACCTGGTCAAACTTCCCTGGATTCCATGCCTTCTGACTTTCTGAATAAGCCTACCGTGTGGAACCTTGTCAAATGCCTTACTAAAATCCATATAGATCACATCCACTGCACTACCCTCATCTATATGCCTGGTCACCTCCTCAAAGAACTCTATCAGGCTTGATAGACATGATCTGCCCTTCATAAAGCCATGCTGACTGTCCCTGATCAGACCAGGATTCTCTAAATGCCCACAGATCCTATCTTTAAGAATCTTTTCCAGCATCTTTCCCACCACAGACGTAAGGCTCACTGGTCTATAATTACCCGGACTATCCCTACTATCTTTTTTGAACAAGGGGACAACATTCGCCTCCCTCCAATCCTCCTTTACCATTCCCGTGGACGACGAAGACATAAAGATCCTAGCCGGAGGCTCAGCAATCTCTTCCCTCGCCTCATGGAGCAGCCTAGGGAATATTCCGTCAGGCCCCGGGGACTTATCCGTCCTAATGTATTTTAACAACTCCAACACCTCTTCTCCCTTAATATCAACATGCTCCAGAACATCAACCTCACTCATATTGGCCTCACCATCATCAAGTTCCCTCTCATTGGTGAATACAGAAGAGAAGCATTCATTGAGGACCTCGCTCACTTCCACAGCCTCCAGGCGCATCTTCCCACCTTTATCTCTAATCGGTCCTATCTTCACTCCTGTCATCTTTTTTTTCTTCACATAATTGAAAAATGCCTTGGGATTTTCCTTTACCCTACTTTCCAAGGCCTTCTCATGCCCCCTTCTTGCTCTTCTCAGCCCCTTCTTAAGCTCCTTTCTTGCTTCCCTATTATTCCTCAACAGACCCATCTGATCCTTGCTTCCTAAGCCTCATGTATGCTGCCTTCTTCCACCTGACTAGATTTTCCACCTCATTTGTCACCCATGGTTCCTTCACCCTACCATTCTTTATCTTCCTCATCGGGACAAATTTATCTCTAACCTCCTGCAAGAGATCTCTAAACACCGACCACATATCCATAGTACATTTCCCTGCAAAAACATCATCCCAATTCACACCCGCAAGTTCTAGCCTTATAGCCTCATAATTTGCCCTTCCCCAAATTAAAAATGTTCCTGTCCTCTCTGATTCCATCCTTTTCCATGATAATGCTAAAGGCCAGGGAGCGGTGGTCACTGTTCCCCAGATGCTCACCCACTGAGAGATCTGTGACCTGACCCGGTTCATTACCTAGTACTAGATCTAGTATGGCATTTCCCATAGTCGGCCTGTCCGCATACTGTGACAGGAATCTGTCCTGGACACACTTAACAAACTCTGCCCCATCTAAATCCTTTAAACTAATCAGGTGCCAATCAATATTAGGGAAGTTAAAGTCACCCATTATAACAACCCTGTTATTTTTGCACCTTTCCAAAATCTGCCTACCAATCTGCTCCTCTGTATCTCTGCTGCTACCAGGGGGCCTATAGATTACCCCCAATAGAGCAACTGCTCCCTTCCTGTTCCTGACTTCCATCCATACTGACTCAAAAGAGGATCCTGCTACATTACCCGCCTTTTCTGTAGCTGTAATAGAATCCCTGACTAGTAATGCCACCCCTCCTCCCCTTTTCCTCCCTCTCTATCTCTTTTAAAGCACTGAAATCCAGGAATATTGAGAATCCATTCCTGTCCTGGTGCCAGCCAAGTCTCTGTAATGGCCACTACATCATAATTCCATGTATGTATCCAAGCTCTCAGTTCATCACCTTTGTCCTGATGCTTCTTGCATTGAGGTACACACACTTCAGCCCTTCTACCTTACTACCTTTACACCATTTGTTCTGCTTCTCTTTCCTCAAAGCCTCTCTATATGTTAGATCTGGCTTTGCTCCATGCACTTCTTTCACTGCTCTATCGCTCCGGGTCCCATCCCCCTTGCAAATTAGTTTAAACCCTCCCAAACCATACTAGCAAACCTACCTGCAAGGATATTGCTCCCCCTTGAGTTCAGATGCAACCCATCCAATCTGTACAGGTCCCGCCTTCCCCAGAAGAGATCCCAATGATCCAAAAATCTAAAACCCTGCCCCCTGCACCAACTCCTCAGCCACGCATTCAACTGCCATCTCCTCCAATTCTTACCATCACTATCATGTAGCACTGGCAGCAATCCTGAGAACGCCACCCTTGAGGTCCTGTTCTTCAGCCTTCTGCCTAGTTCCCGAAACTCACACTTCAGGACCTCATCCCTCTTCCTGCCTGTGTCATTGGTACCAACATGTATCATGACTTCTGGTTGCTTTCCCTCTCGTACCAGGATGTCGTGCACCCTTTCAGAGACATCCCGGACCCTGGCACCCGGGAGGCAACAAACCACGTCCTTCTCACGTCCACAAAATCTCCTGTCTGCTCCCCTGACTATAGAGTGGCCAATGATGACAACTCTCCTCTTCTCCGTCCCACCCTTCTGCACCACTGGGTCAGACTCAGTGCCAGAGGCTCTGCCACTGTGGCTCACACCTGGTCGGTTGTCGCCACCAACAGTATCCAGGACGGTAGACTTATTATTCAGGGGAATGGCTACAGGGGTGCTCTGCACTACCTGTCTGCTCAGCTTCGCTTTCCCCCCTCTGACTCTCACCCAACGACCTGCTTGTGACAGTCTAGGTCTGACTATCTACCAGTAGCTCTCATCTATGACTGCCTCATTCTCCCTTATGAGTCGAAGGTCATCCAGCTGCTGCTCCAAATTCCTTACATGATCTTCCAGATCGCCCAACCGTATGCACTTCTGGCAGATGTGACTCTGCGGGAGAGGGGCGTTCCCCCAAGACTGCCACATCTCACATGAGAGGCACATCACCGTCTCAGGAGGCATTGTAAAGACTAATTGCGAGCAAGCTTGTCTTCCGCCTCTTCTCGTCAAAGCCTCTCAAGTGAAAGCCTCAAAGCTCCACTCCTTCACTGGCCACTCACGCACTGGCTGCTTTCCACAGGCTGCTCCTTTTCAATGCGTGCTTTTCAACTGAAAAACACAACACTAACCCACAATGCCCACTGCTATTCACATTACATAGACAGAAAATGCCAAAGGGTACACCGTTATTAACGTCAAATAAGGCAAACAACAGATGCAAGGCTTTACCAGGAGGTTTACAAATCATACTCTGACCATGCAATACCTCAATTAATTCGGCTACTGAATTTAAAACAAAAATCAACAGAATCACAGCTTGGAAGTCTAAGCAAAAGCAATAGGCTTAATAGCAGTAAATGTAATAGTATAGGATTTGCAGGAAACATAAGGACTATGGGGTATCCACCACAAAATGATAATAATAATCAGCATTAGTTGTGGCTCAAATTTTTAAAAAAATCAACTGCACTCACCATTGATGTTTTCAGAGAAGCACAATCCATCTGTTGTTGTGATTGGTGGTGAAAGCATCAATGATTTTCTGGATGTCAAGTGCTTTGGTCCCCTGGCTGTTTATGGACAACAGGGCCAAGTTGCTGTTCCGAGCATCGTCGCTGCTATTCCTTAGGTGTTTTTTGAGGTGTCTGAGGCAAGAGAAACTCCGGTTGCATAAGACAGATGTCACAGGTAGAGTCAGTGATATGCAGATTAGTTTGTATAAATCTATAAATGCATCACGGTAGGGTCTCATTGGAGCTAGAAATTCCACTGTGTCATTAGCTGTCTGTCCTTGCTAGAGACTCAACCACTGCTCTCATATACTCACGATTTTCTTGGACAATCTTTGCATGTCCTTTGTCAAGCATATTTCCCAATCTTGAACCATCTTGTTTTCTCAATCTGAATTTGGCCCGTGCCTCCATAGCAAACTTCTGAGCTGTATTACATGGTGGGTTTTGAAAGCTGTTGTAGCTTTCCGCCAGTTGCGGTAACCGGTGACAGTGAAGGTAGACTCAGAATGGAACCCATGTCCTCCACACAAGAAATGCCTACATGCGAAGCAGAACTTAGTATCTTTCATGATCGAATATTCCAGTCAGTCAAACCAGCCATGAATAAAACTCCTTTGCTGATTACCAAGCTGTTGTGAGCAGCAAAGGGTACTTTTTCAATGCTGGCTGACGGGGTCCTTCCTCAGGCTGCTGGCTAACATCGCTAACAGTATTCCCACTAGCACTAAGAGCAGCTTCATCCACGTTCTCTTCTGAATCCCACTCCATTTCTTGTTCCTCTACTTCACCCTCACACTCCTTCAATGAACTGCTGTCGTCCTCATCCCCACTTACTTCTTTCTGCGTGTCACTTTCAATTAAGACAGGCTCAGGCTGAGACACCACAAGCTAAGATTCCTCTGCATGAGGTCATTTCCTCACTAAAAATCGATCCATTTTTCACCCCGCCAAAGTAATGCACGTGCCAGGCCCACGCTCGCTTGTAAAAGCACAATGTGCACGTGTGGCATCCGTTAGTCTCGCGAGACCACGGATCTGCGCCTGGATGTATACTATCAATCTCTCATGTGAGTGACATCACCACCTTAATTGATCTTAGATTAGCTTAACTGATCTGAGGACAGCAACGGCAAGACATTGACACGAACAAAGTGTAGGGTGGATCTGACAGAGTTTATAACTTTATTGCTGTGTGGGTGCTATGGTAATTGGGGGCGCTGTTTCACTAGATCAACTGGAGAAACAAGTATTCAAAACTATACAGAGGAAGCAAAGCAGCTGCAATTTGTATGTGAAATTTCAGTTCATTTCTTGGTGGTGCTACGCTGGTGCTATTGCAATTTCTGCTGGGGCTATAGCACCAGCTAGCACCACCTTAGCGCCACCCCTGCTGCCTGACTTGCTGAGTTCTTCCAGCATTTTGTGTATGTTGCTCAGGATCAAAACAGATTTGTTGAATGGTAGGTGGACTATAGTGCATAAAAATGTGGTTAACCACTTCAGTAGAATAAATTAAAAACTGAAGTATTTTTAAATAGTGATAAATTGAAAGGTGTTGATATTCAAAGGAACCCTGGTGTCCCAAATCAGGAATCAATAAGAGCCAACATGTGAAACAGAACCAGGTTTATTATCACTGACATGTTATGAAAGTTGTTGTTTTGTGGCAGCAGTACAGTGCAATATATAAATTATTACAAATTACAACAAGAATATATAAAATGTAAATGAATAGTGTAAAAAGAGAGCAAATAGTGAAGTAGTGTTCACTGGTTCGTGGACTGTTCAGAAATCTGATGGTGGAGGGGAAGAAGTTGTTCCTAAAACACAGAGTGTGCATCTTCAGACTCCTGTACCTCCTCCCTGGTGGCCACTGATAAAACGATTAGGAAGGGAAAAAGAGACAAAAAAAACTACTGATGCTGGAATCTGGAGCAAAAAATGGAAGGTTTGAATATAAGAGTGAAAGTGCTTTACTGCAATTATGTAAGGCCCTGGCGGTAGGGGTCTGATCCTCCTCAGAAAGATTGAACTTGCCATGGAAAGAATGAAATAAAACACAGAAGCCAGAAGTGTGATATATAACCAGAAAGTGCTGGGAATACTCAGCTTATCTGTGAAAGGAGAAACAAAGTTAATCCTGTGGGTGGATGATCCTCAGTCCTGGGATGAGGTTGCCAAAGGGTAGAGGACAGCTATGGAGGCCAAGTTATTGGGTTCATTTAAAGTTGATATTCACAGCTTCTTGATTAGTAAGTGTGTCAAATGTTACGGAGAGAAGGCAGGAGAATGGGGTTGAGAGGGATGATAAATCAGCCGTGATGGAAGGGTGGAGCAGACTTGATGGACTGAATGGCCTAATTCTGTTCCTATGTCTTATGGTCTTAATTCTCTTAACTTATTATATAGGCATCCATTAGCCTCATGAGACCATGGATTTGCGCCTTGAAAAGTTTCCAGGGCGCAGGCCTGGACAAGGTTGTATGGCAGACAAGCAGCTGCCCGTGCTGCAAGTCTCCCCTGTCCACGCCACCGATGGTGTCCAAGGGAAGAGCACTGGGACCCATACAGCTTGGCACCAGTGTCGTCGCAGAGCAATGTGTGGTTAAGTGCCTTGCTCAAGGGCACACACACTGCCTCAGTCAAGGCTCGAACTAGCGACCTTCAAATCACTAGACGAACCCCTTAACCACTTGGCCACACACCAACACCCTTAAATTAGTAACTGTTGTTGATGTTGTTGTTGTTCGTCCATCTTACGTCGATGAGGACCTCGACACCATTATGATGGTGTCGAGACTAGCACGTTATTTGGATTTAAGTGAGGGAGAGTTGCGCAGCGTCAGCCTCACTCTCTCTTCCCAATTCCCATCTGGATCCAGTGGCAAGACAGAGTCGAGACGGCCGGAGATGGGACTAGGCGCAGTGGATGACCAGGACATCTTCTGTGTCTTGTCCTGCTCTACACGTTCCACGACGCTTGCAGAGACCGCCTTCTTGACCGTTGGACCTTCCATTGGTCTCGTCCGCTCAATCCGCCGGAGCCTGTCTTCACATGCTGGGATAGACAACTCCCTGTCTCACCAAGGGTTTGAGACCCGTCGGCTACCCTCACCTGGTTTAGCCGGCTTGTCGAAGCCGTTGCCTGGAGTGTGGCCGCTGTCGCATGCAAACAGCTACGGGGAGCCACAGGTGAGAGCTGAGTGCCAGGTGGGGACAAAAGGTGGACTAACCGCCTTGAAAAGGACGTGACATGTTACCCCACCAGAGGTGCTACCCCTCCCTGACACCCCATACACCCCAAATTAGTAGCTATTTAGTATAAAGTACCCTATATGATTCAGTGTTCAACTTGGTTTGCAACTTCCATTAACTCGATTCAATTTAGGTATAAATAGTTGTGAACTAATCTGGTTCCATAATTTAAACACTTTAACAAGTTTATCTAATTTTCAGACTTAACTTTCTTTAGTTAGTAGCCACTCAAGAATAAAGTATTTGACCTTAATTTTAAATGGATTTGCAACCGTGTCTGTCTGGAAATTGAGGTCTGTGCGAGTACAGAGGTCGAGGCCCAAAGGTCAAACCCAGGTTAGTCCAGAGGGTAAGACTGAAGGTTGAAGTTCAGCGTGCAATTTCTCCTGGCTCAGAGGTCCATGCTAATCTGGAAGGTGAGCTCCAATGATCAGACCCTTGATCAGCAGGTCCTGGGGTGAAGTCCAAAGTTGGAGTTCGATGTCCGTGAGTCTGAGAATCTGGGGACAAGAACTGGAGGCCTGGAGGTGGCCTGTCCTGGGGTTGGAAGCCTGTTTGTATGGGTGGGAGGAATGGGAAAGGGGATCATTTCATTGTTGTTGCTGTTGTTGCTGCTTGTGTTGTTTGGCTGAACATTGTGGGCATGGTACATTGTCTCTGAAACATGTGGCACTACTGGCAGGCTGCTCCCAGCACATCCTTGGGTGTGTGTGTTGATAACGCAAACGACACATTTCACTGTATGCTTCGATGAACGTGTGATAAATAAACCTGAATCTAAATCTAAACTTTCTTTAGTTGTCTATATGGACTTTAGCAAGGCCTTTGATAAGGTTCCTTATGGCAGAATAGACTGGAAGGTTAGATTGTGTGGGATCCTGCGAAGATACGGTATTAGACTGGATTCATAATTTGCTCAATGGTAGGAAGCAAAGGATGATAGTCAAGGGTTGTTTCTTAGACTGGAGGCCTATGTCTAGTGTTGTGTCACAGGGATGAGTTTGCTATGGTGACCTTCATCAGTTAAGTTATTCAGTATAGGAATTGGGAAGTTAGGTTGCAGTTATATAAGGCATTGGTGAAGCCACACAAAGTATTGTATAATTTTGGTCTCCTTGTTGTAGGAACAATGCTACTGAACTGTAAAGAGTACAGAAATTATTTACCAGAATGTTGCCTGGACTTGAAGACCTGAAATGCAAACAGGACCTTATACCCTGGAATGAAAGAGATTGAGAGGCAGTCAGGTGTGTGGCCGCACAGTAGCTGAAATGCTCCTGCACACATAGCCTTTGTTGCTGAGCAGCTGTAATTTTCTTTTATAATGTTAATATAATTTTGAAATCTATGTTAATAAAATTGTGAAATACCCTGTAATTAATCATGTGTTAATGAATATCATCTATAAATTTTCTAAATAATAAATGTACCACAACCTTTGAAACACTTTAGAGCTTCAACATACTTACATTGCCAATGTTTCAGGTTACAACACTGTTACAAATTGTAACCATAAACACAGAATGGAAGTCAGCAGCTCATTGTTAATAAACTGCCGGCAGTAGATATCATTGGGACATTTCAAGCTTCTAGTGCTGACTGCGAACATGGATTCAGTCTTATGAATTCAATCAAATATAAATCCAGAAACAGAATAGAAGTGAAACATTTGGATGATCCAGTGAGGATTAAGACATATCTTTCATCTAGACGTGAAATTAATGTGCACAGTGTTTATAGACAAGCAACACACATAAAAGTTGCCGGTGAACGCAGCGGGCCAGGCAGCATCTCTAGGAGGAGGTGCAGTCAACGTTTCAGGCCGAGACCCTTCATCAAGGCCTGTATCTCTTCCTAGAGATGCTGCCTGGCCTGCTGCGTTCACCAGCAACTTTTATGTGTGTTGCTTGAAATTCTAGCATCTGCAGATTTCCTTGTGTCAGTGTTTATAGACAATGGATTTGTAATAAAGACAGATGAAAAAATATTGATGAGATGTGAAAGATTTTTTCTGTTGTATTTCATTATGCCCTTCAATTAATAAATAAAATCAAAAGTAAGTGATTTCTCAATTTTCATTCTAAATATTCATCATATGCAGATTACAAAAACAATTGAAGTCCCACACAGTTTTCAGGCCCAGTAAAAATTTCCTGCTCAGAGCAGTGGTCAGCTTGCATGGCTGTAAAAAAAATAGAGGGAACGTTGTTGAGGGGTAACCTGATAGAGATATAGAAGGGGCATAGGCAATGTGAAAATGCATTGCCTTTTTCCCAGGGAAAAATATAAATATAAGAGGGCATAGGTTTAAGGTCAGAAGCAAAAGATTTAATAGAGATATCAGGGATAGTTCTAGTGTGTGTATGGAATGAGCTGCCAGGGTGGGCACATTAGCAGCATATAAAAATCATCTGGATAAATACATGGATAGGAGAGGTTTAGAGGACTAAGTGTCAAATGCAGGAAGATAAGGACTAGTTCACCAGGCAACACAGTTGGCTGGACAAGTTGGACTAAAGGACCTTTTTCAATGACTCTGTGACGTGTGTATACACAGTATACAGAATAAGGTAGATGATCTTGTAGCGCAGTTAGAGATTAGCAGGTATGACATTTGTTGACATCACTGAGACATGGCTGAAAGCAGATCATAGTCAGAAGCTTATCATCCAAGGATGTACCTTTTATTGAGAGGATAGTAAAACATGAAATCAAATCCATAGAAAGAGGTGACATAGGATCGGAAGATGTAGAATCCTTATGGGTAGAGGTAAGAAACTGAAAGGGTAAAAAGACCCTGATGGGAGTTATATACAGGTCCCTAAACAGTAGCCGGGATGTGGAATATAAATTACAATGGGAAATAGAAAAGGCATGTGAAAAGGACAATGTTAGAATAATCATGGGAGATTTCAGTATGCAAGGAGATTGGGGAAAATTGAGTTGGTGCTGAAACCCAAGAGAATGGGATTTGTAGAGTTTCTATGAGCAGCTTTCTGTTGAGTCCACCAGAGGAAAAGCAATTCTGCATTGGGTGTTGTGTAATGAACCAGATTTGATTAGGGAGCTTAAGGTAAAGCCTTAAGCCTTAAGAAACAGAAATCACAATATGATAGAATTTATCCTGCAGTTTGAGAGAGCGAAGACAAAATCTGATATATCAGTATTATGGTGGAGTAAAGGGAATTACAGAGACATGAGAGAGTAGCTTGCCAGAGTTAATTGGAATAGGACACTAGCAGAAATGATGACAGAACAGCAACAGAAAGAGTTTCTGGGGCAATTCAGAAGGCACAGGATAGATACTTCAAAGATGAAGAAGTATTCTAAAGGGAGGATGAGACAACCGTGAGTGACAGGGGAAGTCAAAGACAGCAGAAAAGCCAAAGAGAGGGCATATAATAAAGCAAAAGTTGGTGGGAAGTTAGAGGATTGTGAAGCTTATAAAAACCAACAAAAGGCAACTAAAAAAAATAAGGAGGTAAAAGATTAATTATGAAGGTACGCTAGCCAATAACATCAAAGAGAATACCAAAACTTATTTTCAGATATATAAAGAGGAAAACAGAGAAAGAGTGGATATTTGACTGGAGGAAAATGATGCTGGAGAGGTAGTAATGGGGGACAAGGAAAAGGCAGACAAAGCTATTAATTATTTTACATCAGTCTTCACTGTGGAAGACACTAGTAGTACGCCAGAAATTCAAGAGTGTCGGGGAGCAGAAATGAGTGTAGTTGCTATTTCCAAGGAGAAGATGCTTGAGAAGCTGAAAGGGCTGAAGGTAGATAAGTCACCTGGACGAGATGGACTATGGTTGGGAAGATGTTGGAGTCCATTATTATGGATGAGGTTTCAGGATACCTCGAGATGCATGATAAAGTAAGCCAATGTCAGCACAGTTTGCTTAAGTGGCAAGTTTGCCTGACAGATCTGGAAATAACAGACAGGATATACAAAGGAGAGTCAATCGGTGACTTGGATTTTCAGAAGGCTTTTTAACAATGTACAACACATGAGGTTGCTTAACAAGTTAAGAGCCCATTGTATTACAAGAAAGATACTAGGATGGTTGGAAGACTGGCTGAATGGTAGGAGGCAAAGGGTCGGAATGAAGGGGCTTATTCTGGTTGGTTGCCTGTGACAAGTGAAGTTCTTCAGTGGTTGGTATCAGAAGCATTTCTTTTCATACCATACGTCAAAAATTTGGAAGACGTAATTGATAGCTTTGTGGCCAAATCTGCAAATGTAGAAAGATAGGTGAAGGGGTAGCTAGTGTTGAAGAAGGCATGGAGTCTGCAGAAGGACTTGGACAGATTGGGATAAAGGGCAAAGAAGTGGCAGATGGAATATAGAGTAGGGAAGTGTATGGTTATGCACTTTGGTAGAAGAAATAAAGGAGTAGACTATTTTCTAAAAGGGGAGAAAATTTTGATATCAGAGTGCAAAGGAACTTGTGCAGGATTCCCTAAAGGTTAACTTGCAGGTTGAGATAGTGGTGGGGAAGGCAAATGCAATGTTAGCATTCATTTCGAGAGGACTGGAATATAAGAGCAACGATGTGATGCTGGGGCTTTATAAGACGTCGATCAGACTGCACTTGGGTGCAGCATTGTGAGCAGTTTTGGGGCCCTTATCTAAAACAAGATGTGCTGGCATTGGAGAGGGTCCAGAGGAGGTTCAAGGGAATGAGATGGGAATGAAAGGGTTAACATGAGGAGCTTTTGATGGCTCTGAATCTGTACTCGCTAGAATTTAGAAGAATGAGGTGGGATCTCATTGAAACTACTGAATGTTGAAAGCCTAGACAGGCAGGTAGTCATCTTACAATATTACTAAACTATTACTGAAATATTAAATACACAACAGTTCTGTCTTCTGAAGATTTATAGATGGTGTTTGAGTTGTGCTTACCCACACAGTCATGGGTGTAGAGCAGCAGGTTAAGCACACATCCTTGAGGTGCACTAGTGTTAATTGTCGGCGAGGAGGGGATGCTATTTCCCATCCACACAGACCGGAAATTTCTCCCAGAGAGGAAGTCAAGGATCCAGTTGCAAAGGGAGGAACAGAGACCAATGTTTTGGAGCTTTTTAATTAGAACTGAGGGTGTAATCGTGTTGACAGCAGCCTGACGTATAGCTATTGTCTTTATTCCAGAGAGCTGAACATTGTGTTAAGTCTTTAAGTGAAGAATGGTTGGACAGTACCTGATAATGTTTATCTTATCAGCATAGCGTATTCTATTTCACATGAATCAGTGCGGACCATTCCAAATCTTATTTCATCAACAGAATTTATTTATTGTATGAGAGACTGTAGTATACGTTCCTTTAAATGAAGAGAAATAGAAGAGTAATTGGCAATGTTTCCCTCACTGTATATCTATTTTAAAGTTAATGGCCTTTCTAATGTTATCCAAAGACATCTAATTGCATTTGTGGTACAGTTACAAAGCTTTAGTGACAATGTAGTAATCAGTTTCCAACAACTGTAAGCATGTGTAGTTTGACAGGTCAAAGTTCAAAGTAAATTTGTTATCAAAGTATGTGTACACTACCATACGCTCCCTGGAGGTTTATTTTCTTGCAGGCATTCACAGTAGAACAGAAATACAATAGAATCAACTAAACACAAAGACTGACACACAATCAATGTGCAAAAGACAAAGTATGCATATAAATAAATAAATAATGCTGAGAACATACAGTAAGTTGTAGAGTCCTTGAAAATGAGTCCATGGGTTGTGGAGCCAGTTCGGTGTTGAGGTGAGTGAGTGAAGTTAACCACACTGATTCGGGAGGCTGCTGGTTGAGAGGCATTAACTCTTCCTGAACCTGGTGGTGTTGAATCTAAGACTCCTGTACCTCTTTTCCAATGGCAGCAGTGAGAAGAGAGCATGGCCTGGATGATGGGCGGGTGGGGGTCCTTGATGATGGATTCTGCTCTCTTATGGCAGTGCTCCTTGTGGGTGTGCTCAATGGTGGGGTGGGCTTTGCCTGTGATGGTCTGAGCTGTGTCCACCATTTTTTGTAGGTGTTTCCATTCATGGGCATTGGTGCTTCTCTACCAGGACCGGGCCGTGCTGCAACCAGTCAAGATACTCTCTACTGTGCATGTATAGATGTTTTACAAAATTTTAAACAACATGCCAAATCTGTAACCACCTCTAAAACAAGTGATTATAAACAACTTGGCTTCTCATTGTAAAATATTGGTTTGTTTACTTAAATGACATTATAGGGTAAAACGTCAGTTTTGTCAAAGACAACTATCATTGTATATGGTATTATCTGTAATTTTAATTCTCACATCAAGTTATTTTATTTGCTGTTTGACAATTTGTAATTTACTTCTGTTTCAGTGAAGACGATGCTGGAGTACAGTAATTGGAACTGCTTATTCCATTGTAAGAAATAGCTGTTTCGTTATTAACCACAGGAGGGTAGAGCAAAGTCAAGGTGGGACTACACAGCAACTCCTTTGCTTGCATTTTCAGAAACAGCTCTATTTCTATCTTTGATATCTCTTTTTTCCCTTTTCGAGATTCTTTTGCAGACCCTGACCTGGAGTTACACTCTGACTTCGGTTCTTTGCGGGAATGGGACCCACCCTCAGGGCCTCTCGAATGGCCACTTTTGATATTCTAAGGACGCGGCCTGGAAGACTAGTGCGCCTTCAGGGTGCCGGATTTTTGTGGCTCCGGAGGTAGGCTAATTCAAGGCTGGTGCCCCTGACTAAGGCATCGTGGAAGAACATCGGGAACAGCGGGCTAGCTGCTGGCTGTATAGAATCATAGAAAACATACAGCACAATACAGGCCTTTCAGCCCACAAAGCTGTGCCGAACACATCCCTACCTTAGAACTACCTAGGCTTTACCCATAGCCCTCTATTTTTCTAAGCTCCATGTAGTCATCCAGGAGTCTCTTAAAAGACCCTATCGTTTCTGCACTCACCACTCTCTGTGTAAAAAAAACTTACCCCTAACTTATCCTCTGTACCTGCTTTCAAGCACCTTAAAGCTGTGCCCTCTCGTGCTAGCCAATTCAGCCCTGGGGAAGAGCCTCTGAATATCCACACGATCAATGCCTCTCATTATCTTGTACACATCTATCAAGTTACCTCTCATCATCCATTGCTCCAAGGAGAAAAGGCCGAGTTCACTCAACCTATTTTCATAAGGCATGCTCCCTAAACCAGGCAACATCCTTGTACATTTCCTAAGCACCCTTTCTATGGTTTCCATGTCCTTCCTATAGTGAGGCGACCAGAACTGAGCACAGTACTCCAAGTGCAGTCTGAACAGGGTCCTATATAGCTGCAACATTACCTCTCGGCTCTTAAACTCAATCCCATGATTGATGAAGGCCAATACACCATATGCCTTCTTAACCACAGAGTCAACCTGTGTAGCAGATTTGAGTGTCCTATGGACTCGGACCCCAAGATCCCTCTGATCCTCCACACTGCCAAGAGTATTACCATTAATACTATATTCTGCCATCATATTTAACCTACCAAAATGAACCACCCCACACTTATCTGGGTTGAACTCCATCTCCCACTTCTCAGCCCAGTTTTGCATCCTATCAATATCCCTTTGTAACCTCTGACAGCCCTCCACACTATCCACAACACCCCCGACCTTTGTGTCATCAGCAAATTTACTAACCCATCCCTCCACTTCCTCATCCAGGTCATTTATAAAAATCACAAAGAGTAGGGGTCCCAGAACAGATCCCTGAGGCACGCCACTGGTCACCGGCCTCCATGCAGAATATGACCCGTCTACAACCACTCTTTGCCTTCTGTGGGCAAGCCAGTTCTGGATCCACAAAGTAATATTCCCTTGGATCCCATGCCTCCCTACTTTCTCAATAAGCCTTGCATGGGGTACCTTATCAAATGCCTTGCTGAAATCTATATACACTACATCTACTGCTCTACTTTCATCAATGTGTTTAGTCACATCCTTAAAAAATTCAATCAGGCTCGTAAGGTATGACCTGCCTTTGACAAAGCCATGCTGACTATTCCTAATCATATTATGCCTCTCCAAATATTCATAAATCCTGCCTCTCAGGATCTTCTCCATCAACTTACTAACCACTGAATTAAGACTCACTAGCCTATAATTTGCCGGAATATCCCTACTCCTTTTCCTGAATAAGGGAACAACATCCGCAACCCTCCAATCCTCTGGAACCTCTCCCGTCCTCATTGATGATGCAAAGATCATTGCCAGAGGCTCAGCAATCTCCTCCCTCACCTCCCACAGTAGCCAGGGGTACATCCCATCTGGTCCCGGTGACTTATCCAACTTGATGCTTTCCAAAAGCTCCAGCACATCCTCTTTCTTAATATCTACACTCTCAAGCTTTTCGGTCCACTGCAAATCATCCCTACAATCACCAAGATCCTTTTCCGTAGTGAATACTGAACCAAAGTATTCATTAAGTACCTCGGCTATTTCCTCCGGTTCCATATACACATTTCCATTGTCACGCTTGAGTGTGTATGTCCAGAGACCTGAGCTCTTTGGGCACAGAGCTCGGAAAAAGTGATGCAACGGACTTCTAACATCATAAATCAGCAAGCTGTTTGTTATGTCTCCCCTCTCGCTGTGAAACAGGGACACCTCTTTTTCCCTTATTAGGGAGAGAGAGAGAGTCTGTGGTATGTTGAATTACTGGGTGAACGAGTAGTCTTTGGGGTACTGCAAGTCTGTGTCTTTACTGATGCTTTGCTGCACGCTTGAGTGCTCGGTGGGGGGTGCTGATGCTTTTTTGCTGGTGGTGTACAGGGTGTTGCTGCCTTGTTTGTGCATGGGAGGGGGAGCTGGAGGGGGTCTTTGGGGTTCTAACATTTAATTATCATTCATTCTTTGGGCCACTCCTCTGTTTTTCGTGGATGTTTGTGAAGAAAAAGAATTTCAGGATGTACAAACGTATATTGTATACATTTCTCTGACATTAAATGCACCTACTGAACCACTGTAATATCAAATATTCTTAATCAAGCAGGAGTGTTTCACTTAGAGTGCTGTAACATTTTAAAGCACATTTGCAATGTAGGAAATATTTTTCCCAACAATTGAATTTATACAGATTGTAAAGCACTTTCCTTTATTCAAAGTACGTTTATTATCAAATAATGTATAAATTATAAAACCCTGAGATTTGTTTGCTTACAGGCAGCCGCAAAGCAAGAAACCTGAAAGAACCCGATTTACAAAAGTAAAGACTAACCAACCCCAAATACGCACAGAGAAAGAGAAAAAAAACCCGTAAATCATGCTAACAATAGAAGCGAACAAAAACAACGGCATTCTGAAGCAAATTGAGTCGTTAGATCTCAGTTGCTGGAACAGCCAGGAGTAGACCCAAACCCTCAGCATTCAGTTCATCACATTCGCAGGGTAAATCACCGCAGAGTCTGCAGACACCAAGCACAGCTGCCGGGAGCAGACTCACAGCCTGGTGTATGTGTATGTACAGAGAACAATTCTGGGATATTGGAAATGCTTATCTCATCGTAAGATCTCCAAGTTGTGAACAAGAGTAAGTCTCCACCTGCATACTTAGACCTTGACAGCAGTATCTACAATATTGATTGACGATGAACCCTGAAGGTGTTTGCATGTTTCATGATTTTGAGCATGGGGTCCTCACTCCCAATTAAGTAGGAGATACTTCCAGCTAACAAAGCAGATTAAACATAGTTGTTTCTATTTAAAATAGAACACATTCGGTTTGAGGTTTAATTCTAACAGAGATTCTAATTCCACAAAGGAGCTCCAACCATATGTACAATTCTTACAAGCTAGATAAAAATACCAATGAGTTCCAGATGAACAAGTCATCCATTGAGAAAGGAGGCTCTGGGAAGAGATCCTTCGCTGGTTGAGGCTGAGGAGTGGATTCTGCATCCTCATCTCTGTAACTCTTCCCCACCCTCTGCCTTCCAATATCTATATCTTATTTTTGCCAGTTATCTCGTGGTGACCCCTTTAACATGTGATGTTTTCCCAACTCCACAGATCAGGTCAGATGGCAGGAGTCAAAGACAATATTATTTTCTGATTAGGTTTCAGTCTCAGTTAGGTCAACAAAAGGTTTCCTGAACTTGAATTGTTTTCTGAAAAGGAGGCGTAAATAGTACTTGTTAAAGATTAACAAAAAAACATCTTGAATCATCTATCACACGCCCTTGTTTCAAAGTGAAGGTTTCTAGCCAAACTGGTCCCTGCTGAAACCCGTTTTCAGATCAGTCTCCTGCCAGGACTATTTCTGGGGCAGGTCTCCCACCCCACAAACTGTTCCAGTAGGTCAGCAGTAGTAGAGGATTCTTTCCTGATTGTGTGATCATAAGTTGTTTACGTGTTCACGTCCTTGATCTCAGCTGTTCAAATACTTAGCAGAATTTTAATCACCATTCAAAAGACAACGTTAAACATTCATGTATGTAAAGCTATTTTGGTTAACCTTAAAGGTTTCTTCTTTTACTTTATTACACATCTTGTTTATTCCAACTTTGAAATAGTGGAATCGTTGATCAGCAATTTTATATATCTTTACTTCTTGTTAGCTAGCGAGATTTTAAGGTTAAGCTGGTGAAGGTAGTCCATTTCTTTTCACAGGAGTGTTCATATTTCCCTGGACATTAAGCAACATTCATTGTTTTAATGTTCTGGAAGTAAGTCCTGTAAGCAAAACCACTGATTCTTTCAACACACACAAAATGCTGGAGGACCTCAGCAGGCCAGGCAGCACCTATGGAAAAAAGTACAGTCAACGTCTCAGCCCAAAACGTTGACTGTGCTTTTTTCCCATAGAAGCTTCCTGGCCTGCTGGGTTCCTCCAGCATTTGTGTGTGTTGCTAGAATTTCCAGCATCGGCAGATTTTCTCTTGTTTGTGATTGGACACTGATTCTTTTTTTGTTGTGTGTTGCTGCCTTCTCTTCCTGGTGAGTCTTTCACGATAATAAAAGACAAAGCACATCGGTTTGAATATAAATGTCAAAGGAGTAGACTGTGAGGGTATAATGCCATCATTAGTGGTTAATATGTATTCATATACTACTTTACTAAGTACACCGGTATTCTTGCTCATTAGTGCAAATATCTAATCAACCAATAATGTCAACAGCTCAATACATAAAAGCATGCAAGCATGGTCAAGAGGCTCAATTGTTGTCCAGACCAAACATCAGAATGGGGGGAAGAAATGTGATCTAAGTGACTTTGACCACAGAATGATAATTGGTGCCAGATGGGGTGGTTTGAGTATCTCTGAAACTATTGATCTCCTGGGATTTTCACGCACAGCAGTCTTGAGAGTTTACAGGGATAGTGCAAAAAATCTACACACATTCAGTAAGCAACACACATAAAGGTTGCTGGTGAACGCAGCAGGCCAGACAGCATATATAGGAAGAGGTACAGTCGACGTTTCCGGCCGAGACCCTTCATCACATTCAGTGAGCAGCAGTTCTGTGGGATAAAATGCTCTGTTAATGAGAGAGGTCAAAGGAGATTGGCCAAACTGGTTCAAGCTGACAGGAAGGTGACAGTAACTCAAATAACCACACGTTACAACAGTGGTGTGCAGAGGAGCTCCTCTGAATGCACAACACATTGAACAGACAATAGACAATAGGTGCAGAAGTAGGCCATTCGGCCCTTCGAGCCAGCACCGCCATTCACTGTGATCATGGCTGATCATCCACTATCAGTACCAGTTCCTGCCCTATCCCCATAACCTTTGATTCTGCTATCTTTAAGAGCTCCATCCATCTCTTTTTTGAAAGCATCCAGAGACTTGGCCTCCACAGCCTTCTGGGGCAGAGCATTCCATATATCCACCACTCTCTGGGTGAATAAGTTTTTCCTCAACTCCATTCTAAATGGCCTACCCCTAATTCTTAAACTGTGGCCTCTCTTCCAGAGTATACAAGCCCAGTCGCTCCAATCTTTCGACATATGACAGTCCCGCCATCCCGGGAATTAACCTTGTGAACCTACGCTGCACTTCCTCAATAGCAAGGATCCTGAAGTGGATGGGCTACAGCAGCAGAAGACCATGAACACACACTCAGACACCACTTTATTAGGTACAGAAGGTACAGAATAAACTGACCACTGAGTTCATGTAACTGCACCATAATGGCCCTAATCCTAAACACTGTGCTAACTAATGAAGACCTGCATGCTAAACCTTCTTCACCACTCTGTGTACTTGTATGGTGGCATTCAGTATACTGCGTGCTTGTACTTTCAGCCCCCTTTGCACCACAACACCCGTCAGTGCCCTGCCAATCACTGTATAAGTCCTACCTTGGTTTGAGTGTCCAAAATGCGTCACCTCGTACTTACCTAGGCCGAAATCCATTTGCCATTCCTCGGCCAAACTCCCTCTCTGATCAAGATTCTTTTTGCATAGCATTACAAACTGCTTCACTATCAACAAGACCCCATAATTTAATATTGTAGGCTATTTGATATTTTAGTAATATTTGAGTAGTATTATAAATATATTGTTTGATTAAGCATTCTACGTTTGTGTACGTAATTTATTATGGATTATATGTAGGAAGTATGTCAATGACACATGGCATTATGTCACCTTGTTGTATGTGAGCGCCTCACTACAAAAAAAAGGAGATAAAAAACTAAGCAGACAAGAATCCCGGCTCCAGTGTTTTTCTTTCAATTAGTTTCTGGAGTTACAAAACGTAACATGTATCATCAGCACATGTCAGGTAGTCAACTAATAACCATATTATAAATAAATAAATAAACAAACAAACAAACCAACGACATTGAGTAGAAGCACAACATAGAATTGTAAAGTTTGAAGATAAGAGAAGTGGCAGCCCAGTGGCATAGTGGTTAGCACAACGCTTTACAGTACTGGTGACCCGGTGTTCAATTCATGCTGCTTTCTGTAAGGAGTTTGTATGTTGTCCCCGTGACTGTGTGGGTTTCCTCTGGGCGCTCTGCTTTCTTCCCACAGTCCAAAGACTGTGTTGGTCTTTTAACAAGTTTAGTTGGACATTGTACATTGTCCCATGATCAGGCTAGGATTAAATCGGGAATTGCTAGGTGCCACAGCTCGAGGGGCCAGAAGGACTTAATCCGCACTATCTCTCAATAAATAAATAAAAATAAACATCCAAATCATTTATATAAATGATGAATAACAGAGATCCCAAAATATAGAAGTGTATAAACAACATAGATGGTGACAAACTTTTCCCTCCAACGGAGACATCTAACATCAGTAAGCATAGGTTTAAAGTGAACAGGAAGAGGGATTGAGATCTAGTGTCACCCAGAGGGTCATTGTAATCTTGAAAGCAGTGCCTGAGGAAGTGGTGGAGAGAGGGATTCCCACAATGGTTCAAGAGTAACTGGATGAAGACTTTAGTCGTTAAGTATGAAAGGCTACAGAGTTGAGTGTACAAGTGTATACAACATGGATCTGACGGGTTGAAGGGCCTGTTTCTGTGCTCTCTAAATCTTTACAAATTCCCCAGTGCTGCTCGACAGAAACAAAAAATGTTGTATATCTGTTGTACAACGAATAAATTCCTTATACTGTATATTGCAAAAGAGGTTTGCAGATTAGATTAGATTTAGATTGTCATTGTGCCGAATACAGATACAAAGCCAATGAAATGCAATTACCATCTGACCAGAAGTGCAAAAGAGTGGTATTATTTACAAAATAACTGCGAATAAAAAGTAAGTGCTACAGCATACAGCATAAAAGTACTGAGACAGTCCAATACGGATGCAATACTGCTTAGTGCTGTGATGTGAGGTTCAGCAGGGTCACAGCCTCAGGGAAGAAGCTCTTCCTGAGCCTGCTGGTGCAGGAGCGGAGGCTCCTGTAGCACCTACCAGACGGGAGGAGAGTTAAAAGTCCACAGTTAGGGTGAGATGCATCCTTGATAATGCTTTTCACCCTGCCTAGGCAGTATTTATGGTAGATGTTCTCAATGGTGGGCAATTGGGTACCGATAATCCACTGGGCAGTTTTCACCACACGCTGGAGTGCTTTGCGGTCCGATATTGGACAATTGCCATACCACACTGAGATGCAGTTGGTGAGTATGCTCTCAATATTACAGCGGTAAAAGTCCGTCAGTATCCTGGGACAGAGGTGAGCTTTCTTCATGCTCCGCAGGAAATAAAGGCACTGTTGCGCCTTTTTGATCAGGATGGAGGAGTTCAGGGACCAAGTGAGATCATCGGAAATGTGGACACCAAGGAATTTGAAGCTTGATACACGCTGCACACAAAGTTAGAAGTTAGATGTTCTTGCATAATAGAATGTACTTCATTCTTCAATGGCTGTACAATGAACAGAGCTGTGCCTTACAATGAAATTAACTATTACTATTGCTCTTCACATAAAAAGTAGTTTAATATCTGTCATAAAACAAGTAAGTTATTACATCCAATGGGAAAGAGTTTTACAAATAAAACTGTGTAAGACCAGAAGACATAGGAGCAGAATTACACCATTGAGGCTGATTTATTTTCCCTCTCAACCCTATTTTCCTGCCTTCTCCCCATAATCTCTGACTAATCCAGAACTATCAACCTCCACTTTAAATATACCATATGACGTGGCCTCCACAGCCATCTGTAACAATAAATTCTACAGATTCACTACCTGCTAGACAATAAAATCCTCCTCTGCTCTGTTCCAAAGGGACATCCTTCAGTTCTGAGGCTGTGCCTTCTGATCCTAGACTCTCCCACTACCAGAAACACCTTCTCGAAATCCACTCTGTCTCGACCTTTCAATATTCTGTTGGTTTCAATGAGATCACCTTGCCCTCTCCCATTCTTCAAAACTCATACAGGCCCAGAGCCATCAAATCCTCCTTATATGTTAACCTCTTCAATTCCAGAATCATTCTCGTAAATCTCCTCCGGATCCTCTCCAAGCCTGGACATCCTTTCCAAGATATGAGTCCCCAAAATGCTCACAATGCTCCAAATGTAGTTTGACCATTGCCTCATAAAGTCTCAGCATTACATTCTTGCTTTATATTCTAGACCTCTTGAAATGAATGCTAACATTGCGTTTGCCTTCCTCACCACAGACTCAACCTGCAAATTAACCTTCAGGGAATCCTGCACTTGGACTCCGAAGTCCCTTTGCACCTCTGATTTCTGAATTTGTTCCCTGTGTGGAAAATAGCCTACTCCTTTATTCCTTATACCAAAGTGCATTACAACACACTTCCATCGGTCACTCCTTTGCACTTTCTTCCATGGTGCTGTGCTCTGCATTAGGTCCCTTTGACTAAGACAGTATTTCATACTATAATGGCTCTTAAGCCTTAAAATAAGATAAACCATTAAAACTTATCAGTGTTTCAGTATGCATATACAGGACGGTACGGTAGCACAGTGGTTAGCACAATGCTTTACAGTACAGGTGACTCAGGCTCAATTCCTGCCACTGACTTTGAGAAGTTTGTACGTTCTCCCCCATGACTGTGTGGGTTTCCTTCGGGTGCTGCGGTTTCCACCCGCTGTTCAAAGACGCGCTGGTTAGTAGGTTAACTGATCATTGTAAAATGTCCCACGAGCAGGCTACGATTAAATTGGGTGCTTGCTGGGTGGTGCGGCTCGAAGGGTCGGAAAGGCTTATTCTGCGCTGTATTCAATAAATAAATAATAAATATAGAGACGTTGTTTACAATCTGTCATAGCAAAAATTCTTTCAGTTGAATGAGTTTTGCAAGCAATGTTGAACTCTCATGGGGTGCCTTTGAATAAGATAACATCGTTCATGCTACAATGATGCTTATGCTTAATTAAAAAGCATTTAGTCTTACAGCAAAAAAAACCCTTACAACCGCGCTAGTATAACACTGACAATGAACAAAAAGTACATTCAGTTAATGAAAAGTTACTGCATTAAGGATGAGTTTTGCAGATAGTGCTGCACTCTCAGCCAAACAAAACAGTAACCCTCATGCTGTATTGGCTCTTAATTAATTGGAGTTGAGTCTTAGAAGGAGATAAACCATTGCAACTATTCCAACATCTCTCTTCTCATGAACCAAAATAGTGGACAAGCTGCCATACCGCAAACAATTCAGTGGATGGAAGTTGCTTCTCACTTTGAGAATGAGCTTTACAGATGGTGTTGTACTTGCTGTTAGATGCCTGTGCATAATATGGAGAACTTCATTCTACAATTGCTTTTAAGTTTTAAAAAAAGCAACATTTTGTCACCTGAACACCTTTGGGAGTGTTGGCATGCACTTGCTGTTCGTCTTTTCCACCATTAGGTCCTCACAAGATGCTGACATGAAAAGTCGGGTGAGCTGCTCGAAAACCAGAAAAGCCTCAAACATTGCAAATCCAAAACGTTAGAAATGTTTCAGAGGACAGACCGCATCTGTGAGATGAGAAAGAGTAAACAGAAAATGCTCTTCCCCTTCCCACAGATGTGGCCTGTTGTGGTGAATATTCTGAGAATTTTGAATTATACAGCATGGAAACTGGTCCTTCAGCCCTACTCTTCTAACCATGATGTCCATGTACATTAATCTCCATTGCCTAAGCTTGGTCTATAAACCTTCCAAATCTCTCCTATTCATGTACCTGTCTGAATATCTTTGAAGCATTGTACTTGTACCCATCTCTGCCACTTTCTCTGGCTGCTCATTCCATTTACCCACATCCACTGTGTGAAAAACTTACCCCTCAGATCCCAGAATCAGCATCAGGTTTATTATCACCGGCATGTGTCGTGAAATTTGTTAACATAGCAGCAGCAGTTCAATGCAATACATAATATGGAAGAAGAAAAATTTTTTTAAAACTAAATAAATAAATAAATAATCGATTGCAGGCCGCTGGTGGCGCAGTGACATCAGCGCCGGACTCCGGAGCGAAGGTTCCCGAGTTCGAACCCAGTCGGGCCGCTCCCAGGCATGCTTTCCATCCGAGCCAGGTTGAGTGTCGAGCTTGCAACTTGGCTTTGTAAAAAAAATTGCATTGTGAGAAGGACATGGGGGACAACTCACAGAATCTTTCCTCCAAGACAACCACTTGAAAAAAAGTGGTCGCTGAGGCTCTGGCAGAGCATGGCACACACAAAAAAAATCAATTACAGTATGTGTATATCGAATAGATTAAAAATCGTGCAAAAAAATAGAAATAATAGAAATGAAGTATAGTTACTGTCTTATCTTCTTTATAACTGCATCGATATGTTGGGACCAGGTTAGGTTCTCAGAGATCTTGACACCCAGGAACTTGAAACTGCCCCTTTTAATCTTTCCCATCTCACCTTCAATCCAAGTCCTCTCATTTTTAACTCCAAACCTTGGGAAAAAAATTGTGACTATCTTTCCCGTCTATGCCTCTCATAATTTTTAAACCCCGGTAACATGGTTAGTGGGATAGAGATATTTCTCCACCAAAGGAGGTGTAAGGCGCTCCTTCATTTCATTAGCCAGCAGGTCACCCTTGGGCAAGGTGTAGCACCTGCTTGGCCCCCTGTTCGGGCTCATGTGAAACCATGGGAGCAGGTGGTGGATGGTCATATGAACAGCTGATGTATATCACAAATCCTAATTATGTGAACACTAATGCCAGGCAGGCAATCTGTGAAGAGTATTGATAATAGCTGGGGTCACCCATCTTGTAAGGACACTGCCCAGAAGAGGGCAATGGTAAATCACTTCTATAGAAAAAGTTGCCAAGAATAATCATGGTCGAGACCTTGAATGCCTACATTATACAACACAGTACACAATGACGATGATGTAATATCACCCCTCGGGCAACCGCATTTCAGGAAAAGCAGTCGCTACCTATCCAGTCTTTCCTTATAGCTCAAACCCTTCAGCACTGACAACATTCCTGTGAAGCTTTTCTTAATCTTCTATGGCTTAGTCACATCTTTCCTGTAACGTATTAATCAGAACTGAATACAATACTCCAAGTGTGGCTTAACCATCAACTATAAAATAATGTTCCAACTCCTGTACTCAATACCTTGGCTGACAAAGGTTAGCATGACATATACCTTATTCACCACTCTGTCTACCACTTCCATGGAAGTATATGCTTGCACCCTTGGTCCTGTTGTTCAATAATACTCTCCATTCATTGTCTAAGTCCTGGCCTGGTTTATAACTGGCAGGTGGTGTGTTGGCATCCACACCAGACTTTGAGGTGGGTGGGCCTGAGTTCGAATCTGGCTGGCTCCTGCACGCTTTCCATCTGTGCTGGGTTGGGTGTCGAGCTAGCAACTCAGCCTCATAGAAAAACCAAACAAATGCTAAAGAAACAGTGAGGTTGGCACCCGATGCACCACAAGGAACTAGTTTAATTTCCCAAAATACATCACTTCTCTCTTGTCTGTTTGTTTATTTATTTATTGAGTTATAGCATGGAACAGACTCTTCCAGCCGTCCAGCAACCCCTTATTAACCCTGGCTTAATCACAGGACTGTTTCCAATGACTAATTAACCTACCAACCGATATGTCTTTGGACTTTGGGAGGAAATCAGAGCATGCAGAGGAAACCCACGCAGTCACGGGGAGGTTCGTATAAACTCCTTACAGGCAGCGGCGGGAATTGAACCCGGGTGACTGGTATTATAAATCACCACACTACCATGCCTCCATTTCTCATTCCCATGCCACTTTCCCAGCTGATTTATATCCTGTTGTAATCTTCTTCACTGTCCACTATGCCACCAATTTGGCGTCATCTGCAAAGTTACTGAACAGGTCATCTGCATTCTCCTCCATATCATCAATAAATATGATGAACCATAAAAGCTCTGGCACCAATCCTTATGGCACACCACTGGTTACATGTCTCCAATCCAAAAAGCAACCCTCCATAATCTCCCTTTGCCTCCGATCAACAAATCAGTTTTGTGTGCAATTAGCTATTTCTCCTGGATTCCTTGTAATCTTCTGGACGAACCTACCATGTGGGACATTCTCAAACACCTTGCTAAATCCACTGGCCTGCTCTCATCCATCCTCTTGGCCACCTCAAAAAAAAATTTGTGAGAAATAAAACAGGATTTCCCACACAAAAGCTATGCTGATTATCCTTAATCAGTTCTTACATTTTCAGATGCAATTTAATCCACAGAATCCCTTTCAGTAACTTTCCCACCACTGGCCTGTAGCTCCTTGGCTTATCCTTGCAGCACTTCTTAAATAAATGCCCAAAATTAGCTTCTCTCCTGTCTTCCACACACATTGCTAGCAAAGATTTAAAAATCTCTACCAGGGACCCAGAAATCTCCTTTCTTCCTACCCACAGTATCCAAGGATATTGCTGGTCAAGCCCTGGGAAGTATCCTACAGCAATTCAAGATTGCCAACACCTTTGTAATATCGATTCAGAGTCACAGAGTCATGCAGCCATATAGTGAGGAAACAGGCCGTTCAACCAACATGTCCATATTGACTGTGTTGCCTGTGTCATTAGAGGGTGGCTGGGAACGGACCCAGTGCAAGACACAGACACTGAAGTACTAGGGACAGGACTAGGATACAAGGTGAGGGCAAGGACATGGACACGAAAACTGGGAAAATGAAACAGGACTGGACAAGAGAGCTAGGAGCCCAGGCTTGGACTCCAAGAGACTGGACAAAGACCCAGTACCTGGGTCTTGCCTCTGGCTCGGACCCCAGAACTAGGCAAGGACGAGGCTTGGCAGGCAGGCAGGACTAGGCTGGAGTCTTCAGGCTTGAGACTAGAGGCGAGGCTTGGCAGGAGGCAGGATGCTGAAGTCTTCAGGCTTGAGGCTAGAGGCAAGGCTTGGCAGGAGGCAGGAGGCTAGAGTCTTCAGGCTTGAGGCTGGAGGTGAGGCTTGGCAGGAGGCAGGAGGCAGGAGTCTTCAGGCTTGAGGCTAGAAGCGAAGCTTGGCAGGAGGCAGAAGGCTGGAGTCTTCAGGCTTGAGGCCAGAGGCTAGAGGCTAGAGACTTGAGGCGAGGCTTGGCAGGAGGCAGGAGGCAGGAGTCTTCAGGCTTGAGGCTAGAGGCTAGAGGTGAGGCTTGGCAGGAGGCTAGAGATGAGGCTTGGCAAGAGGCAGGAGGCTGGAGTCTTCAGGCTTGAGGCTAGGCAGGAGGCTGGAGTCCTCAGGCTAGAGGCTAGGCAGCAGGCTGGAGTCCTCAGGCTAGAGGCTAGGCAGCAGGCTGGAGTCCTCAGGCTAGAGGCTAGGCAGGAGGCTGGAGTCTTCAGGCTAGAGGCTAGGCAGGAGGCTGGAGTCTTCAGGCTAGAGGCTAGGCAGGAGGCTGGAGTCTTCAGGCTAGAGGCTAGGCAGGAGGCTGGAGTCTTCAGGCTAGAGGCTAGGCAGGAGGCTGGAGTCTTCAGGCTAGAGGCTAGGCAGGAGGCTGGAGTCTTCAGGCTAGAGGCTAGGCAGGAGGCTGGATTCTTCAGGCTAGAGGTTAGGCAGGAGGCTGGAGTCTTCAGGCTTGAGGCTAGGCAGGAGGCTGGATTCTTCAGGCTTGAGGCTAGGCAGGCTCCTCCTGGGCAGGGCGCTGATCACCACCCGACGGAGGCATGGGACAGGAAGGGACAGTACCAACTGCAGGTAATGGCAAGACTGCCTGGCTTACCTGATGGAGGCAAGGAACAGGAAAGGACAGAACCAAACGCAGGTAACGGCAAGATGGCCTGGCTTACCCGATGGAGGCAAGGGACAGGAAGGGACAGAATCAACCGCAGTTAACGGCAAGACAGCCTGGCTTACCTGGGCAGAGGCAAGGGACAGGGAGGGAGCTAGGTACAGGGTGGCTCCAGGGCAAGACTGCAGGCCAGACGAGGTGAGAGTTACCAGCAAGACAAGGCAAGGCTTCAGGCAATGCAAGACGAGATGAGAACTTCAGATGAGGCGAGAGTTACCGGCAAGACAAGTCAAGGCTTCTGGCAAAGCAAGGCGAGACAGAACTTCAGGCGAGGTGAGAGTTACCGGCAAGACAAGGCAGGGCTTCAGGCGAGGAAACAGAAGGCAGGGGAAGGGATACAAGGAGTAAGGACAAGAACAATTCAGCAGCCACGCCCTGGTCTCTGAAGGTATTTATGCAGCCAGCCCCAACGAGCATCAGCTGCCTCAATTAGAGCTCAACAAGAACAGAAACAGGGTAGACAGTAAAACCTGGAGCAAGGGTGGATGGACCGGACCGTGAACCAGAATACGGACTTCATGGACTGGACCATGACAGCCTGGTGAGCACATTTGGCCCTTGGCCCTTGAAACCTCTCCTATCCATATACTAATCTAGCTGGCTCTCAAATTTTGCAGAAGTGCCCACCACAACCACTGTTTCTGGCAGTTCACTCCAAATACACACTAGACTTTGTGTGAAGAAGTTGTCCCATCTTTCACCTTGGGTCTTAAACCATAAGATAATAAGACAGATAATTATGTCATTTGGCCCATCAAGGCTTCTCCATTATTCAATCATGGCTGATTTATTATCAATCTCAATCTTATTCTCTTGATTTCTCGTGATGAAATTTGATGCCCTTATTAATCCAGAACCTAGCAACCTCTGCTTTAAATATACCCAATGACTTGGAAACAAATTCACCACTTTCTGGCTATAGAAATTCCTCCCCATCTCTCTTCTAAAGTAACTTCTTTGTACTCTGAGTCTGTGCCCTGATTTATCGACTCCCACACAATTGGAAATGTCCTCTCAACGTTCACTCTATCTAGCCTTTTAAGTATTCAATAAATTTCAGTGAGATTCCCCTCCCCGCACCTCACCCAAGCCATCAAAGCTCTTCATATGTTAACCCTTTTATTTCCAGCATCACTCTAGTGAACCCTCACTAGACCCTCTCCAACACAAGCACACCCTTTCTTAGACAAGAGGCCCAGAAGTGCTGACAGTACTCCAACTGTGGTCTGGTCCGTGCCTTATAAAGCCTCAGCATTACATCCTTGCCTTTATATCTGAGTCCTCTTGAAATGAATGCTAACATTGCATTTGTCTTTCTTACCACTTATTTAACCTGCAAGTTAACAGTTAGGGATTGCTGCAGTAGGATTCCCAAGTCCCTTTGCACCTCTGATTTCTGAATTTGCTTCAGATTAAGATAGTCCATGCTCTCATTCCTTCTAGCAAAGTGCATGACCATACATTTCCCCACACCGCACTCCATCTGCCATTCTTTGCCCATTCTCCTAATCTGTCCAAGTCCTTCTGCAGATTCCCTGCTTCTTCAACAGTGTCGGCCACTCCACGTACCTTTGTATCATCCGCAAACAAAGCCATCATTTCTATCTCCTCGATTATTGAAGTATGGCATGAATAGAACCAGCCTCAACATCAACACATGCAGAACACCACTAATCACTGGCAGCCAACCAGAAAAGGACCCCCTTATTCCCACTCTTTGCTTCCTGTCAGTCAGCCAATTTTCTATCCACGCCAGTATATTTCCAGTAATATGGTGGTTCCCAACCTTCATGCCGCAGACCGATACATTGCCGCAAGAATGAAGTGGTGCAGCGGTAGCCGGAACTCACCCAGCACATCTTTAAGAAAAAAGCCAAAATAAACAAACTAATTAATTAGGTGCTGCCCGGCACGTAAATGTTGGCCCAGATCAGAGGCGACGCAATCGGCAGTTGCCTCTGATCTGGGCCAACATTTACGTGCCGGGTGGCACCTAATTAATTAGCTTGTTTATTTTGGCTTTTTCCTTAAAGATGTGTTGGGTGTGTTCCGGCTACCGCTGCACCCCTGCATTCTTCATGGCCCGGTATTGGTCCGCGGCCCAGAGGTTGGGGACCACTGCAGTAATATCATGGGCCCTTATCATGTTAAGCAACCTCATGTGTGGCAGCTTTTTAATGGCCTTCTGAAAATCTAAGTAAGCAACATCCACAGATTCTCCTTTGTCTATCCTGCTTGTTACTTAGTCAAAGAATTCGAACAGATTTTTCAGGCAAGATTTTCCCTTAAGGAAACTATGCTGACTTTGGCCTATTTTATCATGTACCTTCAAAAATCCCAAAACCTCAACATTCATAATACACTCCAACATTTTCCCAGCCACCCAGGCTAACGCCTATAATGTTTTGCATTTTGCTTCCTTCTCTTCTTAAAGAATTGAGTACTGTTTGTAAATTTTCAGTCTTCCAGAACCATTTTAAAATGTAGTGGTTCTTGAATGATTAATCCTAGTGCTTCCACAATCTCTTCAACTTCCTTTTTCAGAACCCTTGTGTGTAGTCCATCTGGTCTAAGTGACTTATCTGCCTTCAGACCTTTCAGTTTCCTAAACAACTTCTCCTTAGTAATAGTGATGACATTCTTGAATTTCTGGCATACTGAAATGTGTTTTCCACAGTGAAGACTGATGCAAAATACTTATTGAGTTAGTCAGCACTTCATTGTCCCCCATAGCTACCTCTCCAGCTGTCTGATATCCGCTCCCATCTCTCTTTTACTCTTTATATATCTGAAAAGATATCAGGCATCCCTTTTATATTATTGTCTAGCTTGCCTTCATATTTCATTTTTTCCATCCTTATGGCTTTTTAGTTGCCTTCTGTTGGCTTTTAAAGGCTTCCCAATCTTCTAGCTTCCCAGTATAGTTGTTTTGCTATATTGTATGCCCTCTCATTTATTTTTATGCTGTATTTGTCTTGCCTTGTCAGCCACGATTGCCTTATCCTTCTATGATGCTTCTTCTTTGAGTTGAACTGATGATGTGCCTCTCAAATGACTCCCAGAAAATCCAGTCTTTGCTGCTCTGCCCTCATCCCTGTTAAATGTTCCCTTCCAATCAACTTTAGCCAGCTACTCTCTCACGCTTCTGTAGGTTCCTTTACTCCACGGTAATACTGATACATCTGATTTTAGCTTATCCCTCTCCCTCTGCAGGGTGAATTCTCTCATATTATGATCACTGCCCCCTTGGGGTTGCTTTACTTTAAGCTCCCTAACCAAATCTGGTCCATTACACAACACCCAGTCCAGAATTGCCTTCTTGCTAGTGGGCTGAACCAGAAGCTGCTCTAAAAAGCCCTCTCATAGACACTCTACAAATTCAGTGATGCCAACAACATCTGCAAATTTCTAACTGTGCTGCAAGATCTTCTACCTTAGTTCATATACTGCATGCATTCAGTAAAACACCCTCAGTCCTGCTTTCTTCACCCTTTTCAATTTTGTATCCATATTATTGGAAGTTAAATTCTTATTCATTTCTAAACTTTTTGTCTTTTTTTCTTTATTCTGGAGATTTACATAACCTCTCCTGCACTCTCTTTCCCTTTTAACTCATCTTTACTTTTCCAAGTTGTTGAACGTACCCCCTAATATTTAGTTTAAAGCCTTATCCATTCCCTTAGTTATGCGATTCATCAGGACCCTGGTCCGAGCATGGCTCAGGTGGAGCCTGTCTCATTGAAACAGCTCCATTCTTCCCCAATTCTGGTGCCAATGTCCTATGAATTCAACCCCCCCCCCCACACACACACACACACCAATCTTTCAGACATGCAGATAGCTTTCTGAGCTTATTCTGTCCCTTTATCTTAACCCTTTGCCAATTTGCATGTGGCTCAGAGATTATCACCTTCTTTGTTCTGCATGTTAGTTGAGTCCCTGTCTGCTCAAATTTCCACAGCAGAGCTTCTCTCCTTCTTCTTCCTACATCATTGGTACCCACATGGACCACAACAACTTGATCTTTCCCCTCCCACTCCAAATCCCTTTTCAAATCAGTCAAGATGTCCTGAAACACACATCAAAGTTGCTGGTGAACGCAGCAGGCCAAGCAGCATCTGTAGGAAGAGGTGCAGTCGACTCGATCCTAGCGACAGATAAATGTATCTATTCCCCTGACAACACCATCCCCTATTACAACTACATTCCTCTTCTCTTCACCCCTCTTGAATGGCTCCCTGGAGTGCAGTGTCACTGTCCCTTTCTATAGCCCCCACGCTCATCCTCATGGGGAGCATCAATTTCAGACTTGTTGGGCAAGCGCAAGGACTGAGGCTCCTCTAGCACCACCTCTTTGTTCCTCCTACCTGCCTCACTGGCAGTCACACCCTCTTGTCCCTGACTATACACCGAGCTTGAAGTAGTTAATCCAATGGGTGCCACTACTTCCTGAAACAGCGTCCAGGTAACTCCCTCCTTCCCTGATGCAATGGAGTTGAACTCTACTAAGGATCTTTTCATTTCCACACTTCTCGGATCCGCACTTCCTTGTCATTTGCCTGGACTAATTGTTAATCCTCTTATTAGACATACTCTGAGAATATGGGCTCAGTTCAGAAAATTTAACGGTCGTCATTGTTTTTCTTTCTCTAGCCCTATTTACACAACCATCTTTTTCTACCTTCTATGCGGGATTCAACATTTTATGATTGGCACAGAAAGGGTATTAGGCGCTTTAAAGATCTTTTCATAGATAATCGCTGAAACCGCTGGAGTCCCGAAGACTTTGTTTTTTGCCTTTTTGCTACTGTAAACCAGGAAAGCTGAAGAGCTCACTCCACTTCTTAGTCTCTGACGCTAGATTTCTCATAGCCTTGCCTCTGTGTTTGCTTATCGAACACTTGCTAGTAGAATAACTTGGCTGCATCTGGGTTTGGGATTTATTTGGGAATTGCTGTCAGTGGTTCGCTCAAGTCGTGTGGGCGGAGTCGGGTCGGAGCCGGAGTCTATATTTAAAGACTACATTTCCCGGCATGCGGCTAAACCCGGCGCTGATGCAATGGGTAGGTGCTGATGTTGTCGCTCTTTGTTTAGATTCAGAGTAACAGGCAATGGGAGAAGGACACTCAGTAAAAGTGGCTCTTATTTTTTAATAACAACAAATACACCACAACGGTGTCAAAAAAAAAGAAAATTGTGCTGTGGTACCATCTTGAATTGGAATCAAATCCTCCAGCTCAAGAAATCAACAGACAAGAAGAAGTTAACCAGAAAATTAATCTTTGTTGGGAAGAGTCGTTTCTGAACGAGGTCGTCGTTCTTAAGCAGTAAGAACTTTTTTTTTAACTTGCAGATTTTAAACGTGGAACGGCTATAAGTGACTGAACACAAACGGGAGATTTTGTACATTGATTAGTTTGAGTCAGTGGAAGTTTTGTGCTTAAACAAAATTTTCGTGTTTCTTTCCAAAACCCGAAAATAAATTCTGGTAGCAAACAGACATAAGATTAACTTGTTTGCTGATGGCTAATTAATAATTGTAACCGTGTTTGGATTGATATCGGTGCGATGATATGTGTACGTGTGTGGGGGGGGGAATTATTTATATTCAGTCTTGAACAGAGCCTCGCAGAAAGCATTGCTTATGCAATTCCGTTTAGAGCTCAATCAGTGTCAGAGCAAGCTATTGGGGAAATAAAAGATGGTGCTGACGCGGACTGTTATTGTTCTTCCATGTGATCAGGAGAGGGCTTTGTTTACATTGACTCCAGGAACAGTCGGAATACAGTAAAATAGGTGCAATCCTCGGGCGGTAAGTCTATGTGGCGAGTAAAAATCCTCCAAAGCACAACTCTATTGTAATTGGATTCCTCTAAAGAAGTGAAATTAATGTGTTTAACCTCGTAATTATAGCGAGTGTGATTTGCCTTTGACTTTTAAGGAATGATCAGGAGAGGGCGCACGGTGAACTAAACAGCTCTGTGTTTACCATTTCACGCTGCTTTCCGGGCGGATTTAATGTATTTTATCCTCTTTGCTGATTTGAGCTCCACGGAGTCACAGACAGCTGATCCAGCCTGGCGTTGGCCAAAATCGCAGTTTACGACACGTTTCAGGAATCCCGTGGTTTTCTGGCCTGACAGAGAGGCTGAGAGTTGAGGAGCTCGAAATCTTGAATTTTTTTTTCGGAATATGTTCTTGTTGACAGGTGGAGTTGAAGGATATCAACATTAGAGGAAATAAAACTTTTGTTAAATTTTACTGTTATAAGGGTGCGAATGTTGAGCCGCACTGCAACTGTAAAACTGACGCATGATTAACGATGAATGTAGAGAAAGTTTTTGAAACCTTTCTCCCTTTGCCCTCCCGGTCCTGTTAATCGAGGTAGATGGATGTCTTAAGTCACTTCCTCTGACTGGTGAACAGTGGGGCCAGTTCAACATACAGGACTGCACATCCATTTATGTAAACTTCAGCTGATGTCGACGCAGTGCAGCCTGCGTCTCTATGCCGTTCTGTATTTGCGTTTGTGCGCCGTGTTGCTGCGTTATCACTTGTAGTTCCGTGTATGTTGCGTGCATTTGCCACGTGATCCACGACTGTTTTGATCCAGATGCATTTGTGAATTTGGAGCAATGCCAATCGACAAGGAAATCCGTGCACCTTCCTTTCGTTACAGCCAGTTTAACTGAAGCAACGAAAGCGATCGTTACCGATCAATTGCACCCGGAATTGAAAGTCGCATCCGTGTAATCAAGGACATTAGTTACAAAGGCGAGGAGTTTCACTTCGAATTTGTTGTTTTTAAGGTTGTGCAATAGTTTCCAGTTTTGTGAGGTGCGTTATTTTCCCCTTTGGTAACAAATGAACTTTAGTCATGATAAACCCGCGAAAAGTTAACGGCGTATATGTATGCACACATATGAAGCAATATTACCACAAATTAACAGATAATAAAATATATTCCAGAATATTGACCTATCTATCTATATACATTCAATATTTTACAAAAGTCTCAGGCACATTCTGTAAAACGAGATGCTTTCAAAATAATGAAAAGTTTTTAAATATCAAAAAACACTATAAAGAGCAGTAAACAGTTAAAAGAAAAATAAATCAATATTTGGTGTGACCAAATAAAACTGTATCAATTCTCGTAGGTCTGCTGTTATGCAACTTTATTAGAAAAATTGGCTAGTAGTTTGTTCCAAGCATCCTGGAGAACTTGGCACAGTTCTGCAGACTTCTGCTGTCCCGTTTGTTTCTTTCTCCCTAGGTTATCGCAGACAGCCTCAATGATGTCGAGATCAGGGCTCTGCCCATCAGAAACCATGTGAAAATGTAAGACTTTTGCACAGTGCTGTATATTATGTCCTTCCAGTTACCAAATAACACTTAATACTACTGAGCTAATACAAAGCTAGGTATTCTTATTTCTGTTTCCCATTCACCTTCCTACTTTAACTGAAATACGGTATTGTGCAAATTGAAGCATTTTATATATATACTGTACATACACACCTACAATTTTTGCATAGTACTGTACTTTCCCCTATTCCTGACACAATCAGTCACATCTGTTCATAACTTTTTTTCATGAGGTATCTTAAGTGCTTGCTTGTTGGCCTTTACTAACATTGCATAGAAGGGGGCTATAAACCCCATTAGATCACGATGGCCCGAGTAACCATCCTATCAGTTCCATTGCCCCTGCACTCATTCCCCATGGATGTGCAACTTATTCCCGAACAAAGCCCGTCCGCGTCCTGACTTTATTTCTACTCAGCCACTTAGCTATATTTTGCAAATAAGGGTAATTTAAGTGCCACCCTCCCTCCACTTCAAAGCTGTTTCTCTTTCTTATCAAAATTGTTTATGATCTTGAATATCCCTTTTAACTCTTCTGTTCAAAAGAGAACAACAATTCTAGGAATTCTGTTCCTGTACAGGCCATCCCTGGGGCACAAACACCATCTATACATCAGTATTATGGACATAATATTCAGCTGTTATAATATTATTTAATATACAAGTCTGACATACATACAAAAGTTCATTCCTATGAGCGACAGAACTGCTCCCCTTTCCCCCTTTTTCCCTACCCCACTTCTGTCCTTCTCCCTTCCCCTTCCATTCTCACCCTCCCCATCCACTTCTCCCTCCCCATTCCCCCTTCCCCATCCCCCTCCCCCTCCCTCACCCCCATCCCCCCTCTCCTTGCCCCTCTGTCTCCCTTCCCCCCCTTATGCTTTAGTTATTGTTCTTATTGGTATGTGTTTTGATACCATTCAGTGCAATCGTTTGGAGATGTGCTCACCATATCGAGTAACCATTGGCTACATTCTCTGCCATGGATAAAATTGACTTAAGGACATCTATAAAAAGAAACCCATTCATTATTGGGGGATAGCCTGTACACAATTGGAATCAGTCATCCCTTGGTGTATGCCAAGCTCTCAGATGAACGGTTGGATCCCTGAAGTTGCCTGGGCATTCAGAAAAATGCCAACCTACTCATTTCTGTCATACTATTCTGGTAAATCTTTTCACCAAGACCAGGACTTTTGCAAATTGTGGAGTCTGGAACTGAACACAGTACCCCGGCTGAAGCTTGAATACTGGTTTATACATAGAGCTTTCAGATAACAAAGCTGAGAGCCTGATTTGTTTTCCCAATTTGTCCTGCAAATTTCAAACAGTTGTGCATCTCTCACTTCCCGAGCCCATTTAAAAATTATCACCGAGTCTTATAGCACAGAAACGGGCCCTTTCACCCACCACATAAATGCTGACGAACAGGTACCAATCCTACATATCAGCATTGGTCTATAGTCCACTATGCCTCGGCAATTCTAGTGCTTGTCCAGATGTTTTCTAAATGTGATAGTTCTTGCCTCCATCACTTCTCAGGCAGTGTATGCTAAATTATTTATTTCCTATCCTTGTTTATCTTTGATATAATGTGAAGTAAACAACAATGTTGAAATAAGTCTTGGTGACTTACATAGAAGGAAAAAATGGCTGCAGTGTCCAAAAAGTATGGTCATTGGCCAACAATTCTCTACAGAGTCATAGAGCACTACAGCACAGAAACAGGCCCTCAGCCTACTTAGTCCGTGCTGAGCTATTATTCTGCCTAGTCCCGTCGACCTACCTTCCATATCCCTCACATCCACGTACCTGTCCAAATTCCTGTTAAATGTGGAAATCAAACTCAAACCCACCTCTTCTGCTGGCAGCTCGTTCCACACTCTCATCACCCTCTGAGTGAAGAAGTTGTTCCCCCATGTCCCCCTTAAACATTTCAGCTTTCAACTTTAACCCATGACCTCTAGTTCTAGATTCACCCAACCTCAGTGGAAAAAGCCTGCTTGCATTTACCCTATCCATATCCCTCTTAATTTCTCCCCTCGTTCTCCTACGCTCTAGGGAGTAAAATCCTAACCGATTCAACCCATCCCAATAACTCAGGTCCTCAAGTCCTATAAGCTTAATTACCCCTGTCTATGAGTACACTACTACCTATGGCTGACTAGACTGAATTACAGACACATTAATGTAACAAGTAGACTCCGAGCTTAGTGGAGACATTTGATAAGCGAATGGCTTTATCTGGCTCTCTCTAATGAATCTCCCTCCGGAGTAGCATATCACAAGACCATTGTACAAGGTCAGAACTCAATTACTATTAGTCTTTTGCTTCTGATAACATTGCCTCTGTATTCAGTACATGGTAGACATTTGAAGAAGAATAATAAGTAGATCATTAATTAAATTTGTAACTGAATTTGCTCTTCTGATCCAGGAACACGTAGGAGCTCCTTGCTACAGAAAGTGGTCGGATAAAGACATGGTGTTGATCTTGGGCCGACGCATTAGCAGGGATGACAACCACTACCATGACTCACCCATCACCAAACGCAAAGTCTTTGAGATTGAACAGAAGCCCTTGGCTGGTCAAGAGGTTTATGACTTCTCCTCAGGCTCATCCCATGCCGAGAGCATCCTGGAGATGTTGAATGAATTTCGGAACAGCAGACTATTCACTGATGTGGTTATCTGTGTGGAGGGCCGAGAGTTCCCCTGCCACCGCGCCATCCTCTCCTCCTGCAGTAGCTACTTCAGAGCCATGTTCTGCAACGATCACCGTGAGAGCAGGGAGATGCTGGTGGAGATTAATGGTATATTTGCCGAAGCCATGGACCAATTCCTGCAATATGTCTACACAGGGAGGGTAAGAATCACCCCAGACAATGTACAGTATCTCTTTGAAACTTCTAACCTCTTCCAGATAAATGCCATCCGAGAAGCATGTGCCAAATTCTTGGAGGAGCAGCTTGATCCCTGCAACTGCCTGGGCATCCAGAAGTTTGCCGACACACACTCCCTGAAGTCTCTGAACTCCAAGTGCAAAGGCTTTTGCCTGCAGATGTTCTCGGAGGTTGCTCAACACGAGGAGTTCCTGGGGCTGGAGAAAGATGAGCTGATTGACTACGTCTCAAGTGATGACCTGGTGGTCAGCAAGGAAGAGACGGTATACGAGTCAGTGATGCGTTGGGTCTATCATGACATGGACCAGAGGAGGCCCATGATGAAGGAGGTGCTGACCCATGTCAGGCTCCCCTTATTACACCCCAATTACTTTGTGCAGACGGTGGAAGGAGATCAGCTGATCCAGAATTCTCCTGAATGCTACCAACTCCTCCACGAGGCCAGGAGATACCATGTACTTGGTAATGAGATGATGTCACCACGGACTAGACCTCGCAGGTGAGGGGGGTAAATGAACCCCAACACTTTTAAAAGTATCCCAAGGTTATCACTACTCTGTAAATAGTCAGTTGGGTTGAGACTTGGCCATGGAGAAATAACCTAGGTGGCCTCCCTGTATGGAAAGCAATTCCATTGGCTAAAGGGTTTTTATTATAGGGAGCTAGCTGACAGGTGCCCTGAGGTAGACCCAGTTAGACCTTCCTCCACTATCAACTCTGCTCTTAAACGCATCTCCCCCATTTCACGTACATCTGCTCTCACTCCATCCTCCCACCACCCCACTAGGAATAGGGTTCCCCTGGTCCTCACCTACCACCCCACCAGCCTCCGGGTCCAACATATTATTCTCCGTAACTTCCGCCACCTCCAACGGGATCCCACCACTAAGCATATCTTTCCCTCCCCGCCTTTCTCTGCATTCCGCAGGGATCGCTCCCTACACAACTCCCTTGTCCATTCGTCCCCCCATCCCTCCCCACTGATCTCCCTCCTGGCACTTATCCGTGTAAGCGGAACAAGTGCTACACATGCCCTTACACTTCCTCCCTTACCACCATTCAGGGCCCCAAACAGTCCTTCCAGGTGAGGCATCACTTCACCTGTGAGTTGACTGGGGTGATATACTGCGTCCGGTGCTCCCGATGTGGCCTTTTATATATTGGTGAGACCCGACGCAGACTGGGAGACCGCTTTGCTGAACATCTACGCTCTGTCCGCCAGAGAAAGCAGGATCTCCCAGTGGCCACACATTTTAATTCCACATCCCATTCCCATTCTGACATGTCTATCCACGGCCTCCTCTACTGTAAAGATGAAGCCACACTCAGGTTGGAGGAACAACACCTTATATTCCGTCTGGGTAGCCTCCAACCTGATGGCATGAACATTGACTTCTCTAACTTCCGCTAGGCCCTACCTCCCCCTCGTACCCCATCTGTTACTCTTTTTAATGCACACATTCTTTCTCTCACTCTCCTTTTTCTCCCTCTGTCCCTCTGAATATACCTCTTGCCCATCCTCTGGGTCACCCCCCCGCTCCTTGTCTTTCTTCCCGGACCTCCTGTCCCATGATCCTCTCGTATCCCCTTTTGCCTATCACCTGTCCAGCTCTCGGCTCCATCCCTCCCCTCCTGTCTTCTCCTATCATTTTGCATCTCCCTCTCCCCCTCCAGCTTTCAAATCCCTTACTCACTCTTCCTTCAGTTAGTCCTGACGAAGGGTCTCGGCCTGAAACGTCGACTGCGCCTCTTCCTATAGATGCTGCCTGGCCTGCTGCGTTCACCAGCAACTTTGATGTATGTTGCTTTATACGTCTTGAGATAGTTTATTCCATAATTTGTCACAACAGGTTGGTGTAAAGCCATTGAGATTCACCCTGAAGAGAACCAGATTTCAACCAGACTCAGAATCCCAGCTTTCATGATTGTCAATTGTGACAAGTGCTGTCTTTTCCAAAAACGTCTCTAGATTACTATTGACACTGGAGTGCATTGAGCACTTTGCAGAGATGGTACAGGTACATGCACCATAAGAACCGTTGGTAATTAGTAGTATTCTTTTGTTGACACAAATGCTAAAGGACGTCCACTTAAAGCAAGAGGGGAGCTTTAAAGGAGATATGCAAAGCAGGGTTTTATTCACACTGAAAGTGGTAGATGGCTGGAACAGGCTACCGAGAGATACAACAGTGGTATTTAGACAGACACGTGAATATGCAGGGAATGGAGGGGTCATGGGCAGGCGAAAGAGAGATACTTTAATTTAGCACTGTGCTCAGCACAAGTATCATGAGCCAAAGGGCCTGTTGTTCTAGTCTGTGTTGTTTGACTGCAATGTGTCAGCCTCTTTGTCTTTTCCTTCCCTCTAGGTCTACAGGTTACTCTGAAGTTATCGTGGTGGTGGGAGGCTGTGAGCGGGTGGGAGGCTTCAATCTGCCTTACACAGAGTGCTACGACCCAGGGACTGGAGAGTGGAGGTCGCTGGCCAAACTTCCAGAGTTTACCAAGTCCGAGTATGCAGTATGCGCCTTGAGGAATGACATCCTGGTAACAGGTAAAGGAACCCAAGACTACAATAATTACTGAGTGTCACACATTGTCCTCTCACACTCTGGGACTGTCTGGTACTGAGTGTCAAGAACGCAGAACTCGAGTAAATGAAAAGAGCTACACAATTAAAGGTAGTACAATGTGGAATAATTGACTGCCTCCACAGATTTTAGTAGAATCCATGATCATTTTTTTCATGATTTATCCTCTTAGATATGAAGCAGTTTTTGTGCAAGAACTGATGGCAGTGTCAACTACTTCCTATCATTTCTAACCTTTTTTTACCCCTCTATCAATGCCTTCCTCAAAATGTGCTTTGATTTCATACATGGTCTCTTTGTCCTGTGCTGTCTTTGCCTTTCCTTCACTTTCTTTGTACTTTACTGCTGCTATTCCTCTTCACACCTCTGCCATTCTCTCCTTCTCTTTCTCTCTCCCCATTTATTGCTTCTGCCCCTCACTTCCACAGACTTCTCCATCCTTGCTCTTCCAATTTCTTTCTCCTGTTCCTCCCTCTCCACAGTTGGAACTGTGGGATCTCAAGAGTCTCACAATAGGAGTGCCTCTGATTGCTGTACCCGACTATGCAACCAGAGGAGTGAATCCGTGCTTGGTAGATGGAAAATGTTGTGGACCTGAATAATTTCTGCCGTGTCAACTTATAAATAATCATGGCTAAAGGGTTTGGAAATTTAACTGTCACATAGGAGACCTCAGCCAGCGCAGGTTCCACTAATGGGTGGATGGAAGTGCAGAGTTGTTGCGGATACATTGGTGGATGGGTATACCCATGATCTAAGCAACAGGCTGCATGTTCAAGATGCCGATTTACTGATTTATATATTAAACTTTCTTCAAGCCCTTAAAATTTGTCCTAATCCCCTTTCTGAGCAGTCTCCACTGAAGCTTTTCAAAGTTCAAAGTGAATTTTGTTATCAAATTGCATATGTGTCACCATATACCACCCTGAGTTTCATTTTCCTGCGGGCATACTCAGCAAATCTGTAGAATAGTAACTATAACAGGATCAATGAAAGATCAACCAGAGTGCAGAAGACAACAAATTGTGCATTTGCAAATATAAATAAGGCATTATAGAAAGTTGAAGAGTGGTGTTTAGGTTTTCCTTTATGAAGTAGTCTGTACCATTATGTCCAGGGTTCACAATTGGTGTTTAAATCTCCTTCCCATTAAGGAACACTAAAACCATTTTCCCTTCATATCCTTTGATGCCATTTATCCTAATCCGGTTGCTGGCATAGGGTTCAAAATTCCCAGTACTCTTTTGTGAGTCAGTGGTTCTAATTCATCCCTAAACATAAGATAGCAGCTCTTTGTTCATGTTTTTCCTCTCTCTTTGAAATAGTATCCCTGTTTCTGCAGTGGACACAGCAGAAGTCTGATGTAGGCCTATTTCCGCTAAAGCTTATAAAAACACTGCACGGCACCCATTTCCAGCCGGGTCTCCAGTTTCTCTTTGTCTCTAACAGGTGGCAGGATCAACAGCCGTGATGTGTGGATGTATAACTCTCAGCTCAACATCTGGATGCGAGTGGCCTGTTTAAACAAAGGCAGGTGGCGCCACAAAATGGCTGTCCTTCTTGGCAAGGTAAAAGCAAGTATTAAACAAACCATAGCTTTTCATTCAAATTTAAGTAGGGAATAAAGAAACTCCTGTTACTTGCCTTTTTTAATTAAATGAAGTTCAAAATGGTTCAAAGAAAATAAGGTTGAAGTGACTAATAATTAATTAATCCTGATTTGCAACAGCTCTCATTTAGTTTCTTTGATGGCTAAGTGGAAATGTGTACATACAAGTGTGCTACAGCTCATCACAGAACATGTTTGATCTTCAGTTTGTTCTCTGTCTCTCTTGATCTTCCAGTGATCTCCTCTCTCTCTCAGTTCTTTGTTCCTCTCTTTTATTCAACCTCCTTCCCCATTTCATGGTGGTGTCCTCACCTGTCTACCTGTGATTCCTTCTCAACTTTTTGGTCAAGTTTTTAGGTCACTTTTTGTAGTTATGTCCTTCTTTGTGTCACAGTCCATTCTATTCTCAATACTCTGCTTCTTAGGAAACTTTTCAATACATAAATGTCAGCTGTATTTCATTTTCAGCACATTGTGGATTCCATTGCCCTCTAGTGACTTGAGGAAAAAAAATCCATGTCAGTATTTCAGCTTGTACTGTGTTACCTCCCAGACAAAACTTTAAAGTAAGGGCCACCCACTCATCCAGGTGGATGTTAGAACCCTGTCACCACCTCTATTTCAAAGAGTGGCATAGGAGTTCTTCTAATGTACTGAATGGTTATCCCCCAAACAACATTACCAAAGAACACTCTTTGGCTACTTCTTTTCATGCTCAGTTCAAGTGGAAATTGGCTGAAATGTTTTCCTGTAGGCTAACAGTTCAAAAAAAGTACTCGTTTGTTTGAATTCTTCAGGATGCTTTGAAACATGTTCCTTCTTATAAAAATGACAGCAATTGCTGTGGCTTTCATTACTTTTGATGAATCGATCCAGTAATATAAAAATAGAGCTGCACACATAAAAGTTGCTGGTGAACGCAGCAGGCCAGGCAGCATCTCTAGGAAGAGGTACAGTCGACGTTTTGGGCCGAGACCCTTCGTCAGGACTAACTGAAAGAAGAGCTAGTAAGAGATATGACTAGTAAGAAATCTCTTACTAGCTCTTCTTTCAGTTAGTCCTGACAAAGGGTCTCGGCCCGAAACGTCGACTGTACCTCTTCCTAGAGATGCTGCCTGGCCTGCTGCGTTCACCAGCAACTTTGATGTGTGTCGCTTGAATTTCCAGCATCTGCAGAATTCCTCGTGTTTGCGGTTTTAAAAATAGAGCTGTTGCCTTTGTCATTCTAGGCAGTAAGGTTCAAAGTCAAAGTGGAGTTTTTTTGCCATATGTGCAAGTATATAAGTGCAATGTTAAACTTACTTGTAGCAACTTTATTGGCGCATAGCATCAGATGTGCAACATTCACACAAAAGCATAACTTAAAGATAAATTATGTGCAATTAGAACAAAAATACAAAATCCATTGTAGTGTGATTAGGGTTGGGTAGGTTTGTTCAAAAGCCAAATGGTTGAAGGAAAGTAGGTGCTCTTGAAGCCCGTGATGTGGGACTTCAAGCTTCTGTAACCTCTTGCCTAAATAGTAGTGGCATGACTCAGATGGTAGAGATCTTTGACAGATGTTTGTGGATCTGGGGGATGCTGTGGTAGAAACCTGAGCTTGGTGAATGAGGACAATGTGCATCACCCATGCAATGAAACAGCATTAACACATCTCAGCCCAAAACAAACACTGTTAATTCCCCTCCATACATGCTGCCTGAATTGCTGAGTTCCTGCAACATTTTGTGTGTGCTGCATAAGATTTCCAGTATCTGCAAAGTCTCTTGTGTTTATGATTAACAAGTACATGTGTGAATAGACATCTGCTCGAATCCACACAGCTATTTGAAAACGATCAAAAGTACAAAAGGTATACATGTGGATTAAGCCTTTGGTTATGGAAGAGGAATGGGATTTTGACAAACATTTGTCAAGTGGTGAAAGATATTTTAGGAAGAACACCATTACAAAAGGAGTTTCTGATGTCTGAAAACAAGCTCACTATATCTAACTCCAGCTATTGTCCTGCTGTTGTTTCTTCAGAGTCATTTAGTTTAAGAAAACTATTTTCACAAGTGTATCACTGGCAAGTTGGACACAATGTGTATCCCTTAGGAAGACTGCAGTGATGTGAAATCTTGATCCATTGTGGTTCATACGATGCAGGTACTCATTATGCTATTTTCGTAGGAAGTTCCAAGACTTCAGTCGAGTGACAAGAGGGGAAAATATATGTTGCAAAAAGTAAGGATGGTGTGTGGCTCAGAGCCAAACTTATAGGGACTGGGTTTCCCATAGATCTTTTTTCCTTTGACCTTCTGGACAGTAAGGTTTGTGGATTTGAGAGGAGCTGCAGTGAAAGTCTTGGTGAATTGCTGCATTGGATTTTGGAGGAAGATAGAGGAGGAGAACGGAGAGTGATGTTCTTAACTTCAGTTGAAGGGAAGAAGAAATGTTAGTTTTTAACTTTGGCCTTGCTAGAAGATGACAACATGTCCCCTTATTGCTCTATAGTTTCAAATGCTGTCACACAGATCAATCTACTTAAACTACTTCACCACTGGCCTATGTGCAACACTACTTTCTCCTTCAGGACCGAGGATGACTTTCTTTCACTCTGCATCTATGAAGTTCTGAGGTAGCTACTCAGGCCAACCTGTGAAATGCAAACTCTTCAACAGGTGGAGAAGGAGTTGATTAATAGGTCAAGTGGGTGGGTCTTCTCCAGAAAGCGGAATACACCCTCCAGGTTCTTTATAATTAGACATGTCAATGTCAGAGTGTTTGAGTTCCCTAGCAGTGTGTGAAGACTGAAATTAAGGTACATCAGTGTTATAATAGGGATCCTGGCATTTCAGGTCCAGAATTCCAAAGGCTGGAGTGGAAGTTTCTTTAAACATGGGGTAACCATTGTACACCAGCCAGCCAGCATACAGGCTTCACAGAATGAGGCTTTGATCCAATGGTAAGGAGGACCAAAATTAGACGACAACTGTAAAAATTGGCTAAACCTCCAGTAAAGATCAAGCAAGGCAGCCATTTTGTAAGAGGAGAAGACTCACCATTATCATAGTTATTCAAGGGTTAATATTGGGAAATTGTTGTGTTGGAGCTATACAGCTACAGCAATGGTCCCAAACTGAGCACCCCTACCTTTGCCACTGTTGTGTTATTCTCCTCCCAGGAAAGCCTGCTTCTCTGTGTCGGGAAACACTGTTGTGCTCTTTGGGTGGATGAACAGGCTGAGGCAGGTAAAGCAAATAAGGCTGGGTAACCGAACACCTAGCAACAGAAACGCCAGGGGCTCTCTGATAGGCTAGTACATCAGCCACTCACAATGTGCTAATCATCTGGAATATTCCAGGTCATCTCAGTGATATTGGATCTGTAAACATGAAGCACCAACTTGTTCAAACTGGTTGCTGTGGCTTTAACATGATGATAGATTTCAAAAAAGTATCCATCAAATATCTTTCATTAGAGCTGGTGATTAGTTACTGACATAGAAGTTAACCTTTTCCTCCACAGATTATGCTGGAACTTCTAAGAATTTCCACATTTTCTGTTTCAGGAATGTAACTACCTATGACATTAGCATGTCAACTTTATCATCATCTGTGTTGTGAAACAAAGGTTTTCTGCCAATTAGTAAACAAGCAGGATTTTCCCTCAATGTACACTCGTTATTATATCCAGAGAGTTTATTAACACCATTAACATTTTCCAGAACATCAGGGATGTTCTTCTTCAAAGCACGGTGTTTCCCTTCCTCCACCATTGATGCTGCCCTCACCTGTATCTCCTCCACTTCCTGGACATGCGACCTTACCACATATTCCTGACACTTCAACAGGGATAGAGTTCCTCTTGTCCTTATCTACCACCCCATGAGCCTTGGCATTCATCAAGTTATTCTCCGCATCTTTCACCATCTTCAATGGGATCCAAATACACCTTTACCTCCTCCACCCCACCCCACTCTCTGCTTTCCACCGGGATCGCTCTCTTCATGAATTCCTTGTCCATTCGTCTCTCCCCACTAATCTTCCTGTGCTGGCATTTATCTATGCAAGTGGCAGAGGTACTACACCTGCTCATTCACTCCTGGCTCATCTCCATTCAGGGCCTCAAGTAGTCCTTACAGGTGTATCAGGCGCTCCTGACATGGCCTCCTCTGCATTGATGATTGTAGATTGGATGACCACTTTGTTGGGCATCTTCTCTCCATCAGCAACAAACAGGATTTCCCAGTGGCCAATTCCCATTTCCATTCCAACATATCGGTCTGTGGCCTCTAATTCCACTAGGAGGCCATTCTCAGGTTGGAGGAGCAACATCTTATATTTCTATCTTGGTAGCCTCCAACCTGATGGCCTGAACATTGAATTCTCTACCTTCTGGTAATTTTCCCCCTCTTCTATTCCGCACTCTGGCTTCTTTTATCGCCTCCCCCCGGTGCCTCTCCTCCTTTCCTTTCTCCCATGGTCCACTCTACTCTCTTATCAGATTCCTTATGCTTCAGCCTTTTACCTTTTCCACCTATCACCTCCCAGCTTCTCACTTCATCCCCACCTCCCCCACCCTCCTGGCTTCACCTATCACCTCCCAGCTTGTATTCCTTCCCCTCCCCTCACCTTCTTATTCTGGATTCTTGCCCCTTCCTTTCTTGTACTGATTAAAGGTCTCAACCCAAATTATCTAATGTTTATTCCTTTCCATAGATGCTGACAGACTTGCTGAGTTTCTCCAGCATTTTGCTTGTGTTACTCTGGATTTCCAGCATCTGCAGAATGTCTTGTGTTTATAATATGCTGCTCACTCCATCTCTGCCTCACTTTTAACTCTTTCGTGCTTCTTTCGTCCTGACCTACACACGGGAATAAATCAGCATCCTTTTCCCCAACTCATCCATGTTGACCATGGTGCTCACTATTCGAGTCTCATTTGCTGGAACTTGGTCCATATCCCTCTAAACCTGTCCTATCCGTGTACTTACCCAAGTGTTTTCTAAATATTATTATTGTACTTGCCTCAACCACTTCCACTGGCGGGCTTTGTGCTTGTGTTCACCAGCCTCTGCATGATGAGGTAGCCCTTTTGAATCTCACCTCTCACCTTAAACGTATGCCCTCTCAAGTTTCCTGTTTTATTTGGCAGCGTCTGTGAAAAGAAACAGAATTAACGTTTCAGAACAGTAGAAAGTTCTTCAACCTGAGGTATAAACTTTCTCTGTTTCTATTAATGCTGCCTACTTTCTGAGTATTTCTGATTTCTAACATCGTTATTTTTAAAGAGAATGTGTGACGTCGTGCAGAAAGAAGTTTTACCCTGTTTTCACCTCTGTACTTAAGAAAGGATGACCTCGCATTAGACACAATGTAGAGAGGTTTAATTAGTTTGATTACTGGGATGTATAAAGGACAGTTGAACCAGTTGGGCCTATTATCATTGCAGGCATGATGTTATAAGAGTGGTTGCTTCTCCTAGTGGAGTTATATCTAGAGCTACTCCATGGTTCAGAATAAGGCAGTGCCCACTTCATTAGGAGAAGAGTTGGGAAATTTCTTCTCAGAGAATGGTAAACCTTCTATCCTAGATGTCTGTGGAGCTGAAGTCAGTAATTATATCCAGGATGGTAATTGACAGACATCTGAACTAGTAGAGGTATGTGGAGAGCATGGGGAAATGGTTCTGAAGCTAAAATTGAATCAACCATGATCTTACTGAAAGGTGGATCAAGTTCAAGGGGTCAAGTGCATCTCTTGTTCAAGTGTCTTAGTTATCCTGCTGAAATCTCAAGAATATAATTTTTGAAAATTTGGTCATAGGTAAGGAACATTTCTCTGCATCTAACCCATGTTTTACCTGAGCAGACAACTGAGTGTTTGATGGGGCAGCATGAGGTTAACTTTCCGCTGTCACTGAACTGGGGTGTTTGAAGGCACAGTATAGAGGGAGGTTTACCTCCTTATCAGATCCCAGTTGAACAGTTATTGTTAAACGCGTGTACGGACTATGCACAGGTGCAATGAAACACGTAATTGCAGCAGCATCACAGGGATAAAGCATTACAGACTCAGGTTTGACAAGAAAATCATAAATGGCTTATAAATTACACAAAATTCTATAAGAAAAAACAAAATTGGAATACAAAAAACAAGGTCCATTGTCATACAAAGTGGTGTTGCTAAACTGAGGTGGTTAAGGTTGTGCCAGTTATTTCAAGAACCGATTGGTTGAAAGGAAGTAACTGTTCTTGAACCTGGTGGTATGGGACTTCGGACTTCTGTTACCACCTGCTACAAGAAGATGCAAGGTCCACATGGTGGGGATCATTATTGATAGTTGTGCCTTCTTGATGTATAAGCTTATGGTGGGGAAGGATGCGCCTGTGACATTGGGCTGACTCCACTACTCTCTGCAGCTTTTTACATTCCTACACGTTTGAATTGCTCTACCAGACCATGCTGTAACCAGTGAGGACACTTGCAACAGTGCGTCTGCAGGCGTTTGTTAGTGTTCAGTGACATGCTAAACCTTCTCAGCCTTTCCCCTGAGTGCTCCAGTTTCCTCTTAGATCCCAAAGCTGTGAGGGTTGGTCGGTTAATTTTCCACTCTTCATTGCCGCTGTGAACAGTAGAATCTGTGCGACAAGGAATTGATAGGAATGTGGGTTATGGTGCTTGATAATCAGCCCGGACTTGATTGGCTGAAGAGCCTGCTTCCGAACTGTAACTCTGTACGACCGTATGAAAAATGAAAATCGAGAGAAGTACAGCCAAATAAACTAGTTATTACAAAAGAAAATAGTTGTCATGGTGGGAGAGCTGCCTTCTCAGTCACAGAACTCCTTTGCAGGAATCTCTCTGGATTATGTTCCTGACTTTTGCATAATACGGTATACTGGTTAAAACAGGAAGGTGGTTGGGAAACAGAAATAAGAGTACTTAGCTTTGTACTAACTCAGTAGTATTAAGTGGTATTTTGTAACTGGAAAGACGTAATATACAGTACCCTAGTTTTAGGTACCCTAGCAATGTAGATGTTCCTGAAATTGAAATAGTGAGATGAATGTTTGTTTTCCTAGTACAAGTTCTAGGAAATTTGAAACCTTGTAAATTCCAGTAACATGATGATATGGCACACATTGTTGCTTCGTGTCAGGGTTGGAGAGGGCAGGATGGCAGAAATGCGAGAGTGCCAGGGGACAGAAGTGACTGCAGTTGCTCTTACTAAAGGGAAGGTGTTTGGGAAGCTGAAAAGCCTAAAGGTAGATAAGTCATCTGGACCAGATGGTGTACATTCTAGGGTTCTGAAAGAGGTGGCCAAAGAGATTGTGGAGGTGTTAGGAATGATCTTTCAGGAATCACTAGATTCTGGAGTGGTTCCGAGGGACTGGAAACTCACCAATGTCACTTCACTCTTTAAGAAGTTGGGGGGGGGGAGGGGGGAAGAAGAAGAAAGGGAATTATAGGCCAGTTAGTATGACTTCACCGCTTGGAAAGATGTTGGAGTCTATTATTAAGGATGAGGTTTTGGGGTACTAGGAGGCACATGATAAAATAGGCAAAAGTTAGCACGGTTTTCTAAAGAGGAAATCTTGCCTGGCAAATCTGTTGGAACACTTTGAGGAAATAACAGGCAGGATAGACAAAGGGGAGTCAGTGGATGTTGTTTATTTCAACTTTCAGAAGGCCTTTGATAAGTTACTGAACGTGAGGCTGCTTAACAAGGTAAGAGCCCATGGTGTTACGGGAAAGGTACTAGCATGGCTAGAGCATTGGCTGATGGGTAGGAAGCAAAGAGTGGGAACAAAAGGTTTTTGTTTTGGTTGGCTGCCTGTGATTAGTGGTTTTCCACAGGGGTCAGTGTTTGGGACGGTTCCTTTCACTTTGGATGAAGGAATTGATGACTTTTTGGCCAAGTTTGCGGACCATACAAAGATAGGTGGAGGGGCAGGCCTTGTTGAGGAAACAAGGTGTCTGCAAAAGGACTTAGATAGAAAGGGAGAATTGGCAGAGAATTCGCAGATGGAATATAATGTAGGGAAGTGCACGGTCATACACTTTGGAGAAAGCATAAAGGTATGGACTATTTTCTAAATAGGGAGAAAATCCCCTGTTTAGGAGGTGCAGAGGGACTTGGGAGTCCTCGTGCAGGATTCCCCAAGAACAGAAATGAACTGGAATTTCCTTAGCCAGGGGGTGGTCAATCTGTGGAATTCATTGCTGCAAATGGCTGTACCAGCCAAGTTGTTGGGTATATTTAAGGCAGGGGTTGATAACTTCTTCATTAATCAGGACCTCAAAGGTTACTGGGAGAAGGCAGGAGAATGAGGGTTGAATGGGTTAATAAGTCAGCCAAGATGGAATTGAGGAGCAGATGTAATGGGCTGAATGGCCTAATTCTGCTCCTGGTATCTCTTGTGGTTAGCTTGGTGAGGATTTAATATTTAACCGGCTCATATTTCCAGCAGGCAAAGACTTTGATCAGTAATTTAAATTGTGACAGTGTGGTGTGCTTATTTGATATCTATGCCTAGACAGCCCACTGATGCAGACTGCCAAGATACAAGCAATAAATCATTTGTGTTTTTAGAACAAAACCCTCTCCATGATACTGCAAGACCCTTTCCTCAATAACAAATACCTCAGAAAATTCCCCCCCCACCCCATCTGTACTAAAATGTGTCCAAGTATACAACAGCATTCCCTTCCTAGCTATTCCGAACACAAATTCTCTCCTCAATTGTTCTAGAAGATAAATACACTTCACAGCTGCACTAGAACAAACATTGCCAAAAGGATGGGAACAAACGCACCCTCTCCAGCAGGACTAGACACACGTAGCCTCCCCATCTGAACAAGAACAGTCATGCTCTCTCCAGCAGTACTGGAACACATAGGCCCTCCCTACCAGAACAAAGGTATCCTTCCCATCAGTACTAGAACACCAGTCTATCCCAGCAGTTATAACACACATTTCCTTCTATCACCCCCTCAAAACTAATCCATAAGCTCCAAGGTCTAGGCCTCAATACTTCCTTGTGCAACTGGATCCTTGATTTCCACATTTGCAGACCCCAGTCAGTTCGGATTGGTAACAACATCTCCACAATCTCCCATCAGCACAGGTGCACCACAAGGCTGTGTGCTTTACACCTTCTCAACTTACTCTGTACTTATGACTGTGAGGCTAAGTACAGCTCCAATGCCATATTTAAGTTTGCTGATGACACCACTTGTAGGCAAAATCAGAGATGGTGACGAATCAGCAAATAGGAGGGAGATTGAAAATCTGACTGAGTGGTGCCACAACAACTTCTCATTCAATGTCAGCAAAACCAAAGAGCTGATTATTGACTGCAGGAGAAGGAAATGGCAGTGCCACGATTTTTTTTAAATGTTCGGGAAGATGTCATCTAAAACTTTGACAAACTTCTATAGATGAACAGTGGAAAATATCTTGACTGTTTGCCTGGTATGGATACACCAATGCTCTTGAATGGGAAACGCTACAAAAAGTAGTGGATATAGCCCAGTCCATCATGGATAAAGCCCTCCTCACCAATGAGCACATCTACTTGGAGCGCTATCGCGAGAAGTCAGCATCCATCATCAAGTCCCACCCCCACCCCCAACAATCCAGACCGTGCTCCCTTCTCGCTACTGCATCAGAAAGGACGTAAGGAGCTTTAGGTCCTACACCACCAGATTCAGGAACAGTTAATAGTCCTCAACTACCAGGCTCCTGAACCAAAGTGAATAACTTCACTCGCCCCGACACTGAACTGATTCCACAACCTGTGGGCTCACTTCCAAAGACTCTACAGCTCATGTTCTCAATATTTATTATTTATTTATCCATTATTTTTATTTTGTTTTCTTTTTTTTCATATGTGCACAATTTATTGTCATTTGCACATTGGTTATTTTTTCATATTTGTGCGTAGCTTTTCAATGGTTCAGTTGTGTTTTTGTATTTTTTCAATATGCCCACAGGAAAATAAATATCAGGGTAGTATATGTTAACACACACACACACACACACACACACTTACTTATATTTTTTTTTGATAATAAATTTCCTTTGGACTCTGAACTTTTCTTGTCAGTCCTACAACACCAGCCTGTTTGACTACAGTGCCAGAACACACACCCGGCATTACTGGAACACTTGGTTCCTGCAGCAGTACTACAGCGCTCCAACCTCTCCCTCCCCAGCAGAACTAGAACACTGCCCCTACCAATGTTACCAGTATAGGTATTCCTTCCCCAGCATTATAACAACAAATACCTGCTCCCCAATAGCATTAGAAGCCAGACTAGAATGTCACTCACTCCCTCTCCATCAGTATTAATATGCTACTTTCTCCCCAGTAATGCCAGGAAACTTCCCAGCACTAACACACATTGTCCATTACCGTGTCCAGTCTAAAACCAACCATATTCTGAGGACTTGCAACATTTTCCATGCTAAAAGTAGCCGTTCATAATCTGTTATTGAGAATGGAATACCCACTGAACTTTCATGCCCAGACTGAGTACTAGGACTCTTACTTCAAACCTCATTTGGAAGTGCCATTTGGCGATGGGTGAGAGTTACCGCTGTAAAATTCTCCATTGACGAGCAGTTTTCCTTTACTCTATCCTGCTGTAGGTCTACGCTGTGGGCGGCTATGATGGCCACAATCGACTGAACAGTGTGGAATGCTACGACTCTTTCTCCAACCGCTGGATTGAGGTTGTGCCACTTAAGGAAGCCGTCAGCTCGCCAGCTGTTGTCAGCTGTGTCAGTAAGCTCTTTGTGATTGGAGGAGGACCTGACGACAACACGTGCTCTGATAAGGTTTGTTTCAAACAAGGAATGACTAAGTAATGACAGAGTCATGCTCATGCATGTCAGAGCATATGTTCACTGGGTTTATGATTTTTTTAAATTATATTCCATAAACAATATCTAGTAGCAGAATTAGACAATTTGGCCCAACAAATCCTCTCTGCCTTTCAGTCATGGCTGATATCTTTTTCTCAATTCCATTCTCCCGCCTTCTTCCTGTAACCCTTAGTCCCCCATCAATCTCTACCTTAAATATATAGCCATTAACCTGGCCTCCATAGCCCTCTGTGGCAACAAATTCTAGAGTTTTATCACACTCTGGATGAAGAAATTCCTCTTCTCTCTTCTATAGGTACGTGACTTTATTCCAAGGCTGTGCCCTTAAATTGTACACTCTCCAACTAATGGAAATTCCTTCTCCACATCCACTGTATCCCGATCTTTCAGTGTTCTTTCGGTTTCAACGAGATCCCCCTTCATCCTTCTGAGTTACATTGAGGACAGGCCCTGAGGCACCACATACATTAAAACAGGAGACTAAGCATTATTTATCGCATGTACATCGAAACATACAATGAAATGTGCTGTTTGTGTCACATCAAATCAGTGAGGATTGCGCTGGGCAGCCTGCACGTATCACCATGTTTCCGCCACCAGCATAACATGCCCACAACTCACTAACCCAAACTGTATTTTTCGAACATGCGAAGAAACTGGAGCACCTGGTCACTGGGAGAATGAACAAACCCTTTACAGGCAACAGCAGACTTCAACCGCAGACTGGCGCAGTAGAGTAGTGCACATACGGCTACGCCACCACGCCACCGCACGGGTATAGAACATAAAACAGGACAGTGCAGGAACTGGCCCTTTGCTGCACAGTCATCAAATATCCAACTAAGCTAATCCTTTCTGTCAACACAATGTCCATTTCCTTCCTTTTCCTGCACCTTCATGTGCCTATCGAGTCTCTTGAAAGCCCCTGTTGTATCTCCCTCCGCATCACCCCAGGCACCCACAACTCTCTGTGGGAAAAATATACTGGTTGTCTGTCTATGCCTCTCATAATCTTATAAACTTCTATCAGATCTCCCCTAAGCCTTCGCCACTCCCGAGAAAACAACCCAAGTTTGTCTAAAATCTCTTTACAGCACAAAGCCACTAATACAGGCAGCATCCTGATAAACCTCCTTTGCACCCTCTCCAAAGCCTTGACATCTTTCCTAAATTGGGGCTGGCAGAACGGTTTACAATTCTCCACACACAGCCCAACTAGAGTTTTATAAAGCTGCAATAGAATGTCATGACTCTTCCTCGACATAGAAGGCAAGCATGCTGTATGCCTTTTCTACCTCTATTCTGTCTGTTTAGCCCCTTTCAGGGAGATAGACTTAGACTCCTAGATCCCTCTGTATGTCAACATGGTTAAGGTCTTGCCATCTTTCCATTTGATCTCTGAAAGTGCAACACTTCATGCTTGGCACGTTAAACTCTGTCTGTTATTTCTTCGACTGATCTGTGTCTATGGGCAAACCTCAACACTATCGACAGCACCACGTGCTTTGTATCATCAGCAAACTTACTAACCCACCAATCTTTTATCCAGATCATTTATGTACAATCAGTGGCCACTTTATTTGGTACCTCTGGAGTGTATGTTCATAGTTTTCTTATGCTATAGCCCATCCATTTCATGGTGCAATGGGTTTTGCGCTCAGAGATGCTCCTCTGTTGTAACAGGTGGTTACTTGAGTTACTTTCGCTTTCCTGTCAGCTTGAACCAGTCTGGTCGTTTTTCTCCGACCTCTTATTAGCAAGGCATTTTCACCCACAGAAATGATGCCCATTTGATTGTTTTTTTTTTCGCACCATTCTCTAAACTTTCAAGACTGCTGTGTGTGAAAATCCCAGGAGATCAGCAGTTTTGCAGATCCTTGAACCAGCCCTTCTGGCACCAACAATCAGTCCACAGTCAAAGTCACTTAAATCACATTGCTTCCCTATTCTGTTTGGCCTGAAAAACGACTGAACCACTTGACCATATCTGCATGCTTTTACACGTTGAGTTGCTGCCACATGATTGTAGATATTTACATTAATGAGGAGGTATACGGGTGTACCTAATAAAGTTGCCAATGAGTATATATCACAAGCAGCAGAGGTTCCATTATGGATCTTTGCTGAACACCAATAATACAGACCTCCAGCCAGAATAAGATCCCATTTACCATTACTCTCTGTCTTCTATGGGCAAGTTAATTCTGAAAACAAATTGTTAATTTACCATGGATTCTATGCATCTTAATCTTTTGGATAAGCCTCCCATGAGGGATCTAGTCAAACACCTTACCCCCTTCATCAATCATCTTTGTTACCTCATCGAAAATCTCACTGAAGTTAGACGCAACTTGAGCTGCGCAGTCATGTTGACTGTCAAAGTCACCCAAAACAACAACCCTGTGGTTTTTGTACCTTTCCTTAAACAGACAGCAACCCTGTTGTTTTAGCACCTTTCCTTAATCTTCCTGCGTATCTGCCTATTACAGGGGGAGGGAAGATGGTTGTGGTGTAGTACATTCCCATCAGCATGATTGCATCTTTCTGATTTTTAACTTCTACCCATATGGACTCAGTGAATCAGCCCTCCATTCTGTCCCCTGCAAATGGAGCTGCAATATTGTCCTTGATTAATTTTGCAACTCCCCCCTCCCCCTTTACCTCCTTCTCTATCTTCACGAAAACATCTAAACCCTGGAATGTTAAGCATCCATTACTGCCCCTCTCTCAACTCAGCCTCTGTTATTGCCACAACATCATAGTTCCACATGCTGATTTATGTTCTAAGTTCATCACCCATACCCATAATACTCCTAGCGTTAAAATACACACACTTCAACCTTTCTGTCCCATTGTATCTATTACCTTATTCCTACCTGTTCTCACTGATCGTGACATCCACCTTCCTCTCAATCCCTCCACATTCTCCTGTGCTGCTCTGGGTTCCCATTCCGCTGAAAAACTAAAAGCTGTCAAGTAGCCCCTGTGAGTCTCCCAGACAGCAACTCCAGTTAAGGTGCAGTTCATCCCTTTTGTGAAGGTCACCTGCGCCCAAGAAGAGGTTCCAGTCATCCAAGGACTTGGAACCCTGGTGCTGCATCTGTTCCTCAGCCACTCAGTCATTGTTCTGCCTTTCTGTTCCTGCCCTGTAAATCCTGAGATCATCCTAATGAATCTTCTCTTGACCCTAAAGTCAGCACATCTTCCCTTGAGTATGGGGCCCATGTGTTGTGGCCAGGTCTAGGTTTAGGAGTAGGTTATTTAAGCAAGAGGAGCATAAATATGCATGTAACTCCACATACATCCACACAGACACTCACACACACGTACACAGATACCCACACAGACACTCACACACATGTACACAGATACCCACACAGACACCCACACAGACACTCACACACATGTACACAGATACCCACACAGACACTCACACACACGTACGCAGATACCCACACAGACACACACACACAGGTTCAAAGATACACACACAGACACACACACACGTACACAGATACCCACACAGACACTCACACACACGTACGCAGATACCCACACAGACACACACACACAGGTACACAGATACACACACAGACACTCACGCAGACTTACACAGATACACTCACACACACTTACACAGATACACCCACACAGACACACGTGTAACTGTTTGCATGTAATGAGAAACAAGACCCTTCCAGCCCTTGGATCTGTGCGGCCTAGCAACTCCCGATTTAATCCTGGCCTAATCTCGGGACAATTTACAATAACCAATTAACCTACCAACCTACTGTGGGAGGGAACTGAAGCACCCGGAGGAAACTCGCCCAGTCACAGGGAAAACGTACAGACAGTGGGGGGAATTGAACCCAGGTCGCTGGAACTGTTAAAGATGGTGCTAGCCACTATGCTACCGTGTTGCCCCTGTGCCACAGCTGGTAAACTGCTGTCTCACAGCTCCAGTAACCCGGGTTCAATCTTGGTATCTGTTGTTGACTGTGTGGAGTTTGCATGTTTGTCCATTGATTGCCAGGGTCCACCCCCCGGCCCAACTGTACCTCGGTTTCCTTCCATCTCCCACAGATATGTGAATTCACAGGGTAATCGTCCACTATAAATACTCGTAGGCGAGTGGCAGAGTCTGTCAGGGTTGAATGGGACTGTGGAGAGGGTGGGATTGCTGAAAAACGGGTGTGTGATGGTCGACATGGAGTCAGTGGGCAAAGGCCCTGTTTTCATGCTGCATCTCTCTCTGGCTCTGTTGACATATCCATGCTTACCCACACGTTCTTACACAGAATCACACAAACAATGTTTATCAGGGGGCACAGTGATTATGCTTATCAGTGAGGGCTGATCTAGTCTCCTCCAGACTTGATAATGAAGGGAGTTGTTATGCGTTTCATGCTCTAATCTGCTTCTTTGATCTTTACCAATAAAGACGCTAAAGGAGACAGTTCTTCATGAGGTTCACATTAGCTTCCAATTAATCCCTATTTTTATTTACTGTAAGACCATAAGATATAGCAGAAGAATTAGGCCATTTGGCACATAAAAGTCTGCTCTACCATTTCATCGTGGCTGATCCACTTTCTCTGTCAGCCCTAATCTCCTGCCTTCTCCCCATATCCTTTCGTGCCCTGACTGTCAACCTCTGCCTTAAATATGGCCTATGACCGGCCCTCCGCAGTCGCCTGTGGCAGTGAGTTCCACAGATTCCCCACTTTCTGGCTGAAGAAATTCCCTCTCATCTCCATTCTAAAAGGACCCCCCTCTATTTCGAGGCTGTCCCCTCTGGTCTTAGATACCCCCCACAATAGGAAGCATCTTTTATACGTACACTCTATCGAGGCCATTCGACATTTGATAGGTTTCGATGAGGGCATCCCTCATGCTTCTGAATTTCAGTGAGGAAAGGCCCAGAGCCATCAAACCTGGCAGTTCTCCCATTTATGCGCCCATCTACTCTGTACACAAGGTGGTGACGATTGTGAAGAAATCTGAGCACCCAGGGTAAACCCTTTCGGTCATTGGGAGAAAGTGCAAACTCCACACTGACACAACCAAAGTCAGGATCGAGCATCGACCTGTTAAACAGGAGCCAAAAAGAAATGGAACTAGTGACCTCCCAACATGCTTAGTTTAGTCGCAGGTTCTATGGCAGTTGATTCCAAAGTGGGAAATGATATCAAACTGCGCTGTGCTGCTTCTCTCCCAGGTGAGCTCAATGCGTTTCGTGCACGCTTTGAAAGGGAGGCCGGCGTCAGGACATCTTTCAAGAGGGGGATCCCTCGGAAGGCGTCAGGCCCTAGGCCCTGATGCTGTATGTGTACAAGACATTTTCAGTCTCTCAGTGTGGCACTCAGAGATTCCACCTATTTCAAAATGGAGACAACAGTGCCCAAGAAGAGCAGAGTGAGCTGCCTCAATGACTGTCACCTGGTTGCACTCCCATCTACTGTGATGAAATCCTTTGAGAGGCAGGTTGGTTACGGCCAGAATCAACCCTTGCCTAATCGAGGATCTAGACCCGCTGCATTTTGTCTATCGCCACAGTAGGTCGACAGTAGATGCAACCTCAGTGGCTCTCCACTGTGCTTTGGATCTCCTGGACAATAGCAGAACTTACATCAGGCTGCTAATTATTGATACAACACAACGTTCAACAAATCGTACCCTCAGTACGAATCGATAAGCTTCAAATCCTGGGCCTCTGTACCTCTCTCTGCAACTGGATTCTGAACTTCCTCATCAGGAGACCACAGTCAGTATGGATCGAAAATAACATCTGCTCCTCGCTGACCAACAAACCCCAGCGCACCTTAAGCATGTGTGCCTGGCCTACTGGTCTACCCTCTCTACACCCACGACTGTGTAGTCAAGCACAGCTCAATCACCATCTATAAATTTGCTCACAATGTGACTATTGTTGGCAGAATTTCAGATGGTAATGAGGAGACACACAGGATTGAGAAGATCAGCTGGTTAAGTGGTGTTGCAACAGCAACTATGTTAGTAAGACTAAGGAATTGACTATAGACTTCAGGAAGGGGAAATCGAGGGAACACACACCAGACCTCATCGAGGGATCAGCAGTGAAAAGGATAAGCAGTTTCTCTTTCCTGGGCGTCAACATCTCCGAAGGTCTATCCTGGGACCAACATATTGATACAATTACAAAGAAGGCTCAAGAGTGGCTATATTTATTAGGAATTTGAGGAGATTTGGTATGTCACCAAAGACTTTAGCAAATTTCTACATATGTACCACGGAGAGCATTCTGGTTGCATCACCATTTGGTATGGAGGGGCCACTACACAGGATCGGAAAAAGAGTTGTAGTAAGTTGCAAACTCAGCCAGCTCTATCATGGACACAAGCCTCCCTAGCATCGCGGACATCTTCAAAAGGTGATGCCTCGGAAAAGGAGGCATCCATCATTAAGGACCTCCATCACCCAGGGCATGCCCTTTTCTCATTACTACCATCAGGGGACAATGTACAGAGCCTGAAGACACACACTCAATGTTTTAGGTACAGCTTCTTCCCCTCTGCCATTGGATTTCTAAATGGACAACAAACCCATGTACACTACCTCAGTATTTATATTTGCTCTCATTTTACTCTACTTATTTAAATATATATGTCTTACTATAATTTATAGCTTTTTATGTATTGTAATGTACAGCTGCTGAAAAACTGCAAATTTTATGACTTACTGTGCCAGTAAAATTAAACCTACTTCAGACTCATTGTAATACAGAACTATAAAGGGCAGGAGCACACCAGGCTCTCTTCCAAGTATATTATTAGCTGGTCGTAAATTGGTCAGTTACAGTGGGTTCACCTTAAATGTCTTTGATTTCTCTTAGACGAAGAGTAAACAGTCTGTTCTTGTTCCTGGTCACTCTTGCTAAGTGCATATACAGTACTATGCAAAAGAAGAATTGATTTGATTTAGTTTTTTACTATTTACTGCTCTTTATAGTAAATTTATTGATAGTAGGAAACTTATAATTTCATTACTTTTGAAAGCATCTTTGCTTTACAGAATTTTTTACATGTGCCTAAGACTTTTGCACAGTACTGTATAATGCAAAATTAAATGCTTCAGTATCTATCTGCATATTTATTACTGTAACAATGTAAATATTACTGTTTTAGGATGCCTATATATATATATATGTACATCTACATGCATCTACCCATTTGCTGCAATGCCTGTGAGTGTTTTAGTATTTTTACAGTAGTTCTTTGCATATTTGTGTTATAGTTGATTTTCACAGTTACAGTGATATAATCACACATTTCCTTCAGTAGCCTTACATGTATCTTTAATTATTAACCGTATCTGTTCCATTTGGGCACATCCTGAGGTCATGAAAGATGCCATACAAATGCAGGTATTTATTTCCTCCAACAGGTTCAGTGTTATGACCCTACAACCAGTGTTTGGCTGCTGCGTGCCCCCATTCCCATTGCTAAACGATGTATTACTGCGGTGTCCTTGAATAACCTTATATACGTGGCTGGGGGTCTGACCAAGTCCATCTACTGCTACGATCCAGTTGAGGACTACTGGATACATGCGGTGAATACCTTCAGCAGACAGGTAATCATTATAACATCTGTTCTGAGGGGCATTTTCACAGCACTTCTACTGTGAAAGTGTCCATCATGTGATCTCATTGCATTGTTCCTAATTTTCTCAGAACTCTGAAAGTTCTCAGAATTTTCTCAAGTGTTTTCTCTGAAAACAATGAAATAATCTCTAGTCTGTCACCCTGTATCCTGTCTTAACCGAGTTCAGCAAATTGGCAACAAGGTTTAATGGAATTGGCTTCAACCAATGATATTTTCTGCTTTAGTGCTTGTCATCAATTCTGGTAGTATTAATCAAGAATTTCAGTGTTTCCTAAAAGTGATTTTACAATTCATTTTAGTACTAAGGAGAGTTGTGGAGATTCCATTTTCCCAGTATCATCACATCATACTTGTGTGTGACGAGTATACTGAAACAAAAGATTCCCAGGTGAAACACATGGAGTAGGAGACTGAAACCAACTAGAAGTGCTTTGATTTAGAACCGGAAATGTTCAGTGTGAATGCTGAGGTAAAATCAGCAAGGGAGAGACTGACATGGCAGAGAAACATAGAGAAAAGCAAACAAAGTGCAATGCATGAATATAGAGGGACTGGGTGCTTTTGGTAACAGTTATTGAGTAAGTTAGGAGGCTGTTCTCATTTCTACTAACCTCCTTCCACTCGTTATCTCATCCCAGACAGTACCTTACTTTACTGTAACTCTGCTGATGCTGTTTGAATCAAAAGCTGGGTGTCATTTAATGAAACATCCAGCAAGAATACACTCACTACTTTATTATTTCTGTTTTTGCACTGTTTATTTAATTCAACAATTTAATATAGACATAAACATACTTACTGTAACTCCGTTATTTTCTATACTTAACATGTATTGCATTGTACTGCTGCCGCAAAGTTAGTAAATTTCACGACACGTGCCGGTGATATGAAACAAGGTTCTCATTCTGATCTTTGCAGGCATACTTATCTGTGCAGCATCGTAGAGCTACTGCCTCACAGGTCCAATCAACCCCTGGTACAGTCAGTCCAGGGATCACAGTAGATTACCATTAGGACGCAGGGCTGTTGGGAGAATAAAAATGGGATAACTATAAGACGGGTGTTTTATGGTCACTGCTGTTTTGGGCTGTACGGCCCATTTCCATACTCTGAAACTTCTGGACTCTGCTAAAGATGGAATAGAACATAGAACAGTATAAGAAAGGAACAGACCCTTCCGACCACGATAGTTGCCAAAACGAAATAAACACCTAACTGAAGTGTTCCATTCTACCTTGACAAGGTCCATATCCCTCCATTCTCTGCTTATTCATGTCTCTATCTTAAATGCCTCTTGCCATATTTGCTTCTACCACCATCTCTGGCTGCTCATTCCAGGCACCCACCACTCTGTGTAGTAATAAAATAAATCTTGCCCCATGCACCTGCTTCGATTTAACCCCTTACCTCAAAGGCTTGCCTTTGAAAAAAGATACTGTCTGTTCTATCCATGCCTCTCATAATCTTATAAACTCAGGTTTCCCTTCATCCTCCACTGCTGAAAAATGCCATTTAAAAGAAGTTCATAGACTATCAGTTGTTGCATTCAATGTTAATCCAATAATAGGTAACTGAGTTACCAGATGTTGTGGTCTTTTATAAACTGATTTATCGTACATTCTGTTTCCTCTTTGACACACAGGAGAGCTGTGGGATGTCGGTATGCAATGGGAAGATCTACATCCTGGGTGGCAGAAAAGAAACAGGAGAGGCCTCTGATACCATCACATGTTACGACCCAGCAACAGGAATCATCACAGCAATGGCAGCCATGCCCAGGCCCATTTCCTACCATGGCTGCGTGACAATCCACCGATACAATGAGAAGTATAGGCCTTGAAAGAGGATCTCCAGCTCCCACCCAATGCCAATTGGTAGAGAGAGACAACCTAACTAAAACTTCCTCTGGAGGAATGGTGTCTGCCTCTGAGGGTTCTATATAAGACAATTATTTTCCTGTAGCACATTCTTAAAAAAATGTTGAGCCTCATTTCAAGCATTTTATGATACTGATATAGTTATAGATCAGAATCCATTTCCTGAGTTCCCAGTGGTAAGAATACCAAATCTGTGGCACTGCAGGCAGTTATGCCACTTGCCCACATGCCTGCGTCCCTTAGATAATTATGGACTGTGAATCGTCCATTCAGTTACATTGCCTCATCTCTCTTGATCCAATATATCAAGTGCTAATTTACTTTAAAAAATACAAACATCGATAATACATTACTGCTGCTTCCTCCACCAATGCAGAGCTCTTTGAGTTCATCAACTTTGCCTCCAACTTCCACCCTGCCTTCAAATTTACCTGGTCTAGTTCTAACACCTCCCTTCCCATTCTCGATCTCCCTCTATCTCTGGAGACAACTTAGCTATTGATGTGTATTATAAACTCACTGACATTCACAACTACATTGACTATATCTCTTCACACCTATTTACCTGTAAAAATGCCACCCCATTCTCTCAATTCCTCTGTCTCCGCCGCATCTGCCCTTAGGATGAGGCTTTTCATTCCAGAACATAGGAGATGTCCTCCTTCTTCAAGGAAAGGGCTTCCCTTCCTCCACCAACAATGCTGCCTTCAACTGCATCTCTTCCATTTTGCACGTCTGCCCTCACCCCATCTCCCGCCACCCTACCAGGGATAGGGTTCCTCTTGTCTTCACCTATCACCCCACCAGCCTCCGCGTCCAGCAAATAATTCTCCATAACTTTGGCCATCTCCAATGGGATCCTACCATCAAGCACATCTTTCCCTCTCCCCACTTTCTGCTTTCCACAGGGATCACTCCCTATGTGACTCCCTTGTCCATTCATCTCTCCCCAGTGATCTCCCTTCTGGCACATCCTTACAAATGGAGCAAGAGCTACACCTGCCCCTACACCCCTACACCTCCTCCCTCACTACCATTTAGGAACCCAAACAGGTGAGGCGACACTTCACCTGTGAGTCTGTTGGGGTCATCTATTGTATCTGGTGCACCCACTGTGGCCTCCTGTATATCAGTGAGACCTGTCGTAGATTGGAAGACCGCTTCGCTGACCATCTACGCTTCGTCCACCAGAAAAAGTGGGATCTCCCAGTGGTCACCCACTTTAATTCCACTTCCCATTCCCATTCCGATATGTCAATCCATGGCCTCTTCCACTATTGCGATGAGGCCTCACTGAGGTTGGAGGAGCAACACTTTATATTCTGTTTGGGTAGCCTCCAACCTGATGGCATGAGTAGATACTTTAACTTTCGGTAATGCCTCCCCCCACCTTCACCATTCCCCATTCCCTTTTCCCTCTCACCTTATCTCCTTGCCTGCCCATCACCTCCCTCTGGTGCTTCTTCCCTTTTTTTCCATAGCCTTCTGTCCTCTTCTATCAGATTCCCCCTTCTCCAGCTCTGTATCTCTCTCATCAATCAACTTCCCAGCTATTTACTTCACTCCTCATCGGTGAGCACGGTACACATGTGTTTGAGTGGAGTTTGCATGTTCTCCCTGTGACTGTATGGGTTTCCTCCGGGTGCTCTGGCTTTGTTCCATATCTCAAATTCATGAGGGTTGGTATGTTAATTGACTGCTGTGAATTGCCCACATTGTGTAGTTGAGTGGTAGAATTTGTGACAACATTGATTGGAATATGGGCAAGTAAAATTAGTTGGGTAGGATTTGTGTAAAAATGAGTGTTTGATGTGATCACTGTTATGGGCAATATTTCCAGCATAATGGAAGACACAATATAAAATATAATTTTCAATAATGTTTAAGAGGAAGTTAATAAAATGATTAATATTGCCATAGGATCACCAAATCTAGCAATTTAATGTATGATACCTTCACCAAGCCTAGGTAATATCTATTTTCATAGAACTTGATTCATGAATTGAACTTCCTGAACCTCAATTTGGAGATCTTGTTATTTTTAAATTAAAACTCCCAATAACTTATTTGCATCACTGGGAACTTTAGAATGCATGGAATGGATTACAGGAGTATGTAAAACCAATACATCACATGTTGCAAGGTGAACCAAGAACTTTTAGGTTTGGAAGCTGAATTATGCTGGGTGACTTAAGAGACGGGTGAGAAATGGACTTGGCACACCGCCTGCACAGATCTATATTTTGCATCTTATTGAGTATTCTGTTATAGATATTTGTTTTTCTTTTCTTTTGTTGTCAACTGGAGGTTGGGAAGCATTACCTGAACTTGGAATCGGTTAACTAATCTTGGATAATTGGCTTACAGTATCCATCTGATCAACCCTAAAAGCTTATGTAGGGTGTGCACATTCACGACTATGGAGGCTAAAATGTCTGCAGTCGGGCAGAAAATTGTATAACACAAAGCTTTATTCATGGCTAAACACTCACCCGAATAATATCTTTAATTATCTAAGTGGAATACCTGGTGCTTGAAAGCAGCAGGAATTGCAAAACTTGGGTTTCCATCTGTGGACTATCACCCTGCTGCCTTTCCTAGCCCTCCACTTCTGTCAAGGAAATATTCAAAATGCACTATGTTGGGTGACTTCAGTTTATATATGCTTTTTATTTAACTTAATTATTTTATGTTTTTGTATATATTATTTTAATGTTCAGCTCAGTGACAGTTTTTTTGTAAATTATGTCTTGCTACATTATGCTATTTCTAGTGCACAGCTCAGTGAGGAATTGCTATTGATGAGCACATACTGAGATCTGAATTTGGCATAAAAATTCTACAGGAATGTAGTAAGAGTATTAATGACTCAATCACAAAGGTCAAATGGAGCTGTTATTTTTGCCACAACAAGCCATTAATTTTGCCTCTTCTATTTTTGGATTTATCTAAAAACGAACTATCTTGGGAGGAGACAAACTCTGAATTACAGAAAAGTGCCTGTTGAATTAGTGGCCATTGATTTGTTCAAGGAGCAGTTTGGGCAGACTGCTCCCAGTGCAACAGCCAATTAGTGGAATGGGTCTGTAGGCCCAGAAGAAAGGGCCAGTCATTGGTATTCTGGTCCCTAGTACTAACTTGTATACCTTGTGAATCAGGTTTACTGATTAATAGCATGCAGGAGGCTGCGATGACATGTACAGCTTCGGAGAATGCAGTGGAGATGGAAATGTTGTTCCCCATTTGCCAGGAGTTAATCTTCTGACAGGTAGATCATCCTAGGCCAAATAGATTTAATAAGAGATGATTGATAATGCTGGAGTAAACAACTTGCTTAAACATAATGAATTCTCCGCTGAGCTTTTGGTGAAAGAATGGGAGTCAATAGTCAGGCAGATTCTAAGGAGAGTGAGATAAAGCAATGAAGAAAAAGAGACTTCAACAGAGAAAAATAGGCAAGGAATGTGTGATATTAATGAGACTTAGCCATAACTCCAGCCCCAGCAGCTGATGTTGTTATACTTTTCAATTATATTTTATACTCCTGACATAACCCAATGGCCTCAATGTTCCGTTAGCAAATGAAAATCTTACAGCCTAAAGGCTTTCATAGCTCTTAACTTTGAGCAAAAGTCAACATTTGCTGTCCCCAAACTCTTCATGGAGTGTTACAAAAGAAAAGTATTATTAGGATCTCAGTGCAACTTTGTCAGATGGAAAGATGGCAGGAAAGATTTTGCTTAAGTGCACTGAGAATGTGCAGTCAAAGGTAATAACCAGACCCTTTCAGGGCTGCTGAGAGCTTGAAGGCAGATCTCCTATGACCAACTGTGCCTTTTGTGAACGGACTTTACCGTCCCTAGTGCAGGGTTGCAAAGTAGGTATTTTATCACATTTTGTTGTATGTTGTGCTTATCTATGTATAATCTTCAGCACTGAGGTGGTTATATTTTAGTTGTACAAGACAAGAATATTTTTGTGTAAACTGCTGGAAAACAATGTCAATTTGGTGCATGATGTACAAGAAAAACGAGTCTTTGCATTAATTAACTCTGGCAGTGATGCACAGTATGGTTGTGGCTGTTACTGTATATCCACCAACCGCCCTGTAATCTGGATGAAAATGCAAATAGTGTGTATTACAAATCCAGCAAATATTAAGTACTTTTGAATAACTCCAATCACGAAGGCTCAAAGTGATACAGTTTATTTAATGGTTTAATCACAGAATTTGGATTAATGGAAATTGCAGTTCACTTCCAAGTATCCATTCTTCTACATAAAGCAATCTGTACTTTATGGTTAGATTCCACCTGGGTAGCTCTCTTCCCAAGTATTAGTTACTGTATGGAACGCACCGACCTTCAGTGTAAGTATGAACATTTAATCAGATCTGCTCAGTAGCAAGGAAGAGAAGCTGTCATTTTGAGTTTGTATTTCAGAAGTAGTGGGTGTATATTTTTCAGAGGGTAAGGGACATTTTTTAAAGCTGTAAGTAACTGGTAACCTTTTTTTTTACAAATAAATGAATTGCAAAATGGTTGTTATTTTTGTAACAGTTGGCTTGTCTTCAAGACAGAATATGCTTTATATTTGTTATGTAAAGTGTACTTTGGATGTAGAGAAACTTGTGTTTTGAGGGTTGTGCAGTATGTTTTAAGCTTGAAAAGAACAATGTGTAGAAAATGTGAAGTCAATAATAATATTCTAGTATGTAGTGTCATCTAGATATCTGATTGATGATGCATTGGATATTCTATCTCTGGGATTTTGGTAACTTTTTGGCCCTTTAAGCCACCAGTCTCTCCTTAAATCCTTGCATTGCTTTCTTTTTTTTAATGTGTTCCTTTAAAAGCCACTTTTTTGAGCAAGGATTGATCATCAAAATCATAATAAAGCTCCTTTTGATGGTATCATTGTTTTGTTCAATTATATTCCTGAGTGATAGCCCAGATGTCTATCAGCTTAATTGCTGAACCAACAATCCAAAAATTGAGTTCAAATTCCACTATGGCAGCTGGGGAATTGAAGAAGCAAACCAGTTATTGGCATCGATTTAAAAAAAACTAGCTGACTAATGTCCTAACACAAAGGAAATTTGCTGTCCTTGTCTGATCTAGTCTTCATACAACCTCAGACCGCCTCCCCCCTTATTATTGTTAACTCATTAATGCCCTTTGTAATTTCCCAGCATGCTACTCAGCACTACAATAACCACTACATTCAATGAAATAATAAAACTGGTCAGACTGTTTGGCATCAGTTCAGACACCAAATGAGGCAAAGTCCTTCCAAGCCAATCTTACAATGCCTTCTCCACTTGTATCTGGGAATTAGTGTCTTAAGTTGATTGTCTGACAGATTAGTTAACAACCTGACATCATTGTACACACACAACATGCTAGGTCACAGTTTCTGGTAGGTCCTGAAATCGTCGGCTGGACAAACCTACCAGAAGGGGGAGGATAGTATTAAATGTACAATTGTCGTATGTACCAAAATGCACTGAAACCCTTTTGTTTGCATGCCATCCAGACAGGTAATTCCATACACAATTACATGGAGCTAGTAAAAATACAGGATTTAATGTAATGGTTACAGACAAAGTCAAGGGCCATGCAAGGTAGATTGAGCGATCAAGAGTTCATTGTTACCACATAAGAGATTTGTTTGTGGTAATAAATAGGATAGGAAATCTTGTGAGCCCTCTTAACTCCAGAACTTGTGAAATCTTATAACATCAATTCAAACATGGGCAAGAAAATTTCCTGATTATTACTGTAGCTTCACCTTCACTCATCTGATAACCCAGCATAAATCCATATTGAACAATACTTGAAAGAAGTACTGAAAGTAGGCAGGGCACTAAACGTATACTTGATGGGAGACTTCAATATCCATAATCAAAAGTGGCATAGTAATGTCATTACTAACCTTCAGGATTCGGGATAAACTGTGTTGACCTCAACCTCACCAATTTAGCTTCGGCAGATGTGTGTGGGTGGCCACTGCAAGGCGCAGCAGATCCTAGAGTATCACACAGTCTTTCATTAATATCCAGCCAGGGGCTCAACTGGCTGGAGGTGCGAAGTGCTTGCCAAGGTCAACAATGAGCAAACCTGAAAATTAAAGTGCCAAGCTGGTGAAGTCATAAAACAGGAAGTCTTGTGTGCTAGATAGTGAAATAACATGCACAGGGAGAACCAAGCCAACAGATTAGATTGAAATTCTGCAGCCCTACCACATCTAATTGGGAATAGTAGTGAACAATTAAACAGCCAAAGAGAGAAGGTTCCAAGAACGTCACTGTCCACAAAGATACTGGGGACCAATGTGAATGCTGAACAAATGACAGAAGTGCTTTCAAAATTGTTCATTCAAAGCAAAGTCAATGATCCAACCCAATTCCCTCCTGAGATCCTGGCATAGAAGGTGGCCTTCAGCCAGTTTAATTTGCTTCATATGATAATCAACAGACAGCTGAGTGCACAGGATACAGGCATGTCTCTGGACTAAACAGCATTCCAGTAAGCGTACTCCAGAACTGACCATGTCTTTAACTAACTATTCCTGTGTAGTTAAAACACTGACATGTCTTCGTTGATATGAATAACTGCCCAGATGTGCCCTTGTTGACCCAAAGAATGACAAATCCAATAAGAACTAATCACTGTTCAATCAGATTCCTGTAAATCATCAGCAAAGTGTTGGAGAGAATTGTTGACATTGAAGTTTGTATTCACCAATGACCTATTCGGCTAAGCCCAGTTTAGATTTCACTGGGACTACTTCATCATGGCTTTGGTCCGAAGATAAATCAAAGAGTTGAATTCCAGAGGTGAAGTCAGATGCACTACCTTTGGAATCAAGGAAACATTGACCAAGTGTGGCATCAAGGAATCATGGAAAAATTGAATAGGCATCAAAGGGAAAACAATTCCAGGGAGCTGGAGTTGGAGAACTCAGGGTCTTTTGGGAGGCTGACGGTTTGATTGACCAGAGATACAGGGAGATAGTTACAGGACAGGGGTAACTGGGTGATTGTCAGGAGAGGAAAAGAGATAAGCAGTCATTGAAGATTACCCCTGTGGACGTTTCCTTCAATAACAAATATACTACTTTGGATACTGTTGAGTGGCAACAACCTACCGGGGAAAGCCACAGCAGTCAGGTCTCTGGCACTCAGTCCTGCACTGTGACTCAGAAGGATGGGGGTAGAAGAGGAGAGTTGTGGTGATTGATAGGGATTCAATAGTTAGGGGAACAGATAGGAAATTTTGTGGTTGTGACAGAGATTACTGAATGGTATATTGCATCCCGGGTGGCAGGGTAAGGCATGTCTCAGGTTGGGGAGGGTGAACAGCTGTAAGTCATGGTACATATTGCCACCGATGACATAGCTAGGAAGAGGGATGAAGTCCTGAAGAGCGAATATAAGGATCTAGGTAGGAAGCTGAAAAGCATGACTTAAAGGGTGGTCAACTCTAGATTACTGCCTGTGTCACGCACAGGTAAGGGTAAGAATAGGAAGGTTCAGCAGATGAATATAGAAACATAAAAAATCTATAGCACAATACAGGCCCTTCGGCCCTCAAAGTTGTGCCAAACATGTCCCTACTTTAGAAATTACTAGGCTTACCCATAGCCCTCTATTTTACTAAGCTCCATGTATCTATCCAAAAGTCTCTTAAAAGACCCTATTGTATCTGCCTCCACCACCATTGCCGGCAGCCCATTCCACGCACTCACCACTCTCTGCATAAAAAACTTAACCCCTGATATCTCCTTTGTACCTACTCCCCAGCACCTTAAACCTGTGTCCTCTTGTGGCAACCATTTCAGCCCTGGGGAAAGCCTCTGACAATCTACACGATCGATGCCTTTCATCATCTTATACACCTCTATCAGGTCACCCCTCAACCTCTGTCGCTCCAAGGAGAAAAGGCCGAGTTCGCTCAACCTATTCTCATAAGGCATGCTCCCCAATCCAAGCAACATCCTTGTAAATTTCCTCTGCACCCTTTCTATGGCTTCCACATCTTTCCTGTAGTGAGGCGACCAGAACTGAGCACAGTACTCCAATTGGGGTCTGACCAGGACCTTATACAGCTACAACATTACCTCTCGGCTCCGAAATTCAATTCCACGATTAATGAAGGCCAATACACTGTACGCCTTCTTAACCACAGAGCCAACCTGCGCAGCTGCTTTGAGCATCCTATGGAGTCGGACCCCAAGATCCTTCTGATCCTCCACACTGCCAAGAGTCTTACCATTAATACCATATTTTGCCATCGTATTTGAGCTTCCAAAATAAACCACTTCACACTTACTTGGGTTGAACTCAATCTGCCACTTCTCAGCCCAGTTTTGCATCCTGTCAATGTCCTGCTGTAACCTCTGACAACCCTCCACACTATCCACAACACCTCCAACCTCTGTGTCATCAGCAAACTTACTAACCCATCCTTCCACTTCCTCATCCAAGTCATTTATAAAAATCACGAAGAGTAAGGGTCCCAGAACAGATCCCTGAAGCACACCACTGGTCACAGACCTCCATGCAGAATATGACCCATCCAAAACCACTCTTTGCCTTCTGTGGGCAAGCCAGTTCCGGATCCACAAAGCAATGTCCCCTTGGATCCCGTGTCTCCTTACTTTCTCAATAAGCCTTGCGTGGGGTACCTTATCAAATGCCTTGCTGAAATTCATGTACAGTACATCTACTGCTCTTCCTTCATCAATGTGTTTAGTCAAGTCTCAAAAAAATTCAATCAGGCTCATGAGGCACGATCTACCCTTGACAAAGCCATACTGATTATTCCCAATCATATTATACCTCTCCAAATTTTCATAAATCCTGCCTCTCAGGATCTTCTCCATCAACTTACCAACCACTGAAGTAAGACTTACTGGTCTATAATTTCCTGGGCTATCTCTACTTCCTTTCTTGAATAAAGGAAAAAACATCCACAACCCTCCAATCCTCCAGAACCTCTCCCATCCCCATTCATGATTCAAAGATCATCGCCAGAGGCTCAGCAATCTCTTCCCTCGCCTCCCACAGTAGCCTGGGGTACATCTCATCTGGTCCCGGGAACGTATCCAACTTGATGCTTTCCAAAAGCTCCAGCACATCTGCTTTCTTAATATCTACATGCTCAAGCTTTTCCGTCTGCTGCAAGTCTCACTACAATCATCAAGATCTTTTTCCATAGTGAACACTGAAGTAAAATATTCATTAAGTACCTCTATTTCCTCTGGTTCCATACACACTTTCCCACTGTCACACTTGATAGGTCCTATTCTTTCATGTCTTATCCTCTTGCTCTTCACATACTTGTAGAATGCCTTGGGGTTTTCCTTAATCCTGCCCGCCAAGGCCTTCTCATGGCCCCTTCTGGCTCTCCTAATTTCCTTTTTAAGCTCCTTCCTGTTAGCCTTATAATCTTCTAGATCTCCAACATTACCTAGCTCTCTGAACCTTTTGTAAGCTTAAGTAATATGTGCTTGAAGAATTGGTATGTGAGAAGGATTTCAGATTTGTGGGTCATTGGGATCTCTTCTGGGGAAGGTATGACCTGCATAAAAGGGACTGGTTACACCTGAACTCGAGGGTGACATATCCTTGCAGACTTTGCTAGAACTGTTAGGGAGGGTTTAAACTAATTTGGCAAGGGGATAGGTACAAGAGTGATAAATCAGAAGATAGAACAATTGGGTAGACGCAGCCTGCAGCGAGATGGTGAAGAAGGATAGTTAGTAGTTAGGGCAAAATTACAGTCAGTTGGATGGCTTTAAAAATGTATAATTCATTGTAAGAAGTATCAGGAATGAGAGCAATGAACTTAGAGCATAGGACAGTACATGGAGCTGTGACAATGGGGCCATTATGGAGACTTGGAGGTCACTGTGGCAGGAATGGTTGCTGGCTATTCCAGGGTTTAGATGTTTCTAAACGAACAGCGAGGGAGCTAAAAGAGCTGGGGGAGTGGTATTGCTAATCTGGGATAGTGTCATAGCTGTGGAAAGGAAGGATGTCCTGGATGGTTTGTCTGCTCAGTCAGTGTGGGCAGAAGTAAGAAACAGGATGGGAGCAATCACTCTATTAAGAGTATTCTATAACATTCCACCCCACCCCCCAAATAGCAACAGAGCCACCAAGGAATGAATTGTGAGGCAGATTTTGAAAAGGTTAAGAAATATCCGTGATATTGTCATGGTTGACTTCAAATTCCCTAAAGTTAATGTGCCCCCTCAGTGCAAAAGGTTTAGATAGGGCAGAATTTTTTAGGTGTATCTAGGATGGATTCCTGACACTGTGTGCGGACAGGCCAACTAGAGGGGAAGCCACACTGGATCTGCTACAAAGAAATGAAACTGGTCAGGTGACAGATTTCTTAGTGAGTGAGTATTTCTGAGACAGTGACTATGACTCCATGCCCTTTACAATAGGAGCAGATGGTATGGGAAAATATTTGACTGAGGGAGGTTAGGTCATAAACTGATCTTACAGAGCTTTTCGAGTAAGTACCGAGGAAATTTGATGAAGGAAAGACAGTGTATGTAGTTCACATAGACCTTAACGAGGCCTTTGACAAAGTCCCATGAGGAAGGTTGGTCAGAAAGGTTTACAGTAGTCACTTGGCTTTCAGGATGAGGCAGTAAATTAGAATAGATATTGGCTTTGCAAGAGAAGCCATAGAGTGGTAGAAGATGGTTGCCTCTCTGACTGGAGGCCTGTGTCAAGTGGTGAATCGCAGGGATCAGTACTGGGTCTGTGGTTGTTTGTTATCTACATCAGCCATCTGTATGATAATGTGGTAAATTGAATCAGCAAATCTGCAGGCGACACAAAGATTGAGGGTGTAGTAGACAGCAAGCAAGGCTATCAAAGCTTGCAGTGAGATCTAGACCAGCTGGAAAAATGGGCTGAAAAATGGCGGATGGAATTTAATGTAGACAAGTGGGAGGTGTTGCAATTTTGGAGGACAAACCAGGGTAGGAATAAAACAGTGAGCGGTAGGCCACTGCAGAGTGTGGTACAGCAGGGAGATCTGGGAATACAGATTCATAATTCCTTGAAAGTGGTGTCACAGGTAGAGAGGGTTGTAAACAGAGCTTTTGGCACATTGGCCTTCATAAATCACAATACTGAGTACAGGATCTGGGATGTTACAATGAAATTGTATAAGATGTTGGTGAAGTCTATTTGGAGTACCGTGGGCAGTTTTGGTCACCTTCCTACAGGAAGGAAATCAGTAAGATTGAAAAAGTGCAGAGAAAATTTACAAGGATGTTGCCAGGACTTTAGGATCTGAGTTGTAGGGAATGTTGAATAGGTTTGGACTTTGTTCCCTACAAGGTAGGAAAATGAGAAGGGATTTGATAGAGGTATACAAAATTAGAGATAGGATAAATGCAAGCCGGCATTTTCCGATGAGGTTGGTTGATATTGGAACTGAAGGTCTTGGGTTAAGTGTGAAAGGTGTTTGCATCAGACACTGGGGTCCTCTCTTCTGTTACCTGATGAGCCTCTCTTCAGTTACCTTAGCCTTTGGTCAAGGGCAGATATTGTCAGGTGATGCCCAACCTTCATAGAGTGTTTTGACCCTTAACCACTACAGTCTCCTGTTGGCAGGTCAGCAATGGAGGCCAAGTCATCTGAACGGGTTTAAAAAAAAACTGTGCTCTCCCCACTTTGTAGCTGCTCTACCCACCTGAGCTTGCTGCGGAAGATGTGAGTTTGGGACGTTTTTCCACCGTACTGCTGGGTAATACACACCACAACCATGGAAGACCAAGGCACAGATCAAGAATTAGCAAAGGAACTAGGTGGAGGCTTTAGAATTAGCACTAGCAGAGTGAGCAAAGGATCAGGAATTAGTAATGGGAGATGGAGAAAATGATGGGAGAATTTGCAGGCAAGTATTGTAAGTACTGATAGTAGTCGCTACAGATAAAGACTCTAAATAAGAATACATTATCCATCAATTGATCAAGAATATGCAGTGAAATCAAACTAATTTGATGAGACTTCCTACACTTTTTAAACCAAGATGGTAAGCTGTATGTCTTCTGAATACTGAGTTCATGTTATTCTTACTTACGTATTCCCCATCTTCTCTGTATCTGAAAACCCTGTTTCCCAGAAGACTGGCTGAGTGTCAGGATGTGAAAAGTGGGAATAAAGGGACGCTTTTCTGATCTGCTGCTGGTGACTAGTTATGTTCCATAGGAGTTGGTGTTGGGACTGCTTCCTTTCATGTTATATGTCAATGATCTGATTAATGGAATTGATGGCTTTGAGGCCAAGTTGTGGACGATAGAAAGTTAAATGAAGGGGCAGGCAGTGTTGAGGAAGCAGAGAGTCTGCAGAAGGTCTTGGACAGATTAGGAGAATGCGCAAAGAGCTGGCAGATGGAATACAATGTGTGCAAGTATATGGTCATGCACTTTGGTAGAAAGAATAAAGGTGTAGACTCATTTCTAAACAGGGAGCAAATTCAAAGATTGGACATGCTAAGAAACTTGGGAGTTCTAGTGCAGGATTTCCCAAGGTTAACATGAAGGTTGAGTCAGTAGTAAGGAAAGCAAATGCAATGATAGCATTCATTTTAAGAGGACTAGAAGATAAAAGTAAAAATGTAACACTAAGGCTTTATAAGGCATTTGTCAGACAGCTTTTGGAGTATTGTGAGGTGCTTTGGGTCTCTTATCTCAGAAAGGATTTGCTGACACTGGAGAGAGTCCAAAGGAGGTTTGTGAGAATAATCCCAGAAACAAAAGATTAATGTATGAGTGGCATTTGATGGCTCCGTTCTATACTCATTGGAGTTTAGAAGAATGAAGTTGGATCTTCTTGAAACCTATCGAATATTGAAAGGCCCAGAAAGAGTGGATGTGGAAAGGATGTTTCCAATAGTGGGAGAGTCTAGGAGCAGAGGGCACAGCCTCAGAGTGTGAGGAATTTCTGTAGTCAGTGACTGGTGAATCATTAGATATATTTAAAGTGCAGTTTGATAGGCTCCAGATGAGTAAGGGTGTCAAACAGTATGGGGAGAAAGCAGGAGAATTGGGTTGAGAGGGATAATAAATCAGCCATGAATGAATGGTAGAGTAAACTCGATGGGCTGAATAGCCTAAATCTGCTCCTATATCTTATCACCCTCCTTGTTCTGATGAAGGTCTAGTATCTGAAATGTTAACTTTATTTCTTTTTCACAAATGCTGCCTGACCCTCTGAATGTTTCCAGCATTTTCAATTTTTATTTCAGATTTCCAGCATCTGCACTTTATTTTGATTTCTCTTTACTTGGAAAATTTGTATGTAACTGAATCGGAATCTGGTTTTATTATCACTGACATAAGGTGTGATTTTTTTTTGTAGCACCAGTACAGTGCAAAACATAATTTTTATAAATTACAAAAATAAAAAAAAACATGCAAAAGACAAATAATGATGTAGTGTTCAATGACTGTTCAGGATTCCCATGATCTATGATAACCTGCTTCACAATAAACAACACCTCTTAATTTTGTGTATTCACATCCAAATCAATTTATAATAAAGATCCCAACACCAACCCCTGCAGCACACCACTAGTCATTGGCCTCCAATTCTGAAAAATATCCTTCAATAACCACACTTTACTTCCTACCTCCAAGCCAATTTTGAATCTATGTAACCAGTTCTCCTTGGCTTCCATAGGACTTATTCCTCCAGACCAGCCTACCATGCAGAATTTTGTTAAAGGCCTTGAAGATGTCTAAATAGACAACATCCACCGCCCCACCTTCCTCTAGCTTTTCGGTTACCTCTTCAATAAACTCTGAAAGGCTTCCCACTCCCCAAGCTGACTCCTCCTACTCAGACTATACAATGCTGGTCGATCCTGTTTCACAAAAATCCCTCCAGTAACTTCCCCACTACTGATGTCAAGCTGACTGGCCTCTAGTTCCCTGGCTTGGCCTTGTTACCCTTCTTAAACAATGGAACAACATTAGCCACTTTCCATTCTGTGGAACTTCACCATTGACTAATGATGAAGCAAATCTTTCTTCTGCAAGGGCCTTTCACAATTTCTCCTCGAATTATATTTTAAAAGTACATAACTTTAAATGTATCTGAAACATTAGGAACATGTAATGAACTATTAAACAAGAATGTTTAATAACTATATTTGTTTAAATTATAAAATACTTGGGAGTTGCACAAATATCTCCAGCCTTCCATGGATTCAAAGTACTCAGTAAGTTTGGAGTTGGTGCCCCGACTGCATGCAACTGGGTCATATCTGGAGTTCCTAAATTCTCGTGTTGAGGATGAATGAAGAGCAGAACTAACACTGCGAAGGGAACCATCATTTCAGAATGATACAAGGGGGGGGCGAGAGAGGCATATTTGCAAAGACATTGTGTAGGAGATCCTCGGAAGTGGTAAGGGAATCTCTGAATATGGATGCTGGTGGAAGGAAAACTGGGAAAGGGTGAGAGCTGAATTGTGGGGAAAGGGACATACATGTTCAGAGACCTTGTTAAGCACTCAGACGAGAGAGAGAAAAAAAAAATCGCCGAATGACAATACCTTCAGAATAAATGCAATGGAGATACCGAGACTGGGGGAACAGGACAGCCTTCTGTGAAGTAAGGTAGAGGAACTATAGTAAAATGATATAGAAAAGATTATAGTTATAGTCTCGTATCTAAAGATACAGATGAAGTACAAGAACAACAAATAGAACAAGAAACAAGGTCCAGGTGTTCATCTCTTCTGCTGTACATCTGGATTCTGTGTGCTTCGTCATTATAGAGCCTCCTAGTCACTGCTAACATGGGGTTACTAACACTTCTTTTTTAGGCTAGTTCTGGGCTCCTGCCTCATTTCTCTTCAATCTCTTTCAGAAGGGTACATAGCAAAACTTTTATGGGAGGACGGGGCTGATGAACTGACTGGCTTTGCAGGTTAGAAGGAAGTGACATGTGCAGAGAAGCAGGCTGAAGAATTTACAGACATTGAAAGTGTTATTTTTCTGTTCCTCCGATATTGGAAGGAGGAACACAGGATTTTTGATTGTTGAGGGAAATCCTCAATCTCGATGTCACTTTATAAAACGTAGATGCACTAGCATCTTGTGCCTTAAGGTGCAGGTCTCCTGACCCCCTTGAGCCATTTAAATAACCATGGTGAACAATATAAGGATTAAAGTTTGAAATATGTACTAGAGAGGGAGAAAAGAACAGTCAGGTTTAGAAAAGAAATATAGTAAGTATGAATTATCATCTCACCTTCATTTCTTTTAAGTAGGGAACTACTGAAGTTGCGACAGTTAGTAGGCATAGTAAAAAGTCAAAATTTCATGGGGAAAACTGAATAACCATTTGAATGATGATTATGAATAATGTTCTTAGTGTCTCTGCAACTGGATCTTCAACTTCCTTATCAGGAAAGCGCAACCAGTGCGATCTGGTAGTAACACCTTCTTCTTGCTGACAATCAACGAACTCTCAATCGGTGTCAGCAAGACCAAGGAGCTGATTGTGAACTTCAGGGAGGAGAAGTCGGGAGAACAAACACCAGATCTTATTAAGGCGTCTGTGGTGGAAAAGGCGAGCAGCTTCAAGTTCCTGGGTGTTAACAACTTGGGGGCCCAACACATTGATGCAACCGTGCAGAAGGCTTGCTAGCAGCTCTACTTTATTAAGAGTTTGAAGAGATTTGTTCTAAAGATGCTTGCAATTGTCTATAGATGCAAAATGGAGGGCATCACTGCCTCAAATGGAGACTCTAATGCATTGGATCAACAGTCTGCAGAAGGTTGTAGACTCAACCTGCTCTATCACAAGCACACCCCTCTTCACCATTGAATATACCTTCAAGTGGAGGTGACTCAAAAAGGTGGCATCCATCACTAAAAACTCTCACCATCTGGGAGATAATCTCTTCTCATTGCTTCTGTTGGGGAGAAAGTTCAGGAAATACAGGAGCTGAAGACCCATACTCTGTTTTATGAACAGCTTCTTCCTCTCTGCTATCAAATTCCTGAATGGTCCATAAATCTATGAACACTACCTCTTAATTCCTTTCTTTCTTTCTTTCTTAAATATAAATACGGATGGAAGAAGCCCTTCTGACCCTTTGAACCGTGCTGCCTGCAAACCATCGATTTAAACCTAGCCTAATCATGGGACAATTTACCATGACTAATTAACCTACTACCTGGTACGTCTTTGGACTGTGGAAAGAAACACAAGTACCTGGACAGAACCCACACATTCTGCAGGGAGGATGTATAAACTCATTACAGAGGACACTGGAATTGAATTCCGAACTCCAATGCCTCGAACTGTAATAGCGTCACGCTAACTGCCCCACTGTAGCACCCACTGTTTTGCACTATTTATTTTGTAATTTATACTCATTGTTATGTCTTGCTGATTCTGATCTAGGCTTGTTCCATCTTGCGTGGCTGGTCTTTACATAAATATCCCCATCCATGCCCAAATATTTCTTAATATTTATTTACTTATTTAGAGCTACAGCACAGAACAGGCTCTGCTGGCCCAACAAGCCACACTGCCCAGTAACCCATCTATTTAACCTTAGCATAATCACGGGACAAGTTACAGCAACCGATTAACCTACTAACTAGTACGTCATTGGACTGTGGGAGGAAACCAGAGCACCCGGAGGAAGCCCCTGCGTTCCATGGCGAAGATGTACAGATTCCTAGAATTGAATCCCAAGTTGTAATAACACAGTGCTAACCGCTATGCTACCGTGGTGCCCCTAATAAACTGAGATTAAAAGTAAGGTTAGCACTTTGTATTGCAGGACAGGGTGTTTCAGAGGAGAGTTACAAGTTTTGATGCCAAAGCACTGAAAAATGAGCACAAATAGAGTCAATGGGGTGACACCAGGGTGCAGTTGGTGCTGCCTCACAGGACGATCAACCCCAGTTCAATCCTGACCTCTGGTACTGTCGATGTGGAGTTTGCACATTCTCTCTCTAACCACGTGAGTTTCCTCTGGATATTCCAGTTTCCTCTTACAGTCCAAAAGCATGCGCTTGGTAAATTAATTGGCCACTGTAAATTACTCCACAGTGTGTAGATGAGTGGTAGAATCTGTAGGGAGAATAAAGTGGATTAAAGTAAAATCAATGTCTTATGGTCTTAATAGACTCGGTGAACCTGCTTTCTACATGGATAGAGGAGGTTTAGAGAGACATGGACCAAACACCAGCAGATGGGACCAGCTTGGCTAGGCATCTTGGTCGAAATGGACTAGTTGGGCTGAAGGGCCTGCTGTTCGACTCTATTTTCAGGCGCATTGTGAAGGAAAGAGATGTTAAACGGAGAGATTTATGGGAGGAATTCCTTACTGGAGCTCCTTGGCGGACAGAGGCAGTGCTGCCAGCGGTGGAGGGATTAAAACTAGCAATGCTAAAGAGCCGAGAATTAGATCAGTGCAGCCTGCCCTGAGGCTGGGGCTGGAGTATATCATCAGCGAGGCACGGGGACACAAACACTGGTAGTGTCTGTGAACTTCTGGCTGAGCTGAAGCAGAAGGAGCACAGCCAGGACGCTGACTGACCTTCCTTGCGAGTGTACTTAGCAGCGCGGCGCAGCGCCGCTTCCTCCCAGCCTCACGTGCGGCCGTCTCACCTCCCAGCGGGGCTTTGTGTCCCTCTGCATTCGCCCTACCCCTGCCTGTCCGCGGCCTCGGGTCATAGCGGTCGCCGGGCGCAGGGTCGGGGCCGCTCACAACTCCTCCTCCACGGCAGGCCTCGGGCTTTCGGCGGGCTTGAGTAGCGGGCGGCTTCCCGGACGCTTGGAGGTGTCGGGATAGGAGCGCAGGTGGGAGGGGGTGTCCGCGGTGAGTACAGGCCGGCCGGAGGATGAGGCCAACGTGGTTCTGGGCAAGGGGAAGCAGGGCAGGGAAAACGTGGGGAGGGGGATGGGAGACGGGAGAGGGGTAGTAGATGATGGAGGGTGAGAGTGGGAGGCTGGCTGGGGTACCGTGGGGTAAAACCACAGGGAGAATGGGGAGTGAGTAAGTGGAGGGGAGAGTGTGTGGGGAGGGGTGGGGGGGGGGAGAGAGTCAATAGTTGAAATTAGCCGGGGGAATTGGATGCTGAAGAGGAAGTGTGGGAAAGAGAGAGAGTGTGTGGGGGGTTAGGTAGGTGGTAGGGAAGGGTGAATAGGAAACCTGAAACTGTTCAGCAAAAGTGGGGGATTATGTGGGAATTGAGGTGAAAGGTGGGAAGGAATTAGAGAGGGAAGATGTGGTGAATAATAGGAAATAAGTTGTGAGGGCAGGGAATGGGAAGTTGGCTGAAGTGAGCTTCTGAGGGATTGTGATAGGAAGAAGCTTGTAGGGATTATAAAGATTAGGGAAGACAAAAGGGAGAGAAAATGAGGTGGTTTAAGAGGGACCATGAGGTTGTGAAAGAGGTGGGCAATGCCTGAGGTGGGGTGGAGCAGAGAGTGGAAATGGGTTAAAGTGCTTATGGTGAAGAGGGAGAGGAGGGTAAAAGTAGTGAGGATATGTAAAGCAGAAGGATAGGGAATTGTGTTAGGGAGGAAGTCTGAATGGAGGAAAGGAACAGGGATGTGTGTGGGGAATGGAAAGTGGGCTATTGGAAGGAAGGAGGAGTGCGAGGGCATCGGTGAGATTAGGGAGCTCACGGGGAGAAAGTGGAAAGGAATGTGGAAATGGAGAGAGTTTGAAAAGGCAGGAAGGTGAAGTGGTTAATAGGAAGGGTGTGAGAAAGTAAGAGAGATTTTGTGGGGATGAATATTGAGAGGAGTAATAAGAGAGGGAGTTTTTCAGAGGTGGGGAGAGTGAATGTGGTCAGTGGGAATGACGAGGGTGAGCATTAATGAGGAAAGTATATGAGGCAGCCATGGGGGGAATATGAAAGTGAGAGAGAGGGAAGGGTATCGGAGAGGGATATCCTGGATCCGTGTTCGCATGACTCTCACCTATTTCCTTCCAATAAATGTTCAATAATATTTTAAATATTCTTCACTGTATTATGACATGTCTTTAATCATTTCAAGTTGAAGCATAAATTTGCCAAATCTGGTTTTCTACAGATAGCACCAATGCTAGTAACATCATATTTTTAATATATTAGTTACACGTGAATCTTTTCCCAGGAAACTGATATTCATATGAGGGGATTGTATACTAGTACATGAACTACCTGGGTGTGCACCTATTCTTAGAGCTCCAAGGGCTGAGCAAGATGTGTATTAATGTTTTGGCCTCCTGACTTTATGGATGTGATCCTTGTTTGTCTTGGTTCTTGGTTCTTTAAGAAAGTTGACCTATGCTGGATGGTTTCTTTGGTGACTTTGACAATGTGCAGTGATTACCTTTGGAGCGATAAAACTTGATTCCTTTTTATGAAGAATATGTCAATTATATAAAAACAGCGTGGAGTGTGACACACTTCCCAATGGAATTTCTGCTATGTATGCAGCTGAAGCATCTTCCTTATGACCTATTTGTCCTTGTGTCTAGAATCAGTCTTTAGCTTCCAAATTTCAGAGTTTACAATATAAAAGGGGGTTTGTGATTGTGGTATTGTGAATGCACACTGTCACTGTCTGCCTATTTATAGACAGCTGTGCATAACTTAGTGCCTGAATGTCTGATACAGACTTATGAAGAACATTCATAACACAGTGGATAATTGGAGCCAAGTGTCATAACAACTAATCACCTCGTTGTGGTAGTATGTTGTACACCTGCTGCTGCCATAGACTTGATGTCTTTGGAAACACATATTTATCAACAGATCAAATCTGTGAATGTCTATGCATGTCTGTGTTTTAATATTGTAAACAGGGAGCAGAGATACACGGTTACAAATTTAAGCCCCTTTCCAAAGCCCTTGAACACATTAATTTGATATGGGTCTCTATTGTGGACTGAGATTGGGAAGGGGACAAGGAGAGGGTAAATCATGGCTGGAGAAAGGGAGAGAAGAGGGAGTGGGAAGCACCAGAGAAACATTCTGTAATGATCAATAAACCCAATGTTTGAGATCTCAGACAATGTCTGGAGTCTCAGAGCTGGGTGTGTCTGCACCCGCACCACCTCCCCGTTCCTCACTCTCCTTCTCTGTCACCTGTTCCACACCCCTCCTGCGGCGCTCCACCTTTGCTATTCCCAACATCTTTCGCTCCCACCAGATTTACAAACTCTCTCTCTGTGCCACAATGAAAAATACAGTACTGTGCAAAAATCTTAAGCACCAGCAATATGTATGTGCTCAAGACTTTAACACAGTACTGTGGCGTGGTTGGCATCCAGCTGTCTTGAAGTTCAATGGGTGATGATCATCATAGTCACAACCCTGGGCGGAAGGTATGGAGATCCTGAGATGCCCAGTCAGCAAGATCCTCCTCTCGGCCTCACCAGTATAGTCCAAAAGAAAGCTTATGAAGCAATATGCTTGGCATCAGTTTGTCTGCAGAAGCGGCCAGGAGGATGTTCAATGACGTCCAACCGCTTGAGGGGCTCCCCTCCAGATTTTCTGTCTGGGTTTACTCCTGTAGCCTTCATCTCTCCCGAGGCTGCCCACAAGGCAGTGGGGCTATTTACCCATAGCTGGGGATCTGGTAGACGAGCACCAGGGCGTGTCCACGTACTGGTGCTACGTGTGCAGGGGCCAGACCTCCTCCCCATCCTCTGTAGTTCAGCCTGAGTCCGAAAGGAGTTCAGTTTCCGTTTGTCGCCAGTGAGGATGCCCTACATGAGGCTTACTATTGGAGAGGCTGTGTACTGGCAGGGAGAGACTTACACACTTGGCTCTCCTTCTTGCGAAACTGCTAGTCAGTGGTGGAAGCTGAAAGTGAGAGTGACAAGCACTAGTCACTACACTACCACACTAGACAAAAGGATACAGCAGGATATAGATCAGATGCAAACATTAACTGCTGTTCTCTCCATAAGTTCTGCCCTGAATTTCCATTTTTTCTTTACACTTGCATTTTCCCTTCTGTTAGGAAAGTGTCAGACTCACCACTTCAAAATAGCACTTTTGCCTGGCCTTTCATATAAGCTGATAATGTGAAACAGTCAGCAGGTTAGGCAGCATATGTAGAAATAAGAAACAGTTAAAGATCAGGTCAAAGTTCTGGATGTCTTTCTGATAATGGATCTATGGATCTTCAGCAGGTAGTTCCCAGGTTATGGTAGTGTTCTGTTTCTGAGATCTGTTTGTAACCTGAACGATTGGTAAATTGGAAATGAACAACAGTGTGTGCGGCGTTGGGGGGTATGGTCACAGAAACAGAGTAAGCAGGCATGGGAATAGCTGCCGCCAACTGGTCTCATAGTCCCAGTGACCAGACATCCCACCTCTCCCGGAAGTTCCGGGAGTCTCCTGCATATTGATAGCGGCTCCCTGATGCCTGCAAATTATATACAATATCCCAGAAATCAATTTTTTTGAGAGACAGCAAGAGCGAGAGAGAGAGAGAGAGAGAGAGAGAGAGCGAGCGCGCGCGCCATAGCAGAGTGTTCCAAAAAAAGAAAATATAAAATGTACGTCACCCCAGACTACCCTAAAGTGTACCCCTGCCTAATAGGGGTCAAAAATAATGACAGTGTTGCTCACTACACTGTTTGCAACAGAGACTTTTCTGTTGCCCATGGTGGTTAAGACTATAAAAGACATGTTGTGGTGAGTTTAACAGGTGTCATTTGTTCATTAGCATAGCCAACATTATTTAAACTAGCTGGCTGGCTGCTAAGGAGCTACTCTATTGCAGACATCCCACCTCGCCGATAGTCTCCTGCAAACTGATGGTGCTACCTCCCTGAAATGAGTTTTTGCAGGGTGGGATGTCTGCGGTGAATGAGCACGGGGAGTCCGCTCAGCGCCGCCATCTCTGCTCAGCTCAATTGCTGAGGGTCAGGTGGGGGGGAGGCAGGGAGAAATCATAAGGAAATTCCCTGTTCTCACCCGACATAAACAGCCTGCAGCCTCTATCACAGTGGTTTCCAAAATGCTTGTATGGGTGTGTTTTTGTTGAGTGTCCACAACCCAGAGAGGACCTGCAACTATTTAGCGTTTTTTATTGGTGCTACCTTTATGCTGTTTTTCCAGAAATTTCTGTTTGTATTTCAGAATTCCATTGTACTTGATGTCCACTTCCCTGTATTGGCAGGCGTGTTCTTCGGTCTATACTGGCTGAAAATACAGAGATGTTGCAATAAAATTAGGTCAGCAGCTAAGTTCACTTGAATAATACCATGCAACAGAAAGCAAAGTATCTTCGAAATGTTTATAATACCGGCATGAGATGTCTCAAAACACTTATCGCTCTGCTGAAAGATCTACAAAAAACGTGTATTTCCTTATCTGCTCCACCTGCTTTCGCTCCATCTCCCTTACTCTTCTCACGCACACCCTCAGCTTCTGCCCCAGTCTCTGTCTCAGCTCTGCATTATGTTGGCAATTAGCATCTCCTGTTTAGGCAAAAGTTAATTACCATCTAATTCAGGAGCGGTTTTCTCAGTGGGTGTTTCAGACTGTTTCTCTGATATCTCCATGATCTGGTTCTACAGCAGAAATTCAGGGGAAATTATAAAATATACAAACATATACTGGATAACTTCTACACTCTTGACCTAAATCTACCCTGTCTAATAGAAAGGAAGTGAACTTGGGGCCTAGCATCTTCTGAGCAAGGGTGTAAGTGAATGGAGAGACTGGATAAGCTGAGGGCTTTTTTTTTCTTTAAAGCATAGGACGATGCAGGTTGACCTTATAAAGGTATATAACATCTTGAGGGTAATAGACAGGGTGAAAGAACACTGCCTTTTCCCCAGCAATGGGAGTCTAAAAGTAGAGGGTATAGATTTAAGGTGAGAAGGGGAAAATTAAAGGGGAATTGAGGGGAAAGGTTTTCACACAGAGGGTAATAGAACAAGCTACCAGAGAAGCCGCAGAGGCAGGTGCAGTTATAACGATCAAAAGGCATTTAGGCAGGTACATGGAAAGGAAAGGTTTACAGAGGTGTAGGATGGACACAGGCAAATGGGACTAGCTTGTGTAGGTAATCTCGTCGGCATGGATGAGTTGGGCTGTATTACTTGGTTACTCTTGTATTCAGTGAATACTGGAAGTCCTCAAAAAAGACACCACGTAACACTGGGTTCACTTGTCAGCTATGGCAAAACAGTAGCATTGTCACCTCTAAAGTCGCTTCCACTGAAGAGACAGGAGCACAAAATCCAAGCAATGCTCCTTTACGCGAGTAACAGTGCCAGGAAAAATCATTAGGCATATATGCCAGGCCTATATTTCATAACTTGGAGCTTCTGTCAATATTTTGATTGAAAAAATGCTGTACCTTTCTGTGCCATCTACCCACCTACATTTTTAATCAGTTTATATTAGAAATCCAGCCTCATTCAGATTATTGGCCTGATATCCACAGCTCCCTAAAGATGGCAACACCAGTAGAGAGGATGGGAAAGAAGATGTACAGCATACTTGTCTTCATTGGTCAGGTCATTAAACATATAAGTCAGGATGTCACATTGCAGCTGTATAAAACTTCTCTTAGGCCACTTCTGGACTATTGTGTGCAATCTGGTCACTGTGTTACAGAAAGGATTTGGACGCTTTGGAAAGGATGCAGAAGAGATTCAATAAGATATTGTTTGGATTAAAGAGAATTAGCTATAAGGAGAGGTTGGACAAAATTGGATTATTTTATCAGTAGTGTCGGGCTGAGGGAGTGACCTGATAAAAGTTCATTAAATTATGCGAGGCATAGAAAGGGCAGATAGTTTTTTTTTCATCCACTGTGGTAATGTCAAATACTAGTGGGCATAGGGTTAAGGTGCAAGAGGGAGTTTAAAGGTGAATTAGGAGGAAAGTTTTTTTTTGGTGTGGAGTGATAGGTGCCTGGATGTGCTGCAAGGGGAGGTGGTGGGAGTGGATGCAATAGCAATGTTTCAGAGCCATTTTGACAGCCATGTGAACAGGTTATGGAAGGATATACACCGTATGCAGGCAAATGAAATTAGTTTATAGTGCAGTGCTCAGCGCATTATGCTCAAACAGATATTGTGGACTAAGGGGTCTTACTGTGCTGTGTTCTATGTTCTACATCCATGATGTTCTGGAGCAGTGTTTATTCCACAATCAACTTTAGAATAGATTTTCTGGTCCTCTCCTTTATGTTTGTGGAACTTTTGTCTAAATTGATTTTTTATTTCCTATGTTTTATAAAAGAGACTACACCTTCAAAATAGTATAATATGCTTTTGTAAAGGGCTTTGGAGCTTGGGAAAAGCGCGTAAGTTTGCTTTTTCTTACTTGGCCATCTGAGAGCTGATGATTGTTATTGAAAGAATTACTGATGACCTCCTGTAAACCTCCTGCTGTTCCTTTGATTGATGAGTGACTTCATTTCTTCTGTGGTTTTTCCTTGGAACTCATATGTTTACCATATACTGCCACTAATAACCTAAAAGACTGAGTTTATCATTGCTGTCCCCAGCTTTCTCTAAAGATGGCAGGTATGAAAAGAAAAATCGAGGATAAAGATCCAGACTATGAAGATATCTCGGTCTGTCATCAGAACAAACGATGCAAAGGGATTGAACATTCGGGTGAGTATTAGCCAACGTTTCATTTTGTGTGCGCAGAAGAGGAATATCCACGTTTTGATAAATTGGGCTCCTATTTTGAGTTTTTCAGTGGTGTAATTAGTAGTTGATTATTGCTTAGCATTCTTTATAAGTATTATATAGAGAATATATTTAAGACTATAAGATATAGGAGCAGAATTAGGCCATTTGGCCTGTCGAGTCTTGTCTGCCATTTCATCATGGCTGATCCATTTTTCCTCTTGACCTCAGTCTCCTGCCTCTCCCTCCCTATATCCCTTCGTGCCCTGACCAATCAGTAATCTATCAACCTCTGCCTTAAATATATGTAAAGGCCTGGCCTGTGGCAATGAATTTCACGGATTCACCACTCCCTGGCTGAAGAAATTCCTCCTCATTTCCATTCTAAAAGGGCGCCCCTGTATTCTGAGGCTGTGTCCCCTTCTGGTCTTAGACTTTCCCACCATAGGAAATGTCCTCTCCACATCCACTCTATCAAGGCTTTTCATCATTCGATGGGTGTCCATTAGGTCACCCCTCATTTTTCTGAATTCTAGTGAATACAGGCCCAGAGGCATCAAATGCTCTTCATATGACAAGCCATTCAATCCTGGAATCATATTTATGAACCTCCTTTGAAACCTCTCCAATTTCAGCACATCCTTTCTAAGATAAGGGGCCCAAAATTGCTCAGAATACTCCCAAGTGAGGCCTCACCAGTGCTTTATAAAGTTTCAACATTACATCCTTGCTTTTATATTCTAGTCTTCCTGAAAGGAACGCTCACATCGCATTTGCCTTCCTCACCATAAACTCAATCCGCAAATTAATCTTTACAGAATCCTGCACAAGGGCTTCCAAGTCCCTTTGCACTTAATATTTTTGTATTTTCTCTCCATTTAGAAAATAGTCAACCCTTTTATTTCTTCTACCCCAGTGCATGACCATATACTTCTCGACACTGTATTCCATCTGCCATTTCTTTGCCCAAAATCCTAATCTGTCTAAATCCTTCTCTGACCTATCTGCTTCCTCAAAGCTACTTGCCCCACCATCTATCTTCGTATTGTCTGCAAAATTTGCAAAACAGCCAACAATTCCACCATCCAAATCATTGATACATATAAAAAGAATCTGTCCTGACACAGACCCCTGTGGAGCACCACTAGTCACTGGCAGCCAACCAGAAAAGGCTCCCTTTATTCCCACTCTTAGTTTTATGCTAATCAGACACTGCTTTGTCCATGTTAGAATCTTTCCTCCAATACCATGGGCTCATAGCTTGTTAAGCAGCCTCTATCCAGCTTGTTACTTGTTACAATTCTTTGAAGATGTTTGTCAGGCAAGATTTTCCCTTGAGGAAACCATGCTGATTATGGCCTATTTTATCATGTGCCTCCAAGTACCCTGAAACCATGTCCTTAATAATTGACTCCCAACATCTTCCCAATCACTGAGGTCAGACTAATAATGATAAATAATTTTCTTTCTTCTGCCTCTCTCCCTCCTTGAAGAGTGGAGTGACATTTGCAATTTTCCAGTTGTCAAGAACCATTACAGAATCCAATGCTTCTTGAAAGATCATTATTAATGCCTCCACCATCTCTTCAGCCACCTCTTTCAGAACCCTGGGGTGTACATTATCTGGTCAATTGACTTATCTACCTTCAGACCTTTCAGTTTCCCAAGAACCTTCTTTTTGTTGTTTACGCGTTTGATGGTTTTGTTGTGTGGCGTTTTTCTTTAAACAGGTTCTGTGGTGTTTGTTTTTCTCCTACTTGTTACTACATTGAAATTACTGTATTATTTTGTAACCTGTTCTCTGTGATGTCAGACTGTGGAACCATTAGTTCTTATTTCTGCATGCTTGTTGTTTTGAAGGAAAATTCAATGATCTGAATTAGGAGCTTACAACACTGAAGGAACTCATTTGGTTGATGATTTGCTAAAATGATGCAAAACTTAATACATATAGTCAAATTAAAGACTACTTTTGAGGCACTATCCGATTTAATTTTCCTAGATGAGCCCATTTCATCTTACCTAATATTTTGGAGCAAGTTCCAATAGCTTCTGAGCTTTTGTACCAACTTATGGGATCTTGAATCTTTGCTAGAACCTCTATCATTTTCAGAAAGTAGATATTGGAATTGTTCATTGCTCCAAGACTGATCCAGCTATGGTTCTAGATAAATTTAACATCTCTACTATTTAATTCTATCCATATACGCAATTCTTCAGGTTTTGAAAGGGTTTGCCACCATAGACACAATTTTCACTACAAGGAAAGATTAGAATTGGAGTTATAAGTATCACTGGATCCTGCTCAGCATTACTTTTACAAAGGGTTGATTTATTGCATCAGTTTTGTTCTTGCAGTCAATGCTGACAGGTATGTACCTCTCTCCCATCTGCTCTTTTAAGAATATCTGCTCTGACTGCACTGTGCTGGATACTTGGTATGAACTGTGCCATGTGTTGCTGTTCCAGTAACAATGGAGCAGTGGTCCCATTGCCAATCGGCTCTGTGTGAAGTGAGCCAGGAAGGCAATGCATAGTGGCTCCAACCACAAACAAGAGAACATCTACAGATTTTGTAAATCTGAGCACCACAAATAAAATGCTGGAGGAACTCAGGAGGCCAGGCAGCATCTATGGAAAAAAGTACAGTTGATATTTCAGGCCAAAACCGTTTGGCAGGACTTTTTTCCCGTAGATATTGCCTGGCCTGCTGAGTTCCTCCAGCATTTTGTGTGTGTTGAATGTATTGCGGCTGCCTGTGACAGTTGACGTTAAGTGGATTTGGATGTCAACTCTGCAGTGTACTTCTTTTATTCCAGTAATTCAGTCAGAGCAGTTGTAACACTTGGACTAGGTAGTGTTCTGGGTTTCGGTAACCCTGATCTAGGCAGGTAGTAGTGCGAGGTAAAACTCAGTTAGATTACTCTCTAGAAATGTCCCTTCCTCCATATCACTGCTGAAAACATGGAAAGGTGGTGTTCAGCAATGGTGGCTCTGCAATCAAATGACCTATGAAGACTGGTGCTATGAATCCTTCCTCCATCTCACACACCTTCCAAATTCAGCAACTCACCATCATCAGGTAGAAGTAAGTGAATGCTGTTGATGTTTAGCCTCAGTGATTTTGCATCCTCTGCCTTCAGCTCTACATTTTAGTCTGTCGGTATTCCATTGTGTGCTGGATGCACTACTTCAGTTACAGAGAGGAAATGATTGTTTTACTGAAACTTTGACTGCTCATCTACTCAGCAGTGGTTGGAAGGAGAATGGATCTTTAACTAAATTAATTGACATCTGCACTTAGACGATATTCTACGTTCAGAATTCTTCTAAAAAACGAGTTGATATCATTGAGTTAGTTGTATATCGGCTTTCAGAAAGGATTGGCAGTGAGACAGGCATTAACCTAATACGAGGTGTTGCAATGAACCAAAAGTGCTGATTTTTGCCTTCTTCAAAATGCAATAAATTAGGTAAACAAGACTGCTAAATCCTTCCTACTTCTAAGAAGGACTTGCATTTTTGCAGCACCTTTCATGACCATAACGTGTCTCAATTTGCTTTACAGCATGTTAATTGTCTTTTGCAAATATTGGAAACATGGAAAATACTTTGTCTGCATCACATGAACAGCAGTGTGTTCGGACCAGATATTTAGTGATGTTCAAGGGATATCTTTTAGACAAACACCAGTTTAAAAACTGCTGTGACATGTGCATCAGAGAGGTGAGGTCAGGTCATCATTTTAACATCTCAGCAGGAAAAAATACAGTCTGCCCAGAACCCTGCACAATAGTTCAGGTACTGTCTCACTCATATCTTGTCCATCTGTAACATGAAGTCCCAACTCTTGTAGTTAGTACCCTGTCCAATGAAGGCAATTGTGCCAAACACCACCTTCACCACCTTATCTGCCTGTGTTATCACTTTTGAAGAATTAAGTACTTGTATCCTTAGGTTCCATTGTTATAATTTCAAGGCAGTGTTTTTCCCCTATAATATTTTGCAGGTCAAATGTCTTGGTACAGTTTTTGCATTTTTTTTTCCTTCAGAGTTGACTAATGGATGTTGGAAGACATTCTGTCGGATAATTTTTCTCTGAAAATTATAGATTGGCTCTCAGCCATGGAGCAAGGTAGAAGCCAATAGGAGAGTTGTTCCTGCTAGACAATTACTTGGAAACCAAAGGAAAACATGCTGATGACAGAAATCGGAAATGAAAAGCAAAAAACCCGAAATAAAAGCAAAGATGTTGGAATCATTCAGCAGGTCAGGCAATATCTATGCAAAGAGAAACAGAACAGGTTTCCAGTCAAAGACCCCTCAGAACTGGGGAAAAGAGAAGACAAGTTCATTTCAGGAAGTGAGGAAGGAAATGGTTGGTGGTGAACAGCCTCCTTGGAATGCTGGGTGAGAAATGGAAGAAGTGCTTGGTGGCAGAAAGTTGGTGAAATTGGTGGCTATTGCATAGGATGGTTCTGCTAAGTACAGAGGCTTGGTGGAAAGTGAGGAATTCTTTTCTGGCACTGTAATGCATGAAGGTACAAGAGGCTGCAGGTGCTGGAACAGACAATATGCTGGATGAGCTCAGCAGGTCAGGCAGCATCTGTGGAGGTTGGGGGTGGGGGTAAGAAATAAGGAATTGTCAGCATTTTGGGTTCTGATGAAGGGTTTCAACCCAAAGCATTAACAATTCTTTTCTCCCACTGATGCTGCTTGACCCGCTGTTCCTCCAGCAGACTTTGTTGCTTTGTAATCCAAGAAGAGGCAACTAAAAAAAGTCTAAGAAAGGAAAAGATGAAATGTGAGTAAGACTAGCCAAGAGTATAAAAGAGCAAAAGGGAGGTGAGAGTTGATATTGGACCGCTGGAAAATGATACTGGTGAAATAGTAATGGAGGACAAGGAAATGGCAGATGAGCTTAATGGATACTTTGCATTATCTTTACTGTGGAGGTCATTAGCAGTGTGCAAGAGGTCCGTGAGTGCCATTGCTATTACAAAGGAAAAAGTACTAGGCAAACTCAAAGGTCTTAAGGTAGATAAGTCACCTGGACCAGATGGACTACATCCCAGAATCCTGCGAGAGGTTCCTGAAGAGATAACGGATGCATTGGTCATGATCTTTCAGGAATCACTTGATTCTGGCGTGGTCCTGAGGGCTGGAAGATTGCAAATGTCACTCCACTCTTTAAGGAGGGAGGAAGGCCAGTCAGCCTAACCTCAATGGTTGGGAAAATGTTGGAGTCTATTATTAAGGATGAGGTTTTGAGGTACTAGGAGATTAATGATAAAATAAGTCAAAGTCAGCATGGTTTCTGTAAAGGGAAACCTTGCCTGACAAATCTGTTAGAGTTCTTTGAGGAAGTAACAAGCAGAGTGGACAAAGGATAGGCAGTGGATGTCATGTACTTGGATTTTCAGAAGGCATTTGATCAGGTGCCACGCATGAGGCTGCTGAACAAGATAAAATCCTAGGACATTACAGGAAAGATGCTGTCATGGATAGCGGAATGGTTGACAGGCAGGAGGCAGAGAGTGTGCCTTTTCTGGTTGGTTGCCAGTGACTAGTGATGTGCCTCAGGGGTCAGTATTGGGACCACTACTTTTCACATTGTTGTCAATGATTTAGATAATGGAATGGATGGCTTTGAGGCAAAGTTTGTGGATGATAGGAAAATAGGTGGAGGGGTGGGTAGTGCTGAGGAAGCAATGCAATTGTAGCATTTAGACAAATTGGAAGAATTTCAATATTGGGAATTGATATTCCCAATATTTCAGTATTGGGAATGATATGATAATGAATTTTGGTAAAAGGAATAATAATACAGAATATTATCTAAACGGGGAGAAGTTTCAAACATCAGAGGTGCATAGGAACTTAGGAGCCCTTGTGCAAGACTCCCAGAAGGTTACTTTACAGGTTGAGTCTGTGGTAAAGAAGGCAAATGCAATGTTAGCACTTTTTCGAGGGGAATAGAATATAGAAGCAAGGAGATAAAACTGAGCCTTTATAAGACACTAGTCAGGCCGCACTTGGAGTATTGTCAACAGTTCTGGGCCCCATATCTCAGAAAGGATGTGTTGTGATTGGAGAGAGTCCAGAGGAGGTTCACAAGGATGATTCTGGGAATGAAGGGGTTACCATATGAGGAGCGTTTGGCAGCTTTAAGCCTGTACTCACTGGAGTTTAGAAGAATGCGGGGGATCTCATTGAAACCTACTGAATGTTGAAAGGACCTAATAGGGTGGATGTGGAGAGCTGTTTCCTATGGTGGGAGTTTGCAGCATTAGAGGGCTCAAATTTGAGGGCCAACCCTTTAGAACAGAGGTAAGGAAGATTTTTTTTTTAGCCAGTGAGTAGTAAGTCTGTGGACCGCGGTGGAGGCCAAGTCTGTGGGTATATTTATGGTGGAAGTTGATAGTTTCCTGATCGGACAGGGCATGAAAGGATATGGCGAGAAGGCTGTATGGGGTTCAGTGCAATCCAGGATCAGCCATGATGGAATAGTGGAGCAGTCTCGATGGGCTGAATGGCTTAATTCTGCTCCTGTATCCTATGGTCTTATGGTAATACATGACCCTGTTTTCTGACTCAAATTCTTCAAAAGAAATTGCAGGATAAAGTAAATCCAAAATATTACAGATACTGCAAACTTGAAATATAAAGTTAAAAGTACTTAGCAGGTTAGGCAGTATAAGTGGAAAGTGAGAAAGACTTAATGTTTTAGATAAAATACCTTTTGTCAGTTATGGGGGTGAGAGAATGTAAGTTGTGTTAAGTTTGAAGAGAATGTGAGGAAAGAATGGATAGGACAAAGAGTGAGGCCAGGACTGCAGTGTTCATGAATTATATAAATCCTAAGTTCATGGGATATTTAGAGGGTGAGGAGCTGTATGTGCATTGTAAATGGTGAGGTGATAATAGGACATGCCCAGGAGGTCAGAATGTGCAAACAGGAAGAAAATCTGTACCAGTGTTCCAGACAGATGACAAGCAGTGTACAATTCTGATATAGACAACACAAAATGAGTAACCTGCCTTTGGAGAAGTCAATATCAAGCTTGGAAGGCTGCGAAGTATTCAAAACATCAAATTCACCTGGATGCATTGTATACTCATAGGCTTGGTATTGAGTCCTCCAATTTCTGACAAATCACTTTCTCTATTTTGGCCATTGGCCATTCTCCATTTTTGAATCTTATCTACCCTTGTCCATAATTATCTTGAAACTAGTGGAATTATGATCACTAGATCTAAAGTGTCCCCCTACACACATTGCTGGACATGTTCTGCTATTTGCAACACATTGCACTTCTTCATTTATATTATCATACCTCATAAATCCCTTTGGTAAATTGGTTTACTATTGTCACCTTGAAAAACTTTGTTTTGCATACCTTCTATACAGATCATGTCATCACGCCAGTGCCTTGAGATGGTACAATGGAAAACAAACATGATGCAGAATAAAGTGATGTCCTCTACAATTTATACAAGTGACAATCCCTTTGACCTATCCATTCCTTCCCTACCTTTCCTCCAACTGATTTTTCTGTCTTTTCAAGTGCTGACATTGAGTCTGTGACCTGAATTTTTGGCTCTGTTTTTCTTTGCACTGATGTGGCATGTGCTGCTGAGTGTTTCCAGCATTTCCTGATTTTACTGCAGGGAAAAGTAGCTGAGAATGTTCATTACAAAATTAACTATGCCACTAACCACAATAGTTGCTCCAGATTTTTGTTTTTGCTGAAACCCTGTTCAACAAGTTTTGGTTTTGAGTGCCATTGCGTGTGTTTCTAATGATGTACAGGCAGTCCCTGGGTTACGAGCGAGATCCGTTCCTAGGTCTGTCTTTAAGTCGAATTTATAGGTAGGCCGGAACAGGTACATATGGTTCTTATTTAGCGTCAGTTAGTCAAATGTTTGTCGTAGTATATAGTATATATTTTACCTTTCTATGCATATAAAACAATTAAGAAACACTTCCAAATACACTAAAACATCTTAAACATAATGCAGTACATAATAATAATGCAGTAATAATAAAAGTAACTACATACGGTACTGGAGGCTATGACTCCCTGATCCATTGGCTGAAAAAGCGGTGTGGTGTTGGGGGGTAAAAATACGACCTTTACATTGGGGTGAAGGTCATCAAAAGTACTTGGATGTCCGGGTGCGTTGTCAAGCACAAGGAGAATCTTGAAAGGAATTTTCTTGGCCAAGCAATAACGTTCAACAGCAGGGACAAAATGGTTCAAGAATCAATCTTCAAAGATGGCAATTGTAACCCAAGCCTTTGCATTTGCCTTCCAAGTAACGGGAAGAGATGTCTTAATGATACAGCAAAGTGCCCTCGGATTTAGGGAGCGATACACAAGCAAAGGCTTGAGCTTGAAATCCCTGGATGCGTTACCCCCAAGCAATAACATTAGCCTATCCTTCAATGCCTTCTTTCCGGCATTTTTTCCCAAAATAAGCCAGTCTTGTCTACATTAAATATTTGGTCTGACAAATAACCTTCCTCCTCAATAATTTTTTTCAACATTTCAGGAAAATCACTCGTAGCACTTATATCGGCACTGGCTGCTTCACCTTGCACTTTAATATTATATAAATTTGCCCTCACTTTGAAACAATTGAACCAACCCCTATTCACAACAAATTCTTCACCACAATCACCTTCACTTGCTGCACGTGCAACTTTTAAATCATTGAAAAGGCTTCGAGTCTTTTCTTGCACTAAAGTAAGGCTAATAGGCATATTACGTTGATTTTGATCATCTAACCAAATTACCAATAGCCTTTCCATTTCAATAATTAAACCACTGCGTCGCTTAGTAATAATTGTAGCTTTATTCGGGGCGGGGCCTTTCACATGCTCCATTATTCTCACTTTATCCATTAAAATTGTTCCAATCGTTGACCTAATGCTTTTCCAGTGACCAATGGCGTTTCAGCTCTTTCTGATCGCATTATTATTTCCACTTTATTTTCAATCGTGGTCATTTTCCTTTTCTTTGATGCATCACCAGCACTTGCATCAGATTTATGCTTTGGAGGCATGGTTACAAGGGTAAATAAGAGAAAAATTTAAGCCAAATACAAAGTTACACACTCAATACAGTGTTAACGGCAACGTGATCCAACTTAAAATGACAGACGGCGTACTCCTTCCTTGAGCCGACGAACAACTGAAGCCGTGCAATGTTTTCAAAATTTTAATATAATAGGCTTTATGGCAGCCCATAAGTACGAGTTGTCTGTAAGTCGGACGTTCTTCACCCAGGGACTTACTGTATTTCACAGCAGCAGTTTGTATACATTCAAATGAATAGAAAATTGTCTAGCTATAAGTCGGTGTTGGTTGAACTGAGTGCTTCAGGCAGTATTGGTGGGAAACAGCTGATGTTTTGGGTCAGGACCCTGCATCGGGATTATGAGATAGAGGGAAGGAAACTGATATAAAGGTGAACTGGCTTGAGCTCGCAGGTGATATGTGGAGCCAATTGAGAAGGGAGATAATGTGCAGATGGAGCCAGGTAGGTGAGATGGGAGATTGGAGACAGAGACAAGTGATGAAAAGTGATAAATGGAAACAATGCAGCAGATATTGTAATTTGCTATATAAGGAAGGTCATGTGGAAAAAGATGAAGGGGATGTGGGGAGGGGAAAGATAGTCAAATGAATTCAGTTGTGGGAGAGGAAAGGAAAACCAGAAGGTACAGTGTGTGGATGATAGGTAGATGGAATCAATTGTGGAAATAAAAAGCTTGATAGAAGTTGGATGATGCAATAAGAAAATGATCCAAGACACAAGAGTGAATCAACAACAGAATGGTTTGAAAAGAAAAATATCGTGTTTTGGAATGGCCAAATCGGAGTCCTTACCTTAACTCAATTGAGATTCTGTGGCATGACCCGAAGAGGGCTGTTAATGCAAGGAATCCCAGAAATGTTGATGAACAGAAACAGTTTTGTATGGAGGAATGGTCTGAATTCCTCTTCACTGTTGTGTATGTCTGATCAGTAGGTACAGGAAACTTTTAGTGGAAATTATTGCTGCTAAAGGAGGTTCTACCAGTTATTAAATACAAGGGTTCACATACTTTTTCCAGCCTGGATTGTGAATGATTAAGCAGTGTATTCAATAAAGACATGAAAAGCACCATTGTTTGTGTGTTATTAGTTTATGCAGATTGTGTTTGTGTATTATTGTGACTTAGATAAAGATCAGACCATATTTTATGAGTAATTAATGCAGAGAACCAAGTAATTGCAAAGGGTTCATAAATTTTCTCTTGCAACTGTATATAAGTGTGTGTGTGTGTAAAATTGCTGCTCATGAGCAGCTGTACATTAGAAGAGCACACCTGATTATCATCTCTTGTCCTGCCTCCACATACTTTGCAATAGCTATATTGACATATTTTTCAAACACCTGGACATAGGAGTGACACTTGAATTCCCGCTGTCTAATCCAAGAGCATGATAGTTCTTATATCTGTGTACCTTAATGGAATAGTGTTGAAGTTTGTCTTTAGAATACTTTCAGAAATAACATGATGATAGCAATACAGTTTTTCACATCAATAATTCTGCTCATGCATGCAAAGGTCGACAGGTACATAAGTTGAAATTAGAATAACAGGAATTGTTATCAGCTATACCCAATTAGAGGAATAAGTTTGAACCGTAGAACCATAGAACACTACAGCACAGAAGCAGGCCTTTTGACCCTTCTTGGCTGTGCTGAACCATTTTTCTGCCTACTCCCACTGACCTGCACCTCGACCATATTCCTCCATACACCTCTCATCCATGTATCTGTCCAAGTTTTTCTTAAATGTTAAAAGTGAGCCCACATTTACCACTTCATCTGGCAGCTCATTCCACACTCCCACCACTCTCTCTGTGAAGAAGCCCCCCCAGTGTTCCCTTTAAACTTTTCCCCTTCACCCTTAACCCATGTCCTCTGGTTTTTTTCTCCCCTAGCCTCAGTGGAAAAAGCCTGCTTGTATTCACTCTATCTATACCCATCATAATTGTATATACCTCTATCAAATCGCCCCTCATTCTTCTCCGCTTCAGGGAATAAAGTCCTAACCTATTCAACCTTTCTCTGTAACTCAGTTTCTCAAGTCCCGGCAATATCCTCGTAAACCTTCTCTGTACTCTCTCAACCTTATTAATATCCTTCCTGTAATTTGGTGACCAAAACTGCACACAATACTCCAGATCTGACCTCACCAATGCCTTGTACAACCTCACCATAACATTCCAGCTCTTATACTCAAAATACTTTGATTAATAAAGGCCAATGTACCAAAAGCTCTCTTTATGACCCTATCTATCTGTGATACCACTTTTAAGGAATTTTGTATCTGTATTTCCAGATCCCTCTGTTCTACTGCATTCCTCAGTGCCCTACCATTTACCTTGTATGTTCTACCTTGGTTTGTCCTTCCAAAGTGCAATACCTCACACTTGACTGTAGTAAACTCCATCTGCCATTTTTCCAGCTGGTCCAAATCCCTCTGCAAGCTTTGAAAACCTTCCTCACTGTCCACTACACCTCCAGTTTTTGTATCATCAGCAAATTTGCTGATCCAATTTACCACATTATCATCAAGATCATTGATATAGATGACAAATAACAATGGACCCAGCACTGATCCCTGTGGCACACCACTAGTCGCAGGCCTCCACCCAGAGAAGCAATCCTCTACTACTGCTCTCTGGCTTGTTCCATTGAGCCAATGTCTAATCCAATTTACTACCTCTCCATGTATACTTAGCGACTGAATCTTCCTAACTAGCCTCCCATGCGGGACCTTGTCAAAGGCCTTACTGAAGTCCATGTAGACAACATTCACTGCCTTCCCTTCATCCACTTTCCTGGTAACTTCCTCAGAAAACTCTAAAAGATTGGTTAAACATGACCTACCATGCACAAAGCCCTGTTGACTCTCCCTAATAAGACCCTGTCTATCCAAATGCTTGTAGATCCTATGTCTTAGTACTCCTTCCAATAATTTACCTACTACCAACGTCAAACTTACCGGCCTATAATTTCCCGGATCACTTTTAGATCCTTTTTTAAACAACGGAACAACATGAGCTATCCTCCAATCCTCCGGCACCTCACCTGTAGATACCGACATTTTAAATATGTCTGCCAGGGCCCCTGCAGTTTCAACACTAGTCGCCTTCAAGGTTTGAGGGAATACCGTATCAGGTCCTGGGGATTTATCTACTCTGATTTGCCTCAAGATAGCAAACACCGCCTCCTCTTCAATCTGTATGGTTTCCATGACCTCACTACTTGTTTGCCTTATTTCCATAGACTCCATGCCAGTTTCCTTAGTAAATACAGATGCAAAAAAAACATTTATTTGATTGGCATGAAACTATTTGCTACATATCTGAATACTTTAATGAAAACTTTAGAGACACAAATTCTAAATAATTATTTCTGAAACTTACAAATGTAAAATAAATGACTAGAGAAGCTTTTATCTGTCAATGTATTTATTGCAATCTTCAGCATTGAGTTGCATTACTACTTATTTATTAAATCCACACCAGTGTATACCATGGAGAATTAATAATACAAGGTCTGTGTTCTGAATGGTTATAAAAGATCTCTATGTTGAAAACTACTGAGAAGTTATTGTGATTTCCAGGAGTTTCGTATCTCAAACAGTAACAAGCAAATGAAGAGGAAATCATTTGCTTGTATTGAATGAAGAATCTAGTTCAATGAATCACCTATCAGAGTCTGTGAATTCTTGTTAGGCAAAATTTCAGTGATTCTCACTGAGGTTTAATGAAGTCTCAAATTATTGCCATCATGTTTTTAGTAAATACGGGTACCACATGCTAACTTGCAACTTTTGTGAATATGTTTCTATGCATTCCCGTGTAATTGGGTGATCCCTTCCATTTTCTATGTAGCGCGTGAAGCCACTTTGCAAAAAATTGAAAGTATCATCAAGGAACAGTTCGCTGTGGAAATGAGGAACAAAGAGCATGAGATTGAAATTATTGATCAGGTAAAGGTATATTTTTGGTCCAAATTGCTGCTGGAAGTAGGAAACGTGCATAACTTGTCCTTGAGAAATGATGTTTCTTCAATGCTTTAAGGATTCATATCATTTGTAGGTAAGACAATTTTTTAAACAATTGCTTATAATGTAATTGGTTCAATATTTGCTTGTTTATAAAGCGCCTAAGCGAGGCCAGAAGGATGATGGACAAGCTTCGTGCCTGTATTGTGGCCAATTACTATGCATCAGCTGTTCAGTCCAAGGTTACTGAGGTAAGGAGAAAGAACAGGTATTCTGCTTGATTGTATTTTAATTATGTAAGCATTGTCATATGCTTCTGACTTCACTCAGCAGCTGCATGATGACGGCTCCTAGTGGAATTATATAAAAATGGCTCATAATTGATGCAATATTCTGTGCATACAATCAGATAATCATAAACCAAAAATGTCATTGTTTTTAAATTTTGTTTTAGGGCCACTGGGAAAGGCTGGAAGATGATATGCTGGCGGTATTTTTTTTGTAAGGCAGAATGTTAACTAATGAATTTGCTTACGTATTTTAAGAAAGGCATTCCAGCAAAGTTTCCATTTTAAGTGAAAATAAACAAAAAAACTAGCTGGAAATCTGAAATAAAAGCTGGAAGTGGGCAACGTTTGTAGAGGGAGAAATAGATAACATTTCAAGTCTGGATCAGAAGGGTCTTGCACCAGATAAAGTATCCCAGACCTAAAACATTAAATGTTTCTCCTACTAAAGATGCTGCCTGACCTCCTATTTCTAACATTATCTATTTCTATATTCGCTTTAAGCTGTGGGCTGTAATGCCAGGGGCAAATCATTAGCATGTATCATGTTAGGGAGATGGAGGAACTGAGCGAAATACATGTTAGTAGGGAAGTGGTGTTAGGTAAATTGAAGGGATTGAAGGCAGATAAATCCCCAGGGCCAGATGGTCTGCATCCTAGAGTGCTTAAGGAAGTAGCCCAAGAAATAGTGGATGCATTAGTGATAATTTTTCAAAACTCGTTAGATTCTGGACTAGTTCCTGAGGATTGGAGGGTGGCTAATGTAACCCCACTTTTTAAAAAAGGAGGGAGAGAGAAACCGGGGAATTATAGACCGGTTAGCCTAACGTCGGTGGTGGGGAAACTGCTGGAGTCAGTTATCAAGGATGTGATAACAGCACATTTGGAAAGCGGTGAAATGATCGGACAAAGTCAGCATGGATTTATGAAAGGAAAATCATGTATGACGAATCTCATAGAATTTTTTGAGGATGTAACTAGTAGAGTGGATAGGGGAGAACCAGTGGATGTGGTATATTTGGATTTTCAAAAGGCTTTTGACAAGGTCCCACACAGGAGATTAGTGTGCAAGCTTAAAGCACACGGTATTGGGGGTAAGGTATTGGTGTGGGTGGAGAATTGGTTAGCAGACAGGAAGCAAAGAGTGGGAATAAACGGGACCTTTTCAGAATGGCAGGCGGTGACTAGTGGGGTACCGCAAGGCTCAGTGCTGGGACCCCAGTTGTTTACAATATATATTAATGACTTGGATGAGGGAATTAAATGCAGCATCTCAAAGTTTGCGGATGACACGAAGCTGGGTGGCAGTGTTAGCTGTGAGGAGGATGCTAAGAGGATGCAGGATGACTTGGATAGGTTGGGTGAGTGGGCAAATTCATGGCAGATGCAATTTAATGTGGATAAATGTGAAGTTATCCACTTTGCTGGCAAAAATAGGAAAACAGATTATTATCTGAATGGTGGCCGATTAGGAAAAGGGGAGGTGCAATGAGACCTGGGTGTCATTATACACCAGTCATTGAAAGTGGGCATGCAGGTACAGCAGGTGGTGAAAAAGGCGAATGGTATGCTGGCATTTATAGCGAGAGGATTCGAGTACAGGAGCAGGGAGGACTACTGCAGTTGTATAGGGCCTTGGTGAGACCACACCTGGAGTATTGTGTGCAGTTTTGGTCCCCTAATCTGAGGAAAGACATCTTTGCCATAGAGGGAGTACAAAGAAGGTTCACCAGATTGATTCCTGGGATGGCAGGACTTTCATATGAAGAAAGACTGGATGAACTGGGCTTGTACTCGTTGGAATTTAGAAGATTGAGGGGGGATCTGATTGAAATGTATAAGATCCTAAAGGGATTGGACAGGCTAGATGCAGGAAGATTGTTCCCGATGTTGGGGAAGTCCAGAACGAGGGGCCACAGTTTGAGGATAGAGGGGAAGCCTTTTAGGACCGAGATTAGGAAAAACTTCTTCACACAGAGAGTGGTGAATCTGTGGAATTCTCTGCCACAGGAAACAGTTGAGGCTAGTTCATTGGCTATATTTAAGAGGGAGTTAGATATGGCCCTTGTGACTACGGGGGTCAGGGGGTATGGAGGGAAGGCTGGGGCGGGGTTCTGAGTTGGATGATCAGCCATGATCATAATAAATGGCGGTGCAGGCTCGAAGGGCCGAATGGCCTACTCCTGCACCTATTTTCTATGTTTCTATGTAACATGTCCTTTGGATTGTGCTACGAATTCAGTTAGGAGACGGTAGGGACTGAGGGATCTAATTTCAATTTGTCTTCATATGTGCACTTGAAACTGAACAGCAGACAGTATTAGACTTTTTTAAGGATGGCTGAGAAAGTTAAACAAGCTGAATGTACTCTACCTGATATGACAGGTTAAAATATTTAATTAGTAATAAATAAATAATACATTAGTGTAACATGTACATAGTTCAGAACAGAAACGGGCCCTTTATCTGACCATGGCCATGCCATCATTGAGTACTTAGCTATACTTACCTGATATACTAATACTTGCATATAGTCTAGTATACCTTGGCAATTCAAGTGCTCATCTTTCACTTAAATATTGTGAAAGTTATTTGCTCTTCAAGAAGTGCATTACAGCATGCAATGACCCTCTGAATATAAAAAAAAACTTAGATCCCCTTTAAGCATTTACTCCTCACCATAGAAATGTGACCTCTGCTTTTAGACATATCTGTTCAAGGAAAAAGGTTTCCTACAATCTCACTAATAATTTTGTGCATCTCTCAGCCTCCCGTGTTCTAAGGAAAATAAACAGTCTGTCTACTTTACTAAAATCTCAGGCTTTGAGTTACAGAGCGACATTTAATTGACCTTTTCCTCTCTTTTGATACTTCTTTTTATCCTGAGCAGTAGAATTTGATCACGTACCTGGGGGTTCCTAGAAAATAAAAGAACACTTTCTCTTTGAGAAGACTCCACAGTCAAGATTGAATCAAAGCCACTTTAACAATTGTACCCAAATTTACTGTGTCACAGAATGTGTTTTCAAAAATTTGTCCAGGGTCTGTATAATTTCAGTTTCTTTAGAGTACAGTGTAAATACTTTCAATGTGTATGTTGTTATTGTGCTGAACTAACCTTTAGATGATCTCTAAATGTAGTACTGCATGTAACTCTTTAAATAACCTTAACTTTGTAGTGTAGCCAGCAAATTAAGAGTTTGACATTCCAACATTTCTCTACTTTCTGAAGTAACACAAGAAAACAGTGTGTATCCTGATATATTCTCCGGTATATGCTGATAGGAGTTTAATTGTTAGACAGTACTAGCCGGAACAAAGGACAGAACAAAATGCAGGGGATTCCTTTAGAAAGCATTTATTCTGCTCTGTCACAAGAAAACTGCTTGGAGAAAGTACTCAAATTCAGGCACTCCTCTGCTTTCCAAGTGTTAGCTTTTTCTTACAATCCTTAAAATACAGTTTTGGCATGAAATAATCATTTACTTGGCTTTTACTTTCTTTCTCCAAATTTGTGTAGCTTTGACCCTTCGGTTAACTTAATTCTTAATTACACTCAACTTCAGAAATTTGCAACCTCCTGAGGCACTTTTGTTTAATTAGAGTCATACAGTACAGAAATAGGCCTTAAGAACTTCCCGTCCATGCTGACCATCAAATGTCAACAAGTTTTCCAGATATAAAAAGCAGTACAATTCCTTTTCATTATGTGCTTTGGGTATTTTTGCAATGACCCTGTTTCTTTTGTGACTTGGCAACATGGTATTTTTGGCCGAGCCTTTGGGACAATTCATTCCTGTTGTCACAGAAAGATTGTGTGCAGGGTTTAGTTTTATTCTCTTAATGATATTACCTTGGCTAAAGTCGTCTGTTTATTTTAATCATTTTAGGGTCCAAGATCATATGATCCAACTGTTTTGAACCACCCTGTCATCAAGAAATTTTTGGAATCTCCTTCAAGATCATCCTCTCCAGCCAATCAACGCTCAGAAACTTCATCTGCCAACCAGTCGGAAACTGATTCGGTCACTCACCAAACTGATTCTTTTCTAGACAAAGAGGGTGAACAGGAGCAGCAGACTGCCGCAAATGAAGATATTCATCCCGATGGGTCTGAAAAAAGAGTAGGGAGAAAAAGTGGACAGGTATATTGCCAAGGAGCACAGCATAGTGATAATACTACTATGGTAGTAAAGCATTGCTTATGAATTTTAAGATAACAATGTATTCATAGAAGATGGTAAAGCCTCAGATGGTCCTGGTCTGGCAAAATGTGCCAGGTGTCCTCAGTCTTAACCAATGGAAATTGCATGTATTCTCTGTGAGCAAGGTTGGCATTCTAATTCAGTAACTTGGCTTGTCCACAGATACACACACATCAAATGGTAATTTGAATGATCAGCTGAGTGAGCATCAGTACCTGGGGGATCATCAGAAAGTTAAAAAGCACAAACTGGCAACAAAACAAAAATAAATCTAAATGCATTAAAAAAATTATATCCATATTGCAAAGTTGCAAAAATAATGGGCAAATATTCTCAAGGAAGTATTACTGTTCCTGAAAATAATCCTCCCAAGGGAATATAGAAATACAATACTTATAAAATTGAAACACAGAATGTTTGTACAAAAATACAGAATGCTCTTCTGCCACTCTCTACTGTACATAATATTATGCCACTCCAGATTGGATACTGTCAATATCAATATTTAAATTAAATGTAATGGTTAGTGTTTAATATCCAGATACAGAAGAGGTGTAAGTTAAGACTGATTGCAAGAACTAAGTGTGGAAGTGGCTGAATATTAGTGCCAGACTTAGGTTGCTGGGGAGATGATCCAACTTTGAGTTCTTAAGTTGAGTCAGAAATATCTTCTACTATTCTGTTACTTAAACACAATGAAGTCAAATGTTCTTTACTTTAAGCACATGGCACGCATGTGTTTGCCCATCTTACTGCACTGGGATGCAAAAAGAGTTAATTAGACTGGATATGAAAACTGGCAGATTAATCTCAGGGTGAGTTGCTGGACTTTGTCACCAACCAAGTTGGAAGACGATGGGAATTGGATGGTTTTGCTAGAGACCTGCAGTCTTAGTAGGTTGGAAGAGACAGATGAATATGACAAGCCCATGAAGATTAGAGGATAATGTTACATAATGTTTTCTTTTCATTCCTAGGATACTTGTGGAGTCCCAACTCCACAGGAGATAGAACGACGGTGCGCTTACCTCACATCTAGTGATGACCCTTCACGCCTTTATGTAAAGAAGACAATTGTTGTTGGCAATGTTTCGAAGTATGTTGTGGGGCTACTTTGGTGGGCTTCTCACCCTTAGGTGCTAAATTGTGCTTTCCTTTTATTGTTTCTTGGCCTTCTCTGCTCAGTTCCTTGGCTAATTTTCTTTTCCTTTATCAGAATCCTTTGGATAATTCTATTTTCTTTCTTAGTCAGACCTGTAACTACTTAGAATTTTGCTCATTTCATCCAAACATTCTGAAGTAAGTTGAGAGGGTTTGTTAGTGGGGTCGATGTTACTGCTTTCCTTGGTTGACTCTTTTGAAACACTGCAGGTATATTCCCCCAGACAAGAGAGAAGAAAATGATCCATCTACCCACAAATGGATGGTGTATGTGCGAGGTTCACGGAAAGAGCCCACAATTGACCATTTTGTGAAGAAGGTCTGGTTTTTCTTACACCCCAGCTACAAGCCGAATGATCTGGTGGAAGTTAGGTGAGGCTTTTTCTCTCATCTCAGGCATCACTTCTGCTAAAAGCTAATCAATCTGGTTGAGTATATTAAATCAGGAAGTCAAGACAATGGCAGCCAGGTGGTTAGTCCCAAGCCATGAAATTTGAGTTGCATTCGTAACTTTAATCAAACATTACCTTCCAGCTGAGGGCCAGCATGGGTTAGAACCATAGCTTCCTCTACACTTCAACTATCCCTGTAGGTACAGGGTAAAGTGACCTGTCCACTGTCAAATCCAGGTCACGTTCCTTATGGACTCAAAACAGAATGAAGTTCCCTTTGCACTGTATACTGAAATAGACCCAGTTTATTTATGGCATGTATGAAGCAAATTTCCAGATATGTCTCCCCTCTTTTACTACTTGCCTCTTGGACAGCTGTTTTGGCTCTTAAAAATGGATGTGCAGCATTACGCTGTGGCTCCAGGCTCTCAAAATAGTGGGGGAGTGCATCAAAATTCATCTGGCACTTTAAGCAACACACATAAAAGTTGCTGGTGAACGCAGCAGGCCAGGCACCATCTCTAGGAAGAGGTACAGTCGATGTTTCGGGCCGAGACCCTTCGTCAGGACTCACTGAAAGAAGAGCTAGTAAGAGATTTGAGAGGGGGAGGGGAGATCCAAAATGATAAGAGAAGACAGGAGGGGGAGGGATGGAGCCAAGAGCTGAACAGTTGATTGGCAAAAGGGATATGAGAGGAACATGGGACAGGAGACCCAGGGAGAAAGAAAAGGGGGAGGGGTAAGACCAGAAGATGGGCAAGGGGTATAGTGAGAGAGACAGAGGGAGAAAAGGGAGAGAGAGAAAAAGAATGTGTGTATATAAATAAATAACAGATGGGGTACGAGGGGGAGGTGGGGCATTAGCGGAAGTTTGAGAAGTCAATGTTCACGCCATCAGGTTGGAGGCTACCCAGACGGAATATAAGGTGTTGTTCCTCCAACCTGAGTGTGGCTTCATCTTGACAGTAGAGGAGGGCGTGGATAGACATATGGGAATGGGACGTGGAATTAAAATGTGTGGCCACTGGGAGATCCTGCTTCCTCTGGCGGACAGAGCATAGGTGTTCAGTGAAACTATCTCCCAGTCTGCGTCGGGTCTCGCCAGTATATAGAAGGCCGCACTTCTGTGCGCTGAAATAGCGGTTTCTGTGTTCTATTACTCTGTAATATTTGATATTTGTGATAAAACACAGCTCTTCATTGCCAGTGAAGCACCCTTGACAGGTGTAGTTTTTGTTTTGTGTGCAAATAATGCATACTATTTATATTAAAACTCCAATAATCCACTGTCCGACGATCTGGCACTTTGCAGTGTTTTTAGTTGTGATTTTTTCCTTATTGAATGATCTTTCTCTTCTCATTTTTATTTTGTACTTAGTGAACCTCCATTCCACCTGACCAGGAGAGGCTGGGGTGAATTCCCTGTACGCATTCAGATCCACTTCAGGGACCTGCGGAACAAAAGAATAGACATAATTCACCATCTGAAGGTAGATGGTTTCTGACTGCCGCTGCTGTTCTTTTGTTTCACTTTTGTTAATTTGTGTTCAGCACACGATCCTGGAGAAATCGAGTGCTAGAAAAGTAGGATTAATATATAGTATGTGTAGTTGATAATTGGCATAGACATCGTGTGCTGAAATAGCGGTTTCTGTGCTCTATTACTCTGTAATATTTGATATTTGTGATAAAACACAGCTCTTCATTGCCAGTGAAGCACCCTTGACAGGTGTAGTTGTTGTTTTGTGTGCAAATAATGCATACTATTTATATTAAAACTCCAATAATCCACTGTCCGATGATTCAGATTTCCTAATGCTTCGGTATCTGGTTCAGCAGGAGATGGGTTTCCTGTGCACTCCAAAACTCAGCTAGGTCCTGTTCTCCATGTTGTTCCAAAATTCAGTGGGGGCTTGTGTAACCACATTCTTCTGAGGCTCACTGGGGCCCTATTTCCACCCTCACCAACCCTCATTACCATCCCCACTAAGACTTAGTGGGGCATTCTTGAATTTACCAAGTTTACTCATTTATTATAGTACTGAATGATATATCTAAGTAAAAGTAAGTATTTTGGGGTATTTTTAGGTGCAACATCCACTCGTCCAAAAAATTTGTGAATTCTGCCACTACCATAGTCCCAAAAGTGCCAGATTGTTGGAGTTTTACTAAGCTCTTATAAAGGTCATATAGCCAACATTTTTGGTTATTTACATCCAAGAATAAATTATAGCTAATTCATTGATGTTCTTCAATTTCTGATGTAGGAACATTTTTGCCTTCCTCAACAGAAATGGTAATGCCCCACCTGAAAGACAGCGGTGAAGTGCTCAGGTCCAGGAATGGAATTTGAACCATTACCTTTATTAAAGCCAAGATTTCTATAAATATAACCAACAAGCTGGATCTGTATCACTGCAAGTCAAGTTGTCTACAGGACATATCAAGTTATCCAGAGTTATACATATTAGAGACAAAATGGAGCTTTTACCGTATCTCATTTATTTGATTTATGCCTCATCCATTGCAACATTTTAATTTCTAATGCCGACCATCACCTAAATGAGATTGCCAATTGGAATTTATTTTTATTGCATTATGATTACTATTTCAAACTTCTTTTACTGTCTCTCAGTATTGTGTAATGACCTCTGATATACTTTGCTACTCATTAGATGGAAATTCTATCAACATTGCATCAGTCTATGTTCAAAGTTCAAAGTAAATTGTCACCATATACAACCCTGAAGTTTGTTTTTTTGCGGACATATTCAATAAATCCAATAACCACGATATAATAAATGAAAGACCGCACCAACTGGGCGTACAAGCAGTGTGCAAAGGACAACAACCCGTGCAATTACAAAAGAAAATAAATAAGAAATAAATATTGAGAACATGAGATGAAAAGTCCTTGAAAGTGAGTCCATAGGTTGTGGGAATATTTCAGTGATGGGGCAATTGAAGTTGAGTGAAGTTATCCCTTTTGATTCAAGAACCTGATAGTTGAGGGGTAATAACTGTTCCTGAATCTGGAGGCATGAGTCCTGAGGCTCCTGTACCACCTTCCTGATGGCAGCAACAAGAAGATAGTTGGCAGTGGGGTTCCTTGATGATGAGTGCTGCTTTCTTGTATCAGCGCTCGGCTTAGATGTGTTCAATGGTGGGGAGGGCTTTATCTGTGATGGACTGGGCCATATCCACCACTAATAGTAGGATTTTCCATTCAAGGACATTGATGTTTCTATATCAGGCTATGATGCAGCCAGTCAATATACTCCCCACCACACATCTATGAAGTTTTGTCAAAGTTTTAGATGTCATGCCAAATCTTCGCAAACTCTCAAGGAAATAGAGGTACTGTCGTGCTTTCTTCCTGATTGCACTTGTGTGCTGGGCCCAGGGCAGGTCTTCTGAAATAATAACGCCGAGGAATTTAAAGTTGCTGACCCTCTCCATCTCTGATCCTCTGAGAAGAGGACTGGCTTACGGATCTCTGATTTCCTCCTCCTCAAGTCAAAGTCAGCTCCTTGGTCTTGCTAGCATTGAGTAAGAGGTTATTGTTGTAGCACCTCTCAACCAGATTTTCAATCTCCCTCCTGTATGTTGATTCGTCACCATCTTTGATTCGGCCTACAGCAGTGCTATCATCAGCAAACTTGAATGTGGCATTGGAGCGGTGCCTAGCCGCAGAATCATAAATGTAACACAAGTAGAGCAGGGAGCTAAGCACACGGCCTTGTGGTGCACCTTGTATGTAGATATGAACTGAAATCCCAAGAGTGAAAAATCAGTGCTCAGGCAACTGTCATTCTTGGTTCCTTGATCATGTTTTCAAATTTAAATGTTCATATTGAGTCTGTAGCTCTTTTTGTGTTTACTGATCCATGTTTGATATTTTTCTGCAGCTGGATAGAACCTACACGGGCTTGCAGACCCTTGGTGCGGAAACGGTATGCTTCTCTGTTTCTCTTTAACTGACTCATCTGTTTTCCTCTGCATTCTTCTTTCCCTTCCACCAGCTGCACCTTTCAGGTTTGAGAATATTGATTCCATTGAATCTAAATCCATAGGTGATAATGCATGTGATTATTGCTCGGGTATAAACCTGGAATATGAGTATAGGTTAGATCCTGAAGGTGTGGAAATTAGAGTCAAAACCCTGTCTGTATTTTATTGATGGAGATCCTTCTATGGGGGTCTTGAAAGGGATCCTTCTTTATTTTCTACCTGGAGGTTTGCAACAATCCCAGTTTTTCTATGGTTGACACTTTCTCTTATGTAATGTTAAACTTCTCATTTAACCAAAATATTATTGTGTAAGATAATTAGGTAAAGGTTCTTAGTGACACTCTACTGTTCATTTTAGTATTGCTGTCAATCATGGGAAAATCTTGGACAAATGTCTGCTTTAAAGCTGTGCCCAGTTGTGCCAGCTGATGATTTCATCCAGTAATGCCTCATAGATTTTCTAAATACAGCTTCCTTTAGTCCCATCCCAAATACCATTCTCTCTCCATGGCAGGTATCTGACACTGACGGATTGCAACAATTGGTGTCATGTCAGACTCTGAGCTGAGATTTTATTCATCATTTCCTTGCCAATCAACAAAGTTGCCTATTTCCTCTTCCGTAACTTTACCTTCTCTCAGTTTATCTGCAGCTGTGAGCCTTTATTTTATGTATATCTCTATTCATGATCTTTCCAACGAACTCTTGGCTCTCCTCCCAAGTTCTATCCAAACTTGATGTTCCTGTCATAACTGGCATGAAATCTTGTTCACCACCTCTGTTTACTGATCTATATTTGTTCCATGCTAAGTACTACTTTGGATTTTGGATTTAAAATTTTCAAATGCTATCAAATTCCCTTCATGGGATTTCTCTCTCCATTTTGCCATGTCTCCTTGCACAGCTTGGAATTAGATAATTCTATGAAATACCTTAGTGGGTTTCACTTTGTTAGATGGAGTAGGAAATGTTCCCTCAACAGAGGCATCTAAAACTATACGGCATAGGTTTGAAGTTGGGACTAAAAGAGTTATTGGTGGGAGGGGGAAGACTAAGAGTTATGGGGTCCTAAGGAAAACTTTTCTCACCCAGAGGGTGGTTGCACTTTGGAAGCCACCGCCTGATGAAGTGGTGGAGGTAGATTCACATAATCTCATATTTAAGAAGTATAGCATCTGTGTTTGAATCACCAATAGATAGGTGGCTACAGAGCAAGTGTTGGTAAATAGAATTGGTATGGAGCATGAACATGATAAACCAAAGCTGTATAACTCCATAAATATTAATGCAGACTGTCGTGGTTGTATATCTTTGTTGGGATTGTGTTCTGTTCTGATGCGCAAACTAGAAAGATGAATTTTCCTAATGATTGATTTGGCACTGACAGTGCTCTGTGTGCATTTTCTCTGGAACAGGTGGTGGATGTTGAATTGCATCGCGACTCTCTCGGGGAGGACTATCTTTCCACAGCACTGCCTCCTAGTTCCACAGCAACACTGCTTTCTTCATCATCATCCTCCTCCTCAACCTGCAGTAGGACACCCCGGTCTGTCACACCATCACAATCTGCATCGTCTTCCACCCCCCCAATGACCTCTTCTGGAGGTGTGCATGGGCCTGTGGCTGTTCTGAATGCTTCTTCAGGAAAGGTGTCACACGATTCATTGGGCGGCACTGCTGAAAAAGGTGAGTTGTCTCTTGTATGACTAATAAACTGCACACATCCTGAAATAAAGCACACAGCCATACAAACAAATTCAAAATGAACCACAATTCTTCTGTTCAGTTATGTATCTTTTCATTATATTTGCTTCCACAATTTCTTCCGGCAGCTCACTCTACATAATCACCACCCTCTGTGTGAAAAATGTGCCCCTCAGATCTTCGTTAAATTTCTTCCACTCTCACTTTAAACTATGCTCCCTGGTTTTAGATTCCCCATTGTATTGGAGTATTCAATTTATCTTATCTATGCCCTTCATAAATTTATAAACCTTTATGAGGTCACCATTCTGCCTCCTACATTCCAGTCGGAGACTAAACCAAGCCTATCCAAACTCTCCTTACAAATACATTCCTCTGTTCCAGGTAACACCCTGTTGAATTGCTTCTGCACTCTTCCTAAAACTACATGCACTGTATATGATAATGTGGCCTGACCAATGTTTTATATACCTGCACCTTGACATCTCGACTCCAGTGATACGTACTGGAGGCGCAGGATCAGGCCATTCGGCCCATCAAGTCTGCTCTGCCATTCCATCATGGCTGATTTAGAAACATAGAAAATAGGTGCAGGAGTAGGCCATTCAGCCCTTCGAGCCTGCACTGCCATTCATTATGATCATGGCTGATCATCCAACTCAGAACCCTGTACCTGCGTTCTCTCCATACCCCTGATCCCTTTAGCCACAAGGGTCATATCTAACTCCCTCTTAAATGTAGCCAGTGAACTGGCCCCAACTGTTTCCTGTGGCAGAGAATTCGACAGATTCACCACTCCCTATGTGAAGAAGTTTTTCCTAATCTCTGTCCTAAAGGACTTCCCCTTTATCCTCAAACTGTGACCCCACGTTCTGGACTTCCCCAACATCGGGAACAATCTTCCTGCATCTAGCCTGTCCAATCCCTTTAGAATTTTATATATTTCAATAAGATCCCCCCTCAATCTTCTAAATTCCAGGGAGTATAAGCCTAGTCGATCCAGTCTTTCTTCATATGAAAGTTCTGCCATCCCAGGAATCAATCTGATGAACCTTCTTTGTACTCCCTCTGTGGCAAGTATGTCTTTCCTCAGATTAGGGGACCAAAACTGCACACAATACTCCAGGTGTGGTCTCACCAAGGCCTTATACAACTGCAGTGTACCTCCCTGCTCCTGTACTCAAATCCTCTTGCTATGAATGCCAGCATACCATTCGCCTTTTTCACCACCTGCTGTACCTGCATGCCCACTTTCAATGACTGGTGTACAATGACACCCAGGTCTTGTTGCACCTCCCCTTTTCCTAATCGGCCACCATTCAGATAATAATCTGTTTTCCTGTTCTTGCCACCAAAGTGGATAACCTCACATTTATCCACATTAAATTGCATCTGCCATGAATTTGCCCACTCACCTAACCTATCCAAGTCACCCTGCATCCTCTTAGCATCCTCTTCACAGCTAACACTGCTGCCCAGCTTCGTGTCATCCGCAAACTTGGAGATGCTGCATTTAGTTCCCAAGTCTAAGTCATTAATATATATTGTAAACAACTGGGGTCCCAGCACTGAGCCTTGTGGTACCCCACTAGTCACTGCCTGCCATTCTGAAAAGGTCCCATTTATTCCCACTCTTTGCTTCCTGTCTGCCAACCAATTCTCTATCCACATGAATACTATACCCCCAATACCGTGTGCTTTAAGTTGCACACTAATCTCCTGTGTGGGACTTTGTCAAAAGCCTTTTGAAAATCCATATATATCACATCCACTGGTTCTCCCCTATCCACTCTATTAGTTACATCCTCAGAAAATTCTATGAGATTTTCCTTTCACAAGTCCATGCTGACTTTGTCCGATGAATTCACTGCTTTCCAAATGTGCTTTTATCACATCTTTGATAATTGACTCTAGCGTTTACTCCACCACCGATGTTAGGCTTACCGGTCTATAATTCCCTGGTTTCTCTCTCCCTCCTTTTTTAAAAAGTGGGGTTACATTAGCCACCCTCCAATCCTCAGGAACTAGTCCAGAATCTAACGAGTTTTGAAAAATTATCACTAATGCATCCACTATTTCTTGGGCTACTTCCTTAAGCACTCTGGGATGCAGACCATCTGGCCTTGGGGATTTATCTGCCTTTAATCCCTTCAATTTACCTAACACCACTTCCCTACTAACATGTATTTCCCTCAGTTCCTCCATCTCACTAGACCCTCGGTCCCCTACTATTTCCGGAAGATTATTTATGTCCTTTTTTAAGTGAAGACAGAACCAAAGTAGTTATTCGATTGGTCTGTCATGTCCTTGTTCCCCATGATCAATTCACCTGTTTCTGACTGTAAGGGACCTACATTTGTCTTAACCAATCTTTTTCTTTTCACATACCTATAATAGCTTTTACAGTCAGTTTTTATGTTCCTTGCCAGTTTTCGCTCATAATCTTTTTTCCCTTTCCTAATTAAGCCCTTTGTCCTCCTCTGCTGGACTCTGAATTTCTCCCAGTCCTCAGTTGTGCTGCTTTTTCTGGCTAGTTTGTAAGTTTCTTCTTTGGAATTGATACTATCCCTAATTTCCCTTGTCAGCCATGGGTGCACTACCTTCCTTGGTTTATTCTTTTGCCAAACTGGGTTGAACATTTGTTGTAGTTCATCCATGCAATCTTTAAGTGATGACATAACCACTGTCAACCTTTAAGTATCATTTGCCAGTCTATCTTAGCTAATTCATGTCTCATACCTTCAAAGTTACCCTTCTTTAAGTTCAGAACCTTTGTTTCTGAATTAACTATGTCACTGTCCATCTTAATGAAGAATTCCACCATATTATGGTCACTCTTACCCAAGGGACCTTGCACGACAAGATTGCTAACTAACCCTTCCTCGTTGCTCAATACCCAGTCTAGAATGGCCTGCTCTCTAGTTGGTTTCTCGACATGTTGGTTCAGAAAACCATCCCGCATACATTCCAAGAAGTCCTCTTCCTCAGCACCCTTACCAATTTGGTTCACCCAATCTATATGTAGATTGAAGTCACCCATTATAACTGCTGTTCCTTTATTGCATGCATTTCTAATTTCCTGTTTAATGCCATCCCCAACCTCACTACTACTGTTAGGTGGCCTGTACACAACTCCCACCAGCATTTTCTGCCCCTTAGTGTTATGCGGCTCTACCCATATCGATTCCACATCCTCCTGGCTAATGTCCTTCCTTTCTATTGTGTTAATCTCCTCTCTAACCAGCAATGCTACCCCACCTCCTTTTCTTTCATGTCTATCCCTCCTGAATATTGAATATCTCTGAATGTTGAGCTCCCATTATTTATTACCCCTCTCACAATCTCATTCTCCTGCCTTCTCCCCAGAACCTTTGACGCCATTACTAATAAAGAGCCTATCAACCTCCACTTTAAATATACCCAATGACTGGCCTCCATAGCTGTCTAAGGCTACGAATTCCACAGCTTCACCATCCTCCGACAAAAGGGATGTCCTTGTATTCTCAGACTGTGCCCTCTGGTCCTAGATGCTCCCGATATAGGAAGCATTCTGTCCAAGCCCACTCCGTCCAGGCCTTTCAATATTTAGTAGGTTTTATTGAGATCCTTCCTCATTCTTCTAAACTCTAGCAAGTACAGTCACAGAGCCATCACGAGCTCCTCACATGTTAACCCTTTCTTCCCCAGGATCATTGTATTGGGCATGCATACTAAATGCTGCCTACCCTATCCATCTTTGTGTCAATTTTCAGGGATCTATTAACTTGTACTGCAAGGACTCACTGTACATCAACACACCTGAGGTCCCTGTATGTGTCCTGTTACTAATTGATGACACAGGGTGCATTACCTCACATTAATTTGGATTAAATTCCATCTGCCACTGATCTATTACCCTCTGCATCCTTTCACAACCTTCCTTACTCCCTACTACTTCACCAGTTTTGTGTCATTAGCAGATTTACCATTCAGTACTGTACACTTACATTCTTGTCCAAATCATTACATATGACAAACAAGTTCCAACACAATGCAGTACTGGTTACAGACTTCAAGTTAGAAAAATGTTCCTTGACTACTACCCTCTGCCTCCTATTATCAAGCCACCTTTTGTATCCATTTTGACAACATTCTTTAGGTTCATGTGCCCTACCACTTGTGTAAAGCCCTATTAAAGTCCAAATAAACCACATTTACTACTGTCTTGATCAATTTTTTGTTTGTGTCCTCAAAAAACTCAAATTTGTGAGACAAGGTTTCCCCTGCACAGAAGAATGTTGTTGCCCATTAAACAGTCCCTCGCTTTCCAAGTTAACATTATCCTGTTCCTTAGGATTTTTTTTCCAGTAGTTTTCCCTACGATTGATGTGAGTCAGAGAGAGATACAAGGAACCAGGCCAAATGAATACATGCCTGTCTACTCTTTAATTTCGTATTAACTCCATTTTCTATTAAAAACATAGAAACATAGAAAACATACAGCTCAATACAGGCCCTTCAGCCCACAAAGCTGTGCTGAACATCTCCCTACCTTACAACTACCTAGGCTTTACCACAGCCCTCTATTTTTCTAATAGAGAAAATTTTGCCTGGGGAAATGCCTCTGACTACCCACACGATCAATGCCTCTCATTATCTTGTACACCTCTATCAAGTCACTTCTCATCCTCCTTTGCTCCAAGGAGAAAAGGCCAAGTTCACTCTACCTATTCTCATAAGGCATGCTCCCCAATCCAGGCAACGTCCTTGTAAATCTCCTCTGCACCCTTTCTATGGTTTCCACGTCCTTCCTATAGTGAGGCGCAACAGAATTGAGCACAATACTCCAAGTGAGGTCTGACCAGGGTCCTATACAGCTGCAATATTACCTCTCAGCTCTTAATCTCAATCCCATGATTGATGAAGGCCCATGCACCGTATGCCTCCTTAACCACAGAGTCAACCTGTGTAACAGCTTTGAGTGTCCTATGGACTCGGACCCCAAGATCCCTCTGATCCTCCACACTGCCAAGAGCCTTACCATTAATGCTATATTCTGCCATCATATTTGACCTACCAAAATGAACCACTTCACGCTTATCTGGGTTGAACTCCGTCTGCCACTTCTCAACCCAGTTTTGCATCCTATCGATGTCCCACTGTAATCTCTGACAGCCCTCCACACTATCCACAACACACCCAACCTTTGTGTCATCAGCAAATTTACTAACCCATCGCTCCACTTCCTCATCCAGGTCGTTTATAAAAATCACAAAGAGTAGGGGGTCCCACAACAGATCCCTGAGGCACACTGCTGGCCTCCATGCAGAATTTGACCTGTCTACAACCACTTTTTGCCTTCTCTGGGCAAGCCAATTCTGGATCCACAAAGCAATGTCCCCTTGGATCCCGTGCCTCCTTACTTTCTCAATAAGCCTTGCATGGGGTACCTTATCAAATGCCTTGCTGAAATCCACATACACTACATCTACGGCTCTACTTTCATCAGTGTGCTTAGTCACATCCTCAAAAAAATTCAGTCAGGCTAGAAAGGCACGGCCTGCCTTTGACAAAGCCATGCTGACTATTCTCCCACTTTCTCATCAACTCCATGTGGATTGCACCACTCACCTACATGCAGGGGTAATTTAGAATGTCTAAGTAACTTACCAACTCTCGTGTCTTTGGATGTGGGTTGGTGGGGGAGGGTTCAGTAAGGAGCACTCAGGGTACTCGTGTGATCGCAGAGAGAGCGTGCAAACTCTGCAGAGACAGCACCCCAGGGCAGAATTGATCAGGGTCTGTGACATTGTGAGGTGGTAGCTCTACCAGCCTAACTGAATAAGGGAAATGAAAGACAGTATTCCAATATATTCATCAATGAACTGATAATCAGCATAACCAGGTAGGGAACAAAAAAGATCTGTGATGCACAACAGCTGGGGCTCCCTAAGTGTTGCCCTGATTTTGGCCTGGGTGCTCCTGAGGCACTGTACTTGTACTGCCCAGGGTGCTCTTGAGTTTTGGCCTAGCTGTTCTCTCAAAGTTCAGTTTACTGGAGAGTGTCAGTTAGTAAACTGCCCATTAACCAAACTTTGATATGGAATTATGGAATTGCATAATTGCATATACTGTAAACTCAAACCAGATGTGTTGCCACACATGTACATCTCCATTCCAAACCTGGTAAGTGAATGGAAATACACAGACACTGCAACACGCATGGAATCATGTACGTACAGACCCTGAAACAAGTAGAATGTCATATGTACATGTGTATATCCCAGAAATCAAGTCATACATGTATATAAACTGCAAACAAGCTACTGATTCAAGTTCAGTGATAAACTGGAAATAGGGGCACATGGGCAGTTCAGTGATGCAGCTCCTAGAGCAGCTGCTCATGTTCCAGAGACCCTGGTTTGATCCTTACCTCCTGTGCTGTCTGTGGAGTCTGCACCTTCTCTCAGTTTCCTCCCGTTTTCCACAAACATGTAATCTGGTAGACTGAAAATTGCCCATAGTGCTTGGATGATTGGTATAATCTGGAAGGGGCGAGGGTGGTATTGACAAGAATTTGAGGAGAATAGTATACAGGTTATGGTAAGATGTGTAAAAGTAGGTGGCTGATGTTTGGTGCGCATTCTGTCAGCTGGGAATCCCTTTTCTCTGCTGTGTTTTTCTCATGGACATTTTGGTACCCACTCAAACCAAATATTGAGATAGTTTACACAGTTTTAGATCAGACTGGGATACACAAATGGCATATGTGAGAGATAAAGAGACCTAACAGGTTGATCCACTGCTCCCAAGTGTATGCAAATTACGGAATCTCCTCTCTGGTGTTGTGTTACTTTTAGACATGGCTGTTGCCCAATTCCACTTGTTGCATTCAGTCTGTGGTTCCTTTGGAAGTAAGTTGGTTAAATACCCGAAGTAGAATGGAATTTCTAATCTAATTAAGATGTTTTTTTACTGTCTGAATTTATAAACTTTGATTCTGTGCCCAGATGGGAAAGTAGACACAAGGAAGAGCTGAGAGAAGGGTGCTGTTTGATACAAAAATTTTCCTTTTATAAGGGTGTTGACCTTCAGATCATTTGCAATTTTTACCTTCTGCTTTGGCCAGGATCCACTTCCTCAGTGCAGGCTGAGATATTAAATTACGATTTTTTTTTTGTTTAACGTACTCTGGATACAGGTTGCCCTGCTATCCGAAGATAGAGTGTTCTTGTGAAACCATTGGTAAGCTGAAATGGTGTAAGCGAAGAAGCAATTACCATGAATTTTTATGGGAAAAATTTTTGAGCATTCCCAGACCCAAAAAAATAACCTACCAAATCATACCAAGTAGCACATAAAACCTAAAATAACACTAATGTATTGTGAAAGCAGGAATGATATGATAAATACACAGCCTATATAAAGTAGAAATACTTCTCTGCAATCATTGCAGCACTGTCAAGCGTAGCAAAAATCTTGCGGAAGCACTCTCTCCAGTGATCTTTAAGCTGTGAAGCTGCCATTGCCTCAAAAACCGATCAAACCACCCATGACTACCTTTAAATTCCACTTTTGCAAAAATGTCTTTCATTTATATTGGAAAAAGTTTTGTGTGTTCCCAGACCCGAAAAATAACCTACCAAATCATACCAAATAACACACAAAAATACACAGCCTATATAAAGTAGAAATAATGTATGTACAGTGTAGCTTCACTTATCGGAATTGGGAAGACAGCGAACACACCGATGATGGTGTGTTAGGCTGAGGTTGTGGTGGTGGAAGGTACAGGAGACTAGTCACTAATGTCTTCTATGTCTGCCTGCTTCGATGTCGAAGGCCAAGGTTCGTTGTCTGCTGTGGCTGATGTGGAAGGGGCTTGAAAAATGACATTATGCTTGACTGCTTAGCCTCAAGCATTTTTCTATCATACAGTTCTTTGTAAGCACTCAAACCATCCTGCAAATATGCCCTAAACCTACGTGCCCTTTCAAAATTAAAGTCATACTTTTCTGCAATAATTGCAGCGCTGTCAATCGCAGCGAAAATCTCACGCAAGTGCTTCACATTCAGTTCCTGGACAACTTCACTTCCGGGCCATTTGCTACTGCGTTTGGTTTTGATTCGTATCCTTTCCTCTTGCAATTGTATATCCGCTCTTCATCTGTCAGTTGTTAGTCATGGGATGCCAAAACCTCTTCAACATCATCTTCGTCAACTTCCACACACCCAGCCTCCTTAGCCAAAGTCACTATTGCCATATTTATTGTTGATGGTTCAAAGCCTTTAAAATCATTCACTGCTTCGGAACACAGTTTCCTCCAAACGCTATTTCTCATCAAGACTGCTAGCCTATCGAGAGCATCTCCAAAGGTTGGCAATTGCCAATTTTAAATTGTATTCTTTCCAGATCTCTCACAAAGACGCTTCGGAGTTGCCCTCTCTGTCAATAGCACTTACAATAAAACACATCACATTTTGCATATAGTAAGCCTTAATTGTGGCTATTAGGCCTTGGTCACAAGGCTGCAGTAACGATGTCATATTCGGCAGTAAGAACGCAACACGAATGTTACCACCATACTCGGTAATGGCAGGCGGATGAGCAGCACAATTATTGACAATCACAAGACACCTATTATCGAGGTTAGCTTCTCTACAGTATTTTTCAACAAAAGGACTAACGTATTCACTCATGTACTCAGAAAAAATCACTTGGGTATTCCAACTGCTTGGATGTGAATGGAACACAACAAGAAGTGTATTCTTATCAACGCCTTTAAGTGCCCTCGGATTTTCTGAATGGTACACTAGTAGAGGCTTAAGGACAGCATCACCAGTGACGTTAATAATAGGCATTAGGGTAAACCTGTCCCTCGATGCCTTGTGTCCTTTAGCCTGCTTTTCTTCTATCGAAATAAATGTCTTGCTTGGCAATTTTTTCCAATAAATTGCAGTTTCGTCGCAGTTAAACACTTGCTTATACGAATAACCACGTTCTGTAATTATTTTCTTCAGTTCTGCTGGAAACTTTTCGGCAGCTTCAGTATCAGCTGAAGCACTCTCTCCATTAAATGTTAAACTATGAAGCTGCCCTTGCCTCAGAAACCGATCAAACCACCCGTGACTACTTTTAAATTCCACTTTTGCAACACTTTCATCACCATCATCCAGTGCTTTCTGTTTCAGCTTATTAAAAAGACTGACTGATTTCTCCTTAAGTGTAAGATAACTTAACGGAACATCACACTTTGTACACCTATCAATCCACTCAAGCAATAAACTTTCCATTTTATCCATTACTGGATGCCGACTAAAAGGGACCACTTTGCTACGAGCAGAACCAATAGTAACATTGGCAGCTTTCAAGATTCTTTCTCTCTGCTTGTAAGTAGTGCGAATGGGGACGCAGGCAAGTTCGTTGCGTGGACAATGTCCTTACTTTGTTGACCACAATCAAAACACTTAATTACGTCCAGTTTTATGCTAAGCGTAACACCCTTACAAGCTCTCTTAGGCTTTTCCGGTAACCTTAGAGCTCATCTTGCTAATGGATGCACAAAATAAATCGAGATGAAGCACAGATGCTCACAGACATGTGTTTAAGCTCTGGCGGCTAGAATGTAGTTCCGGGGGAGGTGCTTGGCTACTCAGGGCGCGCGCTGCCTTTTTTTGTAAAAGTGAAGACACTCTTCGGTTAGCGAAAACAGGTAACCTAATGTAGGTCTTTATTAACAGCGAGCTGTCGTAAAACGAACGTTTGGAAAACAGGGGCCACCTGTAATAGACTTAAGTTCTTAGGAATAAGCCTTGGGGTAAAGATCAGAGAGTGATCTAATAGGTATCATTCTGATGATTAAAGGATTTGATTTATTTCTTCTAGGGAGAAGAAATATAACCTTAGAATTATGCTGTACATCTGTGCAGACTTTGGGGAGTCCACACCAGCAGTCTGGGTCCCTGTAATTCACAAATGACATGCTTACCTTTGAAGGCAGTGCTGCAAAGTTATATTAGATTGATGTTGGAACAAAATGAGTTGTCTATTGCAATTGAAGAGAAGAGTCCTATATTCTCTGGACTCATAAAAGACTGCAGAGGTTGGAATCTGGAACACAAACTAAAGGAACTCCTCAGGCAGCTTCAGTGGAGGGAAATGTAGAGTCTTGGTTTTGGTTCGAGGCTCTTCATTTGGAGTTCCTCCAGCATTTTGTTTGTTTTTGCTGTATATTCTCGGGAGTTGAGAAGAATGAAAGTTGATCATTAAATGAAACAGAGCTGAGTTTTATTCACCTGTGGTGTGGGTTTTTTGTAATCTCATTCCGTGTCAACAATTTTGTGTGAATTCAAAAGGTCAGAATTGATTACAAATTGGCACTGAGAACATTCTGGAAAACAGTACAGTATGATGGGACAACGCTAATGTTGCCATTGTACAGTTCCAGCCACCTGGGTGGGATCCTACTTATTGTGTGGAGTTTGAACATTTTGTATGTTACCATGTGGGTTTCCTCCAACCACTCTGGTGTCCTCCCATATCCCAAAGACATACTGGTTGGTTGGTTAACTGATGTAAATTATCTCTGGTATAGATGGGTGGCAGGAAGAAGTTGATTGGAGAAAACAGGTTGCGGGAAAATAGTTGGTAGAATTGGAATGATGGGGATGCTTTGTGAACTTGATGGGCTGAATGTCGTCATCTTACGTTTGAAGAAAATAGAAGATTCTTAACACTCATTTCTCAAGAGGAAATGAAAATTGTTTACAGTTTTAAATTTTTTTTTCAGTTAAGTTGGAACTCCCTGTCAAAAATGAGGCGAGTTCCAGCGTTCACACAGGACATTCTTCCCTGGAACGCACACCAACCAGGCCAGTGGCCACCCAGAAGGTGACATTTGGGTCACATGGCAACTCAGCTTTCCAACCAATCACAGCCAGCTGCAAAATTGTTCCTCAAGAACAGCTTCCTAGTCCTGCCGATTCTCCAGGAAAGTCGTTCCAACCCATAACAATGAGCTGCAAAATTGTGTCAGGTATGTACGCTCCTAATATTGAAATGCTATATCTAAAAAAAAGACTGGAAAAGTAAGCCTGAGGCATAGCAAATGTGAGAACATGTTTTCAGAATAATCTAATTATAATTGAAAAATGTAGACAAACTAGAGTTGCTTTGACCCTTTCATCAAAATTGAGTAAAGGAGAATATAGCTTTTTATGGAATTAAATGGAATGAGGAGGTGAAAGGGAATTAAGTAATTCTGTCGTATTTTCCCTCCCTTTCTTAACTACAATCCAAACAGCTGATTTGGACCATCAGTGGCTTCTGTATATAATTGTTTTAACTAAAACTGACAGGTAAAATGAATGAAATTATAATGGAAGAATGGAAATAACGGGTTGATTTGGTTGGAGTGGATACAAATGATATAAAGTATGGGACATTAAAAAGAATGGGGATGCTGGAAGGGAAGGAATGATTCTATGGGTGAAATAATAGACATAATGAAGATGAAATAGATAGGATATTATGGATATAAGTTGGAAATTATTTGGAATTGTTAATGAAACAATGGGAATGGAAGTGATGATTGTGAGGATGGAACAGTGGAAAGACTGGAAATGTGTTTTTCAGGATAGAAATGTTGGGAAACTAATTGATGATGAGACTGAAATAATGGAAAAAATCAAAAGTTTCATCAGAAAAATGACAATATTTCAGGAAGGCAGCTCCCCAATGCCTTCTACAGGGAAATAAATATGTCCACACCCCTAAACGTGAATACATTAAAAAATTAATAAATCTGAGAATAATAATGAAAATAGGAAAATGGCAATAAGTAATGGATAAGAATGGAAAGAGGGGAATGATCTATTATCACTTTCCATTATTTCAGGCAGTTCAGATTCTTTTAAAGCCAATTAAGTAACTTCATAAGTCATTGCAACAACCACTTTTCTCACAGCAATCTTGTACAAACATTATTATGAGGATAATTTGGAATTGATCTAATTATATTGAATGTGAAAATGTTTTCAAATGCACTAGTTGTTTCATGCTACTGCAGGATCCCCGATCTCCACACCATGTCACTCTCCTTTGCCACGCACACCATCTTCAACTCCTGTCCACATGAAACAAGGATCATCAGTCTCTGTCATTAGTAATCCCTACATTATCGTGGACAAGCCTGGACAAGTAATTGGAGTGCCAACATCAAATACAGGTATGGGCAATAATCACATGCACCAATGTTAGTATCATGTATTCTTCTGCGCCTCCATTCACTATTTCTATGTACCCAGTAAAATATACACATATGCATGATTGCATATGTACTGCTGTTAAGTGAAACATTCACTCTTATGACATAATGAAGAGAAAGTGAATAATGAAGCAGGTTTCCTATAGCCATGACCTGGGACTAGAATTGGGATAAATGAGTTTAATCAGTTTAATTAAATAAGGTTTTCCTTGATCCAATAGTTCTCCAAATTCTGGCTCCATTTCGAGGATAAGAATGGAAAGATGGGAATGATCTTTTATCACTGCCTGTGGATTTCAAATCCTTTTCCTCAGGTTGGGATCAAGGTTAAAAAGAGGGATGGAGATGGGTGTCACTAAGCAGGTTATTGGTAAGTTACGGCACTGTCTAGTGAGAGAAGATTAAATCGACATAATTAGGTATTTTTTAAACTTAACTCTGTTTTTTCAGTCTGCAGCTTTAGTTTGGCTTGAGGCATGGCTAATTCTAAAGAGCATTTTAAACCATAAGACCATAAGACATAGGAGCAGAATTAGGCAATTTGGTCCATTGAATCTGCTCCGCCATTCAATCATGGTTGATCCTTTTTTCCCCTCCTCAGCCCCATTCCTCGGCCTTCTCTCCGTAACCTTTGATGCTGTGTCAAATCAAGAACCTATCAATCTCTGCCTTAAATATACCCAAAGAGATTATCACATTAAGAATGTTATTATGACCTATTGTCTTAGTACAAGGATCTGTAACTCAATTGAAGTGGGCTTTTATTTTCAATTTCAGCCAAAGTACTCAAATTCAAGCTTCAAAGCACATATACCCTATTCCACTAACTGAGTAACTGAGTGGGGATCTGGTATTCCACATTGTTGACATTTTCTAGGTCAGAGCATTTTTGCAGAGAGCCAGATCTACAAAACAACTATTTCCAGGGGTCAGTGACCTGAAATATATTTTCTTTTGACAACATAACCAAATACATGTTTAAAGGCAAGTTTGTTGCTCCATTCACAGCCTCTCACCACATGTTTGGTACATGGTTCCACTTTGTTAGTGTTCTCAGTATCTCCTGTAAGGAAATTTTGGAACTTTTTGACAGGCACATTCATGGGCAGGTCTAAGCCAACCATCAGACAACTGGTAACTCTAATGCAAATTTAAAAAAAAATTTTCACCACATTCCCAGCATCTATTCCTGATTCTATCACTCATAAGGGGCAATTTACAGTGACTAATTATTCTACCAACTACGTCTCTGAAATATGAGAGGAAATGAGGAGCACTGGAGCTCACCCTGCAGTTGCAGGGCAAATGTGCAAAGGCTATACTGCACCGGAGATCAGGATTAAATCGTGGTTGTTATAGTGTAAGGCAGCAGCTCTTCAAGCTGTGCCACTAACCACTTGATAGAATCAGAATGTTTGAGAATCCTTCAAGTTCCCACACCTGTGCCTGTCTAAAATGAGAATAAAATCTGGCTTTGTGACAGATGTCACTCTGAGGTGGCTTCCTTAACTCATATGTTTAGGTCCTGCCCTCTTTTGGAACAATTCTGGAAAGATATTTTTGATATTATCTCAACAGTTTTGTGTTTTGACTTACAAGGCCATTCTACTGCGGCAATTTTCATTTGCCAGTGACAGAACATAGATTTTTATCCTCTTCAGCCTGTCGGATGATCACATTTGTTACTTTAATGGCCAGAAGATCCATTTTATTGAACTGGAAGGAGATCAACCCTCCTACCACATTTCAATGGTTTTCCCAAACTATATCATGTTTAAATTTAGAAAAAATCAGAAGTGACATTTTTGATCTTTTGGTTAAGTTTGAAGAGATTTGGAAACCATATATTCAACATTTTCATATGATGTAATTTGACCTTTCCGAATCCTTCTTATTAAATTAAAATATATGAATAAAGGAGCGGAGTTGACGACATTATTGAACGTATTTGATTTAAGATATTGGTCCAGCCTTGTTTCGTTTGCTTTTTTTGGGGTTTAGTATTTAGTTTTTTGTTGTTTTTTTTGGGGGGGGGGTTTCTTTGTATTTTTTTTCCTTCTTATTTCTTTTTTCTCTATGATTAACTATATTAAGAGTTTGGAGGTCTATTACACTTGTATTATTTGAAATCTTTTTTGTACATTTTTATCAACAATAAGATTACTCCAATCTCTCTGTATCAATATTGTTATAATTTTGGAAAATTAATAAAAAGATTTCAAAAGAAAGAAAGGAAATCTGGCATGAAGGCCATTGGGGATGGTAATTCAAAGAACCTTAAAAAAATCAAATGTGCTTGTATCAGCTTTTTAAAAGAGCTGTACATAGAACTAGCAAGAGACCAGGGCTAAATGCAATTCTAGATATAGATGGCTGTGTTTGGTAAGTTGTTGTTCGAAACATTTAACCCTTCCTGGGTGCATTTCATAATTCTATTGCTTGCTGCAAGAAGCAACATTGAGGAACGAAA